>NC_134247.1:41303953-41935828 GCF_965152275.1 Natator depressus
ATCTTCTGGGATCCTCATGGCAGCAGTGGGATGATTTAACGGACTCCCGTAGTCATGGGGTCTTTCTCTCTCTTTTTTTGTTTCAGAGCCAGCATCCTGGAATCGTCTCATGGTGCGTGGAGTGGTGGCAGTGGTGGGGGTGCTAGTCTTACTATACCTATGTGGGTTTTGGAAAGGTAGGGGGAAAGTGTTTGCCTACTCGCGACTCGTCTTCAGGAAGCTGCTGTCTCATCCCTCCCAGCAGCCTGGAAGTCCGCAGGATTCACAGGAATCTGAGCTCCCCGCAGTGTGTGACAGGGACGGGGACCAGGCCCAGGGAACCAGAAACAGGAATCGAGACCCAGCCCTGGAGAATGGTGAAGGAGACCTGCTAATGGAGGACAGACGCTTCCCCCAGCCCTCAGCGGCTAGAGTAATGTGTGTGGGGGGGGAGGTAGGGAGGGGGTTGGAGCTGACAGACCAAAGGTCTCTTCCCCGCCAGCTTAGTGATTTTTCTCATCGCTGGGAATGGCCTCTGCAGCTCCTTGGTTTCTTCAAGGGGAATCCAACCTGCAGCATGACAAGGACAAGGAGACTTATGGCCCAGTCCCCTTCCTGTGACAACCTCTCCCCTTCAAGATCATTTCCTCCAAGTGGAGCAGGCCCTGCAGGAATGAGGCCTCTTGAGCCCAGAGGAGTTTTCATCTGTTCCTGACTGGGATGGGGCTGTGCTTAATCAGGGTGTGTTAATCTAGTTTTATAAAATTTGGGATAAGTCTAAATTAAATAAACCTGGATTTGTGCTGGAAATGGCCCACCTTGATTTTCATACACATTGTGAGGAGAGTGGTCACTTTGGATGGGCTATTACCAGCAGGAGAGTGAGTTTGTGTGGGGGGGGGGGCGGAGGGTGAGAAAACCTGGATTTGTTCTGGAAATGGCCCAACTTGATGATCACTTTAGATAAGCTATTACCAGCAGGAGAGTGGGGTGGGAGGAGGTATTGTTTCATGGTCTCTGTGTATATAATGTCTTCTGCAGTTTCCACAGTATGCATCCGATGAAGTGAGCTGTAGCTCACGAAAGCTCATGCTCAAATAAATTGGTTAGTCTCTAAGGTGCCACAAGTCCTCCTTTTCTTTTTGCGAATACAGACTAACACGGCTGTTACTCTGCATCCTATTACTATTACTCCAGTTGACAAGGTCATCCAGATCAGGATATCCCTGTCCTTCTCTAAATTGGCAATACCTCCCAGCTTTGTATCATCCGCAAACTTTATTAGCACACTCCCACTTTTTGTGCCCAGGTCAGTAATAAAAAGATTAAATAGGATCGGTCCCAAAACCGATCCTTGAGGAACTCCACTGGTAACCTCCCTCCAGCCTGACAGTTCACCTTTCAGTAGGACCCGTTGTAGTCTCCCCTTTAACCAATTCCTTATCCACCTTTCAATTTTCCTATTGATCCCCATCCTATCATGACCCATGGTTGACCTTTAAAGCCATGTTAGGAAGCTGTGTAAATAATAGTTCGCTACACATGTCTCCTGCCCTCAGCGCAGAGAGACCTTTCCTCAGAGGAACCTCCGGCCGAACAGGCAGCTCAGGAATGTTGTGGATGCAGCCAGAGAACTCAGGTTGCTGTCAGGGAGGGAACCAGACCCAGAGAGACTCTGAGGCCTGGTCTACACTACGGGGTTAGGTTGAAGTTAGCTGCATTAGGTCGATTTTAAAATGGCTGCGTCTACACAACCAACCCCTTTCTGTCGACCTAAAGGGCACTTAAAATCGACTTCTGTTCTCCTCCTCAGCAAGGGGAGTAGCGCTAAAATTGACCTTGCTGGGTCGAATTTGGGGTAGTGGAGACACAAATCGATGGTATTGGCCTCCGGGAGCTATCCCAGAGCGCTCCAGTGTGACCGCTCTGGACAGCACTTTGAACTCCGATGCACTAGCCAAGTACACAGGAGAAGCCCCGGGAACTTTGGAATTTCATTTCCTGTTTGGTCAGCGTGGCCAACTCAGCAGCACTCAGCAGCACAGGTGGCCATGCACTCCCCCCAGAGTCGCAAACGAGCTCCAGCATGGACCGAACGGGAGACACTGGATCTGATTGCTGTATGGGAAGAAGAGTCTGTGCAGGCCAAACTCCGATGAAAAAGAAGAAAAGCTAATATATTTGCCAAAATCTCACAGGGCATGATGGAGAGAGGCATGATGGAGAGAGGGACACACAGCAGTGCCGTGTGAAAGTTAAGGAGCTCAGGCAAGCCGACCAAAAGACAAGGGAGGCAAACGGTCAGTCCAGGTCAGAGCCCCATACATGCTGCTTCTATGATCAGCTGCATGGCATTCTAGGGGGAGACCCTACCACTACCCCACCACTGTCAGTGGACACCTGCAAGGGGGGAGTCTCACGCAACAGGGAGGAGGATGTTGTGGATGAGGAGGAGGAGGAGGAAGAGGAGAATGCACAGCTGGCAAGCGGTGAATCCGTTCTCCCCGGCAGCCAGGACCTTTTCATCATTCTGGAGCCAATACCCTCCCAAGGCGGGATCCCCGACCCTGAAGCTGGAGAAGGCAGCTCTTGTGAGTGCACATTTGTAATGACAGTACAGGGTTTAAAAACAATGGTGTTTAATGTTTGATTTGCCCTGAAGAATTGGGATGCATTTGCGGCCAGTACAGCTGTTAAGAGGCTTATTCCTTCACCCGCTTCCTTCCCTGGTCCTTCTCGCATGAACAGAGAGCAACAATACCCGAAGTCCAAAGGTGCAAACAATTCGATGTTTATTGGGGTGAACTTCTAGCAAGCATGATTCCAGTTTCCTTCTTTAGTGTCCCCCTTCCCAGCTCTGACACCACAGAGCCTTACACCTGTGTCCTTGTTCCCATTCCTGCCCTTAGCCAAACATGATTCCAATTTCCTTATCCCCATTCCCTGTTCCCATCTCCCCCTTTATCAAAACATGATTCCAATTTCCTTACCCACATTCGCTGTTCCCATTTTCCCCACACACACACCCACCCACCCACTTCCTGATTGACTGAAGGCTATATAGTAAAACTTGAGTTCTGCTTTGCTATACCTTAACCAATCATTTTCCCAAAATTTAACTAACCAATCCTAACATATTGTAACATGATTATGTAACCAATTATATCCCACCACCTTAATTAGTTTACACCCAGCAAAATTAATTATACAGCAGACAGGAACAATCACAGAACCAGACAGAGATTATACAGACAAACAATAGCAAAGTGGGAACTATGACAAGACAATACAGAAGTGAGGATTTCACATTCCAGCTATTGATAAGTGAGTTCTTGCCAGACAGGATGCTATCAGACTAAGTTTCCTTTTACATTTTCTAGGCACTTCCCTTTCTCTGGAGGTGACAGGCACTATCAGGACAGGATTGTATTCCTAACAGCCCAATAGCACCTTCTTTCAATGTGACTAGGTTGGAATGTGAGGATGTGACCGTTCGCTTCCTAGCTTATGGCTGCCTCTGCTGCTTAGCCAAAGGCCTTAGCCTAAGAACAGGGCCTCAGACTGTCACAGTGAGAGAAGGCCCTTCCACCCGCAGACAGTGATTTTGATTCTTTCTTTTATACCTCTAGAACTAGCCAAGTGAGAAGAATACACCTAAATTCTTAAAGTACAGGCCTTTGCACACAGGCCTGAATATCTATATCCTAACAACAGCTACTGGAAAAGTCTGTTCACATGTCTGGGGATGGAGCAGGAATCCTCCAGGGACATCTCCATGAAGCTCTCCTGGAGGTACTCTGAAAGCCTTTGCAGAAGGTTTCTGGGGAGGGCTGCCTTATTTCGTCCTCCACGGTAGGACACTTTACCACGCCAAGACAGTAGCAAGTAGTCTGGAATCATTGCAGCACAAAGCATGGCAGCAAATGGTCCTGGGTTTTGGTCGCCTTCAAGCAACATTCAGTCTATATCTTTCTGTGTTAGCCTCAGGAGAGTGATATCATTCCTGGTCACCTGGTTGAAATAGGGGAATTTTTGTAAGGGAACAGTAAAAGGACCCCATTCATGCTGGGCTGTTTGCACTTGGCTAAAAGGGATCATCCCGGAGAATAGCTATGTGGTGGGGTGGGGGAAGGTGTATACTGCACATCCACCCAAATACCGCAGCCCCTCCTTTTAAATGTGAAACCCAACCCATTACTTGCTCTGGGAAAGGAGTGCGCTGGAGTTTGAAACCATTCCCACTTATTATGAAGGCGTAAGAAGCCAACCCCGCGTACCAAAAGGCTTACCACGGCTGTCTGGAAACCGAATTCTGTTGCCCAGCTGTTTGTGATGTGTCACCATACCGGTAGGTACTCAATATAAAAGGCAAAATGCGACCTAGTACCTAAAGCACAAGAGCGGAGGCAGGACGTGATGCTGAGACTAACGGGGGAGCAAACAGACATGATAAAGCATCTTTTGGGAGAGCAAACGAACATGATGAAGCATCTGTTGGAGGTGCAGGAAAGCCAACAAGAGCACAGACTCCCGCTAAATGCATTGTAGAGCGGCATGCCCTCCTCCCCAAGTTCCATATCCTCCTCACCCAGACTCCGAAGAATGTGGGCGGGGGGGAGACTCTGGGCACTCCACTCCAGAGGATGGCCTGCATCCCACCCCACCCCATACGGGCTACCTTGTCCGTTATCTCACTTTTTATTAATTAATAAAGAAAGAAAACATGGTTACAAAACAATAGTTACTTTATTTCGAAGTGGGGAGGGTGGTTGGCTTACAGGGAATTAAAATCAACAAAGCAGGCGGGTTTGCATGAAGGAGAAACACACACAACTGTCACACCGTAGCCTGGACAGTCATGAAACTGGTTTTCAAAGCCTCTCTGATGTGCAGCACGCCCGGCTGTGCTCTTCTAACCGCCCTGGTGTCTGGCTGCTCAAAATCGGACATCAGGTTATTTTCCTCAACCTCCCAACCCACCATAAACGTCTCCCCCTTACTCTCACAGATATTATGGACCACACAGCAAGCAGCAATAACAATGGGAATGTTGGTTACGCTAAGGTCTAACCTAGTCAGCAAACAGTGCCAGCGAGCTTTCAAACGTCCAAAGGCACATTCTACCACCATTCTGCACTTGCTCAGCCTATAGTTGAACTGCTGCTTACTGCTGTCCTGGCTGCCTGTGTATGGCTTCATGAGCGATGGGAGCAAGGGGTAGGCTGGGCCTCCAAGGATAACTCTTGGCATGTCAATGTCACCAATGGTAATTTTCCAGTCTGGGAAGAAAGTTCCTTCTTCCAGCTATCCGAAGAGACTGGAGTTCCTAAAGATGCGGGTGTCATGCACCTTTCCCGACCATCCCACGTTTATATTGGTGAAACGGCCCTTGTGATCCACCACTGCCTGCAACACCATTGAGAAGTACCCCTTGTGGTTTATGGACTCTTTGGCAAGTTGGTCTGGTGCCAAGATAGGGATATGCATTCCGTCTATTGTCCCACCACAGTTAGGGAACCCAACTGCGTCAAAGCCATCCACTATGTCCTGCACGTTTCCCAGAGTCACTATGCTTCTTAGCAGAAGGGTATTGATTGCCCTGGCTACTTGGATCACAGCAGCCCCCACGGTAGATTTACCCACTCCAAATTGAGTCCTGACTGTCTGGTGTTGCAATTTTCCAAAGGGGTATCGCCACTCGCTTCTTTACTGTCAACGCAGGTCTCATTTTGGTATTGCTGCACTTCAGGGTGGGTGAAAGCAATTTGCAAAGTTCCATGAAAGTGACCTTACGCATGTGAAAGTTTTGAATCCACTGGTCATCATCCCATACCTGCATAACTATGTGGTCCCACCAGTCTGTGCTTGTTTCCCAGGACCAGAATCGGCATTCCACTGTGTCAACATGCCCAAATGCCGCCAGCATATGCCAATTGCTACATTCCATGGTGTGAAGCTATTGACATAAACTGGGACCATATAGATCATTGTTGCAACCACTGTTATAGATTTGCAGCAAATATTGTACAAAGGTTGTCGTGTGAGGTTATGATTTGCTGATTATGATTATGCTGTCTGTATGTGTGTATCATTTTTGTCGTTGAAATCATGAATATTGGCTATGTACTTGTATCTCAGTGTGTTTTGATTCTAAGCAGCCTCAGTAAAGCATTTGGTCAGCTTCTTGAGAAAGGACTATTCTCAATAAGTGCCCAGTCAAGAAACACTTAACTGACAATGGACTTTGGGAGACACCAGTCCACATCTGAGCTTTCCTGGGAACATTCAAACTAACATGTAAACAATGGCATTGGCCTGTAAAGAACTGAGTCATGCATGGACATGTGGCTTGCCCATGTGACTCCAGACTCCATCTTGCTGCTGTGATTTCCACAGTAGGAACGGAGGGATGTCCTTCCATATGGCAAGAGCCTATAAAAGGCTTCTGCATCTCCTCCATCTTGTCTTCAGTCCTGCTTCTGAGCTCTGGAGGAACTTTGTTACAAACTGAAGCTCTGAACAAAGGACTGAATGACTCATCCCAGCTGTGGATAAACTCCAGAGACTTGATTTGAACCAGCAGTTTATTCTACAACTGCTACAAGCCTGAACCAAGAACTTTGCCATCACTGTGTGTAAATGATTCCATTTAACCAATTCTAGCTGTCAGCTATATCTTTTTCCTTTTATGAATAAACCTTTAGATTTTAGATTCTAAAGGATTGGCAACAGTGTGATTTGTGGGTAGGATCTGACTGGTATATGTTCCTGGGTCTGGGGCTTGGTCCTCTGGGATTGAGAGAACCTTTTTTCTTTTACTGGGCTATTGGTTTTCATAACCATTCATCCCCATAACGAGTGGCACTGGTGGTGATACTGGGAAACGGGAGTGTCTAAGGGAATTGCGTTTTGTATGACTTGTGGTTAGCCAGTGGGGGAGAATCAAAGTCTTCTCTGTTTGGCTGGTTTGGTTTGCCTTGCTGTGCAAAAAAACCCCCAGCCTTGGGCTGTAACTGCCCTGCTCTAAGCAATTTGCCCTGAATTAATACTTTCAGTTGTGTCCCACCAAAGCCAGCATCATTACACATGGCTTCCAGCACGTCTGGGTGCGTGGCCTCCTCACCTTCTTCCTCACGCCGGTGGCCCCTGGCTCAGCTCTGCACATACTGCAGGATAATGTGTGAGGTGTTTGGAATGCTCACAACAGCAGTGTACAGCTGTGCGGGCTCCATGCTTGCTATGGTCTGGCGTCTGCGTGGATAACCCAGGAAAAAGGTGTGAAACGATTGTTTGCCGTTGCTTTCAAGGAGGGAAGGAGGGAGGAAGGGAGGCTGACGACATGTACCCAAAACCACCTGCGACAATGTTTTTATTCCCATCAGGCATTGGGAGCCTAACCCAGAATTCAAATGGGAAGCAGGAACTGTGGGATGGCTACCCACAGTGCATCGCTCTGTGAGTTGATCCTAGCCATGGTAGTGAGGACGCTAATGTGCCTAGTGGGGACACACGCCTTCAACTTTATAAAATCGGATGCTAAAGGTCGACTTAAATAAATTTGACCTAATTTCATAGTGTAGATATACCCCTAGCAATGACTCACAGACTTGAGAGGTTCAAGGGACAATTCTGCAGCCACTGAATCTGAGTAATACACAAACACTGAGTTCAACCAGGGCCCTGCATAGGGGGAATTTGTCTCTTCTCTTCTTTATAGACTGCAAGCTCTTTGGGGCAGGGACCTTGGTACATGTAAGCCGCTAGTTTATTTTCTTGATATGGTGAGCTGGGCCCATTGCCCTTTTCCATTCATGCCATGCACAGACCCCCAGCTGGGGAGAGGTGGCTGCGGACCCCAAAGCAGTAGTTTTTGGAGGGAACACCCTATTGAGATGCAAGGGGAAGTTTCTTCCTCTCTGACCTATTAGATCAGGCTCTCTGTAGACTCAGGCACACATCACTGTATCAGTTTTGCTTGGGCCACATTTTCAACCTTTTCTTTTCAATCATATGGGATAGATTCCATGGGGTGGGGACACAGGCAGGGGGCTGCTCTCGAGCCCCTCCATCTTGAGCAGGTGGAGGGTGAAATTGCAGGCCAGTTGACGAAGGGTTCCCAAGATACGTCTCCCAAGATACGTCTCCCTGGTAAAACAGCTTCTCTAAAAGTGCATGGCTTTCACCACCATTTGTATTCACTGATAGAGAAAAGCCCAGAGTGGAGTGTTTTGCTTCAACGTCTCACTCATGGGAGGGTCACCCTCAGAGAGTGTCTGGGACCAGGGTTGCCAAGTGCTGAAAATAATTTTTATGGACAGTATAGAAAAAAAATTACGGACAACCAAACTCTTTTACGGACACATACTTAACGTAAGATAAAGATGGCTCAAAAGGACAAAAGGGAACAATATTCAGGGTTTTTATTCCTACGTCAAAAGAGAAATGTTATTCGGCTAGTTTCACCAACTTACTAGCCACATCAGCGTCCTCCAAGTTCTCCAGTTTGTGATCATACACACACACGCCCGTTCATGAGCAGCTCACAGGCACAGGGTATTTCCTGCAAAATTTGCTTTGTCTTTTCAATTCTTTCTGCAGTCTCTGGATCCAGCTCTTCCAGCTGGGCCAATAGGAGTCGCTCTTGTTCCTCCAGGATATGGTGCAGTTGCTGAAGGTAAGACACAAGTTTCTGCCTTTCAGCTTCTGTCTCTGCCTGTAACATACGACCAGGGAGAGAGCAGAGCAGGGCAGGGACATGGACAGACTCCAGGGATAACTGATAGACGCTTGCATCCATAGGACAGATCATATCATTGGAAGCCCTTGGGCTTTCCTGAGAAAGTGGCTTCAGTTCAGTGGGAAATTCTCCCGTCACTTGCTGTTCCTGCAGCCCTTCCAATCCTGGAGATGCAAAGCAGCTGAAGCCTGAGGCCCGCCATGTGGGGCTGACAGCCGGAGCCACGTTGTGGGGTTGAAGATGAAGTCCTGTTGTGGGGAGATGAAGTCACAGAGGTCAAATAAAATCGCAGAATCCATGACCTCCGTGTTCCACTCGTACCAGTGGTTATCATATAATTTTTTGTGATCTCATGACCCCCCCTACAAAAGCCTTGCAATCCCCTTTTGGGTCAGGACCCTCCAGTTTCAAAACACTGGCTGAGTGGTTAGCGCACTCTCCTGAGAAGTGGGGGACTCTGGTTCAAACAATGCCCCCCACCCCTGGCAGGCAGTGCAAGCATAAATGCTGACTTTTATTTTTCCCTGGGGGTGCTCTACCCCCGCTCTGCCCTGAGGCCACGCCCCCACCATGCCCCTTCCCGGAGGCCCTGCCCTAGCTCTGACTCTTCTGACCCACTCCGCCTCCTCCCCTAAAGCCTTGCCCTCTGGCTGCCTCTTCCCGCCCCGGCTCCAACCCCTCCGCAAAAGCCACAGACAATCTGCAGCTCGCTGCTCTCCGCCCTCCCCCAGGCACCTCCCCAGCCACCGAAGAGCTCATTGGCAGCCCCACAGAACAGCTGTGACTGGTGGGTGCTGAGCTCCCCCTGTATTTTTTCAGTGGGGGTTTGAGCTCTGGAGCACCCATGGGATCAGCACGTCTGTTGCTTCCAATCATGGGACCGAGCAGTGACCAAGTATAAACAGTGACTTACAATGAGACTTAGCCCACATCCTGCTGTTAATGGGAAAGTCGGTGAGGCCTAAATTTACAGCAGTGGCCTGATTTTGGGTGTCTGGGTTTCTCTCCTCAAAATACAGGACTTCAGGGCGCGTGTTCCACCCGCATTCGCAGCTGCAGCCGGAGTCAGTGGGTGCTGCCGGTGCCCAGCCCCTTGGAGAACCAGCCCCTCAGCACTTAGCTCAGGACTCAGATTTGGACCTTAAATCAAAAGACATTCTTGACATTTGGACCCAGCCCGTCATTGTGCTCTGGCTCCTGTGCCGGCTAGCGTGCCTGTTTGTGCCTCCTCCCCAGCAGCTGCAGGCACAGGGAGTGCTCCTGGGAGGGGCAGGAGGGAGTGGGGTTGGGGCATAGACAGGCTGGAGGAGGAAGGGGTGGAAAGGGACAGAGGGGTGTGGCCAGGGTGAAGCTGCACCTCTTGTACTCTGCACCCTGGCAAAACCCCTTAGGAGCATTAAACCAGGGATGCAGCTCTGGCTGGAGCTCAGGACTTGCCTAGCTGCTGCTAAGGTCTGCATTGGCCCTTAGAGCCACTGAATAGAGGGCCCATTGAACCAGCCCACTCCCTGCCTCAGTTTCCCCATCTATACATCCCCTGTGTGTCTCTTCGCATTATCGTCTATGCAGGACAAGGACCCCATGGTGCTGAGCTCTGAGCAGACCCGAAAAGCTTTCGATTCAGTATCCCGATTGTGAAAGCATCCCAGTGATGCCAAAGGGACCGGCGTGGACAAAGTTACAGTCACAGTTTACTGAGAAAGGGGCAGAGCATAAAAAGGCCACCCCAGCTGTCTGACTGAATGTCTCTAAGGAACCAGCTGCACACGGTACATCCGACAGCCAGGGGAGAGAAATTACAGGTACTATATGTATCATTCCAGTCTTTTTCCTTTCCGTAACCCTGTACCAAAGCACTGAATCTGCTCTCCTCTGCAGTGCTGAGTGAAGACTCAGGTACCTGAGACAGCAACAGGGGAAAGGTGTTTGAATGATGGCTGCAAATCTCAATCTGCACGGAGACCAGCAAAAGGGCAGCACTTCACTCCGCTGAGCTGCAACGTCTAGTAACCACGTTGTTAAACTGCTGCAACGCTGGACCCGGGTAACCAGCTGCATCTGCAGCAGCATCTTTGTGCAGCACGGCTTCCCCGCCACAGCTGAGTTCCCTCTCCGTGTCCCCGATGGCGGCTTCCCAGACTGCCCCAGGCCTCCTCAGTCTGTCCCCACATCCCCTGCTGCAGCCGCAATGGGCAAGTGGCCTGAGAGGTCTCTGTTTAACCCACACCAGGTACCCTGCAGGCCCCTAGTGCGAGCTCCCCGCACACCGGCTGCCCTCGGCCATTGGGCCCCAGCCCTCACCTGGGGGACAGGAGCTTGGTCTCCCTGCAGTCCCTGGTCTCTCTGCTGGGACGGACAAACAGGGAGAAAACGGGAGCAGGCCTTGCTGGGTGTGGTTGTGTTACACTCAGGGTCACCTGCCCCCTAGGGCCCAGGCTGAGATCCCAGCACATTCCACAGGCCCCTCAGCCGCCATCAGATGGACTCTCAGCCTCAGTCCTTGTGGTGGTGGGGGAGGCACTGGGTCATTGCCCTGGGGGAGCTGCTGGAGGAGGGAGGAGATTTAGCTCCTCACAGACAATTTTAACAGTTCTAAAGCTTCAACTTTTTGAATCTTAGTGTCTCGTGTCATTAAATAGTTCTGGTCTGACCACAATATGGTCTGATCCCCCCAGAATTGATACATTTTTTCACCAAACCCTCCAGCGGTGAAATTGGTTGGGTCCTTCCTGCTCAGCAAACAGGACGAGTCACTTTCAGGCAAGGAAACACCCAGTTCCTGCTGCAGGTGGGGCAGAGTGTGAACTCAGGAAATTGAAACTTTCCCTGTCCCACTGCCCAGAGAGAGGGAGCCATGGCTGCAGAGAGCCCCGTGGAAAGTCTCCAGGAGGAAGCGACCTGTCCCATCTGTCTGGAATATTTCACAGACCCTGTCACTCTGGAGTGTGGGCACAATTTCTGCCGAGCCTGCATCGCCCAGTGCTGGGAGGGACCCGACAGGGCCGCCTCCTGCCCTCAGTGCAGAGAAACTGTGCAACAGAGAAACCTCAGGCCCAACAGGCAGCTGGCAAATGTCGTAGAAATCGCCAAGCGGCTGAGTTTCCAGGCAGCGAAGGGAGCAGGAGGGGGCGAGGTGTGTGGGGAACACCAGGAGGCTCTGAAACTGTTCTGTGAAGAGGATCAAACCCCCATCTGTGTGGTGTGCGACAGATCCCAGGCTCACCGCGCTCACAGGGTGGTTCCCATACAGGAAGCTGCCCAGAAGTACAAGGTACAGAGCTGCTGTACAGTCTAATGGGTAATAACTTTGGATGTTAATTACAGCTTAATGGTGTAACCCTGTCATTCAGCTGTGTGTAGCCTTCATTGCATGAAAGCTGATTAGAGGAGTTACAAGCTGTGGCTGGTATTACTGGTTGTATCACGGTGTTTATTGTTATTTGCATCCCCTAGAGACCCCAGATGAGATCTGACCTCGATTGTGGGGGCCTTGCACAAAACCCAGTGAGGGCCAAAATCCCTGCCCCGAGCCGTTTACAGTCTAACTGGACAAGACAGACAAAGGGTGGGAGGGGAAACTGAGGCACAGTGAGGGGAAGTGACTTGTCCAAGGTGACTCAGCAGATCAGTGGCAGAGCTGGATATAAAAATCTGGTTTTCTGAGGCCCACTTCAGTGCTCTAACCACTAGTTACTCTGCCCCTTTCAGCAGCACTGAGAAGTGATGAAATGCAGACAGAAGGAGGAAAAGACTCCTTGATACAGGTCTAAGGCCCGGCAGGGAGAGGAGGTTTCCCACTGGGATTCTGAACTCCTGTCCTGCTCCACGAGGGTTAAACTCAGAAGCTGCCGGCTTGCACTAGAGGAGATCACTGGGCTGAACATGGTGTGGAACCCCAAGCACCTTCAGTCCACACCCACAAGGGCTCCAGTCAGCGCAGGTCCATGCCACATGCCACTGGGATCAGACTTATCTTCAGCAAAACTAACCCCTGGGCAGTGCGGACCAGTGCCAGTCTGACCTGTTCTCGTGTTTTTCATGGGCAAGGACCAGCCAACGTGGGTCCGTCAGTCCCACCAGGCAGCCCTTTGAAATCTGCCAGAATCCACCGCTTCTGGGGTCTTTGATCGGGACTTTGGGGAAGCTACCCAGAGGCCATTGCAGGGAAAGGAGCTAGGACAGCACGAGGGCAAACCCCAGCTGTTCCTAACACAAGTCAACACATCTAATGGGGTTTGCCCTAGGCCTTAGATCAGTGCTGTCCAACCTGTCCCATCCCCTGGGGTACAGGGTTGAAAGTCAATGGAGTTGGAGTCCTTTGAGCATCCCAGCCTACATGGCTGCCCCCGGTGGCTTCTGGGATTGGTATCACTGTTTGTTAAATCTTCTCAAAAACAGCTTTATAGATTCACCGCCATGGGACACCAGTTTTCCACTGGTTCCACTCAATGGAGAAAGTGGATGTAAAAACTTCAAACAATCTGAATACAAAACCCGCCCAATTTCCATAGATAAGGTTTCATTTCCTTCGTGTCTCTGATGTCCTACCTCTAGAAAGACCCACTGTTGTACACAGTATTGTTGTAACTGTGTTGGTTCCGGGCTATTAGAAAGACAAGGTAGGTGAAGGAATTTCTGCTCATGGCCAGCTTCTGTGGTGAACGACAAGCTTTGAAGCTTACACAGAGCTCTTCTTCAGGCCTGGGAAACAGTATGTTCCCCAGAGCTGAGTTGTGTGTGACTCTTTTACCAACAGGAGCTGGGCCAGCAGAAGGTATTGCCTTACCCACCTAGTCAATCTCGGAAGACTGACTGTTATGTAGAATTTTGGGTGGGAAAACACCTCATCCACCCGCTACAACCCTGAAAATAAACCCATCAAATCATTTCTGTTTGTCAGGAAAAAATACAAGCCCATTTGAAGACTCTGAGGGAAGAGAGAGAAAAGCTGCTAGGATTGAAAGTGACTGGAGAGGAGAGAAGCCGGGAGTATCTGGTCGGTGCCTGTTGTTCTTCGCCTGCTGGGACATGGAGCTCGGAGGGATGTTTATTGGTAGATTTCTCTGTGGCCTTGTGTGTGTTTCTCCATGATCATGGGATACTGTGTGTGTGTGTGTGTGCGCAGATGTGCATATCACAAATGTTCTCTCCCTGGAGAAGGACAACTGCGTCTTCTGCAGGATCTAAGATGCATTTTAAGTAATGAGTTAATTACTACCCCTTGTGGCTTTCACAAAATTTCTCCCAAACCGCACTGACTATATCCCAGCAGACATGGAGACAGCCCTTGCAGAGAGATTGGGCCCAAATGGGAAGCGGTAAGAAAATCCTCTCCCTTGTGATCACAGTGTAGAGTCAAGTGTCGGGATGGGAAGAATGGTGGGTTTTGAACCTCAGTCCACAGAGACTCTCATGACAACCCGACCGCTCTCCAGAGCCAGCGGGGGAGGGGCTGGTGGAACTCTGGCCCACCAGAGGATCTGCCTACGAAGCTCCTGATTGGAGCAGACGTTCGGATGCATGAATTACGCCAGCAGGAGTCACGGGAAGTTGTCCAAACGACTGAGTGAACTCCCGATCTGCTGCTGGACTGGACCCTGACTCTGGCTTGGCCCTGGCGTTGTTCCTGACTCAGGTTTGACTTGCAGTACTGCTGTCTGACTTTGGCTTGACCCTTCGCGTGGCTGCCTGACTCCGACTCCAGTCCTGATCCCCCGTGTGACTCCAGACACTGATTCTGGCTCACCCTTTGGCGTGACTTCTGAGCTCGACTGTAGCCCCAACCCTTGGTGAGATCCTGACTTTCACTGCAGCTCTGACTTCGGCTGTAGTTCCTGACTTCTGACTGCAGCTCTGAGCACTAGGCCTGACGGCTCATGTCCTGGTCTCTAAACAGATGTCTTAGAGATTGTAAAGAAACTCTCTCTTGTAAGACTGTATGAAAGGTCACCAGGCTCCATCCATGTTCCTGACCAGCCCTTTCCTTATTTCTTCTAGAAACAGACAGAAACTGAGAGGCAGAAGATTGTGTCTGAATTTCAGCAACTGCGGCAGCTCCTGGAGCAACAAGAGCGACTCCTGCTGGCCCAGCTGGAAAAGCTGGACAAGGAGATTGTGAAGATACAGAATGAAAATATCAGCAAACTCTCAGAGGGGATTTCCCATCTCAGTGAGCTGATCAGTGAGATGGAGGGGAAGTGTCAGAAGCCAGCAAGTGGATTCCTGCAGGTGAGACTGAGCTAGAAACATCCCAAATCCCAACACAGGGACAGGACAGCTCCTGAAGTACGGGCACCGGGGTCCAGCAGTCAGAGATCTCAGTGTAACTCAATGTGTGCATTGCTGAAATGTGAATGACTATTGTTCTTTGCAGACTCACAGACACATTGATATTAGAGATGGAAAAGCCCCATTAGCTCAGTGAAACCATGGCCCCGGAGCCAGGGCAGGGCTGATTTTCCCTGTATTTACAAAATCCCTTTCCTGGAATCCCAAATGTGTGCCAGGTGGTACTGAGATTTTTTTTAATCTCTCTCTCCTCTCTCTCCCCTCTAGGATGTCAGAAGCACCTTGAGTAGGTACGTGGCTCTCTCTCACTCCCACACATACTTGGCAATGCTGGGGAAGAACATGGAGATGATGTTTTTAACCGCATCTCCACAGCAACATGTGTGGGGATTTTGGATACAAATCTCTCAGATAAACTTAATCCTGAGGTTCTCACCCTGGTACAGAAGACTCTGGAATTCTCCATTCAGTAGGAAAGGCTGACCTCAAGTGTTTCCTCGAGATGTCACATCCCTGGAGGAGTGGCTGCCTCAGGATTGTGGGGATGGAATATGGGTCTGTCACTACTGGGGCCCTGGTTACCATTCAGCCCAAGGCAGCAGTGGTCAAGAGTCTTTCCCACCTGAGTCTTTTCCGGCCTGAGCACTGTTTGGAGACCTGTGTGGAATGAGCTGGGGACGGGGGAGTTGGTGTCTCAGTTTAGATCCTAGTGGACAGATTTCTACAGCACTTTACATCGGAACCTCCTGTCCTTCAGAGCAGGGAAGCCAAGGAGTGAATTGGCCATGGAGACTCAATTCCCCTTTTGTGCCCAGAGCTGATCTCACCAGACCAGAGTTGAAGAATATTAAGGAGTCCTGAGAAGGGAAGGTTGTACGGCCATTGGCTGTGTTGCACCTGCTCTGAGGCTGGGAGAAGTTGAGGAATTCGAACTCCAGGCCCATTAGAGCAGCGACTCACTAGCCAGAACTTATCATGAGTCACACAATGAAATATAATCACGTGAAATTGTTTCTCTCCAGGTGTGAGAAGGGGAAGTTCCAGCAGCCAGAGAAGATTTCTCCTGAACTGGAAAAGCGAGTCAGCGATTTCTCCCAGAAAACTATTGTGCTAATGGAGACTCTGAGGAAGTTCAAAGGTACCCAGAAGGGATCTAGGAATGGAAATTGGGAAGAGCCTCTGAGACTGTGGGAAGAGAATGGTGCTGGTCAATTGGTTCACACTTAGATGATGCTTCTATTTAATTGTTGGGTGAGAAGGCCAGTCATTTGGTTCCAAGACACTGAGGTTGATTAATTCAAACCTTCTTTGCACCAGAAACATGCTTTTCAATTACAGTTACAAAGTAAGAAATGACTCATCGACTTTAAGGTCAGAAGGGACCATCATGATCCATCTACTCTGACCTCCTGCACATTGCAGGCCACAGAACCTCCCCACCCACTCCTGCAATTTACCCGTAAACTCTGGCTGAATTGCTGAAGCCCTCATATAACGATTTAAAGACTTCAAGTTAAACTAGAAGAAATGGTGGATTCTCTGTAACATTGGTAAATGAGACGTTTCCCATATGGTAGAGGAAGGCAAAAATAAACCCCAGAGTCTCTGGCAATTTGATTTGGTGGAAAATTCCTTCCCTATCCCAAATATGGTGGTCAGTTGGACACTGAGCATTTCAGCAAGACCCAAAAGCCAGACACCTGGGAAAGATTTCTCTCTAACTCAGAGCCCTCCCCGACTCGTGCCCCAACACCAGCCATTGAGATATTTGCTACTAGCCATCGCATATAGAAAGAAGTGCTGGTCAGTTCCCTTCTCCCGGGGCATAGGTGGGTCACGGGGGGATTTCTCCTTGGAAGCTCCAATTACCCCTTACAATGTCTGGAATATTAGACACCTCCAAACTGCATATTTACTAGTTCTTTTCCAATCACCTTTGAGTGGTATGAATATTAAATACCTTATATAGGTCACACACTACACATGCATGAACACATCATTGGCAGGGCTTTTTTCTTCAAGTTATTTTCAAGTTATTGTTCTCTTCT
This sequence comes from Natator depressus, assembly GCF_965152275.1. Lineage (NCBI taxonomy): Eukaryota > Metazoa > Chordata > Testudines > Cheloniidae > Natator > Natator depressus. The sequence goes on from NC_134247.1 coordinate 41,321,006, forward strand.
CTGATTGGTTTATTACCACTGATTATGCACACGTCACTTTCCCCCTTGTCTCCACACAGGGGGTATTGGACTTTGCTAATTTCTCTGTGGCTGGATGCACAGCCCCCCTCAGCCTAGCTACAGCCCCTTAGTGCCTCCCCCCACTGCACAGCCCCCCTCAGCCTGGCTCCAGCCCTTCAGTGCCTCACCCCAGTGCACAGCCCCCCTCAGCCTGGCTCCAGCCCTTCAGTGCCTCACCCAAGTGCACAGCCCCCCTTAGCTGAGCTCCCACCAGCCCCTCAGTGCCGATCCCACTGCACAGCCCCTTCAGCCTAGCTCCAGCCCCTCAGTGCTGACCCCAATGCACAGCCCCCTTCAGCCTGGCTCCAGCCCTTCAGTGACACCCCCCACTGCAAAGCTCCCCTCAAACTAGCTGCAGCCCCTCAGTGCCACCCCTCACTCTACAGTCCCCCACAGCCTAGTTCCAGCCCTTCAGTGCCACCCCGCACTGCAAAGTCCCCCTCAACCTCGTTGCAGCCCCTCAGTGACGATCCCATTGCACAGCCCCCCTCAGCCTAGCTCCACCCCTTCAGCCAAAGTCTTTGTATGATCTGGGTCTAGGTTATGACAAAAGGCCGTGAGTGAATGAGACAAACCAACTGGAGCTGGAAGGGTGGGAGGGGATGAGGAGGGGAAAAGTAAATCTCTCTTACAGATTGTGTCTCCTGGGATGGTTGTGAGGCTGAAAGGACATTGGTTCCATTGCTGGGAGAAATCTGAATGAGAGAGGAAGTAGAAGGTTTCAGTTAGTTTCTATTAAATGCCTGAGTGTGTCTCTGGGCCTCTCGATCTGTTTCTCTGTCATGATGAAAACTCAGTTCTGTGCGTTCAGAGTGGGGACGCTGTTATAAATATGAAAGTCTGAAATCTCGTCTCTTTTCTCCTTTCCCCCACCAGACACTCTGCCGTCTGCACTGGAGACACAAATTGGGGAATCCCTAGGAGCACACAGACAGGGTGAGTTTGCAGCTGGAGATTGTCTTTCAATTAGGAGAAAATTCCAGTGAAAACATCGTCATGAGATTGTAACGAAAGTTACCAACCAAATCACCAGTGGCTGTGGCACACACAGCCCTAAAAATAACCTGTTCACAGTGAGGAGATCCAGGGGCACTGGAACATGGGGAGCCAGGGGGCCAAGCTCACCCTCTTTTGAACATGGGCATAGTTTGGGGGCAGGGGGCCATGTTGGCCCCCCAAACTGCAAGCCTTGGGCAGGCGTGGAGCATCGCAGCATTGGCTGTGCTTCATGGAGGGGCGGCTGATCAACTGCGCCCTGTGTAGTGCAGCTTCTTCCTGGTGCTGGTCCCTCTCAGTGGCCCCACCCCTGCTCCTCTTCCCCCTGGACCCTCCACCTGCCCTGGGTGGTGCACGCCGGAGAGTGGGGACATGGGAAGGTGGAGGGTCAGGGGCTCTCCATAGTGGCCAAGGCTCCCAGCCTGGACAGGGGCAGGGCCTCGGCGGGAAGATGAAGAGTGGGGCAGGGCCAGGGAGAGGGCAGGGCCACAGGTGGTGCGACCTAGTACCCCCCTCCCCAACTTCTGCCAAGGTGCCGGAACACCTGGGGAGATCCCAAGCTGACATCACACAAATAATCCTGACACCAACCTGAGTGCTGAGTTCATGCCCATGCTAATGAACAGAAACACTCTCCCTGAGCAGCACCCCAACGGAGCTCAATGCCCTGAGGACTCACACATCCCTCTGCTTTACCCCGGTGCAGGGGGTCTCCCCATTGCTCTTCTCCAACATCCTGCCTTTCCTCTGGGGAGGGCTGGGCTCTCCCATTTGAGCTGCTCCCTGCTTTCTGGATTGGGGAGATCCTCTCCCTCTGATGCTGCCAGCTTCTCCCTGGCCTGGGGATGGGGCTTGCTCACCCAATGCCACCTCCTACTCTCTGGTGTTAATCAGCTCTTCCCCAATGCTGCATCTTCCTCTGTGTTCCCAGCCCTGGGAGTGGAGACTGCATTAGAGGAGGGAGATTTCCTCTGGGCTTCAAAACTGTACCTGCTTCCTCGGCTCCCTCCCCACTAAAACCTTTCTTGGTGTGTCTCTCCTGCTGGGAATGGAGCAGAATCAACAGGGGTAGCTGGGAGCTGAAGCTTATGCAAGCAAATGGGAAATTAATGAAGTGGGTCTCCTTACAGAGACTGAGGAAGTGCAGTGACATCCCTGCTCAGTCTCAGGTGCCCGGGACAGAGGCAGCTCCCTGCGATCCAGGCCTGTCTCAGCCAGAACAGGGCTGCTTGGGAGAGTGAGAAATGGCCCCAGCCTTCTCCAGGGCTGAGCTCTCCTCCTAACGCTCTGATTCTCTCTCCCCAGCGAATGTGACTCTGGATCCAGACACGGCTCATCCCATCCTCGTCCTGTCTGAGGGTGGGAAAAGTGTGAGATGTGGAGACACGCGGCAGCGACTGCCCAACAACCCTGAGAGATTTGACACTGCGCCCTGTGTGCTGGGCTGTGAGGGATTCACCGCGGGGAGACATTGCTGGGAGGTGGAGATGGGGGGTGGGCGATACTGGGCTGTGGGGGTAGCCAGAGAGTCTGTGGGGAGGAAGGGACGGATTAGCCGTAGCCCTGAGGGAGGGATCTGGGCTGTGGAGCGGCGGGATGGTCAGCTCCGGGCTCTCACCTCCCCTGTGACCCCCCTGCCCCTGAACCGGGCCCCCAGCAGGATCCGGGTTTATCTGGACTGTGGCCGGGGGCAGGTGACATTTATCGATGCTGGTGACGAGGCCCCGATCTTCACTTTCCCGCCGGGCCCCGTCCCTGGGGAGAGAATCCGCCCCTGGCTCTGGATGTGGCCGGGATCCCGGCTCCGCCTGTGTCCCTGAGACCCACAACAGAGGGGGGGGACCGGAAATCAGCCTCTCTAGCCTCACGGACCCCAGTCTCTATGAGCTTGGAGGACTCCCATCTACCCAGCCGCTGGCCTCTCATCTCTATGGCCCATGGAAGCTCCACCCCCTTCCTCTCTGCAGCCCCAGGCATGGGAGGGGGAGGAACCCCTGGGGCTGCAGGAGGGGCAGAGGGGCCCTGAGGGGCAGAGGTGGGGGCTGGGCAGGGATCCAGCATGAATCAATCAGGGAAAACTATTATATAACCTTAAACAAAAATCATTCAAAAAAATCACAGGGCCTAACAACATCAGCCACACTATCAGAGGCTCGTTCACCTGCACATCCACCAATGTGATATATGCCATCATGTGCCAGCAATGCCCCTCTGCCATGTACATTGGTCAAACTGGACAGTCTCTATGTAAAAGAATAAATGGACACAAATCAGATGTTAAGAATTATAACATTCATAAACCAGTCGGAGAACACTTCAATCTCTCTGGTCACGCAATCACAGACATGAGGGTCGCTATCTTAAAGCAAAAAAACTTCAAATCCAGACTCCAGCGAGAAACTGCTGAATTGGAATTAATTTGCAAATTGGATACTATTAATTTGGGCTTGAATAGAGACTGGGAGTGGCTAAGTCATTATGCAAGGTAGCCTATCTCCCCTTGTTTTTTTCCTACAAACCCCCCCCCCCCCCCCCCAAGACGTTCTGGTTAAACTTGGATTATTGCTGTGCACATTGTAAGATGAGCTATTGCCAGCAGGAGAGTGAGTGTGTGTGTGGGGTTTTTGGAGGGGGGTGTGTGTGGGGGGGGGGGTGGTGAGAAAACCTGGATTAGTGCTGGAAATGACCCACCTTGATTATCATGCGCATTATAAAGAGAGGTTTCAAAGAGGGATGGGCTATTACCAGCAGGAGAGTGAGTTTGTATGTGTGTCTGTGTGGGGGTGGGGGGGGAAGAAGGGTGAGAAAACCTGGATTTGTGCTGGAAATGGCCCTCCTTGATGATCAATTTAGATAAGCTGTTAGGAGCAGGACAGTGGGGTGGGAGGAAGTTTTGTTTCATGGTCTCTGTGTGTATATAATGTCTTCTGCAGTTTCCACAATATGCTATGCATCCGATGAAGTGAGCTGTAGCTCACGAAAACTCATGCTCAAATAAACTGGTTAGTCTCTAAGGTGCCACAAGTACTCCTTTTCTTTTTTCTTTTTACGAATACAGACTAACACGGCTGTTACTCTGAAAAAAATCATTCAGTCAGTCTTACAATTTTTTTAAACTCCTGAGGTTGGCAGCACTGGGGGAGGCAGGGACAGGGCAGGTTTAACCAGAGGGAATTAGAAGAAGCAAGAAGGAAAATGTGAATGAAAATAAAACAAGAAGAAAGGGAGAGTCCAGGAGAAATGGTGGAAAATATAAATGAGAAGAGTGACAGGAAACTATCCCTGACAGGGGAACCAGCCGGGGGCAGCAAGAGGGGAAGGAATAAAATTGGGGGTGGGGGGGAGGAATGGAGCAGCCATGGGGGCTGATCTGTCAAAGGGAGGGGAGGAGAGTGGGAGAGACACAGGAAAATAAACAGGGATCAGAAGTGAGGGTTACAAAAATGAACAGAAAAGGAGAGTATGAAAGGAAAGGGAACAGAGAGATTTATGACATGTTACTGAAAGTGAGAGTGTAACTCATTAATTTCCTCTATTAATTCCTGGCCACTGGTGCTATTTTAGTGCCATTAAGAAAACCGTTCTCAGTAGCTGGGGATCTCCTTGCTATGCTGTGGTTATTAAGGCTCATTCTCAGCTCCCTTTACTTACCACCTTTAGTTATTTACTGTAAAATAAAACATTACAAACAATTCTTCTTGTTTGTTCCACTTTACTGTCCCAGCTGCAGTTGTCGGGGGCAGAGCTGTGGGATTTCCTGCCTGACTTGGTTGTGTCTCCCCAGCCCCCACAGGGAATATCGCACTTCTAGGAGGAGAGTTTGAGGTTTACGGTGATGTGTCATGAAACAACCTGTGCTCTGTCTCTGTCCTGTGCACACCCATGTCAATGAGGAATTGCTCAGCTGTGCTCTGCGGAGAGGTGACTGGTTGCACAGGGGACAATCCATGAAGGGACTTGGTGTTGCAATGCTGAGCGTCACAGGGCCTAGTTTGTAGGCAACCAGAAAATCACATTCTGCAAAGCTGAGTCAGGTGCCTGAACCCCCTAGACAATGCGTGGGCATCAGAGGCACCTTACAGTGCGATTCACAAAAGCCAGCTCACTAGGCGGGGAGCCATCTAAGCTAGACAAGGGGATATGCTGACAAGGGGGGAGGGGTGGCCTAAGACCTGCCCCCTCTCACCGACAGGTGCCTAAATCGGGGCTGCAGGGGGGCGTTGGTCTCTGCTCAGCTGCCCACAGATGGGAACCCAGGGCCTGAAGTCCGGTAGCTCAGGCACCTGAGGCATTTCTTGCTGGAATGAGTCAGGCACCTGCCTCGCTCCACACACAATGTGAGTGTGGGGCTGGGGAGAAGGTGGAGGTGGGTTTTGTGATGTCACCTGCCTGATAACTTTTACCCCCATGGTAAGAGCCCTCAGCTGGCACGTGGGAGCCCCAGGTTCAACTCCACTGTCTAGAGTAGCTCACGAATATGAGTACCAACCTCAGGGCAAACAGTTACAAACCAGGGTACAAAGCCCACGCTAGGTATCAAATGTGAATTTCTCAAGCACCATAACAGCCTGAACATGGAGTCACAGACAGTCCCCTTGGGTTCTCCGGTCTATCTTGCTGCTTTTCTGCTCCTCCCCTGCTGCATCTCCCTGCTCCCCCTGCCGGGGCTGCCACATTCCCAGCAGCAGAGTCGGGGGAGCTCCTGGCCACAGGTGTCTCTGGTTAAAGCCACCAGCTGCTCTATCCTGGCCACAGAGAACGGTGGAAGATGTGGAACAGGAGACAACCTCTCCGCAGCCCAAGAAGAACCATTAATAGAAACCTTCCCACCCCAGGGCAAAGGGAGCAGGAGATGGCAGCCCTGGAGGGAGAGACTCTTATCCAGAAACAGGGAGAAGCATCCAGGAAAGAGCCCCCCTCAGCCCAAGGCAAAGGGATGTGGCAGCCCTGAGGGGGAGACCTCTCCATTCATGTCTCCAGAACCCACCTGGTCAGAGTTAAGGGGGTTTGGATGCTGGGCACTGAGAGGGTTTCTGTTTACTGGTGTGTGAGTCTGTATCCCAGACCTGGTGAGGTGCCACCGGACTGCAGTGAGGGGAACCCAAGCATCTGAGTCCCAGGATCCCCAGATAATTCAAGCCTCTGGGACCGGAACAGAGCCCATCCACTGCTCCAGTTTTGGGATCCCTAGACACATTCTTTGGGGACTCTCCCCCTATCTGAAGTGTGAAAACCACTGCCTAACCCCCTGATGTAGAGCTGACCCTCCAGACTCCCGCATGCTTAAATGCACCATCTCCCAGAACTCCACGCGAAGGTGAGAGCCCGCTGGTCTCAGCGGAATTCCCTCCGGAGGCGCGCAGTCGTTGTGAAGCATTTGGCTCTGTCTACACTAGACACCAAAGCGCTGCCTGTGGGGTCACCCGCGAGTGCTGGGGAGAAAGATCTCCCAACACTCCTGGTAAACCAGGTCGACGCTCAGAGCCTGTCTACACTGGTGCTTTACAGCACTCAAATTTGCTGCGCTCGGGGTGCGTGCATGATTTATCACACCCCTGAGCCAGCCAGTTACTGCGCTGAGAATTGCCAGTGTAGACAGGCCACTTCACACACAGAGAGACTCTTTGCTCACGTCCAACACACTATTGCTCTTTCACTGAGCCATTTGCTGTCTGGGCTTTAATCCCCTCCCCATATCGATGGAGCATCTAAGAAGATAACGGCAAATCCAGAAACCAGGACATGGACATCTAGCAACTAACAACTCAGAGGGCTTTCCCCACTTCTAAATAGGGAAGCTTGAGCAACATTCCCCAGCTCAATAAAGAACTGGAGAGGTGTGAGGTCGGGGGATGAGAACTGGCTGCTGGAAGGAGTCGGGGCTCTGACCTGGAGTCTGACCAAGGAGGTCAGATGGAGAGGCAGACAGAGCTCGAACAAGGAGGTTTGCTACTGCTTGCCTGGGCTCTGGGCTGACCAGAATGATCTGTGCTTTAACCTTCATTTCTCTACGATAACCTAACAACTTCCTGTGCAGCGTCCAGTTGACTACTACACCCGACTGTTCTGACAACGCTCTTTGAGTATCTCTGCAAACGCTTGCTCAGGTGTGTTTGTCCCTGAAGCATCTGCAAGTCTCTACCAGGAGTGTCTCAGTTGGCCTCACTGAACATGGCTCACAGTGTGAAGTCGGAGCACTGCAGGCCGAGAGCTCCAGTCTAAGGAGGGGGTGAAGCCACGTGGCTTATCCAGGAGGAAGAGCGAGAGGCCTCGGGAGTCTGGCAGACTAAAGAGTCTAGAGACTGTTGTAAAGCTGGGGACGTAGCACCGACCAAGTGAATTCATGACAAAAGTTTAAGAACAACTAGATCCCAGGGCAGGGTTCATCTTCAGCCACTCCCTGTTGCAGTCAGCTTGTACCCAGGGGTGTGCATAAGGGAGGGGAAAGTAAAGGCACGCCCTCCCCCCACTACAATAATCATCATGGGCACAGGGCTTCTCCAACCCGGGGGCCGCAGAGGCAGGGAAGAGCGATCTTCTGCCAGCGCCCAGGCAGGGGCAGGGGAAAGGTAGAGCAGGGCCGGTGCAAGGACGTTTCGCGCCCTAGGTGAAACTTCCACTTTACGCCTGCCCAGGAACCGTGCAGCAGCTCCCTGCTGCCCCCCTCCGCCCTGAGGCACCCCCCCCACAGTAGCTCCCCACCACCCCCTCCCTCCCCTCGGCCCAGGGAGCCGCATGCTGCAGCTCCCTGGCCCAGCTCACCTCTGCTCCGCCTCCTCCCCGAGCACGCCACCGCTTCTCCCGCCTCCCAGGCTTGCGGCGCCAATCAGCTGTTTGCCGCGCCAGCCTGGGAGGGAGAGAAGCAGAGCGGGGCGGTGCTCAGGGGAGGAGGCGGAGCAGAGGTGAGCTGAGCCAGGGAGCGGTTCTCCTGTGCGGCCCCCCGCCCCCGTTACTTGCTGCAGGCGGCCCTCCCCGCGCCCCCCTGCCCCAGCTCACCTCCGCTCCACCGCCGCCCCCAACCACGTGGAGCCCGAGGCGACCGCCTAGTTCGCCGAGTGGTTGCGCCAGCCCTGCGGTAGAATGAGCTCTGGCTGCGGCGGGGGAAACAGTGAGCTCCTGTTGGGGAGGGAATAGCAAGCGGGGCAGGGGAAAGGGTAAGGTCCTTCTGTGGCTAGGACTGTGGGGGAAGCAAGCTCCTGAGGGGGGTAACAAAATGTGCCCCTCCAAAAGGGGTTGATTTAAATTCCTGTGCACGTCCCTGCTTGTACCTGGTCTGAAGGGTCCTTGTGAGTGGTAAGTTAACACACTTAGTGCCCCCTCCCAGTGGGCAGGTCTTGCACTCTTGGCCCTCTTTTAATCAGAAGGGCAGGGAGGTGGGCAGTGGTAGGGGAGCCTGGGCCCACCCACTCTCCTGGGCTCTGACCCAGGGCCCTAGGAGCATCAACAGTGTCTGGTGTCCAAAGTTGCCTCTGAGTTGCCCTCCCTGTGTCGCTTCCTACCGTCTGCTGTTCTCCCACAGTTTCCAGTCCAAGATAAGCTGGGGGGAAAAGAAAAGGCAACCAAACCATCAGTCCCAACCAGGCTAAGTACACAGTCAGTCCCTTGTCAGGAGCCTTCAGGTCTGTCCTCCTCCCCAGCCTCTCCCCTTTGAACTGGGTTACTCCCCTTTCAACCCTCCGCAGCCCAGTCACACCCCGCTCACTGCCTGGGGACCTGCCATTGCAGCTGCGTCACTCTCCCCAGGCTCCCTGTGCATGGAGCAAAACTGTCCCTTGCTCCCCTTGGCTGCCCTGCCCCGACCTGTGGCTGCCAAGCTTGTGATCACACAGCCCAAGCTCTGAGCCCAGCTGTGCGACCCCAGTGTCCAGCCCAGGTGCTGGGGGCAGGCGGCTGCTGCTGACAGGGTGGACTCACTCCCGCAAGCTCCAGAAGCCGACTTTGAATCCCAACTTACTTCCTGTTTGCCCCTAATTTATATAGTAATCTTCTCAGCTATACCTTAACCAATCATTTTACTGAAATCTATCTGACCAATCCTAACATATTGTAATATAATTCTCTAACCAATGCATAGAATCATAGACTATCAGGGTTGGAAGGGACCTCAGGAGGTCATCTAGTCCAACCCCCTGCTCAAAGCAGGACCAATCCCCAACTAAATCATCCCAGCCAGGGCTTTGTCAAGCCTGACCTTAAAAACCTCTAAGGAAGGAGATTCCACCACATCCCCTGGTAAACCATTCCAGTGCTTCCCCACCCTCCTCGTGAAAAAGTTTTTCCTAATATCCAACCTAAACCTCCCCCACTGCAACTTGAGACCATTACTCCTTGTTCTGTCATCTGCTACCATTGAGAACAGTCTAGATCCATCCTCCTTGGAACCCCCTTTCAGTTCGCTGAAAGCAGCTATTAAATCCGCCCTCATTCTTCTCTTCTGCAGACTAAACAATCCCAGTTCCCTCAGCCTCTCCTCATAAGTCGTGTGCTCCATCCTTCTTGTAGTGTGGGGCCCAAAACTGGACACTATACTCCAGATGAGGCCTCACCAGTGTTGAATAGAGGGGAATTATTTCCCACTACCCTCATTAACTTACACCTAGCAAAATTAATTATACAGCAGACAGAAACAATTAGAGAACCAGACGGATTCACAATAGAAAAAGTGGGGGCCATAAAGATAAAACGTACAGAAATGAGGGTTTCACAACCACAACTATTGAGAAGTGATTTCTTGCCAGACAGGATGCTATCAAACTAAGTTTTCTTTAACCATCTTTCTCTGGAGGCGATGGGCATTATCAGGACAGGATTGTATTCCGAACAGCCCAATAGCACCTTATTCCAATGTGACTAGGTTGGAATGTGAGGAGGTGACCGTTCGCATCCCAGCTTCTGGCTGCCTCTGCTGCTTAGCCAAAGGCCTTAGCCTAAGTACAGGGCCTCAGCCTGTCACAGTGAGAAAAGGCCCTTCCACCCACAGACAGTGATTTTGATTCTTTCTTTTGTACCTCTAGAACTAGAGAAATGATAAACATATATATACACACCTAAATTCTTAAAGTATCAGCCTTTACAGACAGGCCTGAAAAGGCCCAGCTCCTGGAAGCGTGGGATGAGGTGAGACTCTCGGCTTTCATTTTCTATGCAACAGAAGATTCTCACCCTCTCGGTTGCAGAGAAAATCTAGAAAAAGTGACCCAAGTGCCACCTACAGGTCTGAGCAACCAAAACCCAAATAGAAACAATCTAATGTTTATTATTCTTACATTTCATAGAATCATAGAAGATTAGGAAGAGACCTCAGGAGGGTCATCCAGTCCAATCCCCTGCTCAAAGCGGGACCAGCACCAACTTCATGATTTTGAGCAGCCTGACTTGTGCTTTGTAAATGCCAGGGGTTGGCAATACTGTGCCACACAGGTGCTGACTTCTCGTTTCCCCTGAAGGCGCGCCACTCCTTTGCCCCCCAGGGCACATCACTTAGGGCAGGCCAGGGGGTTGGAGCTCAAGGAGAGGAGGAGCAGGGATGGGGCCACTGAGAGGGATCGGGATTCACTGCCGGTCGGGGGCTAAGGCGACTTCAGCTCCCCCACGAGGAAGAAGCTGGCATTGCTGGCAGGGGCTGCACTTGACATCGAGGGAGCTGATCACCTTCTCAGCTCCCCGACCAGGAAGGGCAGCCCCTGTTGGTGCCATTCCACATCTGCCCAAGGCTTTCAGTTTGGGGGTTCACCTGGCCCCTTGCCGCTCAAACAATGCCCATGTTAAAAAGGGGGGGAGCATGGCCCCTTGGCTCCAACTGGTTCCAGTGCTCCGGTGGACACTGCATAGCTTACATCCACTGTTACTGGCTCCCAGGAGCCATTCCATGATGCCCCACACTCACAGTCCAATCAATACGAGCGCTCCTGGTGAGGACACGCCCCGCCAACACAAGAAGCAAAGTGCAGACAGCACAAGTGATGCAGTTACCATGGCAGCTGTAGGCCGACATAAGTTAGGTTGACTTAATATTTTAGTGTAGACATGCCCTGAGTGATGTCCTACCTGGGTCTTATTGAAACAGATCTTTAACTGCCCACCGCTGGGGAGAATGTTTACCAGAACCAGTGAAAAGTTGGATCCAGTATGGTGAATGCACAGGAGTTTATTTGAGAATGAATCACACAAGCAGTATAAGGTTATCACATGCACGTCTCCCGAGTGAGCCTCAATTCCCCAAGCACAAACCCTCAGTAGCTATGCTGGCCTTACACTTGCATACTGTTCCTTTTTGACTCACCATTTTTTCCAGCACTCACTTTCAGTCCCTGTTTATTTCTGTGTCTCTTCCACTCTCCTGGGATCACTGTCACAGATCATTCCCCCTCATGGTCTCCATTCTTTCCCCTCTCACTGCCTTTGGCTGGTTCACCTCTTCAGAGTGCTTTCCTTTCATTGTTTTCAGATCTAGTTTTCACCCTTTCTCCAGGGCTCTCTGTTGATTTTCTTTTGCTTTGACATATTTTCCTTTTGTTTCTTCTATTCCCACCCTGTCCAGTGTTGCCAACCCCAAAAGTTAAAAATCGTGAGACAGAATCAAAAAGCATGGGTTTGACCCCACCCCCACCCCACAGAGTCCATGTGGGACCAGCGGGGGCCCATTGACTGTTCTGCCCTGGGGCCCAGAATTGCTCTTGGCGGGACTGTGCTCATGTCCTGCTTGGGGCCCACAGCCCAGCTCCGTGTGCATTCCCATAGCTTGCCCTCTCTGTCCATTTCCCTGTCTGTTCGCTCTGCTGTGTTAGATCAGCGATGACACGCATTTAGGGGGCTTCCCTTGGGTAACTGATAGAGATTTGTGGTCTGAATTCTCACTGGCACAGTACTGCCAACCCCAGTCAGGCAAGCCCCCCCAAAATCATGAGATTTAATCACAATAAATAGTAAATAGAAGCATTCTTTTGTTTGACTTTTGGTGTCTCAGAGCTTTAGACTACACTGGGGTGACATTTTTAAGTTTTTCTCTGCACCAAAAGAATTAGTTACTTCTTTTGTTTAGAAAACAAAAGCAGAGAGTCACCGCCTCACCTGCAGGCTGGAACGTTCCCCGTGGGCTCCTCCTCGCCCAGCAGCAGCCGAGTCAGTGCCAGGAAGGGAAACACCCGGTTCCTGCTGCAGGAGCGGCCCAGGCAGAGCCCGGCCGGCCTCGCTCGGCTTCTCTCCTGCAGTTCATGTGGCCGGTTCGTTCCCGGGAGGAGCCTGGCGCGTGACCTGGGGCTAGCCCCTGGGGACGGGGCATCTGCCTTGTTTGGTGGGTTGGGTTTTAATTTCCCTCCCGAGAGCGCGATTGGCTCCCGGTTCCCCAATCGGCTTTAAAAAAAAAGCTGTAAAGGCTCGTTACTGCGCCTGCGCCATGTTTGGTTTCGGTTTCGGGAATCCCCCGGGTGCTGCTGGCCTCGCCCCTCTTGCCGCGCCGCGTGGCTGCGGGCGCCAGGCTCGGGTGCAGGGGCCTTGACTTGTGCGCTTGGCTGGGGGTACGTGGGTGCGGGGGGCTGCCCGCCAGCCCTACTCCGCCACCCACCACCGAGTGGCTGCTCCTGGCTCACTGCAGGGGGGTTGTTGGTTCGGGGGGGTTGTGGTTTGAGGTGGGGGGGAACAGCAGTAGCTGCATTGGGGAAGCCTCGATTTACCTGCCCTTGCCCTGCTCCCCTGGCAGTTTCAGTGCAGCAGGGGTGGGGGGGTATAGCGGGGGGCGGGAATGCACAGGCTGTGCGGGAGTGGGGGCAGCAGAGCTGGGGAAGACTGCAGCACCGTTTGGAGTGGGGGGCAGTTGCATGAGTAGCCTGGGGAATGGGAGGGGGCAGCTCCACCGGGCTGCTGGGAGCGTGTGTGGAGTGTCACCCACCATCCTGTGATAATTATTGGGCTTTTGGGGTGCACCAGCTGGGGGGGTCTATTGGGGGGTCAGCTCCAGGCTGCACCTCGGGTCGGTCGGCGCTGCTTGGGTTTTCTTTTTCTTTTTTTTTTTCTTTTTTTTTTAATAAAAGCTCAGTGCTGTGTGTGTTGGTTTGTCTTGGTTTTGGAGGAAGGGCTGAGAGGGGCAGGGGGGGCATGGAGAGATATTGCCTGAGGGGGACCCCAGAATGTGTGGGGGAAGGAGTTTGAATGCAGAATGAGGAGGGGGTCCTGGCATTGGCAGTGTGGGGGGTGGATGGTGGAGGCCCTGGCATTGGCCCTTAAGAGGTGCATAGGGCCCTGGCTGGGGCCGTGTGCGGTGGATGCATGGGGTCTGGCCGGGGCAGTGTGGGGGCAAGGCTTTTGTTTTGGGTTTTTATTTAGATTTTTTTTTGGCCATCAGTGCTGGTACATCATCCCCACCCCCAGCCTGCCCCTACATTCCTGACCTCAGGAAAGTGAAACTACCCCTGTCCCACTGCCCAGAGGGAGCCATGGCTGCAGAGAGCCCCGGGGAAAGTCTCCAGGAGGAAGCGACATGTCCCGTCTGTCTGGAGTATTTTAAGGATACAGTGATTACAAACTGTGGGCACAATTTCTGCCGAGCCTGCACCGCCCAGTGCTGGGAGGGACCCAACACAGCCACCTCCTGCCCTCAGTGCAGAGAAACTACCCTAGATTCTGATCAGAAGGCTGAAAATGTAATTTCCAACAGTTGAATCATTTCAATTTCAGTCTAAAATGTCCGTCCACATCGTCTGTTTCCACATTTCTGCAGGAAATATTTCAGAACAGTTCATTCTGGGAACATTTTCAGTCCCTTCACATTTCAGTCTGATTCGGCAAGGGAAGTAATTGTGAAAGGTCCAAATTTCACACAACAGGAACTTTCTGTTTTCTGACAAACTCTGCCATCACAGTGCAGTTATCAGTCAAGGAGGTGACAATTTCCCCTTGAGTCTCTCTCAGATCATCCCAGCAGGAGAGCGTGTGCGGCTCCCTGCCCTCCCACAAGTGACCGACCCCAGTGACCGTTCTCGGCACCGATCAGATGGTGACCCTGCGCCTGGTCGTACTCTGCTGCTCCCCCTGGTGTTGGGGGCTGGGAGTGCTCCGGAAGCAGCGTCTACAGGGGAATCTCTTGACTGAGCCTAGGTCACAACCCTAAGAAAGGTCAAAGGTTGAACCCACTGGTTTGCAATGAAACGCTCCCTCCTGCAGAAAAGGGACGATAATTAAATAGCCATTGGAGCAGGTTCCTGCACCTGCATCTTCAACCTTCCTGTGCCAAGGTGATAGTCATTGTCACTTTCTTGCTCTGCCCCAGGGACTATTTAATTATTTAGCCAAAGTGGAGCAGCTTGATCAGAAGAGATTGTGGGATCCTCGCATCAGACTATCCCAGACCCCCGTGGTTCGGGCATCCACCTGAGTGGTGGGAGACCTGTGTTCAAACCCTTCCTCCCCATCAGGCAGAGCAGGGAGTAGAATCTGAGTCTCCCATATGCCAGGCGAGTGCCCTAACCACTGGGCTCAAAGTTATAAAGGAGCCTCTGCTGGCACCTCCCCTGGATTTTGTCTTGGACCCCATGCAGAAGGGGTGCTCAGTGTACTCCTACAGGATTGGGCCCCACCAACAAGATAGGCTTTCCATTGCCTGCCTTCTGGTTTGAGGATCCTTCTGGGGTTTACCCATAGGGCAAGTGTCTGGACGCCTAGGGTGAGGCAGCAGTGCTCAAACTCAGGAGCAGAGAAATTTAGGAACCCTGGGAAATGTTCCCGTAGACGTGTTGGTGCTGAGCGAGGTCAGGCGCCTGCAGAGTTTGAGGCAGCCAGGCAGAGGATTTCTGCATGTCAGGGGGGCGGGAAGAGGTGGGGCAGAGCAGGCCTGGGAAGAGGTGGGGAGGGAGTGAGGCCTTGGGGGAAGGGGTGGAGTGGGGACAGAGCAGGGGTCAAGCACCCCCAGGGAAATTAGAAAGACGGCGCCTCTGGGCACTGTTATTGGAGAGCATTCGCTAAGCAGTCTGGGGATGCTCATGAGCACAGCCGGCTGCAAGTGACAGGGGCTGAATGATCCATCTCTCCAGCCTCCCGCTCACACCACCCGGAGGCCACTTCTGTTGGCCAAAAATAACTACATGTCACATGTGTCTAACTAATGACTGCAATTCTCAGACAATATGTTCACCAGCAAAAAAAAACCCCCAAAACCCCAGCATCAGTGAGATCCTCTGCCTGAGTCCATCCACCAGAGCTGACAGCATCTGGCTGCCCAGAAGCAGCAAGTCTGGCTGGAAGCAAGTTTACAACCATGTAACCAGTTTGCCTTACACAAGGGTAACAAAATGTATCTCATCACAATAGGAGATAGGATGTGTAACAACATTGTATCCAGTTGCTCATGAAGAATCCAGGTTCTTCCCCAGCAGCATCTCTGCCCAGCTCGCCTCTCCCATTGCAGCTGCAGCTCCAGGTCTGGTTCCAGAAGGCCACTCCCCAGATTCCCTCTTGTTCCTGATCTCAGATCCACTCTGCCACAAACGAATCCTGACTGCAGGGTCCGGCCACAGGAAACAGCCGCAGAATGAAGGTTTGTGACTGATGGCTACAGATCTCCAGCCATGCATGTGCTGGGTGGGGGGTGGGGGAGGGGAAAGAGCCCTGCCAGCCTTCCCTTTAAAGGAAATCATTTCAGCTCACACCATCCAGCTGCAAAATCATAGGAATTCCCCAGTGAAATGCATTAAATAGCTGTACGGCAACCCCTGTAACCAGCCACATGTTTGGCAAATGCTCCCTTATCACCACTGCTGGATTTCCATTTCTGGTCCCAGGTGGCTGCTCCCCAGACTCTCCCAGGCCCCCTGTGTCTGTCCCCAGATCCCCTCCTGCAGTCAGACTGGACAAGTGGCCTGAGAGCCTTGGAGACAGGAGTTCTCTGGTTAGCCCATCCCCTGTACAGCGCAGGAGCCCCAGTGCCAGCTCCTCTCACACCTGCTGTAAACAAACAATTCTTATCTGTTACTCTAGCATTGATTCAAGATCAAAAGGGAATATTAACAGTTAGGATGACACTTGATTGAAATAGTATTGTCTATATGTCTCTTTAAAGTTTGTGGTAAACTGAATATGAACTGTTTAATGGACAAGTTACCTTGTGCTAAGCTGCATAGCGAATTGCCAGAATATTTGGAAAACAGAAGGTCACTTTAAAGGGATATTGTTCACCTGGGACTGAATGGTCAAGAGGCTTCTGGAAATATATAAAAGTTGGAGGACCTGATTCTGTTTTATCTCATCTCTACTTGGATGCTCATGGGGAAAGCTGCAAGCCACAAAGAATGAGATCCCAGGATTCCTGGTGCCCCATAATGGACATTGACTTAATAGTTCTTTTCAGATCAGTCCAGAGCTATCTGCACCTACAAAGCTAAACAACTCTACGTATCTGAGCCTCAAGAATTGAACTAAAGTCTCTATGTATATTGATCTTTTAACCAAGTCTCTCTCTCTCTCTCTCTCTCTCTCTCTCTCTCTCTCTCTCTCTTCTTTTTTAATAAATTTTAGTTTAGTAAATAAGAATTGGCTGTAAGCGTGTATTTTGGGTAAGGTCTAAGTTATATGTTGACCTGGGTATGTGGCTGGTTATTTTGGGATCAGAAGAACCTTTTCTTTTATATGATGAAATCAGATGTTCAGTAATCATCATCATATCAGACATATGTACCTGGATGGAGGCCGGAGGCTGGGCACTTTAAGGGAACTGCGTTGTTTGGACTTCTGAGTAAGCAGTGAGGTAATAGAGAAGCTGGTTTGTGTTTGGTAAATCTAAGTATTGGAATATCCACCAGCTTGTGGGGTTTGTCTGCCCCGTTCTGTTTGCAGTTCAGCCTAATAGAGGTACGTCAGCTGGCTCCCAGGGGACGCCATTGTCACACCTGCATCACCCAGTGCTGGTGGGGATTCACTACACATGTCTCCTGCCCTCAGTGCAGAGAGACCTTTCCCCAGAGGAACCTCAGCCGAACAGGCAGCTCAGGAATGTTGTGGACGCAGCCGGAGAACTCAGGTTGCCGTCAGGGAGGGAACCAGACCCAGAGAGACTCTGAGGCCTGGTCCACACTACAGGGTTAGGTCGAAGTTAGCCGCATGAGGTCAATTTTAAAATGGCTGCATCTACACAACCAACCCCGTTCTGTCGACCTAAAGGGCTCTTAAAATTGACTTCTGTACTCCTCCTCAGTGAGGGGAGTAGCGATAAAATTGACCTTGCTGGGTCAAATTTGGGGTAGTGCAGACACAAATCGATGGTATTGGCCTCTGGGAGCTATCTGTTTCTTCACTTCAGCAGGTGGGTATTGTAGTTATAATAGTTCTGGTCTGACCAAACTATTGTCTGATCCCCCCAGAATTGATACATTTTTTCACCAAAGCCTCCAGGGGTGAAATTGGTCGGGTCCTTCCTGCTCAGCAAACAGGACGAGTCACTTACAGGCAAGGAAACACCCAGTTGCTGCTGCAGGTGGGGCACAGCGTGAACTCAGGAAACTGAAACTTACCCTGTCCCACTGCCCAGAGGGAACCATGGCTGCAGCGAGCCCCGTGAAAAGTCTCCAGGAGGAAGCGACATGTCCCATCTGTCTGGAGTATTTCACACACCCTGTCACTCTGGAGTGTGGGCACAATTTCTGCCAAGCCTGCATCGCCCAGTGCTGGGAGGGACCCGACACAGCCGCCTCCTGCCCTCAGTGCAGAGAAACTGTGCAACAGAGAAACCTCAGGCCCAACAGGCAGCTGGCAAATGTCGTAGAAATCGCCAAGCGGCTGAGTTTCCAGGCAGCGAAGGGAGCAGGAGGGGGCGAGGTGTGTGGGGAACACCAGGAGGCTCTGAAACTGTTCTGTGAAGAGGATCAAACCCCCATCTGTGTGATCTGCAGAGAGTCCCGGGCTCACCGCGCTCACGCGGTGGTTCCCATACAGGAAGCTGCCCAAGAGTACAAGGTAGGGAGTTGCTGTCTAGTTTAATGGGTAATAACTTTGGATGTTAATTACAGCTTAATGGTGTGACCCTGTCATTCAGCTGTGTGTAGCCTTCATTGCATGAAAGCTGATTGGGGGACTTACAAGCTGTGGATGGTATTACTGCTTGTATGAAAGTGTTTATTGTTATTTGCATCCCCTAGAGACCCCAGATGAGATCTGACCTCGATTGTGGGGGCCTTGCACAAAACCCAGTGAGGGCCAATCCCTGCCCTGAGCCATTTACAGTCTAACTGGACAAGACAGACAAAGGGTGGGAAGGGAAAATGAGGCACAGTGAGGGGAAGTGACTTGTCCAAGGTGACTCAGCAGATCAGTGGCAGAGCTGGATATAAAAACCTGGTTTTCCAAGGCCCACTTCAGTGCTCTAACCACTAGCTACTCTGCCCCTTTCAGCAGCACTAAGTAGTGATGATGTGCAGACAGTAGGAGGAAAAGACTCCTTGATACAGGTCCTAGGCCCGGCAGGGAGAGGAGGTTTCCCACTGGGATTCTGAACTCCTGTGCCGCTCCATGAGGGGTTAAACTCAGATGCTGCCGGCCTGCATAGAGGAGATCACAGGGCTGAACATGGTGTGGGACCCAAAGCACCTTCAGTCCACACCCACAAGGGCTCCAGTCAGCGCAGGTCCGTGCCACATGCCACTGGGATCAGACTTATCTGCAGCAAAACTAACCCCTGGGCCGTGCAGACCAGTGCCACTCTGACCTGTTCTCGTGTGTTCATGGGCAAGGACCAGCCAACGTGGGTCCGTTAGTCCCACCAGGCAGCCCTTTGAAATCTGCCAGAATCCACCGCTTCTGGGGTCTTTGATTGGGACTTTGGGGAAGCTACCCAGAGGCCATTGCAGGGAAAGGGGCTAGGACAGCACTAGGGCAAACCCCAGCTGTTCCTAACACAAATCAACACATCTAATGGGGTTTGCCCTAGGCCTTAGATCAGTGCTGTCCAACCCCTCCCATCCCCAGGGGTACAGGGCTGAAAGCCAATGGAGATGGACTCCTTTGAGCATCCCAGCCTACATGGCTGCCCCCGGTGGCTTCTGGGATTGGTATCACTGTTTGCTAAATCTTCTCAAAAACAGCTTTATAGATTCACCACCACGGGACACCAGTTTTCCACTGGTTCCACTCAATGGAGAAAGTGGACGTAAGAACTTCAAACCATCTGAATACAAAACCCACCCAATTTCCATAAATAAGGTTTCATTTCCTTCGTGTCTCTGATGTCCTACCTCTAGAAAGACCCACTGTTGTACACAATATTGTTGTAAGCGTGTTGGTCCCGGGAGCTTTTCTTCAGGCCTGGAAAAGAGTATGTTCCCCAGAGCTGAGTTGTGTGTGACTCTTTTACTAACAGGAGCTGGGCCAGTAGAAGGTATTGCCTTACCCACCTAGTCAATCTAGGAAGACTGACTGTTATGTAGAATTTTGGGTGGAAAACACCTCATCCACCCCCTACAACACTGAAAATAAACCCACCAAATCATTTCTGTTTGTCAGGAAAAAATACAAGCCCATTTGCAGACTCTGAGGGAAGAGAGAGAAAAGCTGCTGGGATTGAATGTGGCTGGAGAGGAGAGAAGCCGGGAGTATCTGGTCGGTGCCTGTTGTTCTTCACCTGCTGGGACACAGAGCTGGGAGGGATGTTTACTGGTAGATTTCTCTGTGGCCTTCTATGTGTTTCTCCATGATCATGAGATTGTGTGCGTCTGTGTGTGTGTGCATGCGTGCGCATATCACAAATGTTCTCTCCCTGGAGGACAACAGCGTCTTCTGCAGGATCTAAGATGCATTTTAGTGAATGAGTTAATTACTACCCGTTGTGGCATTCACAAAATTTCTCCCAAACCGCACTGACTATATCCCGGTAGACACGGAGACAGCCCTTGCAGAGAGATTGGGCCCAAATGGGAAGCGGTAAGAAAATCCTCTCCTTTGTGATCACAGTGTAGAGTCAAGTGTCAGGATGGGAAGAATGGTGGGTTTGGAACCTCAGCCCACAGAGACTCTCATTACAACCCGACCGCTCTCCAGAGCCAGCGGGGGAGGGGCTAGTGAAACTCTGGCCCACCAGAGGATCTGCCTACGAAGCTCCTGATTGGAGCAGACGTTCGGATGCATGAATTGCGCCAGCAGGAGTCACGGGAAGTTGTCCAGACAACTGAGTGAACTCCCGATCTGCTGCTGGACTGGACACACTGACGCTGGCTTGGCCCTGGCGTTGTTCCTGATTCAGGTTTGACCTGCAGTACTGCTGTCTGACTTTGGCTTGACCCTTCGCGTGGCTGCCTGACTCCGACTCCAGTTCTGATCCCCCGTGTGACTCCAGACACTGATTCTGGCTCAGCCTTTGGCGTGACTTCTGAGCATGACTGTAGCCCCAACCCTTGGTGAGATCCTGACTTTGACTCCAGCTCTGACTTCGGCTGTAGTTCCTGACTTCTGACTGCAGCTCTGAGCACTAGGCCTGATGGCTCATGGCCTGGTCTCTAAACAGATGTCTTAGAGATTGTAAAGAAACTCTCTCTTGTAAGACTGTATGAAAGGTCATCAGGCTCCATCCATGTTCCTGACCAGCCCTTTCCTTATTTCTGCTAGAAACAGACAGAAACCGAGAGGCAGAAGATTGTGTCTGAATTTCAGCACCTGCGGCAGCTCTTGGAGGAACAAGAGTGACTCCTGCTGGCCCAGCTGGAAAAGCTGGACAAGGAGATTGTGAAGATAGAGAATGAAAATATCAGCAAACTCTCAGAGGGGATTTCCCATCTCAGTGAGCTGATCAGTGAGATGGAGGGGAAGTGTCAGAAGCCAGCAAGTGAATTCCTGCAGGTGAGACTGAGCTAGAAACATCCCAAATCCCAACACAGGGACAGGACAGCTCCTAAAGTACGGGCACCGGGGTCCAGCAGTCAGAGATCTCAGTGTAACTCAATGTGTGCATTGCTGAAATGTGAATGACTATTGTTCTTTGCAGACTCACAGACACATTGATATTAGAGGTGGAAAAGCCCCATTAGCTCAGTGAAACCATGGCCCCGGGGCCAGGGCAGAGCTGATTTGCCCTTTATTTACAAAATCCCTTTCCTGGAATCCCAAATGTGTGCCAGGTGGTACTGAGATTTTTTTTAATCTCTCTCTTCTCTCTCTCCCCTCTAGGATGTCAGAAGCACCTTGAGTAGGTACGTGGCTCTCTCTCACTCCCACAAATACTTGGCAATGCTGGGGAAGAACATGGAGATGATGTTTTTACCGCATCTCCACAGCAACATGTGTGGGGATTTTGGATACAAATCTCTCAGATAAACTTAATCCTGAGGTTCTCACCCTGGTACAGAAGACTCTGGAATTCTCCATTCAGTAGGAAAGGCTGACCTCAAGTGTTTCCTCGAGATGTCACATCCCTGGGGGAGTGGCTGCCTCAGGATTGTGGGGATGGAATATGGGTCTGTCACTACTGGGGCCCTGGTTACCATTCAGCCCAAGGCAGCAGTGGTCAAGAGTCTTTCCCACCTGAGTCTTTCCCAGCCTGAGGACTGTTTGGACACCTGTGTGGAATGAGCTGGGGACGGGGGAGTTGGTGTCTCAGTTTAGTTCCTAGTGGACAGATTTCCACAGCACTTTACATAGGAACCTCCTGTCCCTCAGAGCATGGAGGCCAAGGAGTGAATTGGCCAAGGAGACTCAGTTCCCCTTTTGTCCCCAGAGCTGATCTCACCAGACCAGAGTTGAAGAATATTAAAGAGTCCTTAGAAGGGAAGGTTGTACGGCCATGGGCTGTGTTGCACCTGCTCTGAGGCAGGGAGAAGTCGAGGAATTCGAACTCCAGGCATATTAGAGCAGCGACTCACTAGCCAGAACTTATCATGAGTCACACAATGAAATATAATCATGGGAAATTGTTTCTCTCCAGGTGTGAGAAGGGGAAGTTCCAACAGCCAGAGGAGATTTCTCCTGAACTGGAAGAGCGAGTCAGCGATTTCTCCCAGAAAACTATGGTGCTAATGGAGACGCTGAGGAAGTTCAAAGGTACCTAGAAGGGATCTAGGAATGGAAATTGGGAAGAGCCTCTGAGACTGTGGGAAGAGAATGGTGCTGGTCAATTGGTTCACACTTAGATGATGCTTCTATTTAATTGTTGGGTGAGAAAGCCAGACATTTGGGTCCAAGACACTCAGGTTGATTAATTCAAACCTTTCTTTGCACCAGAAACATGCTTTTCGATTACAGTTACAAAGTAAGAAATGACTCATCGACTCTAAGGTCAGAAGGGACCATCTACTCTGACCTCCTGCACATTGCAGGCCACAGAACCTCCCCACCCACTCCTGCAATTTACCCGTAAACTCTGGCTGAATTACTGAAGCCCTCATATAATGATTTAAAGACTTCAAGTTACAGAGAATCCACCATTTCTTCTAGTTTAACGTCGGTAAATGATACGTGCCCCATATGGCAGAGGAAGGCAAAAATAAACCCCAGAGTCTCTGGCAATTTGATTTGGTGGAAAATTCCTTCCCTATCCCAAATATGGTGGTCAGTTGGACACTGAGCATTTCAGCAAGACCCAAAAGCCAGACACCTGGGAAAGATTTCTCTCTAACTCAGAGCCCTCCCCGACTCGTGCCCCAACACCAGCCATTGGGATATTTGCTACTAACCATCGCATATAGAAAGAAGTGATGGTCAGTTCCCTTCTCCTGGGGCATAGGTGGGTCACGGGGGGATTTCTCCTAGGAAGCTCTAATTACCCCTAGCAATGTCTGGAATATTAGACACATCCAAACTGCATATTTACTAGTTCTTTTCCAATCACCTTTGAGTGGTATGAATATTAAGTACCTTATATAGGTCATACACGACACATGCATGAACACATCATTGGCAGGGCTTTTTTTCTTCAAGTTATTTTCATGTTATTGTTCTCTTCTCTGATTGGTTTATTACCACTGATGATACACACGCCACTCTCACCCTTGTCTCCACACAGCGGGTATTGGACTTTGCTAACTTCTCTGTGGCTGGATGCACAGCCCCCCTCAGCCTGGCTCCAGCCCTTCAGTGACACCCCCCCACCCCACAGCGCCCCTAAGCCCATTTCCCTCTAGCCCTTCACTGCCACCCCCCCAGTGCACAGCCCTCTCAGCCTAGCTCCAGCCCTTCAAAGCCTCCCCCAACTGCACAATCCCCCTTAGCCAGCTCAAGTCCTTCAGTGCTGCCCCCCCACTGCACAGCCCCCCTCAGACTAGCTCCAACTCTTCAGTGCCACCTCCATATTGCACAGCTCCCCTCAGCCAAGCTCCAGCCCCTCATTGCTACCCCAATCTGCATAGACCCCCTCAGCCTAGCTTCCCAGGAGCAGTGGGGATGAGGGACAGGGGGAAGCCACTTCTGGGAGCCACCAGAGGTGAGTCCCCCCCACGAAGAATTTGTTCCACCCTGGCCCCTGCTCACAACAGACCCCCGCCCACAGCCGGAGCTTGTCCCTTTGTCCTGGTCAGGAGACAGAGGAGGTTCCCATTAACCGTGGGATCACCCCTGCCTGGAGAGGGGTGCCCTGGTTACAGTGAGGCGATGGGAAACCCTGCTCCACTGAGAGACCCCCCCTCCTCTGCTTCCCACATCCTGTGACATGATGGGGGATCTCCCATGTAAGGGACACAGACAGGGGAGAGACATGGGGTAAGCGGTGTAGAGGTGGGACACACACAGACACAGACACTCATCCTCCCATCAGACATATTATTTAAACAAGAAAAAGAAAAAAGTAGTGACAACAATGCACTGAAATATGGTTTTAGGAGAAATATTTATTTCAATGCCCCCATCCCACAAAAAAAATATTGACTGCGGCAGTGAGGGACATTCAAAAACACTCACCTGAGTTGAATTTATTACTATTATTATTGTTTATTATTTATTAACGAGCTAGGTTATGGTTTTTTCAGTGTGGAAAATTGTGTGTTATTTTATGGGTTGAATGATGACTGAATGACATAACCCCCCACCAATGTCCGTCACTCACTCCGGTAATTTTGTCAAGTGTCCGTCGCACAACATGATGCTGCCAACCCCTGGCCAAAGGGACCAAAGTGGGTACAGTTACTTTTCCGCCAAAGTCTTTGTATGATCTGGGTCTAGATTATGACAAAAGGCCATGAGTGAATGGGACAAACCAACTGGAGTTGGAAGGTGGGAGGGGATGAGGAGGGGAAAAGTAAATCTCTCTTACAGATTGTGTGTCCTGGGATGGTTGTGAGGCTGAAAGGACGTTAGTTCCATTGCTGGGAGATCTCTGAATGAGAGAGGAAGTAGAAGGTTTCCGTTAGTTTCTACTAAATGCCTGAGTGTGTCTCTGGACCTCTCGATCTGTTTCTCTGTCATGATGAAAACACAGTTCTATGCGTTCAGAGTGGGGACACTGTTATAAATATGAAGGTCTGAAATTTCGTCTCTTTTCTCCTTTCCCCCGCCAGACACTCTGCCGTCTGCACTGGAATCCCTAGGAGCAGACAGACAGGGTGAGTTTGCAGCTGGAGATTGTCTTTAAATTCCGAGAAAATTGCAGTGAAAACATCTTCATGAGATTGTAACGAAAGTTACCAACCAACTCACCAGTGACTGTGGCACACACAGCCCTAAAAATAACCTGTTCACAGTGAGGAGATCCAGGGGCACTGGAACATGGGGGCCAGGGGGCCAAGCTCACCCTCTTTTGAACATTGGCATAGTTTGGGGGCAGGGGGCCGTGTTGGTCCCCCAAACTGCAAGTCTTGGGCAGGCGTGGAGCATCGCAGCATTGGCTGTGCTTCATGGAGGGGCGGCTGATCAACTCCGCCCTGTGTAGTGCAGCTTCTTCCTTGTGCTTGTCCCTCTCCGTGGCCCCGCCCCTGCTCCTCTTCCCCCTGGACCCTCCACCTGCCCTGGGTGGTGCACGCCGGAGAGTGGACATGGGAAGGTGGAAGGTCAGGGGCTCTCCATAGCGGCCAAGGCTCCCAGCCTGGACAGGGTCAGGGCCTCGGCGGGAAGATGAAGAGTGGGGAGGGCCAGGGAGAGGGCAGGGCCACAGATGTTGGGAACTAGTACCCCCCCTCCCCAACTTCTGCCAAGGTGCCGGAACACCTGGGGCGATCCCAAGCTGACATCACACAATTAATCCTGACACCAACCTTGGTGCTGAGTTCATGCCCATGCTAATGAACAGAAACACTCTCCCTGAGCAGCACCTGAACAGAGCTCAACGCCCTGAGGACTGACACATTCCTCTGCTTTACCCCGGTGCAGGGGGTCTCCCCATTGCTCTTCTCCAACATCCCGCCTTTCCTCTGGGGAGGGCTGGGCTCTCCCATTGGAGCTGCTCCCTGCTTCCTGGATTGGGGCGATCCTCTCCCTCTGATGCTGCCAGGTCCTCCCTTCTCTCTGGCCTGGGGATGGGGCTAGCTCACCCAATGCCACCTCCTACTCTCTGGTGTTAATCAGCTCTTCCCCAATGCTGCATCTTCCTCTCTGTTCCCAGCCGTGGGAGTGGAGACTGCATTAGAGGAGGGAGATTTCCTCTGGGCTTCAAAACTGGACCTGCTTCCTCTGCTCCCTCCCCACTAAAACCTTTCTTGGTGTGTCTCTCCTGCTGGGAATGGAGCAGAATCAACAGGGGTAGCTGGGAGCAGACGGTTATGCAAGCAAATGGGAAATTAAAGAAGTGGGTCTCCTTACAGAGACTGAGGAAGTGCAGTGACATCTCTGCTCAGTGTCAGGTGCCCATGACAGAGGCAGCTCCCTGCAATCCAGGCCTGTCCCAGCCAGAACAGGGCTCCTGGGGAAAGTGAGAAATGGTCCCAGCCTCCCCCAGGGCTGAGCTCTCCTCCTAACGCTCTGATTCTCTCTCCCCAGCGAATGTGACTCTGGATCCAGACACGGCTACTCCCCAACTCGTCCTGTCTGAGGATGGGAAAAGTGTGAGACGGGGAGACACACGGCAGGATCTGCCCGACAACCCTGAGAGATTTGACACTGAGCGCTGGGTGCTGGGCTGTGGGGGATTCACCGCGGGGAGACATTGCTGGGAGGTGGCGGTGGGGGATGGGCGATACTGGGCTGTGGGGGTGGCCAGAGAGTCTGTGGGGAGGAAGGGACGGATCAGCCTCAGCCCTGAGGGGGGGATCTGGGCTCTGCAGAGGTGGGGGTATCGGTTCCGGGCTCTCACCTCCCCTGAGACCCCCCTGCCCCAGCGCCGGGCCCCCACCAGGATCCAGGTTTGTCTGGACTGTGACCGGGGGCAGGTGACATTTATAGATGCTGGTGACGAGGCCCCGATCTTCACTTTCCCGCTGGGCTCTGTCCCTGGGGAGAGAATCCGCCCCTGGCTCGGGGTGTGGGGGAGATCCCACTTCCGACTGTGTCCCTGAGACCCACAGCAGAGGGGGGAACCGGAAATCAGCCTCTCTAGCCTCACGGACCCCAGTCTCTATGAGCTTGGAAGACTCCATCGACCCAGCCCCTGGCTCCTCATCTTGATGGCCCATGGAAGCTCCTTCCCCTTCCTCTCTGCAGCCCCAGGCATGGGAGGGGGAGGGGGAGGAACCCCTGGGGCTGCAGGAGGGGCAGAGGGGCCCTGAGGGGCAGAGGTGGGGGCTGGGCAGGGGGCAGAACTAACACCGGGCTGGGGACAGGCAGAGGTGGGGGCTGGGCAGGGACCCAGCATGAATCAATCAGTGGTTGGGGGGCTGGGGAGAAGCAGCAGCAGGGAGCGGTTTGTGCAGATCTGTGGGATTGGATCTCATGGGGTCTCCCAGCCAGAGCTCCTGCTGCAGGGGCCCAAGTCACTTCACGACAACTGGTGACACTGTCATGGTCCCACACACACGTGGGGGTGGTGGAGGGGATGGGTAGGGGGTGAAGATTGATGGAAAAACCATTGTATAACCTTAAAAAAATCATCATTCGGTCAGTCTCACGATTTTTTTAACCTCCTGAGGTTGGCAGCACTGGGGGAGGCAGGGACAGGGCAGGTTTAACCAGCAGGAATTAGAAGAAGCAAGAAGGAAAATGTGAATGAAAATAAAACAAGAATAAAGGGAGAGTCCAGGAGAAATGGTGGAAAATACAAATGAGAAGAGTGACAGGAAACTATCCCTGACAGGGGAACCAGCCTGGGGGCAGCAAGAGGGGAAGGGATAAAATTGGGGGTGGAGGGGGGTGGAATGGAGCAGCCATGGGGGCTGATCTGTAACAGGGAGGGGAGGAGAGTGGGAGAAACACAGGAAAGTAAACAAGGATCAGAAGTGAGGGTAAGAATAATGAATAGAAAAGGAGAGTATGAAAGGAAAGGGAACAGAGAGATTTAAGACATGTTACTGAAAGTGAGAGTGTAACTCATTAATCCCCTATATTAATTCCTGGCCATTGGTGCTATTTTAGTGCCATTAAGAAAACTGTTCTCGTAGCTGGGGATCTGCTTGCCATGCTGTGGTTATTAAGGCTCCTTCTCAGCTCCGTTTACTTACCACCTTTAGTTATTTACTGAAAAATAAAACATTACAAACAATTCTTCTTGTTTGTTCCACTTTAATGTCCCAGCTGCAGTTGTCGGGGGCAGAGCTGTGGGATTTGCTTCCTGACTTGGTTGTGTCCCCCCAACCCCCACAGGGAATATCGCGCCTCTAGGAGGAGAATTTTGTGTTTTACTGGGATGTGTCACTAACGAAGCCTGTGCTCTGCCTCTGTCCTGTCCACACCCATGTCAATGAGGAATTGCTCAGCTGTGCTCTGCGGAGAGATGGCTGGTTGCACAGGGGACAATCCATGAAGGGACTTGGTGTTGCAGTGCTGAGCGCCACAGGGCCTAGTTTGTAGGCAACCAGAAAATCACATTCTGCAAAGCTGAGTCAGGTGCCTGAACCCCCTAGACAATGCAAGTGGGCATCAGAGGCACCTTACAGTGCAATTCACAAAAGCCAGCTCACTAGGCGGGGAGCCATCTAAGCGAGACAAGGGGAGATGCTGACAAGGGGGAGGGGTGGCCTAAGACCTGCCCCCTCTCACCGACAGATGCCTAAATCGGGGCTGCAGGGGGGTGTCGGTCTCTGCTCAGCTGCCCACGGACGGGAACCCAGCGCCCGACGTCCGGTGGCTCTGTCACCTGAGGCGTTTCTTGCTGGAATGAGTCAGGCACCTGCCTCGCTCCACACACAATGTGAGTGTGGGGGTGGGGAGAAGGTGGAGGTGGGTTTTGTGATGTCACCTGCCTGATAACTTTTACCCCCATGGTGAGAGCCCTCAGCTGGCATGTGGGAGACCCAGGTTCAACTCCACTGTCTAGAGTAGCTCACCAATGGGAGTACCAACCTCAGGGCAAACAGTTACAAACCAGGGTACAAAGCCCACGCTAGGTATCAAATGTGAACCCCTCAAGCACCAGAACAGCTTGAACATGGAGTCACAGACAGTCCCCTTGGGTTCTCCGGCCCATCTTCCTGCTTTTCTGCCTCCTCCCCTGCTCCATCTCCCCGCTCCCCCTGCTGGGCTGCCACATTCCCAGCAGCAGAGTCGGGGCAGCTCCTGGCCACAGGTGTCTCTGGTTAAAACCACCAGCTGCTCTATCCTGGCCACACAGAATGGTGGAAGATGTGGAAGAGGAGACAGCCTCTCCCCAGCCCTTGAAGAACCATTAATAGAAACCTTCCCACCCCAGGGCAAAGGGAGCAGGAGGTGGCAGCCCTGGAGGGAGAGACTCTTATCCAGGAACAGGGAGAAGCACCCAGAAAAGAGCCCCCCTCAGCCCAAGGCAAAGGGATGTGGCAGCCCTGAGGGGGAGACCTCTCCATTCATGTCTCCAGAACCCAGCTGGTCAGAGTTAAGGGGGTTTGGATGCTGGGCACTGAGAGGGTTTCTGTTTACTGGTGTGTGAGTCTGTATCCCAGACCTGGTGAGGTGCCACCGGACTGCAGTGAGGGGAACCCAAGCATCTGAGCCCCAGGATCCCCAGATAATTCAAGCCTTTGGGACTAGAATAGAGCCCATCCACTGCTCCAGTCTTGGGGTCCCTAGGCACATTCTTTGGGGACTCTCCCCCTATCTGAGGTGTGAAACCCGCTGCCTAACCCCCTGGTGTAGAGCTGAGCCTCAGTAATATGTCAGCAGCCCCCCCATCAGCTCCCTCCCTCCAGCCCCCAGTGCCTCCCACCTGCCATGGGCCCCACCAATCAGTGCCTCCCCCTCCTCCCCATGCCTCCTCCCTGCCACAATCAGCTGTTTCACATGCACTGGAGGATTGACAGGGGGGAAAGGGGCAGTGGCCTTGGGGAAAGGGGTGGAGTGGGAGCAGGGCCTTGGTCAGAGCATGGGGTTGAGCAGTGAGCCCCCCCGGCACATTGGAAAGTTGGTGTCTGTAGCTCCAGCCCTGGAGTCAGGGCTTATGCGCCACCCCTGGTATAGGGAGTCTAGGCCCCTCACTCAGCTTTGTGCATTGCAGGGCTGTTCCTGTGACCCTCTAGTGCCCAGTGTCTCTTGATAAATGTTGTCTCTGATGTCAGGGCCAGCCTTAGGGGTGGGTGGATGGGCGACCACCCAGGGGCGCCGTTCTATGGGGGGAAACCTCTGGTGCAGGGTGCCCCTCCTGCCCCAGCTGCTCTGCTCCCGTCTGCAGCCACCACTGCTCCTGCACCCCTCCTCCCCCCGCCTTGGAGCCCCCCTGGCCACCCTGTTCCTGGGAACCTCCTGTCTACTGTGCAGAGTGGGGTGGGGGCGGGGGTGGACTAATGATGGGGTGTCCCCATCCCCCACCCATGTACCCTGTCTCTGCTAAGCTGGGGTGTGGGGACAGGAGTCTCTGCTGCTGCTTCTGGGTGAGGAGTGGGAGCTGCTGCTGTCTGAACAAGCCTTCAGACTAGTGAGTGATGAGCTTAAAGTGACAGTGTGCTGTCTCTCTCACACACCCACAAACTGTCTCTCACTCCCCAGATACACACACTCTCCCCCAACACACACTTGTATTATTGTTGTTGTTACTTCCTGTTGAAATGAGCAAGGCACCTATGTTCTCTGTAATTTTATTCTTTCAAAGTTGGTTAAGGATTGCAGGGCTGTTATTTTAGGGGTTTTTTTGACTGGTCTGCGCATTTCATAGTTTTATTTCTCTCTTATGCTTCAATTTAATTCTTTGAGGAGTGAGTTCTAAAATGCCTAACCTGTCCTGGCTGGAGTAATTCTCATTATTACTTTTATTAGCATTTTGTGCTTTGTCATTCATTACTTAGCCCTGGTCTACACTAGGACTTTAGGTCGAATTTAGCAGTGTTAAATTGATGTAAACCTGCACCCGTCCACACGATGAAGCCCTTTATTTCGACTTAAAGGGCTCTTAAAATCGATTTCTGTACTCCACCCCTGACAAGTGGATTAGCGCTTAAATCGGCCTTGCCGGGTCGAATTTGGGGTACTGTGGACACAATTTGATGGTATTGGCCTCCGGGAGCTATCCCAGAGTGCTCCATTGTGACCACTCTGGACAGCACTCTCAACTCAGATGCACTGGCCAGGTAGACAGGAAAAGAACCGCGAACTTTTGAATCTCATTTCCTGTTTGGCTAGCGTGGCAAGCTGCAGGTGACCATGCAGAGCTCATCAGCAGAGGTGACCATGATGGAGTCCCGGAATCGCAAAAGAGTTCCAGCATGGACTGAACGGGAGGTACGGGATCTGATCACTGTATGGGGAGAGGAATCCGTGCTATCAGAACTCTGTTCCAGTTTTCGAAATGCCAAAACCTTTGTCAAAATCTCCCAGGGCATGAAGGACAGAGGCCATAACAGGGACCCGAAGCAGTGCTGCGTGAAACGTAAGGAGCTGAGGCAAGCCTACCAGAAAACAGAGAGGCGAACAGCCGCTCCGGGTCAGAGCCCCAAACATGTCGCTTCTATGATGAGCTGCATGCCATTTTAGGGGATTCAGCCACCACTACCCCAGCCGCGTTGTTTGACTCCTTCAATGGAGATGGAGGCAACACGGAAGCAGGTTTTGGGGACGAAGAAGATGATGATGATGATGATGAGGTTGTAGATAGCTCACAGCAAGCAAGCGGAGAAACCGGTTTTCCCGACAGCCAGGAACTGTTTCGCACCCTGGACCTGGAGCCAGTACCCCCCGAACCCACCCAAGGCTGCCTCCTGGACCCGGCAGGCGGAGAAGGGACCTCTGGTGAGTGTACTTTTTAAAATACTATACATGGTTTAAAAGCAAGCATGTGAAAGGATTAATTTGCCCTGGCATTCGCGGCTCTCCTGGATGTACTCCCAAAGCCTTTGCAGAAGGTTTCTGGGGAGGGCAGCCTTATTGCGTCCTCCATGGTAGGACACTTTACCACTCCAGGCCAGTAACACGTACTCGGGAATCATTGTACAACAAAGCATTGCAGTGTATGTTTGCTGGCATTCTTTATCTCTCTGTGTTATCCTCAGGAGAGTGAGATATCATTCATGGTCACCTGGTTGAAATAGGGTGCTTTTCTTAAGGGGACACTCAGAGGTGCCCGTTCCTGCTGGGTTGTTTGCCTGTGGCTGAACAGAAATGTTCCCCACTGTTAGCCACGGGGAGGGGGGAGGGTTGAGGGGGTAGCCACGCGGTGGGGGGAGGCAAAATGCTACCTTGTAATGAAATCACATGTGCTATGTATGTAATGTTAACAGCAAGGTTTACCCTGAAAGAGTGTAGCCACTGTTTTATAAAATGTGTCTTTTTAAATACCGCTGTCCCTTTTTTTTTCTCCACTAGCTGCATGTGTTTCAGTGATCACAGGATCTTCTCCTTCCCAGAGGCTAGTGAAGATTAGAAAGAAAAAAAACCGCACTCATGATGAAATGTTCTCTGAGCTCATGCTGTCCTCCCACACTGACAGAGCGCAGACGAATGCGTGGAGGCAAATAATGTCAGAGTGCAAGAAAGCACAAAATGACCGGGAGGAGAGGTGGGGGGCTGAAGAGAGTAAGTGGCGGGCTGAAGAGAGTACGTGGCGGGCTGAAGACAGGGCTGAAGCTCAAATGTGGTGGCAGCGTGATGAGAGGAGGCAGGATTCAATGCTGAGGCTGCTGGAGGATCAAACCAGTATGCTCCAGTGTATGGATGAGCTGCAGCAAAGGCAGCTGGAGCACAGACTGCCACTACAGCCCCTGTGTAACCAACCGCCCTCCTCCCCAAGTTTCATAGCCTCCACACCCAGATGCCCAAGAACGCGGTGGGGGGGCCTCCGGCCAACCAGCCACTCCGCCACAGAGAATTGCCCAAAAAACAGAAGGCTGGCATTCAATAAATTTTAAAGTTGTAAACTTTTAAAGTGCTGTGTGGCATTTTCCTTCCCTCCTCCACCACCCCTCCTGGGCTACCTTGGTAGTCATCCCCCTATTTGTGTGATGAATGAATAAAGAATGCATGAATGTGAAGCAACAATGACTTTATTGCCTCTGCAAGCGGTGATCGAAGGGAGGAGGGGAGGGTGGTTAGCTTACAGGGAAGTAGAGTGAACCAAGGGGCGGGGGGTTTCATCAAGGAGAAACAAACAGAACTTTCACACCGTAGCCTGGCCAGTCATGAAACTGGTTTTCAAGCTTCTCTGATGCGTACCGCGCCCTCCTGTGCTCTTCTAACCGCCCTGGTGTCTGGCTGCACGTAACCAGCAGCCAGGCGATTTGCCTGAACCTCCCACCCCGCCATAAATGTCTCCCCCTTACTCTCACAGATATTGTGGAGCGCACAGCAAACAGTAATAACAGTGGGAATATTGGTTTCGCTGAGGTCTAAGCGAGTCAGTAAACTGCGCCAGCGTGCTTTTAAACGTCCAAATGCACATTCTACCACCATTCTGCACTTGCTCAGCCTGCAGTTGAACAGCTCCTGACTACTGTCCAGGCTGCCTGTGTACGGCTTCATGAGCCATGGCATTAAGGGGTAGGCTGGGTCCCCAAGGATACATATAGGCATTTCAACATCCCCAACAGTTATTTTCTGGTCTGGGAATAAAGTCCCTTCCTGCAGCTTTTGAAACAGACCAGACTTCCTGAAGATGCGAGCGTCATGTACCTTTCCCGGCCATCCCATGTTGATGTTGGTGAAACGTCCCTTGTGATCCACCAGAGCTTGCAGCACTATTGAAAAGTACCCCTTGCGGTTTATGTACTCGCCGGCTTGGTGCTCCGGTGCCAAGATAGGGATATGGGTTCCGTCTATGGCCCCACCACAGTTAGGGAATCCCATTGCAGCAAAGCCATGCACTATGACCTGCACATTTCCCAGGGTCACTACCCTTGATAGCAGCAGATCTTTGATTGTGTGGGCTACTTGCATCACAGCAGCCCCCACAGTAGATTTGCCTACTCCAAATTGATTCCCAACTGACTGGTAGCTGTCTGGCGTTGCAAGCTTCCACAGGGCTATCGCCACTCGCTTCTCAACTGTGAGGGATGCTCTCATCTTGGTATTCATGCACTTCAGGACAGGGGAAAGCAAGTCACAAAGTTCCATGAAAGTGCCCTTATGCATGCGAAAGTTTCGCAGCCACTGGGAATCGTCCCAGACCTGCAACACTATGCGGTCCCACCAGCCTGTGCTTATTTCCCGAGCCCAGAATCGGCGTTCCACAGCATGGACCTGCCCCATTAGCACCATGATGCCCACATTGCCAGGGCCCATGCTTTCAGAGAAATCTGTGTCCATGTCCTGATCACTCACGTGACCGAGCTGACGTCGCCTCCTCGCCCGGTATCGCTCTGCCAGGTTCTGGTGCTGCATATACTGCTGGATAATGCGTGTGGTGTTTAATGTGCTCCTAATTGCCAAAGTGAGCTGAGCGGCCTCCATGCTTGCCTTGGTATGGCATCCGCACAGAAAAAGGGCGCGGAACGATTGTCTGCCGTTGCTCTGACGGAGGGAGGGGTGACTGACGACATGGCTTACAAGGTTGGCTTACAGGGAATTAAAATCAACAAAGGGGGTGGCTTTACATCAATGAGCATTTCAGGCAGGACTTCACGGAGGGTTCCAATAAGAAATGGTGCACCTAAGTAATTGTTCTTATTGGAACAAACAGGTTGGTCTGGCCTCTGATTGATACATGGCTAGATTTACCTCGCTGCACCTTCTCTGTGAGTGACTGCAGTGTGACCTAGAGGAATGAGTCCCCTAGACAGGGGAGGGGGGGAAGCAAATGAGTACAAAACAAATCTGGTCTATTTCTTGTTTTGATCCACTCCATCTATCTTTTACATCTTTGGATGGCAGCAGACGGTGCAGAAGGACTGCAAGCCATCCACATCTCATGGCTGCTCGGCAGAAGATGGTGCAGTAGGACTGCTAGCCATCCTCATCTCTTGCCTGCCTGGCAGAAGATGGTACAGTAGGACTGCTAGCAATCCATATCGCCTGCCTGCTCACCATAAGATGGTTCAATAGGACTGACTGCAGGACTAAAGAGAATGACCTGGTCAAGTCACTCCAAATTTAGTCCCTGCGCCCATGTCTGCCCAGGCGCTCCTGGCCGACGTGGCCAGGAGCACCTCGGACATGACGATGACGGCTACCAGTCGTACTGTACCGTCTGCTGCCACAAGGCAATGGGTTGATGCTGCTGTGTAGGAATGCAGTACCGCGTCTGCCAGCACCCAGGAGACATACGGTGACGGTTACCTGAGCGGGCTCCATGCTTGCCGTGGTATGGCGTCTGCACAGGTAACTCAAGAAAAAAGGCGTGAAACAATTGTCTGCTGCTGCTTTCACGGAGGGAGGGAGGGAACGGGGGCCTGACGCTATGTACCCAGAACCACCCGCGTCAATGTTTTAGCCCCATCAGGCACTGGGATCTCAACCCAGAATTCCAATGGGCAGCGGAGACTGCAGGAACTGTGGGATAGCTACCCACAGTGCAACACTCCGGAAGTCGACGCTTGCCTCAGTACTGTGGAAGCACTCCGCCGAGTTAATGCACTTAATGCACTTAGAGCATTTTCTGTGGGGACACACACACTCGAATATATAAAACCGATTTCTAAAAAACCGACTTCTATAAATTCGACCTAATTTCGTAGTGTAGACATACCCTTAGTCTCTAAGGTGACACAAGTCCTCCTTTTCTTTTTGCGGATACAGACTAACACGGCTGCTACTCTGAAACCAGTTTCTTAGTGTAATCCTCAGTGGGATCTGAGGAAAGTGGCCTGTAGAATTTGGTATTGGAGAGTTGTCTGGCAGTCTCCTTTTGGTAGTCAGACCTGTTCATGATGACAACACACCTCCTTTATCAGCCTCTTTGATTATAATGTCAGGGATGTTTCCGAGGCTGCGGATGACATTGTGTTCTGCACGACTTAGGTTATGAGGCAAGCGATGTTGTTTTTCCATAATTTCTGCCTGTGCACGTCGGTGGAAGCATTCTATGTATAGCTCCAGACTGTCATTTCGACCCTCAGGAGGAGTCCTTGTGGAGTTCTTCTTCTTGTGCTGTTGGTGGGAGGGTATAGGTGTATCAATGCGCTGTCCAGTGTTATCTTGATCGTATTCTTTGAGTCGGAGATGGCGAAAGTAGGCTTCCAGATCACCGCAGAACTGTATCATGTTCTTGGAGGTGTTGGGGCAAAAAGAGAGTCCCCGAGATAGGACAGACTCTTCTGCCGGGCTGAGTGTGTAGCTGGATATATTGACGATATTGCTGGGTGAGTTAGGGGTACCACTGTTGTGGCCCCATGTGGCAGGTAGGAGTTTAGATAGCTTACAGTCCTTTTTCCTTGGTTGAGAGGTGAAGTGTGTAGTGTAGATCTCCTGTCCTATTTTAGTAAAGTCCATTTGT
This sequence comes from Natator depressus, assembly GCF_965152275.1. Classification (NCBI taxonomy): domain Eukaryota; kingdom Metazoa; phylum Chordata; order Testudines; family Cheloniidae; genus Natator; species Natator depressus. Next base: position 41,356,866 of record NC_134247.1, read on the forward strand.
GTGGAAGGTTGGTTATTTATGAAAGTCTCCAGGTTGGAGAGCTCTTTTTTGATGTTTTCCTGATGCTGATCAGGTGGTTCCTCAGTTTCTTTGATAGTGTGTGGCATAATCTCTCACTGTGGTCTGTGCAATATGTAGATAGCAATGGATTTTTCACCTTCAGTTCATTTGGTATGATGTCCATCCATTTGCATTTGGAAAGGAAGATGATATCTGTCTGTACTTGTGCAAGTTTCTTCATGAGGTTGATGGATTTCCACTCCGTACGGCTAAATGCAGTGCCTTTCATGGTGTCAAGTATCAGAGGGGTAGCTGTGTTAGTCTGGATCTGTAAAAAGCAACAAAGAGTCCTTTGGCACCTTATAGACTAAGAGACATATTGGAGCCTAAGCTTTCATGGGTGAATCCCCACTTCGTCAGATGCATGGAGTGGAAATTTCCAGAGGCAGGTATAAATATGCAGGCAAGAATCAGGCTAGAGATAACGAGGTTAGTTCAATCAGGGAAGATGAGGCCCTCTTCTAGCAGTTGAGGTGTGAACACCACGGGAGGAGAAACGGCTTTTGTCGTTGGTGAGCCAGTCACAGTCTTTGTTTAATCCTGAGCTGATGGTGTCAAATTTGCAAATGAACTGAAGCTCAGCAGTTTCTCTTTGAAGTCTGTGTGTGTGGGTGTGTGTCCCTCTGTCCTCTTCTCCCCGGGTCTGTCGGCAGAGGCAAAGGGTTGCCCAGTAGCGAAGGCGCTAAGGCTACGTCTACACTTGTAGCTGTAGGGCGCCTGGAGTTAAACCCGCCCTCAGAGACAGCAGCAGGGAAAGCGCTGCCGCGTGTTCACACTCTCAGCTCCAACCGCAGTGGCATGGCCACATTTGCAGCGGCTTTTGGAGCGGTGCATTATGGGCAGCTATCCCACAGAGCACCTCTTCCCATTCTGACGCTGAGACTTGTGGGAAGGGGGAGGGAGGTCACGGGGCATCCTGGGTCCTGTCCCAATGCCCCACAGTGCATCACTTCGCATCCCAGAAGTCCGTTCGCTTCCTTCCGCATTTGGCGCCATCTTTCAACTTTTTTGGTACAGCGCACTCCGTCTTGGAATGGATCCCGAACTGTTCAGGAATATGCTGATGGGTCTCGCCAGCACATCACGAATGGCAGTCGAGTTACTCCTTAAGCTACAAAGTGACAGTCAGGAGTCCGACGATGATGTCGACTCGCATAAAGCATACGACACGAGATTGCTTGTGGCATTCACGGACATGCTGATTACCAGAGAACGCAGCTTTTGGGCTGGGGAAAGAAGCTCCGAGTGGCGGGATCACATCGTCATGCAAGTCTGGGATGACGAGCAGTGACTGCAGAACTTTCGGATGAGGAAAGCCACTTTCGTGGGACTGTGTGCTCAGCTTGCCCCCACCCTGCTGCACAAAGACACAACTGAGAGCTGCCCTGCCAGTGGAGAAGCGGGTGGCGATTGCAGTCTAGAAGCTGGCTACTCCAGACAGCTACTGATCGGTCGCTAACCAGTTCAGAGTGGGCAAGTCTACTGTTGGAGTCATGTTGATGCAAGTGTGCAGGGCCATTAATCGCATCCTGCTCAGAAGAAGCGTGACTCTGAGCAATGTGCATGACATTGTGGATGGCTTTGCACAGATGGGTTTCCCTAACTGCGGAAGGGCGATAGATGGGACGCATATTCCAATTCTGGCATCAGACCACCTAGCCTCCGAGTACCTTAATCAGAAGGGGTATTTCTCGATGGTTCTCCAGGTGCCTGTGGATCACCGTGGGCGTTTCACGGAGATTAACGCAGGCTGGTCCAGAAAGGTGCATGATGCACCCATCTTTTGGAACATGGGCCTGTTCAGGAAGCTGCAAGTCATGGGGCAGCACCGGAGTGGCCGTTTGCCACCTGCACCTTGTGGTAGGCATTCCGCAGCTCCTTCACTTCAACCCTGCACTGGGTCCCGGTCATGGCGCTTGATATCTGTGCTCTAACTTGCAAGTGTAGACAAGTCCTAAGTTACCCTGAGTAGACCCAGGTTCAGTTCCCTGCTCTGTGTGAACTCAGGCAAGTCCCTTATTCTTCTTCGAGTGCTTGCTCATATCAGTTCCAGTTAGGTGACTCCCAAGCCTGACCTCGGAGGTGGGGTCAGAGTCAAGGTATTGCAGACTGAAGGGTCGCCCTGCCGAAGGCCGCATCCTCACAAGGTTGATGGACAATGGCGTAGCGCGGCGTGAAGGCATGCATCGAGGCCCACGTGGCAGCCCTGCAGATTTCCTGGAGGGGAACGTTTGCCGGAAAGGCTGATGATGCCTGGGTTCTCGTGGAATGAGCCGCGAGGGAGGGGAGACAGCATGGCAGACCGAGACAAACACTCTGTGTGTCCGTGAGAGAGAGAGATGCGCATTTCCCCTTTAAGTAAGCTGACCCACACTTAAGGACAGTGCCTGGTTAAGTTAATCAGCAAGTTGCTGCCAGGAAGTTCTCTCCCTCCTGAGCCCTGTCATGTGTCCCCCCTGCTCTATGGAAGACGGGGTAAGCAGGGTGCAGGGGGAGGGGGACACCCTGACATTAGCCCCCCTCTTCCTTCCCTCTTAGGGGAGCGGGGAGCTGATAGGGGGGCTGCCAGTCCACCCTGGTTCCAAGCCCACACCAGCTCGCTGCAACAGGCTGTTCTTCCTGCAAGCAGTGGACAAAGCAGGCAGCTGCCAAAGGACGTTGGAAGATAGCATTATACAACTTTAAACGAGCATGTTCCCTAACTGATCAGCAATGTAACAACGTTAACCGGGACGACTTTAAATGAGGAGTTACTGTATTTGCCTTCTGGTTTCTCAGAACTTTAAAATGTGAACTGAGTGCAGCCTAAAGTTTTTCTCTGCAACCAAGAAAGCCAGAAACCTCCTTTGTTTAGGAAAGGAAAGCCGAGTCTCACCTCATCACATGCTTCCAGGAGCTGGGGCTTTAACAAACACAACAAATACAATGAGACTCATTATAAAATCATGAGTGTTGGAAACACTGCATCTTCTTTACACTGAGCCAGAGATGCCTCGGTGTACATGAGAATCAGGCCTTTGAAACATTGATCTCAGCTTAACCTAGGTTTTCTCCTGTGAATTTCATATCACTAGACTTGGCAGGATTAGACTTGTATCGGTGGATGTCTGTAAATGTTGATTTCATGGTATACACACAAACCCAGCAAAAAATACTCGCACTGCTAATAACTGAAATTTACCAATAGGCACAGTAAGAACAATGCTTCCTGAGAACTTATTAGACATTGATTTAAGAATATTTACTTTGCATATTTTGACATGTGATCTTGAAAATCTCTATTTTAATGGTTATGAAGCTTTAACTTTTTGAATCTGTCTCTACGGTCATTAAATAGTTATTGTCTCACCCAAATATTGTCTGATCCCGCCCTAAATCTCCCACCACTATGAACATTTAAATTGATAACAACTGGAATGAAATGCTTAAAACCCAGATTTTTGTGCAACTGTGAACGTTTAAATCAATAAATATAAAATTGCTTAAAAATAAACATCTGTCAAAATTTTTATATATATATATATATAAATGAATTCTACCAAGCCTGACTATCCCGCCTTAGACACACAGCTCCTGCTCCTACAGGCTCATCCTCACAGGGCGGTTCCTCTGATTGCAGGACCAGAGCCCTACTGGTACATTTTTCACTAAATGGTCCAGAGGGAGCCATGGCCACAGAGAACCCCCTGGAAAGTCTCCAGGAGGAAGCTCCATGTCCCGTCTGTCTGGAGTAGTTCACAGAAGCTGTCACTCTGGCGTGTCGGCACGTCAGCCAGTGCTGGGAGGGATCCGATACAGCCGTCTGCTGCCCTCAGGAACTGAGCAACACAGAAACGTCAGGCTGAACAGGCAGCTGGCAAACATGGTAGAAATCACCAGTGGGCTGAGTTTCCAGGCAGCAAAAGGAGCAGGAGGGGACGGGGTGTGTGGGAAACACCAGGAGGCTCCAAAAAGTCTGTGAAGAGGATCAAACTTCGATCTGTCTTGTTTGCCATCTGTCCCGGGCTCACAGAGCTCACACGGTGGTTCCCATCGACGAGGCTGCCCAGGAGTACAACATATGGAATTGCTGTCAAGTTTAATGGGTATTAACTTTGGATTTTAATTACAGGCTAATTTCACAGAAAGTCACCTGGCACAGGCATGAGGCATCATTCAGCTCTATAAACGCTTCATGGTATGGGAGCTGCTGTAACAAAATAACTGATTTGACAGAGTGGCAACAGAGGCAGGTCTTTAACGATACCTGATGTGGGAAAATGTCCTTTGCGATTCTGATGGGGATTCCTGAAAATCTTCACCATATAAAGAATTCTACCAATCCCAATGGATCAGACATGTTACCCACCAAGTTAATGAGTACTTCAGTTCTTACCCAAATCCACACTTACAGCCAATTCTCGTGACCTAAACTACGATTTATTAAAAGAAGAATAGACAGTATTGGCTAAAAGATCATTAGACACAAAGAAGCGAGCAGAGTCCTGAGGTCAGTTTCACCATAGAGATGGCGCGTTAGAATTGGAAAGAGTCCTTTTCAGAATCATTTCTGTTAGGGGGCTTGTTCCTTCACCCTCTCACTTCCCTGGTCCTTCTCGCATGAACAGAGAGCAACAATACCCTCCCCCACAGAAACAATACAATATTTTCCTGTGGGGGAGGGTCCCCTCCCTCTAGGAGTACCTCCATGCTGCCCCTACCACAATCCAGGTTATCCTTAGCCCACACAGGGATGTGTTCCCACCCAGCCGGGGGTGGTGGGAGGGCATGTGCTGCTTTAATGGTCGTAGTGGCTATCCCCATAGGAATGGTATCGCCCTGACCGTCCTGCGTCTGCCCCAGTAAACACACCCAATTGGCTAAGTCCAGTACAAGTCCCCGTTTGTGTAAATCTCCTGCCCCCAACAGATGAAGCGTCTCATTACAACCCCACATAATCTCCCCTTCCCCGCAGATTCCTTTGATCTGTCCCCACCTCAGGGTTAACTGTGTCTCCCCTCCCGTTGCCCCTACAATTGTCACAGTCCCTTCTGAGGGTCTCCCCGGCCCCCCATGTGGTTAAGCTGATGGCTGCTCCAGTGTCTATCAAAAAATCCCTTGTGGGACTCCCTTCGATCGCCCCCTGGAGCGTGGGGCGACCAGATGCGTCCCGTCCTAAACTGAGAACATGGACAGGACGCCTCCCAGGGCACCCCTAAGTCGCAGCACCCACCTCTGTCCCTTCCACTGGTTCACAGGGGGACCGGGGGTCCTGGCACCAAACACATTCCTGCTGTCTCCAAGCAAAATTGTGTGTCTGGCATTTCAAGCCGTCCCAGTCCCCTGGCCTCCGGGGCCACTTTCCCCCTGATCTGGTAAGATCCTGGGTAGTTTAGCCTGCAGTCTCTGGATCTGTTGCTCTATAGTTGCCCGCTCATCCCTGACTACCTCCCCTCCCCCCGCAAAGCCACGGCCTCTCCCTCTACCTCCTCCCCTCCGGGCTGACCCACTCCTTTCCACCTTGTACTGATCCCCCGCAGTAATAACATGGACCGGCTCTCCCCCCGATGCATCTGCCTCCACACATCTGTCTGTTCCAGAAACTGGGGTAGTTGATTGGGAGCAAGTTCAGGATGCTGCAACCTTAAATGCCCCACGAACTGCGGATCGTTCAGCTCCAACCATTTCTCCAGCAATTCCACACCCCTACCCTGCTCCACAGCCCCACCAGGTCCTGGTGCCCCTGTCTGGGGTATCACCCATGGATCATCCAGGGGATGCACCCAGCACTGTGCCCATGCCTGTATGACATTAAGTGTATCCTGCCCTGTTTCCCCAGGGATTTGCTTCATCTTATTCATCCCCACAGTATGAGAGTACACCCCAAACAACAGTTTTGCCACCTGTCTAGGGATTAGAAATGGATATGCCAGTCCTGCCACATCGATTCCTAAGGTGCCCTGTCCCAAAAGACTATGCCATAACATTACCTGGTCCTCACGAGTTAGACCCTCCATCTCCCTGCCCACCTCCACTAGCCACAGCACAAACTGATCCCAGTCATTCCGGGGTACCTTTCCCAAACGGCCCAGTACTGCCTCCCGGTCCTTCAGGGACAAGGGGCGGATTTCTGCCTGCTCTACTACTTGTGGGGCATGGTTCCCCCTCCCACCCCACAACCGGGGCCACTATTCCTGCCTCCTGCAGTTCCTCCCGGGTAGCCTCTCTCGCAGGGGCTGTAACTGTGGATCGCCGGCTTACAACGTTCACTGGCAGTGGTGGGTACAGTGTTTTTTCAGGGTAGGGTGGTAGAGGTGTCTCCTTCAGTTCCATTAGTGGGGAGGACGGTTTGGGGTCCCCAAGTCCATTGCTCCTATGTGTACATTGATACAATTCCTCCTCTAAGTCTCCTACGCTCCCCAGCAGTTCGTCCCTCTCGCTCCGGATTGCCTCACAAGACTCCTCTGTCCCTGCAGCATCCCGTGCCTTCAAATCCGCTACCTCTACTGCTAACACAGATTTTTCTGTTAAAATCTGTTGCTGATCCACAATCCCCTCCACATCCTTAATGTGTGGGAGGAGATCGGCTTCCCTTTTTACCCAGTATGCCATCCCAGCACACAAACCTTGTCATACCATTCCCTTTTTCCTACACTCCTTTCCCTTGGGCTCTCCCAGAAACTCTCCCATCTCCTTCTCAATCTTATCCCAGGTGGACCCCTGCACCTGGTATGGGCCCTGATTCTTCCTTATCCATTTGTTCAAAAAATCCGTTACCCCAGTTTGCCAGAACCCGCAACTACCATCACGTGTTCGCCATACCCCCTCCAAGCAGCTGCACGGACTGTTGGGGAGGGGGACTTACAGGCTGCCACTCACCTATCCAATGCGATGTATCCAAGTCCCGGCACCAAGATGTTAGGGGGCTTATTCCTTCACCCTCTCACTTCCCTGGTCCTTCTCACATGAACAGAGAGCAACACTACCCAAAGTCCGAAGGTGCAAACAATTCGATGTTTATTGGGGTGACCTTCCAGCAAGCTTAAATCCAAGTTCCTTTTCCTTATTTTTGAATCCCAACTTACTTCCTGTTTGCCCCTAATTTATATGTAATATTCTTAGCTATACCTTAACCAGTTAGTCTACTGAAATTTTCCTAACCAATCCTAACATATTGTAACATGATTAGCTAGCCAATTATATCCCACCACCTTAATTAGTTTACACCCAGCAAAATTAATTATACAGCAGACAGAAACAATCACAGAACCACACAGAGACCATGCAAATAAACAATAGCAAAACGGGAACTATAATGACAAAACAATACAAAAGTGAGGATTTCACAACTACATCTATAAAGACATAAGGGTTTCCCAGCTGTGTCTATCGATAAGTGAGTTCTTACCAGACAGAAAACTATCAAACTAAATTTCCTTTTACATCTTCTAGGCTTTTCCCTTTCTCTGGAGGTGATAGATCGGATCACCTTTTTATCCCCAGATTGCCTTATTTCAACTAGTTTGGAATGTGAGGATGTGACTGTTCGCTTCCCAGCTTATGGCTGCCTCTGCTGCTTGGCCAAAGGCCTTAGCCTAAGAACAGGGCCTCAGACCGTCAAGGTCACAGAAGGCCCTTACATAGATTCTTTCTTTTATACCTCTATAACTAGCTAAATAATAAACATATCCCTAAATTCTTAAAGTATAGGCCTTTACAGACAGGCTTGAATATCTATAGCCTAACAATTTCATCACATTCTAGTCCAATGTCCAAATGTTCAATATCAGGGCGGTCCAGAGAGCACTGGAGATCTCAGTCTTACAACTCAAATTCCCCATGAATAAAGCTTAAGAAGATCTGAGAGAAACGGATCAGGTCCCAAGAGTTTATATAGACGTTTTTGCAGCCTCTCGACAGCAGGCAGTCCTTGGGTGAACAATAGGTTTTGGAAGTAACCTCCTATTTCCCAAACATCACAGGTAATAAAACTACATGGATTAACATAAGGTAATTATCTATAAAGCCGTTCATAGACAGTTTACCACAAACTTTAAAAAGAGAAATATATACTATGACATTATTACACCCAAGTTTCATGTAAATGTTAATATTTCCTTTTGACTTCTGAATTAACAAAATACAGTCCTAGACAGGAGCCCTTTGGTTACACTGTTAATCTGTAACAAGACATAGGTAAACAGAGACTTCTACAATTACTGTCTGCTAGGGCTGTCAAGCGATTAAAAAAATTAATTGTGATTAATCATGCTGTTAAACAATAATAGAATACCATTTATTTAAATATTTTGGATGTTTTATACATTTTCAAATATATTGATTTCAACTGTGACACAGAATACACTCCACGCATCTGATGAAGTGGGTTATAGCTCACAAAAGTTTACGCCCAAAGAAATGTGTTAGTCTCTAAGGTTCCACAAGGACTCCTCGTTGTTTTCACAGAATACAAAGTATACAGTGAGCACTTTATATTTTTATTACAAATACTTGCACTGTAAAAAACAAAATAAACCATTTTTTAATTCACCTTTGCAATTACTTTAGTGCAATCTCTTTATCATGAAAGTTAAACTTACAAATGTAGAATTACGTACAAAAAAATAACTGCATTCAAAAATTAAACAATGTAAAACTTTAGAGCCTACAACTTTAGAGCCTACAACTTCACTCAGTCCTGCTGAGTCAGTCACTCAGAAAAACAAGTTTGGTTACAATTTGCAGGAGATAATGCTGCCCACTTCTTGTTTACCAGGTCACCTGAAAGTGAGAACAGGCATTCTCATGGCACTGTTGCAGCCGGCGTCACAAGATATTTATGTGCCAGATGCACTAAAGAGTCATGTGTCCCTTCCCGCTGGAACACCATTACAGAGGACATGAATCCATGCTAATGATGGGTTCTAATTGATAATGATCCAAAGCAGACCGGACCGACTCATTTTCATCAACTGAGTCAGATGCCACCAGCAGAAGGTTGATTTTCTATTTTGGTGATTCGAGTTCTGTAGTTTCCCAATCAGGGTGTTCCTCTTTAAAGACTTCTGACAGCATGCTCCACACCTCGTCCCTCTCAGATTTTGGAAGGCACTTCAGATTCTTAAACCTTGGGCCGAGTGCTGTCGCTATCTTTAGAAATCTCAGATAGTTACTTTCTTTGCGTTTTGTGAAATCTGCAGTGAAAGTGTCCCCTCATATGCTAGGTCATTATCTGTGACTTCTATATTATGAAATATTTGGCAGAATGTGTGTAAAACAGAACAGGGGACCTACAAGTCTCCTTCAAGGAGTTCAGTCACAAATGTAATTAATGCTTTTTTTTTTTTTTTTTTAAATGGCCACTGTCAGCATGGAAGCACGTCCACTGGAATGGTGGCCGAAGCATGAAGCGACATAGGCATGTTTAGCATATCTTGCACATAAATACCTGCATTGCCAGCTACAAACATGCCATGCGAACACCTTCTCACACTTTCCGGTGACATCATAAATTAGAAGCAAAACAGCATTCTCTCTCGAAAATGTAAACAAACTTGTTTGGCATAGCGAGTGGCAGAAAAAGAAGTAGCACTGAGTTTTTAATTGCTTTATTTTTGAGTGCACTTATATAATTAAAATCATCTGTGTTTCTAAGTTACACTTTCCTGATAAAGAGATTGCATGGCAGCACTTGTATGAGGGGAACTGAAAAATACTGGTTTTGTTGTGCATGTTTACAGTACAAATATTTGTAATAAAAATAATATAAAGTGAGCACTGTGCACTTTCTATTCTTTGTTGTGATCGAAATCAATAGATATGAAAACGTAGAAAAACATCCAAAACATTTAACAAATTCCAATTGGTATTCTATTGTTTAACAATGCGATGCATCGAGATTAATTTCTCTAACTACGATGAATTTTTGGGGTTAATCACACGAGTTAACTGCAATTAATCAACAGCCCTATTATCTTCTTCCAGTTTTTTAACAACACCAGTTTACATTTCAAAGTGCTCGTCTCTATTACTTCGAATGGCCCCAAATACCATTTACACACTCTTCTAACATGTCTCTAAAGGTTGAATCTGGGTCAATTAGCCTGCAAGGTTCTTAACTCTTTTGGGCCAGGTGTCACAGAAGTTTAGATCATGTGTGAATTCTCCCGTGTTTAATGAGGTGTGATCTCTGTGTACAACTTTTGCCACAGTCCAAGCACTTATGGAGTCTTGTGGATTCTCTGATGTAAAACAAGGACTGATCAGTTTCTGCAATGTTTCCCACAGTCTAAGCAGTTATGGGACCTCTCTCCTGTGTGGATTGGCTGATGTTCTGTAGGGCTGAGGTGTTTCTGAAACCTTTCCCATGGTCCAAGCACTTGACCACAATATGAAACATTCTCCATCGTCTAAGCACTTATGGGGTCTCCTGTGCGGATTCTCTGATGTAAAACATGGGCTGAGCTCCATATAAAACTTTCCCCACAGCCTAAGCACTGATGGGGTCTCTCTCTCCTGTGTGGACTAGCTGATGTTTAAAAAGGTCTGACCAATGTAGGAACATTTTTCCACTCTGAGCACTGATGGGGTCTCTCTCCTGGGTGGATCCTCTGAGTGTAATAAGATTGAATCTTCGTGTGAAACTTTTCACATGGTCCAAACACTCAATTGGGTGTGTCTCTTGTGTGGATTGCCTGATGTGAAACAAGTTCTTTCCTCCATTTAAAAGGTCTTTCACAGGCTAAGCAGTTATGGGGTCACTCCTCTGTGTGGATTCTCTGATGTAAAACAAGGGATGACATATATTTGAAACATTTTTCCATAGTCTAAGCACTTACGGGGGTCTCTCGTGTGTGGATTGCCTGATCTTTAGAAGGGCTGATCTGCTTCTGAAACCTTTCCGAGAGTCTTATGGTCTCCCTCTTGTATGAATTGCTTTATGTTTAACAAGGTGGGACCTCTGTCTGAAACTTTTCCCACAGTCTAAGCACTTATGGGGTTTCTCTCCAGTGTGGATTGCCTGATGTATAAGAAGGTCTGACCTCCGTATGAAACTCTTCCCACAGTCCAAGCACTTATGGGGTCTCTCTCCTGTGTGGATTGCCTGATGATTAACAAGGTCTGACCTCCGTATGAAACTTTTCCCACAGTCTAAGCACTTATGAGGTCTCTCTCCAGTGTGGATTGCCTGATGTATAAGAAGGTTTGACCTCTGTATGAAACTCTTCCCACAGTCTAAGCACTTATGGGGTCTCTCTCCTGTGTGGATTGCCTGATGATCAACAAGGTTTGATCTCTGTATGAAACTTTTCCCACAGTCTAAGCACTTATGGGGTCTCTCTCCAGTGTGGATTGCCTGATGTATAAGAAGGTTTGACTTCTGTGTGAAACTCTTCCCACAGTCTAAGCACTTATGGGGTCTCTCTCCTGTGTGGATTGCCTGATGTTTAACAAGGTTTGACCTCACTGTGAAACTCTTCCCACAGTCTAAGCACTTATGGGGTCTCTCTCCTGTGTGGATTGCCTGATGATTAACAAGGTCTGACCTCCGTATGAAACTTTTCCCACAGACTAAGCACTTATGGGGTCTCTCTCCTGTGTGGATTGCCTGATGTATAAGAAAGTTTGACCTCTGTATGAAACTCTTCCCACAGTCTAAGCACTTATAGGGTCTCTCTCCTGTGTGGATTGCCTGATGCATAAGAAGGTTTGACCTCTGTGTGAAATTTTTCCCACAGTCTAAGCACTTATGGGGTCTCTCTCCTGTGTGGATTACCTGATGATTAACAAGGTCTGACCTCCGTATGAAACTTTTTCCACACTCCAAGCACTTATGGGGTCTCTCTCCTGTGTGGATTGCCTGATGTTTAACAAGGTCTGACCTCCGTATGTAACTTTTCCCACAGTCTAAGCACTTATGGGGTCTCTCTCCAGTGTGGATTGCCTGATGTATAAGAAGGTTTGACCTCTGTGTGAAACTCTTCCCACAGTCTAAGCACTTATGTCTCTCTCCGGTGTGGATTGCCTGATGTACAACAAGGGTTGACTTCTGTATGAAACTTTTTCCACAGTCTAAGCACTTATGGGGTGTCTCTCCAGTGTGGACTGCCTGATGTATAAGAAGGTGTGATCTCTGTATGAAACTTTTCCCACAGTCTAAGCACTTGTGGGGTCTCTCTCCGGTGTGGATTGCCTGATGTATAAGAAGGTGTGATCTCCGTATGAAACTTTTCCCACAGTCTATGCACTTATGGGGTCTCTCTCCAGTATGGACTGCCTGATGTCTGACAAGGTCTGACCTCTGTATGAAACTTTTTCCACAGTCTATGCACTTATGGGGTCTCTCTCCAGTGTGGATTGCCTGATGTCTGACAAGGACTGACCTCTGTATGAAACTTTTTCCACAGTCTAAGCACTTATGGGGTCTGTCGTCTGTGTGGATTTTCTGATGTGTAATCAGTGCTGACTTCCAATTCAAACAATTCCTGCCCTCAAGGCACCGAGAGGGTTTCTCTCCCATTTGGCTTCTCCCATGGTTAGTAAGTAGTGAGTGCTTATTAAAGTTTTCCCCACAGTCCAAGCATTGAAGTGTTTTCTCTCCAGTATTTATTGCCTGAAGCATAAGAAGCGCCGGTCTCAGAATGAATCCTTTCCCATAACCGAGGCATTCATAGTGTTTGTCTTCCTTGGGGGTTGTCTGCCAGGCTGTGGGATTCCTGTGTCCTTCCCCATATATAATAGATTCATCCATTTGCTCCCTTGAGTGGTTTCCCAGCAGCCTCTTTGACCTCTGCCAATTTCCCCAGGCTTCTCCCTGTGCCAAGCACTGGGAAAAATTCCCTTCAGTTCTTCCCACAAAGGTCCCCTGTGGTTCCCCGTCCCACGAAACTTCCTGCTGTTGATTCCCCTCCTTCTTGTCACTCACTCTCTCATCACCTGCTGGGAGAGAGACAATCCAGACAGGAGTCATTGTGCTGAGGAGAAATTAGGAGGAATCGCACCAAGGGAAAACCCACCATGCTAAAGCTGCTCAGATGGAGCAATTGGATTCTGCCTCCACTTCCCACCCAAACTTTTACAGAGAAGGAAAGTAGGGAAGGAAACTCCTGCAGGTAACAGGACACGTGGGAAGCGATGTCAGTGACAGATGTTGCCTGCAGCCCTGCTCTGGATGAGATGAGGAAGGAATTGAGGGCACTTACTGATACCTCATTTGGGGGATTCTCAACTTTTTCCTTCATTCACCAGATGGTTTCTGTGTCAGTCCTCACCTGTGTGGGAGCCTCTCGGGATCTCTTTTTTCTCACAGGCCTGAAGATCGGGCACCCACGGCTCTTCCCCTTGTTCCAGCCGGGTGATCAGGTCAGGTTTGGGAAGGGGGAATCCTGTGCAGGGGGTGAAATCAGACCAGATCAGGGTTTGTGGAGGATTGAGAGAGCATCTGTCAGAAAGGATATTCCATGGGCAGCACCTGTCCCTGTGCTGTGCTGGGGAAAGTGGAATCTAAGAGGACGGGAACATGGTCACTGAGCCCCCACGGGGGAGGCAGACGTCTGGGGAAGTGAGGGGAATTGGGACGCACACCCAGCTCCAGTGTTAAACCCCTGCCTATTTCTAAACCTGTGTAGCCCAGAGCCCTCCACATGGCTGGAGCTGTTCCCAAGGAGGAGGGAGAAGAGGGATTCTGTGTGCGACCGAGAAACAACACAGACAGGACAATGCATGGCTTCTCCACCGTGCAAGCTAGGGGGGTTGGGTGGGGATGATTTAGTATGTGCTTTAGGTTTTGACACCCTCTTCTCATTGGAGCGTGATGAGGGAAGAACCTGACCGGTGTCAGACACGCAGACCCCCCCAGCTTCCAATAACCAAGGGGCCAGGAATCCCTTACCCAGCGAGGTCACCGTCTCGTAGTTCTCCTGCATGACGTCCCTGTAGAGGGCTCTCTGAGCGGAGTCCAACAGAGCCCCCTGCCCCTGGGTGAAATACAGAGCCACCTCCTCGAAGGTCACCGGCATCTGAAACAACAAGAATCCCCCACTCAGCACCTGCTGCCCCAGCCACAATCCCACTAGTCATGGGGGAGGAGGGAGAGAGAAGCAGAATCCTCCCTACGCCCTGCTCAGAGCAGCCAGGAGCCTTCAGGGGGTGGGAGAAGGTGAGAGCTCCTTGTCCCCCGCAGCACACGGAGCAGGGCAGGGTCTTCTCATTTCCCACACGCCTGCCAGCCACAGACTGACACGGGAAGCAGAGCTCTGAGCCGGGGACGGGGACAGGAATTCCGACAGCTTCCCTTCGTATTTCACAGCAGCCACTGGCCAGTGGGGTCAGGCTCCAGCACTGGGAGTCTGGTCAGTTTTCCCAGCCCTGCCTAGGGGGCTGTTCCCTAGTTCAGAAATGGAGTTTTCCCCTCCCCCAACCTGCCAATGGGCCTGTTCAGAAAATCAGGCCCAGGTCGATCATGTTCCAGCAGGTTTATCACACCCCGTCCCACCACGGGTGATTAACCCCTCTACACTACCCCTCCCTCACCACCACAAGCTCCCTGAAAATCCCCTACCTGAGCTGGCTCCATCACAGCCATTTCCCTGCCCTGTTCCCTGGAAGACGGGACGATCTGGAGCAAAACGTGGATGCGATTCCTCAACCTGTCAGAGGAGCAGGGAGATTGGGCAGGTTTCATAAGGGGCTGGAGTCCATGTCACTCCCCAAGTCCCCCCAGGCTCTCTCCCTGCAGACAGACGTTCTGATTCTATGACTCTGCCATGCTGGGAACAAACCCAGTTAGTTCATTACCTCCCCGACCACACCACCAGCCTCCCCCCCGTCCGCCCCCCCGCGCTTAGAACTAACCCACCACGTCCCTTCTAAACCTCCCCAGAGCAGCATCTCCGAGCCAAACGCTGGAAAAAGAGCAGAATCAAAGTAGTCACTTCAGGGTACTGCCCCACAGTGTATTGTAACCCCCTCTAGCTCTCGCCCGTCTCCCTCAGTAGTGCGGTGCTCAGCAGAGCGAGCAACTGGCTTCTCCTCTCTCAGCTCCTGCCCTTGTTCCCAGGAGAGCTGACTGCCCCGGGGGTGCAGGGAATGGATCTGGGCGGGGCTGGGAGCTGGGAACCTCTCTCCCCACTTCTTGCTCCTGCTGCCCTTCAAGTCTCTCCGCTCTCCCTTTTTATCTTCTTCCCTCGTTGTGGGCGAACGGGTGACTGTCCCATTGCCATGGGCCTCTGCTCTCATCAGGCAGCTCAGCCACTGACACTGGTAACGGGGGTTGAACCCGGCTGTGTCACTGAGGGCAGCAGCTCTGGGACTCACAGACACAGGGAGCCCCTCCCCTTCTAGGCCAAACTCACCAGCCGGTCCCTGAAAGGGGCCTTTTGTGCATTTCCCTGCCCAGCTCCAGCCCTTTCCGCAAGTCTCTCCATCACCTGCAGGCTCAGGGGCTGGTATGGTCAGAGCGGTTCCAGCCACTGAAGAAAGTGCCCCTGGGCTGGTCTCAGAGGGGTGTGATGAAGCGGGAATGTTCTCAATGTTTTTTCTGAATACCGTGTGTGTGCCTCAGTTTCCCCATGTGTTACTCAAGTATCAAGCTGGAGGGATACAGGGGCGTGATCATTGTGGAGACCTCTAGAGGGCAGGTGTGATGGCAGAGTGGCTGCCTGGGCACAGAGAATGCCCCAAATTCTGTATCCTGGCAAGTGATGGTCAGAGCCCGTCCTCTGCAGGGAGCCAGCCAAAGGTGTTGGAGAACAAAGAGAGAGGGGAAGGCCAGATGACCTGTTTTCCTGGGAAAGAGAGAAAGCACAGGGGAGGGGCAGCTGGGCATCATTGAGGATGGGGGGCTGGAAGCGGGATCAGTCTCCCATTTTGGGACTCAGCAGGGAGAGTCCAGGGCTTAGGACTCTGAATTCCCCCCCAGATGGACTTTGCTGAATGTTCCTGATTTCTGTGCTAACAAGCTCTGTTCTATGCTGTCTTCTCAGCAACCAATAAACCCTTCTGTTTTCCAAGCTGGCTGAGAGTCAGAGCCGACTTCAGAGGTGGGGTGCACGGCCCCTGTGGGGGAACGTGTCAGGCTTCTCCTTAGGCTGCCCCTGGGGTTCAGGCTGGGTCCGTATGCACTCCCTGCACCCCAGGACAGGGAAGGCTGGGGCCACATGCTCAGCGGGTGGGGAGGATGTTGGGGGTGTTCAGGGGCTGGGATCCTGCCCCTACAGAGTGTAGGGGGGCTTGCTTCCCCCAGCCCTAGGTTCACCCCCCGCCAGATGTACCTCGTTCTTACCCCCAGCTCCTACTCCCAGGCAGGGGGGCTGAAACAATCTGGGGGGCACTGAGAGCCATTGAACCAAACTGTAAACCCTGGATAGGATGAAAACCCTTCCAAGCCAGGGGGTGCGGCAAGACCCCGCTAGTCTAGATCCAGCACCTGTGCTGCCCCCTCCCCCCAGCCCGGATTGTGCCCCTGGGCCCCTCTCCTTCCCCGGCCCCCAGCTGGGGCCCCCCAACCTGCATCCAGTTTGGCCCCGGCCCACCTTCTGCTCCTCCTTATTTGCCCCCTTCAGATCTCCCTGAGCTGCAGCCTCTGTTCGCACCAGCCCGGCCAGGGGCAGGGAAACAAAGCAGCGGGGGGGGGGGGGGGGGGGGTAACGTGATCCTGCCCCCGCCCGGCACACACCGGGGGCTGGCGGCAGCTTGCCCGGGCCTGGGGCAGGGAATCGCAGCCAGCTCCGCGGGGAGCAGCCAGGGGCCAAACCCTCCCCCTGCAGCCTCGGGGTGACGGGGGGGGGGAGCGGCTCTCTCTCACCTTCCCTCCGAGCGGGGCCCCCCGGGGCAGGGGCCGGGCCGGGAAGGGCCCTGGCCGGGCTGGGGGCTCTGCCCTGGGAGAGGCTCCCGGGGAGCAGCGGGCAGGGCCCGGCTGGAGGTTCCCCTCTCCCGGCTGCAGCCCGGGCTCCGGGCTCCCAGCACCAGCCGCCGGGGCTCGGGGATCTCGCCGGGAGCCTGGGAGCCAGAGTCCCCGCAGCGGCTGCGAGTCACTTCTTGCGGCCGGGCCTGAGCCCCGCGATCGCTCCCCCCAGAGCCGCCCCCCAGCCGCTCCTGGGTCCTAGCGATCAACCCATCAAATGCAGCATCTCTGTGCCCGGCTCCTGTTACAGGCTCTAAGGTCAGAAGGGAGGGATCGTTTTTCATCTAGCCTGGAGAAATAGGTGTCACATTTTCCTAAAATACTTAATTAACTTTAGGAGAAACCAGTAAATATGCAGAGAGGTAAGCAGGGAAATGATCCCACTATTGTGGGGAACTTTCCTGACAAAAAGAAAAGGAGTACTTGTGGCACCTTAGAGACTAACAAATTTAAATAGCCTCCCCGCCTCCCCGTGGAATCGAATAGCAGAAGGATCTGAGGCCTCGCTTCCTCTTCCCTCACCCAAGCCTGCCTCACCTTCGGGGCTCCCTTTCCACTCTCCTGTGTGGCAAAGTCCGTATAACCCTGACAAGGCTGGGCCCAGGCTTCCTGAGGGCCTTGCCCCCCAACCTGGTTGTGACCACTCAGGACACGGGCTAGAGCGTCCCAACTCCGGGTACTTCCTCCGCTCTGGATGCTTCCCTGACCTCTTCCCTGACCATTGTCTATACCCCAGAACAAATGCAATTTATTAAACAGCAGCTAATAAAAGAAATCAGGAAGCAATGGGAAAGGTGAAAGGAAAACACTTAGCCCCAGTCTATGGGCCCTGGAGAAGCACAAACAGGGTCTCTGGAATGCCAGGGCAGTTCACAGTCGTCCCTCCCATGTCCCAGGCTTCCTGCCCAGGCCCTGGCTATGCTGCGGGTCAGACACCTGCTTTGGTGGTGAACACACGCCTTCAGGCTCTAGGTGACAGGGCCTTTCTTCCCAGTGTCCCCAGAAAGGAGCAAATGCAGAGGACAAATAAAAAGCCCCTGAACGTGGTAATCTCTGTCAGCTGATGGGGAGGGGGCAGGGGGGTGGACACGTGATCTTTGAGCACTTCTGGCTGCTGACCTAGTTCTGTCCCTGCCCTCCCCCAGGGTTTCACGGGGTGCAGGCCATGGATTGGGACACCCCATGGGGGGCGGGGAAATGCCAGTACGATGGGGATGACTTCATCAGCTTCCACATCCAGCCTCAGGCCCCTTACTCCTGTCTGCGTCCCGACTCCCCCCCTCTCGGAGCCATGGCCCTGCTCCCGGCCCCATCTGAAGAAGTTGGGGGGTGCAGACAGGAAGAAACGGGGGAACCGCACCCCTACTCTAAAAAATATTCCCCGGGGCCCAGAGCAATTCCAGCCTCTCCACCTGTGGTTTGCCGGGCTAAACCCATCAGGTTAACAGCCGGGATGCTGGGCAGATGCCCATGTTGTGAACTCCTTAACGTGTAACCAGTACAATTTTAATAGTTGAAACAGTTACTTTTCAAATGCTATTTTCATCCCTAGTCAGGATACCTGCCTTGTAGCCTCTGAGCCCTTAGGTGGAAGCCTCCACAAACCCCCAAAACTTCCCTGACTATTTGCAGTAAAAGAATTCCCCTCTGGCTGCTGGGTGGGGCAGCCCCTCCCCCTCTTCTGCCCCATGCGGTGGAGGAGCTGCTCTTGTATCTCTCCCTCTCCCTCTCCTTCTCCCCGACCCCCACCCTCTTTCCCTCCCTTCCCCAGCCAGTCTCCTCTTGCTCCCACAGCCTCCCCTCCCCACATCCCCCCTTTCCTTTGCAGTGACCCCCACACACACTCAGAGTTTCCCTCTATTGCAGCCCTGTTCTCATCTGGCCCCTACGTCTTCCCTGATTCCCCTGCATCACCCCATCCCCCCTTCAGCCACCCCCTGCCCCCTGCATCTGCCCCTGACCCATCCTTCATCCCCCTTCAATCCCACCTTATCTACATCCCCTTCCCCGCTTCAGCCCGCTTTCAGCTCCCCACCTTGGGAGAAGCTAAAAAAAATAATTAATTGACTCTCCTTCGGCAGGAGGCAGGCAAGTGGGAAATGCCAGCCAGAGGAGGCACGTTGTTTTGAAGTGAGCCAAGTAGGCAAGACAGATCAGACTCCTGAAAGAGGTACCGCGGTGGGGAAAGACTGAGAGCCACTGGAATATAGGACCAAGAGAAAGAGCACACTGAAGAACAGACAATGGTGGGCAGACCATTTCAGCAGTTTACTGGACTATAACTGGGGGACAAGAACAGCACCCTGCAGTCCTTCAGGAAGCCAAAAGGAGAGCATGCTTTGCATTCATGAAAAGGGGGATTTCATCAATGGTGGCTGGTGGCCCTAGGAGAATGCTTTAGCCATCGATTTTACCTGTTAAAGTTAAACTCAGCCTATCTGAATCCTGTTATACTTGGCGTTTGGTGTGTAACCTGTTGGTCTTATTGCTTCGCTCACTATCTCTTCAATCTTAACTAATAAACTCCTGTTTGTTTTCACTAAAAATATATCTCAGTGCTGTGATGTTCTGTTGGCACTGATCCTCAGTTGAATCAAACAAGCTGGTGTTGTCCCGATGGCCTACCTGGGAATTTCTGAGTGTCCAGTGGAGAGGGGGTGGCCACTACAGAAGGACACGTCATGGGGGCTGGAGACAAGGTTGTGCCCAGTGTTAATCTGCAAGGCAAAGTTAGGACTGGCAGAGCCCTGATGAGTTTTTGTGGGGAGGTAAAAGGCTGGGAGTGACAGGGAACTGACACCCATTGAAGCAGAAGCATGTCCCCCCTGCACTGAGACAGGGGTGGAAACAAGGAGATTCACTGTCCAGGGTGTTGGGACGGTGCTGAATTATTATGAATTACTGCGCTTCCTATTAATGAATGTGGTGAACATGAATGTGGTACGGCTTGACCTGTTTGAATTTGCTAGAGGATTCTGGGAGCAGGGCCTTCTGAGCATCAAACGTTTAAAGTGGAAATTCTCTATTCTGCGAGTCTGTTCTGTTACCGACCTTTGTCAGTCAATATGCCGGCTCACTAGGTAAAGAAAACGTATAAACATGAGATCAGTGAGCTTGGCACAAGCTGGCCCGGGGCAAAATGACCAGAATGACCCCTTTGGAAGGCATCGCGCTGACAGCTTATGTGAATAGTTGATGAGAGCGTAACCTTGGGGTGATGTCTGGTGGGTACCCCTTCTGCAGTCCCTCCAAAGTATGAATTAGGAGAAAATTAGTAATAAAAGGTCCACAGGGTGTGGGACTTCTTTGAAATCCATTGCCTCGGGGGAATCCTTGATAGACCAGGTGCCTGAGAAGAGAAGACAATGAAAGAGATAAATCTTCCTCTAGATCGGTAGCTATACCAGCTTTGCTAGCCAATCAGAATACTGCGTAGGGCCAGCATAAATACTGAGGGTTTGTGCTTGGGGAATTGAGGCTCACTAGGGAGATGTGCATTAGTTAACTTTATACTGTGTCTGTGATTCTTTCTCAAATAAACTGTTTTGCATGGAGTCTACTGAATCTGACTTGTTGATTGGTACCGGGAACATTCTGCCCAGCTGTGAGCCGTTAAAGATCCATTTCAACATTTCGTAGCCGAGGATGGTGACCGTGCCAGTGAATAAGTCAACTGTTTCTGAACTGGTTGGATAAGCTAAAATCTTGTCTTAAGATATTAGACTCAGTGGCTGGGGAACTGAGGATTGGATCAGATTGGGATCAGATTGGTTACAGATTATTGGGAGAGAGGGAAATACATAGGCACGTGGAGTTGAATTCGTGCTATCTTCAAGTCTATGATGTTCTGCAAGTGCGAGCAAGGCGGGTTTACTCCTGAGAAGAAGGGGGACACTCTGAAGCCTCCAGCTATGGTTGATGAGTGCTTGAAAAACTTGGGGTCTGATCCATGTGTGACTGCTGCAGTCTCTACACTGCATAAGAAAGGGTTGGACAACTTGTTGCTGGGGAATCAAGAGGGCTATTCCCCCAAGAAAGTCCAAACAGTAGCATGAGTCATCTGTGCCATGTCTCAGGCTGTAAATAAGCTCTCAGAAAAGCACCATGCCGGTGAATGTGAAAAGGAAAATTTGGAACAGGAATTGGAAAAATTAAATCACTCCGACCCAGGGGTTATTGAATTATTTAGCCAGACTGGAGCAGCTTGATCAGAAGAGATTGTGGGAGCCTCAGATCAGAATATCCCAGACCCCCGTTGTTCGGGCAGTCACCTGAGATGTGGCAAATCTCTGTTCAAACCCTTCCTCCCCAGCACGCAGAGCAGAGAGTAGAACCTGTATCTCTCATACGCCAGGCGAGTGTCATAACCACTGGGCTCTATGTTATAAAGGAGCCTCTGCCAGCACCCCCTCTGGGTTTTGTCTGAGCCCTGATCCAAAAGGGGTGCTCAGCACACTCAGCTACAGGATTGGGCCCCACAGGCAAGAGAGGCTTTCCACTGCCAGCCTTCTGCTTGGAGGATCCTTCTGGGGTTTAGACGTGAGGCAGGTGTCTGGATGCCGAGAAGGAGGCAGCAGTGCCCAGGCCCAGAAGCAGAAATTTAGGAACCTTGGGAAATTTTCCCCTTGAAATGTTGGTGCTGAGTGAGTTGAGGCCCCTGCAGAGTTAGGGGCAGCCAGGCAGAGGTTTTCTGGATTTCAGTGGCACCGAATTCTGGGACTCAGGGGTTGAAACCTGGGCTTTAGTCACCTAAGTTCCACTGGGGATCTGGGTCTTCACCGTGCCGTGCCTCAGTTTCCCATCCGTAATGGGGAGAACGTCACTGACCTTCACTGTAAAGTGCTTGAGCTCTACAGATGAGAAGTGCTATGTACGCGCTAGGGGAGGAGGAGGGTGATGAAATGGCCCACGAGTCTCCACATGTCCATGACCTGCCACCACAGGGAAAGACAGAAGCTTACAGGCAGGAAATTGTTTCTCATTTTGACTCTCTGGGCTGCTGTGTCCGGGACCAAGATCAATTCCTGCTGGCCCAGCTGGGGGAACTGGACAGGGAGATTGGGAAGGAATTAAGTGAAAATGCCACCAACTTTTCCAAACCAATATCTCCTCTTTACAAGCCGATCAGTGAGCTGCAGGGGCAGGGCCAGCAGCCAGCAAGTGAATTTCTGCAGGTGAAACTGTTCCAGACACCCAGACCCCTGCACAGAGACAGGACAGATCCTGAATCCTGGGCGCTCGAGTCCGGCACTCAGAGATCACAGCGTAACTCAGTGTGTGCATGGCAGAGACAGGAATTATTACTGTTCTTTGCAGAGTCACAGACATGCAGTTGTTAGAGGTGAAAAGCCCCATTCGCTCAGGGAATCCATGGCTTTGGGGCCAGGGCAGGGCCTCTGTTTCTGGTGTTTGTAAAATCCCTTTTAATCCCTGTTGACGCCTGGCAGTTACCGTTTCACTGGTTTGCTTGTTTTCCCTAATTCTTTCCCTGCAGCCTTTACTGTCCCTGAATAGTCTTGTTTCTTTGGCTCCCTCCCCCTTTCCATTCCCAGGACAGGTTGGTTTATCCTCAGACCTCGGGGCAACCCCTTAGGGAGCCACTGGCTGATTCTCATTCCTGCACTCAGCGTTATCAGGGCCGTCAGAGGCTGGTGCTGGCCTTGAGTTCAGTGGGCCAGACCCAGCCTGCCATTTTTATGCAGAATTCCCCAGTGTGCTGAGAGCTGCATTGATAATACATGTATCCAGGTGGTCTTCTGTGTTGGGGCCCTTCACGGATTGGATTCTGCAACTGCCAGCACATGGTTTGCTGAAATCTCATCCCCTGATGCTGCTGCAAACTCTGATCCCTTCCCTCATTCTGCATTTGCTGAAAGGAGGATGTAACTTACCATGCACAGAGCAATTGTCCTGTATCCCAGAGTCCGACAGCCCCACCCCACTGTGAGACATATTAGACCGAGCGCTCTTTTCTCTCTGTTTCCCCTCTAGGACTTCAGAGGCACCTCAACCAGGCACGTGGCTCCTTCTCGCTCCCCCTCACACTTCTTGAGCCTGGGCAGGGGCTTCGACACCAGGTGAAAGCCACGTCTCCCCAGGACACCTCAGCACAGTGTGGACAGGAGCCACATTTCCGCTACTTTCACTTTGTTTAAGTTAACCTTGAGGTTCTCACCCTGTGAAAAAAACGGTGGATTTACCCATCCTGTGGGAAAGATTATGAACTTGTTACATCCCTGGGGGACTGGCTGCCTGTAGACACTAGGACCATTAAACCAGGGATGCAGCTCTGGCTGGAGCTTAGGACTTGCCTAGGTGCTGCTAAGGTCTGCATTGGCCCTTGCAGCCACTGAATAGGGGGCCCATAGAACCAGCCCACTCACTGCCTCAGTTTCCCCATCTATAGAATGCTTATGTGTCTCTTCGCATTACAGTCTGTGGAGGACAAGGGCCCCATGGTGCTGAGCTCTGAGCAGACCCGAAAAGCTTATGATTCAGTGTCCTGATCCTGAAAGGTCTCAGCGTCCCAGTGATGCCAAAGGGATCGGAGTGGGTAAAGTTACACTCACCATTTACTGAGAAAGGGGGAGAGCACAAAAAAGCCACCCCAGCTGTCTAACTGAATGTCTCTAAGTAACCAGCTGCACACGGTACATCTGACAGACAGGGGAGAGAAATTACAGGTACTATATCTACCATGCCAGTTTTTTTCCTTTCCGTAACCCTGTACCAAAGCACTGAATCTGCTCTGCTCTGCAACGCTGAGTGAAGACTCAGGTACCTGAGACAGCAGCAGGGGAAACGTGTTTGAACGATGCTCACAAATCTCAAGCCGCGCGGAGACCAGCAAAAGGGCAGCACTTCACTCCGCTGAGCTGCAACGTCTAGTAACCACGTTGTTAACCTGCTGCAACGCTGGACCCGGGTAACCAGCTGCATCTGCAGCAGCATCTTTGTGCAGCACGGCTTCCCCACCACAGCTGAATTCCCTCTCCGTGTCCCCGATGGCGGCTTCCCAGACTGCCCCAGGCCTCCTCCGTCTGTCCCCACATCCCCTCCTGCAGCCGCAATGGGCAACTGGCCTGAGAGGTCTCTGTTTATCCCACACCAGGTACCCTGCAGGCCCCTAGTGCGAGCTCCTCGCACACCAGCTGCCCTCGGCCATTGGGCCCCAGCCCTCACCTGGGGGATGGGAGCTTGGTCTCCCTGCAGTCCCTGGTCTCTCCGCTGGGACGGACAAACAGGGAGAAAATGGGAACAGGCCTTGCTGGGTGTGGTTGTGTGACAGGGTCACCTGCCCCCCAGGGCCCAGGCTGAGATCCCAGCACATTCCACAGGCCCCTGAGCCGCCATCAGATGGACTCTCAGCCTCGGTCCCTGTGGTGGTGGGGGAGGCACTGGGTCATTGCCCTGGGGGAGCTGCTGGGGGAGGGAGGAGATTTAGCTCCTCACAGACAATTTTACCAGTTCTAAAGCTTCAGCTTCTTGAATCTCAGTGTCTAGTGTCATTAAATAGTTCTGGTCTGACCAAAATATTGTCTGATTCCTTAACCGCCCCCCGCCCCCTAATTTCCCACAACCATGAAAATTTTATTTAGAATGAAATGCTTATATCCCAGATTGTTGTGCAACTGTGAAAGTTTAAATCAATAAATGCAAAAATTGCTTAAAATAAACATTATCTGTCACAATTATATAGTATAAAAAATTCTGCCAAGCCTGATTATCTCGCCTTAGACACACAGCTCCTGCTTCTCCTGGGTCCTAACAGCAGGGGTCATTTTCAGGCAAGGAAACACCCCCTTGCTGCTGCAGGCGGGGCATAGTGTGAACTCAGGAAATGGAAACAAAGCCTGTCCCACTGCCCGGAGGGAGCCATGGCTGCAGAGAGCCCCGTGGAAAGTCTCCAGGAGGAAGCCACATGTCCCATCTGTCTGGAGTATTTCACAGACCCTGTCACTCTGGAGTGTGGGCACAATTTCTGCCGAGCCTGCATCGCCCAGTGCTGGGAGGGACCCGACACAGCCGCCTCCTGCCCTCAGTGCAGAGAAACTGTGCAACAGAGAAACCTCAGGCCCAACGTGCTGCTGGGAGACATGGTAGAAATCGCCAAGCAGCTGAGTTTCCAGGCAGCGAAGGGAGCAGGAGGGGGCGGGGTGTGTGGGGAACACCAGGAGGCTCTGAAACTGTTCTGTGAAGAGGATCAAACCCCCATCTGTGTGGTGTGCGACAGATCCCGGGCTCACCGCACTCACATGGTGGTTCCCATACAGGAAGCTGCCCAGGAGTACAAGGTAGGGAATTGCTGTCAGATTTAAGAGGAGCAGCCGTGTTAGTCTGTATTCGCAAAAAGAACAGGAGGGCTTGTGGCACCTTAGAGACTAACCAATTTATTTGAGCCTAAGCTTTCGTGAGCTACAGCTCACTTCATTCAATGGGTTAACTTTTGGGTTTTAATTACAGGCTAATTTCATTGAAAGTTCCCTGTCACAGGTGTGACTCACCATTCAACTCTGTAAAGTCTTCATTGTATGGGGAGATGCGATCACAACATTCAGAGGGGTAGCCGTGTTCTGTATCCACTGAAACAAAGAGGAATTGCAATGGGTTTTTCACCTTCAGTCCATTTGAAGCCCCTCTGAAGAAGTGGGTCTTTACCCACAAAAGCTTATGCCCAAATAAATGTATTAGTCTTTAAGGTGCCACTGGACTCCTTGGGTTTTTTTTATAACAAAATTAATGATCTGGCAGTGTGGAAACAGAGTCAAAATATCAAGTCTTTAAAGCAGGATCTACCCCACCCCTTCCCTGAGGCCCTGCCCCTTCCCCCCAGTGCCCCGTTCACTCCATACCCCCCTCTCTCCATTGCTCGCTCTCCCCCACTCTCACTCACTTTTACCAGTTTGGAGCAGGGGGTTGGGTTTGGGGTGCAGGTGCAGGCTCTGGGCTGGGGCCAAGGGGTTTGCAGTGTGGGAGGAGGGATCTGGGCTAAGCCTGGGGCAGGGGGTTGGGGTGCATGGTGGGGTGAGGGTGCAAGCTCTGGGAGGGAGTGTGGGTGTAGGGGGGGGCTCAGGGCTGGGGCAGAGTGTTGGGGTGCAGGAAATGGTACAGGATGCTGACTCTGGGAGGAGGGTCAGGGCTGGGGCAGGGGATATGGGGTGCAGAAGGGGGTGCTGGGTGCAGGCGGGTGGCACTGACTTACCTCTGGCGGCTCCCAGTAAGCAGTGCACTGGGGCTAAGGCAGGCTTCCAACCTGCCCCAGCCCTATGCCACTCCTGGAAGGGGCAAATGTGCCCCTGTGGCCCCTGGGGGAGGCATAAAATCATAGAATTATAGAATATTAGGGTTGGAAGAGACCTCAGGAGTCATCTAGTCCAACCCCCTGCTTAAAGCAGGACCAATCCCCAACTAAATCATCCCAGCCAGGGCTTTGTCAAGCCAGGCCTTAAAAACCTCTAAGGAAGGGGAATCCACCACCTCCCTAGGTAACCCATTCCAGTGCTTCACCACCCTCCAAGTGAAAAAGTTTTTCCTAATATCCAACCTAAACCTCCCCCACTGCAACTTGAGACCATCGCTCCTTGTTCTGTCATCTGCCACCTCTGAGAACAGCCAAGCTCCATCCTCTTTGGAACCCCCTATCAGGTAGTTGAAAGCAGCTATCAAATCCCTCCTCACTCTTCTCTTCTGCGATTAAATAAGCCCAGTTCCCTCAGCTTCTCCTCGTAAGTCATGTGCCCCAGCCCCCTAATCATTTTGGTTGCCCTCCACTGGACTCTCTCCAATTTGTTCTCATCCGTTTTGTAAAAGCGGCAAAGAGTCCTGTGGCACCTTATAGACTAACAGACGCATTGGAGCATAAGCTTTGGTGGGTGAATACCCACTTCATTGGATGTATGTAGTGGAAATTTTCCAGAGGCTTATTCCAGAGGTTTATACCTGCCTCTGGAAATTTCCACTGCATGCATCCGACGAAGTGGGTATTCACCCACCAAAGCTTATGCTCCAATACGTCTGTTAGTCTATAAGGTGCCACAGGACTCTGCCACTTTTACAGATCCAGACTAACATGGCTACCCCTCTGATACTTGATCCTTTCTGTAGTGGGGGGACCAAAACTGGTTGCAATACACCAGGTGTGGCCTCACCAGTGCCGAATAGAGGGGAATAATCACATCCCTTGATGTGCTGGCCATGCTCCTACTAATGCAGCCCAATATGCCATTGGCCTTCTTGGCAACAAGGGCACTCTGCTGACACATATCCAGCTTCTCATCCACTGTAATCCTCAGGTCCTTTTCTGCAGAACTACTGCTTAGCCCAGGGATCTCAAACTCAAATCACCAGGAGGGCCACATGAGGACTAGTACATTGGCCCGAGGGCCACATCACTGACACCCTCCCCCCGGTGCCCCCAACCCTGCCCCCACTCCACCCCTCCCATAAGGCTCCACCCCGACTCCACCTCTTCCCACCCCTTCCTCGCCCTCATTCCAACCCCTTCCCCAAATCCCTACCCCTGCTCCACCTCTTCTCCGCCTCCTCCCCTGAGCGGGCGGCTCCCCGCTCCTCCCCTCTCTCTCCTGGAAAGCGCTAAGCACCGCCAAACATCCACTTCCAACCACCTCTCAAGTATGCAGATGAAACCTCCCAAATCCTTTCTGTTTCCTCAGGAAAGAATCCAGGCCCATTTGAAGACTCTGAGGGAAGAGAGAGAAAAGCTCCTGGGATTGAAAGCAACTAGAGAGGGGAATAGCCGGGAGTATCTGGTAAGGTGCCTGTTGTTATTAACCGGCAGGGACTGGCCGTGGGAGGTCTGTTTGGAGGCAGACTCCTATGTGGCCTTGGGGAACATGGGCTTGTGTGTGTTTCTCCTTGATCATGGATTGCTGGGTTAGATTCACGTGTAGGGAAGCCCTAAGCTTCCATTGCAGTTGATGAGTTAATGTCTAGCCCTTGTGGCTCTCCCAGAAATCCTCCCCAAGAGAACTGAATGTCCCCGTGAGGTGCTGTCCACTGTGTCTGGTCATTTTGTGCATTTTTTAAATGTTTGTTTCTTTTAACTCCCCTAGCGTCTCTGTCAGTGTATTGCTGAGTCCTGCCTCCTGCTGCTCTGGGTCTGAATTTCCAGAGACCATAAATAACAGAATGTGCTGACCGTGACACACATGGAAACATCCCTTTCCGAGGGATACCGGGGCCAAAGGGGAAGGTGTGAGAGAATCCCCTGCCTAGTACCCACAGGGTAGAGTCAAACGTCAGAAATCTTAGGATTTTCAAAGCAATTCAGCCTCCTCCACACTCAGCACTCCATGAAAGGACCCCGGGCTCCATCCATGTCCCTGACCATCCCTTGCCCTATTTTCATACAGAAACAAACACAAACCAAGAGGCAGAAGATTGTGTCTGAATTTCAGCAACTGCGGCAGTTCCTGGGGGAACAAGAGCAACTCCTGCTGGCCCAGCTGGAGAAGCTGGAGGAGGAGATTGTGAGGATCCAGAAAGAAAATGTCAGTAAACTCTCCAAACAGATTTCCCGTCTCAGCGAGCTGATCAGTGAGATGGAGGGGAAGTGTCAGAAGCCAGCGAGTGAATTCCTGCAGGTCAGACTGAATGAGAAACAGAGGCGGGTGCTCCAGGGCAGCCAGATCCCCCCCTCAGTGCTGCCCACCAGCAGCCCCGCCGATCAACTTCTCCCCCTCCCTCCAGCACCTCCCGCCTGCCGCGATCTGTGTGCAGGAGAGGTTGGGAGGGAGGGGGAAGAGCGAGGAGGGAGTGTGCTCATGGGAGGAGACAGGGTGGAGTGGGAGCGGGAAGAGTTGGGCTGGGGTGTGGCATTGTGGGAAGGTTTGGAGTGGGGGTGGGGCATGGGATTGAGCACCTCCAGGGACAACTGGAAACTGGCACTTGTCATTAGAAACATGCCAGATCCCCACACTGGGAAGGGAGGGCTCCTGAATCACAAGCAAGTGGAGTCCAGCAGTTGGAGACCATGGTGTTACTCGGCGTGTGCATTGCTGACATGTGACTAACTATTATTCTTTGCAGAGTCACAGACACAGAGATATGAGAGATGGAAAAGCCCCATTAGCTCAGAGAATCGACGACCCTGGGCCAGGGCAGGGCCTCTCTTCCTCATACTTCCTAAATCCCTTCCCTAGAATCCCCTGTGTGTGTGTGCCAGAGGGGACTGAAATTCTTTTGTCTCTCTCTCTTCTAGGATATTAGAAGCTCCTTGAGCAGGTAAGTGGCTCTCTCACACTCCCCCTCACACTTCCCAGTGCTGGCAAAGGGCTTGGTGGTAATGTTAGCACCACATCTCCCCAGGGCTCTACTGCAAAATGTGTGGGGAATGTCACATGTTGGATACAAATCTCGCTGATCAACTTCATCCTGAGGTTCCCACCCTTGTATAGAAGACTCTGGAATTCTCCATTCGCTGGGAAAGACTGACCTCAAGTATTTCCTAGAGATGTCACCTCCCCGAGGAACCGTCTGCTTCAGGATTGTGGGGATGGAATATGGGCCTGTCACTGCTGGGGCACTGGTCACTATTCAGCCCAGGGCAGCCGTGGTCAAGAGTCTTTCCCACCTGAGGACTCTTTGGAGACCTGTGTGGAATGAGCTGGGGAGGGGGACTTGGTGTCTCAGTCTAGTTCCTAGAGGGCAGATTTCTACAGCACTTCACCTGGGAACCTCCTGTGCCCCAGAGCATGGAGGCCAAGGAGTGAGTTGCCCATGGAAACTCAATTTCCCTTTTGTCCCCAGAGCTGGTCTCTCCAGACCAGAGTAGAAGAGTATTAATGAGCCCTTAGAAGGGAAGGTTGTACGGCCCTGGGCTGTGCTGCACCTGCTCTGAGGCTGGGAGAAGTCGAGGAATTCTATCTCCAGGCCCGTTAGAGCAGCGGCTCACTAGCAAGAACGTATAATCCGTCACACGATAAAATATAATCACGTGAAATTGTTTCTCTCCAGGTGGGAGAAGGGGCAGTTCCAGCAGCCAGAGGAGATTTCTCCTGAACTGGAAGAGGGAGTCAGCGATTTCTCCTGGAAAATGATTGTGCTATCGGAGACTCTGGGGAAGTTCAAAGGTATCTAGGAGGGGAAACTGGGATGAGCCTCTGAGACTGAGGGAGGAGCGTGTCTCTGGCCAATTGGTTCACATTTAGATGATGCTTCTATTTAATTGTTGGGTGAGAATGTCACGCACTTGGGGTCCAAGTCACTCAGGTTGATTAATTCAAACCTTTATTTCTACCAAAAATATGTCTTGCCATGACAATTCCTGTTAAAGAAATAAATGACTCAGACTTTTGCCAGTACAGGGGTGAATCGGACTCATTGAGTCAACCTTCCCCCACCTCAATTTCCACATTTATAAAATGGTTTTATTATTATTCCTATTCCTGCCTATGGAGGACAAGGCCCCGGCGTGCTGCTCTCCGTAGAGACGCTGAGTAAACAGCCCCAACAGCTCACAATTAGAGTCAGGATTTAGGAAACTCTCAACATCTCATTAGTGTCAAAGGGACCAAAGTGGGTAAAGTTACTTTTATGCCAAACTTTTGCAGTCTCTAGGTTTAGGTTATGACAAAAGGCAGCAAGTGAATGAGACAAACCAACTGGAGTTTGAAGGGTGGGAGGGGAAAAGTAAATGTCACTGACAGATTGTCCTGGGATGGTTGTGAGGCTGCAAGGATGTTGGTTCCATTGCTGGGAGATGCCTGAATGAGAAAGAAAAGAGACGGTTTCAGACCTTTTTATATTAAATATCTGAGTGTTTCTCTGTCATAATTAAGACAGTTCTACGAGTTGAGAGTGGGAATGCTGTTATAAACATGAAAGCCTGAAATCTCACCTCCTTTCTCCTTCCCCCCTCCAGACACTTTGCCGTCTGCACTAGAGATGAAAAGAGGAGGATCCCTAGGAACATTCAGAGAGGGTGAGTTTGCAGCTGGAGATTGTCTTTGAATTATCCGAAAACGTCTTCATGAGATTGCAGCTAAAGTTACCAGCCAAATCAATGCCGCCCACGACACACATAGCCCTAAAAACAACACACTGAGCAGTGAGGAGCTCCCACGCTGAAGTCACACAAACACTCCTGACACCAACCTGAGTGCTGAGTTCATGCCCATGCTAATGAACAGAAACACTCTCCCTGAGCAGCACCCGAACAGAGCTCTCTGCCCTGAGGACTGACACATCCCTCTGCTTTACCCCGGTGCAGGAGGTCTCCCCATTGCTCTTCTCCAACATCCTGCCTTTCCTCCGGGCAGGGCTGGGCTCTCCCATTGGAGCTGCTCCCTGTTTCCTGGATTGGGGAGATCCTCTCCCTCTGATGCTGCCAGCTCCTCCCTCCTCTCTAGGCTGGGGATGGGGCTCCTCCACCCAATGCCATTTCCTACTCTTTTTTCTTAATTGGCTCTTCCTACTGTGGCCGGGGAGTGGAGGCTGCATTTAGGGGATGGAGCTTCCCTCTGGGGTTCAAAACTGGTACCTGCCTCCTCTGCTCCCTCCTCACTAAAATCTTCCTTGCTGTGTCTCTGATGCTGGGAATGGAGCAACCCCAGGAGAGGGAGCAGGGAGCTGAAGCCTCAGCAAGCAAATGAAAAACTAATGAAGTGGCTCCACTTACACAGATTGAGGAGCTGCAGTGACATCTCTGCTCAGTCTCAGGTGCCCAGGACAGAGGCAGCTCCCTGGGATCCAGGCCTGTCCCAGCCAGATCAGGGCTGCTGGGGAGTGTGAGAAATGGTCCCAGCCTCCCCCAGGGCTGAGCTCTGCCCCTCACGCTCTGATTCTCTATCTCCCCAGCGAATGTGACTCTGGATCCAGACACGGCTCATCCCCACCTCGTCCTGACTGAGGACTGGAAAAGTGTGACACGGGGAGACACACGGCAGCATCTGCCCAACACCCCTGAGAGATTTGACACTAAGCCCTGTGTGCTGGGCTGTGAGGGATTCACCTCAGGGAGACATTGCTGGGAGGTGGAGGTGGTGGGTGGGGGAGGCTGGGCTGTGGGGGTGGCCAGAGAGTCTGTGAGGAGGAAGGGATGGATCAGCTGTAGCCCTGACGGGGGGATCTGGGCTGTTGGGTGGTTGGGGGATCAGTTCTGGGCTCTCACCTCCCCTGAGACCCCCCTTCCCCGGCGCCGATTCCCCAGCAGGATCCGGGTTTGTCTGGACTGTGACCGGGGGCAGGTGACATTTATCGATGCTGGTGACGAGGCCCCGATCTTCACTTTCCCGCCGGGCTCCGTCCCTGGGGGGAGAATCCGCCCCTGGCTCTGGGTGTGGCTGGGATCCCAGCTCAGACTGTGTCCCTGAGGGAGGGTGGGGGGGGGGGTGTAATCCCACTGCAGAACCAGAAATCAGCCTTTCTAGTGTCACACACACCAGTCTCTGTGACCTTGGAGGACTCCTGTCTACCCAGCCCCTTGCTTCTCTTATCTATGACCTGTGGAAGCCCCTCCCTTTCCCTACAGCCCCATGGATGGGAGGGGGAGAGGGGAAGAACCCCTGGGGCTGCAGGAGGAGTGAGGGGCAGAGGTGGGGGCTGGGCAGGGGGCAGAACTAACAGCCGGGCTGGGGACAGGCAGAGGTGTGGGCTGGGCAGGGACCCAGCATGAATCAATCAGGGGTTGGGGGCTGGGGGGCTGGGGAGAAGCAGCAGCAGGGAGCGGTTTGTGCAGATCTGTGGGATTGGATCTCATGGGGTCTCCCAGAGAGAACTCCTGCCACAGGGGCCCAAGTCACCTTTCCCCTGTAACTACAGGACAGCTGGTAACCCTGTAATTGTCACACACAGGTGGGAGGGGGAGATGGGTAGGGGTGCAGATTGACCAAAAAACCCATTATATAACCTTAAAACAATCATCATTGTGTCAATCTTATGATTTTTTTTAAAACCTCCTGAGGTTGGCAGCACTGGGGGAGGCAGGGACAAGGCGGGTTCAACCAGAGGGAATTAGAAGAAGCAAGAAGAAAAATGTGAATGAAAATAAACCAAGAATAAAGGAAAGGAGTACTTGTGGCACCTTAGAGACTAACCAATTTATTTGAGCATGAGCTTTCGTGAGCTACAGCTCACTTCATCGGATGCATACTATGGAAATTGCAGAAGACATTAAATACACAGACACCATGAAATAAAGGGAGAGTCTATGAGAAATGGTGGAAAACGGAAATGAGAAGAGTGACAGTAAAAAATCCCTGACGGGGAACCAGCCGGGGCAGCAAGAGGGGAAGGGATAAAATCAGGGGAAAGAAGGGAGCAGCCATGGGGGATGATCTGGGACAGGGAGGGGAGGAGAGTGGGAGAGATACAGGGGTGGGAAGTGAGGGCTAGAAAAATGATGAGTAGAAAAGTACAGTGTGGAAGAAAAGGGAGAAGGAACGGGAATGTGAGAGGGATGGAGAGACTTATTACAAGTTACTGAAAGTGAGACTGTAACTCATTAATTCCTGGGCAACTGTATGGTTGTTGTGCCATTAAGAAAACTGTGCTCGGTAGCTGGGGATCTCCTTGCCATGCTATGGTTCTTAAGGCTCCTTCTCAGCTCTGTCAGGCTGGGACAAGGGTGGTCGTGAGAAAGTTGGCAACCCTAATTCTGTAAATAAAACATTACAAACAGTTCTTCTTGTTTGTTCCACTGTACTGTCCCAGCTGCAGCTGCCGAGGGCAGCATCATGGGATTTGCTTCCAGACTTGGTTTTGTCCCCCCAACCCCCACAGGGAATATTGTGCCTCTAGGAGGAGAGTTTGGGGTTTACTGGGATGTGTCACTAACCAGCCTGTGCTCTGTCTCTGTCCTGTGCACACCCGTGTCAATCTGGAATTGCTCAGCTGTGCTCTGCGGAGAGGTGACTGGTTGCACAGGGGACAATCCATGAAGGGACTTGGTGTTGCAATGCTGAGCGTCACAGGGTCTAGTTTGTAGGCAACTAGAAAATCACATTCTGCAGAGCTGAGGTGGGCCCTGAACTCCCTAGACAATGCGTGGGCATCACAGACACCGTACAGTGCGATTCACAAAAGCCAGCTCGGTGTGTGGCGGGGAGCCACCTGAGCTAGCCCATGGGAGAGGCGACAAGGGGGGAGGGGTGTCCTAAGCCCTGCCCCCTCTCACCGACAGGTGCCTAAATTGGGGCTGCAGGGGGGCGTCAGTCTCTGCTCAGCCACCCACAGATGGGAACCCAGCGCCTGACGGTCAGTGGCTCAGGCTCCTAAGGCGTTTCTTGCTGGAATGAGGTGGGCATCTGCCTCACTCCACACACAATGTGAGGGGCGGGGGGAAGGGGAATGTGGTTTTGGTGATGTCACCCGGCTTGTAACGTTCACCCCCGTGGTGAGAGCACTCGGCTGGCACGTGGGAGACCCAGGTTCAGTTCTCTACCTAGAGCAGGGGATTTTCAAGGTATGGGTCACGGCTGGTCAGGGGAAGGGGAACGACGAACTGCGGCCACTCGGTGCTGCGAATGGTGATGCCTGCTGACGCTCATTAAAGGAAGCATCTTTCCAGCGGCTTTCCCTGACCAGCCACGACCCAGACTTTGAAAACCCCTGGGTCTAGAGTAGCTGAGGAATGTGAGGACCAACCTCAGGGCAGTTACAAAGCAGGGCACAAACCCCACACTGGTTGTCTGTTCTGTATTTAGATTTCACTCACCAGGTATCAAGTGTGGTACCCTCCAGCACTAAATCAGCCTTAACACGGGCGGCGGGTGAAGCTTCCCCTGGGGGAGGCTAGTTCCCTGTCCCACCTCTTGCACCCACATTCCACTCCAGCCCCGCCCCCTCCCTGCTCGGCCGCCATCCTGCCCCCGTGAGGGTGGGGGTTGAGAAGGGATGCAGCGAGGTGGGGCGGGATCGCGAAGGGAAAGAGGGATGAGGAGGGATGTGGCAACTGGTGGGCGGGTCGCCCAGGGATGAGGGTGTGAGGAGGGATGTGACAAGCAGGCGGGGGGGGGGGAGGTGTCTCGCGGGGAGAGGATCGGGGAGGGGCTGGACATGGCAGGTGGGGTGTTAAAAGTCACCAGCTGCTCTATCCTAGCCACAGAAATGGTGGAAGACATAGAAGGGGAGGTAGTCTCTCCCCAGCCCAGGAAGACCCCTTCCCAACCCAAGGCAAAGGGAGCAGGAGATGGCAGCCCTGGAGGGAGAGACTCTCCCTAATACAGAAACCGGGAGAAGCATCCAGGAAAGAGCCCCCTTCAGCCGAAGGGAAAGGGATGTGACAGCCCTGAGTGGGAGGCCTCTCCATTCATGTCTCTGAATTCAATATGATATGTAGATATGTAGAAATATTCGCCAGAACTAACATGGTCAGAGATAAGGGTGTTTGGATGCTAGGCAGTGAGAAGGTTTCTGTTTCCCGGTGCATGTGTCCCAGAAATTGTTAGGTGCCACTGGACTGCTGTAAGGGGAATCCTAGAATCTGACCCCCAGGATCCCCAAATAATTCAAGCTTCTGGGACCGGAAGAGGAATAGCTCCCTCTCCTGGAATCCACTACCTTATTCCTTGGTGCAGAGCTGACTCTCCAGACAGCCACATGCTTAAACACACATCTCCCAGGACTCCACACCAAGGTGAGAGCCTACGGGTTTCAGCTGAACTCTCTCTCTGGAGGCAGGCAGTAGTTGTGAAGCTTTTCACACACACAGAGACTCTTTGCACATGTCCAACACACTATTGCTCTTTCACTTAACCAGATAAAGCACAAGAGAGTTCAGATCACATAGCACAAAACAACCAACCTAACTGCAGTGCCCCTCATTACCAGTTTGCCTTACACGATGCTCAAATAAATTGGTTAGTCTCTAAGGTGCCACAAGTCCTCCTTTTCTTTTTGCGAATACAGACTAACACGGCTGTTACTCTGAAACCTAACTTTGTATCCAGTTGCTCATGAAGTATCC
This sequence comes from Natator depressus, assembly GCF_965152275.1. Lineage (NCBI taxonomy): Eukaryota > Metazoa > Chordata > Testudines > Cheloniidae > Natator > Natator depressus. Next base: position 41,392,733 of record NC_134247.1, read on the forward strand.
AGCGGCTTCCCCTGCAGCATCTCTGCCTAGCTCGCCTTTCCCATTGCAGTTGCAGCCCCTGTTCTGGTTCCAGAAGGCCACTCCCCAGATTCCCTCTTGATCCTGATCTCAGATCCACTCTGCCACAAACGAGTCCTGACTGCAGGGCCCGGCCACAGGAAACAGCCGCAGAATGAAGGCGTGTGACTGATGGCTACGGATCTCCAGCCATGCATTCCCCAGCAAAACAAAAAGCAGTGCCAGCCTTCCCCTGAAAGAAAATAATTTCAGCTCACACCATCCAGCTGCAAGATAATAGGAATCCCTCAGTGTAATGCATTAAATAGCTGCAACATTGTATCCAGCTGTAGGGCAGCCCCTGTAACCAGGCACATCCGTGGCAAGCACTCCTTTCTCACCACAGCTGGATTTCCATTTCTGGTCCCAGGTGGCTGCTCCCCAGACTCTCCCAGGCCCCCTGTGTCTGTCCCCAGATGCCCTCCTGCAGCCAGACTGGACAAGTGGCCTGAGAGCCTTGGAGATAGGAGATCTCTGGTTATCCCATCCCCTGTACAGCGCAGGAGCCCCAGTGTCAGCTCCTCTCACACCCACTGCCATCTGAAGGGAGCCAGGAGTCCCTGAGAGCTGGGGAGACTGTGCAGGGAAACAGAAGCAGTAGCCACCAGGCTAAGAACCAGTGTAACAGCTGCCCTCTTGGCCAGCACACCCAGCACCGAACCAGGGACCCCTAGAGCTAAAAGCACAGGCTGCCACAGCTTATGCTAAATATTCAACCCTTTATAACTGTAACAGCTCCACACACAAACACACACACACCAGTGGGTTACCCAGGCACCAGAGAGACATGGGTCTTAAAGAGCCTAAAGGCCAGGAAGGGAAGGGGCAGTAGGAGTCAGCAGCTGTGATTTTCCCCCTCCTTCCCAGGCTGCTCCATCAGATCCTTATGTCAGGCAGCGAAACCCCCAGTCGCTTGTTACCCCTTTTTGACCTAAGCGACTAGTCCAAAGTTTGGGGCCTTGCAGATGTTCTGGACAAGTTAGTGTCAATTTGGACTCATCACACTTCATTCAAAGGCTCTTTACAGTCCACAGAAAAGAAATCATGAGCCCACACCCGAAAGGAAATGCCTAATGATATTCCATCAGCCCACGTCTGAGCAGGGAGTGAAACTAAACTCCTCTCTTGTCTCAGTAGTGGGACTGCTGGCCCCCTACTAACACTCAGAGGGGGTGTTCTGGTTGGCTGGCTCCCAGTACCAAAAGAAAGGGGGAAGGGTCTATGAGAAACCAGGACCCTGAGACTGACAGTCCCCAGGGGCAATGGGGAGAGGCCACTACTCCAGATCACCCTGATTGACAGGGCGGGCAGGCGAATGAGGCAGGCAGGTGGTCAGGGAGATCCCGTCCTTTGTGTGAGCTGGAATCGCCCTGGGTCAGGCAGACAGAGTGGGGCCAGCTAAGGAGAGAGAAGGGGCCCAAGCTGAGCTGGGAGCAGAGCTGGGCCAGCCGGAGACACGGCCCAGGGAGAGCGGATCCTGTGCTGGGAGCAGGGCTGGGCCAGGCAGAGACACGGCCCAGGGAGAGCGGATCCTGTGCTGGGAGCAGGGCTGGGCCAGGCAGAGACACGGCCCAGGGAGAGCGGATCCTGTGCTGGGAGCAGGGCTGGGCCAGGCAGAGACACGGCCCAGGGAGAGCGGATCCTGTCCTGGGAGCAGGGCTGGGCCAGCCAGAGACACGGCCCAGGGAGAGCAGATCCTGGGCTGGGAGCAGGGCTGGGCCAGCCAGAGACACGGCCCAGGGAGAGCGGATCCTGGGCTGGGAGCAGGGCTGGGCCAGCCAGAGACACGGCCCAGGGAGAGCGGATCCTGTGCTGGGAGCAGGGCTGGGCCAGCCAGAGACACGGCCCAGGGAGAGCAGATCCTGGGCTGGGAGCAGGGCTGGGCCAGCCGGAGACACGGCCCAGGGAGAGCGGATCCTGGGCTGGGAGCAGGGCTGGGCCAGCCAGAGACACGGCCCAGGGAGAGCGGATCCTGTGCTGGGAGCAGGGCTGGGCCAGCCGGAGACACGGCCCAGGGAGAGCAGATCCTGGGCTGGGAGCAGGGCTGCAGCCACAAAGCCAGAGGGGCCAGAGAAGCCGCCCAGGGGGCTGGAGGCAGAACAGCAGAGAGTGGAGCTGGGGCTGGAGCAGTCTGGAGCTGGGTGTTGTGAGTAGCTGGGGAGAGCAAAGGGGGTTCTGGGCAGCCAAGGGTCTTGCAGGCCAGAGGGGTAGGGGCTGACGCTGGTCCCCGGAGGGGCCAGGCGGCCTTGGCCACGTGCAGACTGACCCCCTCCCCAGCCCTTTCCGCCGGGTGGAGCGGGAGAGGCAAGACAGCTCTGCCTTTCGGCCCTAACGCAGAAGAGGGAGGCAGGGTAGCCCAGTGGTGAGCTGCAGCCGGTTCGCACCGGTTGGCTAGAACCGGTTGTTAAATTTAGAAGCCCTTTTAGAACGGGTTGTTCCGCGAGGGAGAACCGGTTCTGAACGGGCTTCTAAATTTAACAACCGGCCCAAAGTGGTGCCTTAGGTGCCGACTCCACGGGTGCTCCAGCTCTGGAGCACCCACGGGGAAAATTTTGTGGGTGCAGAGCAGCTCCCTACCCGTGGCCCCAGCTCACCTCCGCCTCCTCCTCCTCCTCCTCCCCTGAACCAGCCGCCCCACTCTGCTTCTCCGCGCCCCCCCTTTCCCCGAATCAGCTGTTTGGTGGGAAGCCGGGGCCGGCTGAGAAGCAAGCGGTGGCTTCCCGCTCAAGCCCAGGAAGGCAGAGCGGAGGTGAGCGGGGGGGCGTGAGGAGGGCCGCCCGCGCCACAGCAGGTAAGGGGGGGCGCGCAGGGGAACTGCTCCCTGCCTCAGCTCGCCTCCGCCACCCTCGGCCTGCTTCTCAGCCCTCCCCGGCTTCCCGCCTAACAGCTGATTCGTGGGAAGGGGGGGTGGAGAAGCAGAGTGGGGCAGTAGGTTCAGGGGAGGAGGCGGGGGGGGGCGCGGAGAAGCAGAGTGAGGTGGTCGGTTCAGGAGAGGAGGCGGAGGCGAGCTGGGGCCGGGCGTGGGGTGGGGAGCTGCCGGTGGGGGCTCTGCACCCACCAATTTTCCCTGTGGGTGCTCCAGCCCCAGAGCACACAGGGAGTTGGAGCCGAAGGTGCCACTTTTGATGTGATCAGTGGGGGAGCAGCCGCTCCCCCCCAGCTATGCTCCCCCGCCCCTAGGAGCCAGAGAGACCTGCTGGATGCTTTCTGGGAGCTGCCCCAGGTAAGCACCGCCGGGACTCCCCACCTCGCCTCCCAGCAGGTGCCTCTGGCTCTTAGGGGTGGGGTGGCCACCCACTGTGGTGGCCTATGAGGCCCTCCTGCCCAGTTCTGGGGGCAGTCAGGGGACAGGGATGGATGGGGCAGGGGTCCTGCGGGGAGGGGGCGTCAAGGAACGCGGGGGGGGGGGTGGATGGGGCAGGAGTCCTGGGGGGCGGGGGTGGGCAACGATCCCCTCGTGGGGTGAGGGAACCCGTTGTTAAGATTTTGGCAGCTCATCACTGGGGTAGCCCCTTTCCATCCTGGCTTCCCGTGGACAGGGGGCGGTTGTGGTCACCACCAGAGCATGTGTCCAACCTGCAGCATCCCTGCAGCACAGCCAGGGCCTGGGCAGGAGGCCTGGGACGTGGGAGGGACAGTGTGTGAACTGCCCTGGCATTCCAGAGATCCTGCTTGTGATGTTCCCTGCCACAGAGCGGGGTGATGTGTTTACCTTTAACCTTTCCCATTTGTTTCCTTCTTCTTTTTTTTTTATTGATTGCTGTTTAAATAAATTGTATTTGCTTTAAATTGTATGTAATGATCAGTGGGTCAGAGAAGTGCCCAGTGCAGAGAGAGCCCCCTGGAGTGGGGACACCCTAGCCCCTGCCCTAAGTGACCACAGCAGGGTTGGGGGTCGAGCCCCCCAGGAATCCTGGGCCCAGCTTTGTTGGGGTTACGAGGACTCTGCCACACAGGAGTGTGGAAGGGGAGCCCTCAAGGTCAGGCAGGCCTCCGGGTAAAGGGAGTAGGAGCGAGGACTCAGATCCTTTGCTAGCCCATTTCACCGGGGTAGTCTATAAGCCAAAAAAGGTCCCCACAATAGTGGGACCATTCACCCACTTATGTCTCTTTCCTGCACTAGAAGCCATGGCTGCTGCAAATCCAGCAAAAACTCTCCAGGATGAACTGACCTGTCCCATCTGTCTGGAGTATTTTAAAGATCCGGTGTCTCTAGGCTGTGATCACAGTTTCTGCCGAGCCTGCATCACCCAGTGCCAGGGGGGATTCGCTACATACATCTCCTGCCCTCAGTGCAGAGAGACCTTTCCCCAGAGGAAACTCAGGCTGAACAGACAGCTCAGGAATATTGTGGAAGCAGCCAGAAAACTCAGGTTGCAGACAGGGAGAGAACCAGCACCAGAGAGACTGTGTGAGAAACACAAGGAGCCTTTCAAACTCTTCTGCGAAGAGGACAAAATCCCCATCTGCCTGGTGTGTGACAGATCCAAGGAGCACAGAGATCACACTGTGATTCCTGCAGAGGAAGCTGCCGAAGAATTCAAGGTAGGAAATCACCAACTGTTATTTTTATAACCAGAGCCTTGGGGAATTCACCTTCCCCCAGCATTAGAGTTTCCTTTAGCCCCAGACAGCCACTCAGTGAGCTCCATTGGAGAGGAACGAGGGGTTTCAGGCTTAAGTAGGTTTCCCTGCAACTGGGAATCCTCCAAAGACTCATGCAGATGGAGAATTTTAGTCCTTAATAAACATCCTAAGTAAGGCTTACGCGTTGGAGTGAGGGGGAGTGAGGAACCCACACTGCACCCCACCCCTCCTACTCCCCATACACAGAGTCCTGGGCACTGAATGACCCCCCTTCTCTGCCCTTCCTGCTTCCAGCCCTTCCCCAAGCTACAAACACCATGTCCGGGCTCCTCCTCCTTGGAGCTGAGGGAGCAGGAGGTTGCAGCTGGGTCTGTCCTCTTGGCAGACATCCCCTTCGCCCTTTTCCTGCAGAGCTCCTCACGCAGAGAAGAAGGGAGCCCGACCCTCATGAAACTTGGGGAGCGGGGGGCACACAGGAGTGGCGCTCCCATCTTGCAAATCCTAGCAAGTCTGCCTGATATAATTAGAGATGGGATTGCAGGAAGCAGGGATTGGGTGGAAGGGGGCACTGAAGCAGGATCATTGTTTCCAGACTGTCCCCTCATGGCATGGGGTTGCCTTACCTCATTTTCCCTCTGAGGTTCCCAGAAATAATCCACGAAGGCTTTTCTGTGGCCAGTAACACCCCTGCTCTCCCAGCAGTGACTCCCAAGACTTCTAGTCTGGAGTTTGGCCTTATCACCCTGAACAAGATCCCAAGGCCTCCTCTGCCTTCTCCATGGGTCTCCTCCCTCTGTTTTACCTACCCCAGGCCTGGTTGGATTACATGACACTCCCCTTTCCCCCAGTCACTGCTCCTTCATTCTCCCCACCTGGGGATGAGAACTGGTTTCTCGCAGGTGGGGCTGAGACTTCTCTCTCTTTCTAGGGCCGGCCAGCCAGCCACCCTGTGACCGGCATTGTCCCTCTTCCACATCTCCTGAGGACACGGGGAGACAGTCCCCATCTTGCAGTTTTCAGTCTGGAAATTTTGGTCATAGATTTCAGTGTGGGAACCTTGTGGCCATAAAGGTTTCCATGCTGACATCAATAACAATAATAAGAATTCATAACCAATAGAATGTCCTGATTTCTACTGCGGTAGCATCTCCAGGCCCCGATGAGGGATTAGGGCCCCTTTGTGCCAGGCTCTGTACAGACAAAGTCAGGCAAAGAGCCCACAGTCCCAGTCCCAAGAGGACGATGTGTAGCAAGTGGATAAAGAAAGAACCGGGGCTGGGGGCGGGGGACAATTAAAGAGGGTTGTGTTTTCATGCACTGGCAGTCGCAATAGGTCATCCATATTTCAAACCTGTCCATTTTCCATGGTGCAGACTTAGTTGCCTGTACTTTTCTATGGGGAATGTTTTAGGTGATGGAGTGGCAGCAGGCATGAGGGGGAGTCCATGGCCCAGTCTCTCCTCCCTCCTGTGGGCTTGGGGGGGACTTCAGAATCAGGGTTAGGGAGTTGAGACCCCTTTGGGTGCTGTTTCCCAAATGGTGGCTTGTCACCCACCAGTGAGTCGTGGGAAGTTGTAGATGGGTTGTGGGCTTGGTGTGGAGGGGCAGCCCTGTGGGGACAGGAGTGGTAGCTCCTGTCCCACAGGGCTGAGTCCAGCTCTCCACAGAGGGAGCCTGTGGAGAAATTCCAGCATGAACCTACTTGTCCCATCTGTCTGGAGTATTTCAGAGAACCTGCCACTCTCGAGAGTGGGACCATTTTCTGCCAAACCTCCATCACCCAAAACTGGGAGTAATCAGATATAGCTGTCTCCTGACGGAGCAATAATTAAGAAAGGCCATTAGGAGGGAAAGATGCCTTGATACAGGTCCTAGGCCCAGCAGGGAGAGGTTGTTTCCCACTGGGATTCTGAACTCCAGTGTTGCTCCATGAGGGGTTAAACTCAAATGCTACCAGCCTGCGCTAGAGGAGATCACTGGGCTAAACACCCTGTGGACTCCAAGCACCTTGAGTCCTCACACAAAAGGGCTCAAGACAGCGCAGGTCCATGCCAAATACCATGGGGATTAGACTGGGTTGCAGCAAAACTAACCCCTGGGCAGTGGTGACCAATGTCAGGCCGAAGAACCAGCCAAAGTGGTTCCATTAATGGTTCCATTGCTCTCCCACAGTGCGGCGTTTTGAAATCTCTCGAACTCTCTGCTTCTGGGAGCTGGGGAACAGGTACCCAGGCAGCCCTGCCTCTGTAAGGGTCCAGGACAGAGCTAGGGCAACCCCAGGTGTTCTTGAGAAAAATGAACACATCTAATGTGGTTTGCCCAGATGCCCAAGCCAATTCTATCCAACCAGTCCAGTCCCCAGGGGTTCAGGGCTGAAATTCAGTGGAAATCAGGCTCCTTTGAGAATCCCAGACCATATTTCAAACCCTGGAGGTTTCTGGGATTTGTATCACTTTGTGTGTTAAGCCTCCTCAAAAACAAAATATTTCACACAGTGAAAGAAAAATCCAAGGATGCCAGAGTCATGTTGGTATAAATCAATGGGGGAAAAAAGGTCAAACAATTTTCAGGGAGTCTGAAAATGAAACACTCCCAGCGTCCATTAATATGACTTCACTTCCTTGGTATCTCTGATGTCGGGAACCTACTGCGTTCTCCAGTCATCAACAGAGTGTTGGCTTGTGTTGGAAAAGGTCCCACCCACACTCTCACTCCTAACAAACAATAACACCACTCAAATGAGTTTCTGTTTCTTCAGGAAAAGATTCAGGCCCGTTTGAAGACGCTGAGGGAAGAGAGAGAAATGCTTCTGGGATTTAAAGTGAGTGGAGAGAAGAGAAGCCGGGAGTATCTGGTAGGTGCCCGTCATTCTTAACCTGCATTTGCAACGAGCCAGATGGAGGGGCGTTCTGAATCAGAGCAATAATGAGAGGCACAGACAATCTAGAGGCCCAATTATGTTTTATCTCAATCAGTTGGGAGTAAAGCAGAAATCCATTAAGTGGGGAATAATCACAAGTAAATAAAAATTAGTTGTTTTAGCAGAAATTACAAGTTAGGCCTACACCATAAACCAGTGGGTTTCAACCTTTTTGCATTTGATGGTTTTGAATTAGGGGTGCAGAGACCCCTTTGGAAATCTATTATCTGTATGGACCACAGGTTGAAACCCACTGCCATAAGCTACTGTAACTATTATTCTTATCCATTGTATATTAACTACTGTTAGCTTAATTAAACTCTCTTCATAGGAAACAATTTACATTAATGAAATAACAGAATTTTGAATTAGAATATCCAGTGCACTAAAACAAACCCCTGCTGTTACACATTCACACCTCAGTGTCACAGTTTTCATCGTCTGTTAACTCAGAGTTTGGGGGATGTTCAGTTATATCTTGAGGAATCCTCTTGTGCAATCTTTGTTTACTGTTTTGAGTTCCAGCTTAAAAAGAGACATGTATCCCAGGCTGTGAAGTCTTGGTTACTTGTCTAAACAATTATCCCTCTGCTCATTTCTGTCATTGTCAGAGCACAACGGGACTGTAATCTCTCCATTCCTGTAATTCACCTTTTATGCCTGAGGATGTTGTCCAGATGTGTTGTTTTACAGTCCTTTAGTATTTTCTTATTTTCACCTCCCGCTGCTTTGGATCTCCATCTCCAAGGCCATCAATAACGTGCTATTCAGAGCATGTCAGACATGGAAACGTCCCGTTAAGAGATTCTGGGGCCAAATGGAAAGATGTGAGATAATTCTCTCTCTAGTAACCACAGGATACTGTTCAGAGTCAGATGACTTAGAATTTGGAAAAAAAATTCTCCCTCCTACACACTCAGCGCTCTATGAAAGGCCCCCAGGCTCCATCCATGTCCCTGACCAGCCCTTTCCCTATTTTCCTTCACAGAGAAATACACAAACCGAGAGACAGAAGATTGTGTCTGAATTCCAGCAACTGCGGCAGTTCCTGGAGGAACAAGAGCAACTCTTGCTGGCTCAGCTGGAGAAATTGGACAAGGAGAGTGTGAAGATACAGAATGAAAGTGTCAGAAAACTATCTGAGGAAATTTCCCGTCTCAGTGACCTGATCGGTGAGCTGGAGGGGAAGTGTCAGAAGCCAGTGACTGAATTGTTGCAGGTGAGACTGAGTTAGAAATACTCCAGATCCCAACACAGGGACAAGACTGCTCCTAAAACATGGGCACGGCAGTCCAGCAGTCAGAGATCACTGTGTAACTCAATGTGTATCGCAGAGATGTGAATGACTACTATTTTTGAAAAGTTACAGACACTGTGATGTAAAAGATGGAAAAGCCTCATTACCTCAGCTAACGCATGGCCCTGCGGCCAGAGCACAGCCTCTTTTCCCCATAGTTGCTAAATCCCTTCTTCTGGAATTCTAAGTGTGTCAGGTGGGACTAAAATTCCCTCTCTCTCTTTCTCTCCTCTAGGATGTCAGAAGCACCTTGATCAGGTACGTGGCTCTCTCTTACTCTCCCAGCATTGCTAAGTGTGAGGGGAAGAGCTTGGAGATGATGTTACCGCCACCTCTCCCCAGGGCTCTACAGCCAAATGTGTGGGGAAGATCATGTTGTTTTAGACACAAATATCTCTGATCAGCTTCATCTTGAGGTTCTCACCCTTTTATAGAAGACTCTGGAATTATCCATTCATTGGGAAAGACTGACCTCCAGTGTTTCCTAGAGATGTCACATCCCTGGGGGACTGGCTGCCCCAGGATTGTGCGGATGGAATATGGAATACTGTCACTGCTGGGACCCTGGTTACCATTCAGCCCAGGCTAGCAGTGGTCAAGAGTCTTTCCCACCTGAGGACTATTTGGAGACCTGTGTGGAATGAGCTGGGGAGGGGGAAGTTGGTGTCTGTCTAGTTCCTAGTGGACAGATTTCTACAACACTTCACCTGGGAAGCTCCTGTTCCTCATGGAGGGCAAGGAGTGAATTGGCCATGGAGACTCAATTCCCCTTTTGTCACCAGAGCTGGACTCTCCAGGCCAGAGCTGAAGAATAATAATGCGACCTTTGGCGGGGGAAGGTTTCACTGCCAAGGCCTTTCTCTGAGGCTGGGAGCAGGAGAGGAATTCTAATTCCAGACCCATTAGAACAGTGATTCACTACCAAGAATTTGAGTCAATAAATGAAATATAACCATGTGAAATTGTTTCTCTCTAGGTCTGCGAAGGGGAAGTTCCAGCAGCCAGAGGAGGTTTCTACTAATCTAGAATTAAGACTCGGCGATTTCTCCCAGAAAACTGTTGCTCTAATGGATACTCTGAGGAAGTTCAAAGGTACTGAGAAGGGATCTAGGAGGGGAAAATTGGGATGAGCCGCTGAGACGGGGAATAGAATGGGTCTGGCCAATTGGTTGATAATTAGATGGTGGATCTATTTAATAATTTGTACCAAAAGCATGCCTTGCCATTACAATTACTATTAAAGTAAGAAATTACAGACATACTGAAAGAAGTACTGGCCAGTTACCTTCTTCTGGGGCATAGGTGGGTCACAGAGAATTTCCTGTGATGTTCAGATTCCTCTCTACAGATCCAAATTAGATATTTATTAGTTTTTTCAATCAATATTTGTAACAATCAAAGATAAGCATCTTCTATAACTAACTCATACAATAAACATGCATGAACATTTTAATTGGCAGGGCTTTTGCTATACAAGCTATTTCCATGTTGTTCTCTTTTCTGATAGGTTTATTGCCACTGATTATGCATAGGTCACTTTGACCCTGTTCTCTGCATAGGGATTTTTGGACTTTGCTAACTGCTCCTGGGCGGTACATTTTGGGTGTCTGCTGTCTTTAACACATGGTATGCTCAAAACATCTTTGTCCCACATAGCAACGATTGAACACATCGCTTAATAACAAAGTCACTTAAGGCACCATTTCCCTTATGTCAAACAAATTGCTCACCAGGCCAAAGCCAAGTCAGTCAGCACAGTCTCGGTCTGTCCAAATTTATGTATAAGAAATGACCCTTGTACCAATTCTCAATACTTAACTTAATAACTAGTGAAAAGCAGACAAATGGAGCAGATGTAGCAGGGACCCAGGCATCAGGACGTCTCACATGAATTCATGATTTACCAGAGGTCACAGCATTCAGTCCCAAATTCCCCAAAATGGCCTAATTTGGGGCACCTGGGTTTCTCTCTCCCAGCTAGAGAGCTGCAGGGCAGGTGCTCCAGAGCCGTGTAGCCTCCACAGCTGCAGGTGGAGTCAGTGGGAGCTGCAGGTGCCCAGCCCCTCTGAGAACCAGGCCCCAGGCGCCTAAAGGTCGGCACCCAAAATTTAGACCCTAAATTAAAGGCCATTTGTTAAAGCTGGATCCAGCCCATCACTGTGCCCAGGTCCTGTGTGGTAGCTAGTCATGGTCAAATGGGCTGCAGGGAAGGAGAAAGTTCCTCTCCCACGATGAGGGATCCCTCCGGCACAGGAGCTTCTTGTGCCTCCTCCCCAGCAGCTGCAGGCACAAGGCGGGTTCCTGAGAGGGCTGGGAATGGGGCGGGTGGAGGAGGAAGGGGGTGGACGAGGGGCGGAGGGAGGTGGGCAGTGTAAAGCTGGGCCTCTGACACTCTGCCCGCTGGGCAAGGCACACGGGGGCCATTGTCAGAGGGAGGTAGCTCTGGCTGACTTCAGAACTTCCTCAGCCTCTGCCAAGGTCTGCACCGGCCCCTGCAGCCAGTGAACAGCAGAGTCACAAATGGCCCCTCCCCTCTCTCCTTTTGTCGATACAAGGGTGAATCTGGCCCATGGAGCCAACCTTCCCCCTGCCTCAGTTTCCACTCTGATAAAGTGATTTTATTATTATTATTCCTATTTCTGCCTATGGAGGACGAGGCCCCGTCATGCTGCTCTCTGTAGAGACGCTGAGTAGACAGACCCAACAGCTCACAATTAGAGCCAGGATTTAGGAAACTCTCAATGTCCCGTTAGTGTCAAAGGGTCTAAAGTGGGTAAAGTTATTTTTATGCCAAAGTCTTTGCAAGCTCTGGGTCTAGGTTACGACAAAAGACAGTAAGTGAATGAGACAAACCAACTGGAGTCTGAAGGGTGGGAGGGGTGATGAGGGGAAAAGTAAATCGCACTTACAGATTGTGTGTCCTGGGATGATTGTGAGGATTCATGGATGTTGGTTCTATTGCTGGGAGATGCCTGAATGAGAGAGGAAAGAGATGGTTTCAGATTAATACCTGAGAGTGTCTCTGGGCCTCTGCCATAATTAAAACATGGTTCTGTGAGTTCAGAGTGGGGATGCTGTTATAAATATGAGAGTCTGAAATCTCATCTCTTTTCTCCTTTCTCCCTCCAGACACTCTGCCGTCTGCACTGGAGACACAAATTGGGGAATCCCTAGGAGCACACAGACAGGGTGAGTTTGCAGCTGGAGATTGTCTTTAAATGATCAGAAAATTCCCATGAAAACATTTTCATGAAATTGTAGCTAAAGTTAAAAACCAATCCAACACCATACTTGACCACACAGCCCCAAATATAAAACCACTAAGGAGATCCCGAGCTGAAGTCACACAAGCAATCCTGACACCCTTCTTGGTGCTGAGTTCAGGCCCAGGCTGATGACCAGAAACGCTCTCCCTGAGCAACATCCAAACACCCTTAACTCAGACTGTGGCATTTTCATAGAAAATCACAGGACTTTTTAATCCTAAATTGAGAGGACAGTGTAGAGCGATCTCTCCCCTATGGGCTAACACATCTTGGGCAGGGATGGGCTCTCCCATTAGAGCTCCTTACTTTTTCATGAACTGGGGAGATGCTCTGTCTGCTGGCAGCTCCTCCCCTCTCTTTGGGCTGGGGATGGGGTACCCCACCCAATACTACCTCCTACACTCTGGTCTTAATTGGCTCTTCCCCTGTGTTGCAGCTCCCTCTCTGTTCCCTGGCCTGGGAGTGGAGGCTTCACTGGGGTGGGAGTTTCCCTCTGGGGTTTAAAGCTTGTACCTGCCTCCTCTGCTCCCTCCTCATTAAAACCTTCCTTGCTGTGTCTCTGATGCTGGGAATGGAGTAGCCCCAGCAGGGGGAGCAGGGAGCTGAAGCCTCAGCAATCCAATGAAAATCTAACGAAGAGGGTCCCATTACACGGACTGAGGAACTGAAGTGACATCCCTGCTCAGTTTCAGGTGCCCAGAACAGAGGCAGCTCCCTGGGATCCAGGCCTGTCCCAGTCAGGACGGTGCTGCTGGGGAGTGTGAGAAATGGCCCCAGCCTCCCCAGGGCCGAGCTCTGCCCCTAACGCTCTGATTCTCTCTCCCTAGCGAATGTGACTCTGGATCCAGACACGGCTCATCCCATCCTCGTCCTGTCTGAGGATCAGAAAAATGTGAGATGGGGATACAAACCGAGTCCAATGCCCAAGAACGCAGAGAGATTTGACTCTTGGGCCTGTGTGCTGGGTTGTGAGGGATTCACCTCGGGGAGACATTGCTGGGAAGTGCAGGTGGATGTGGGGGGTGAGGAATGCTGGGCTGTGGGGGTGGCCAGAGCGTCTATGATGAGGAAAGGACGGATCAACCTTAGCCCTGATGAGGGAATCTGGGCTGTGGGGCTGTGGCTGGGTCAGTTCCGGGCTCTCACTTCCCCTGAGGAGACTTCCCTGCCCCTGAGCCAATTCCCCAACAGCATCCGGGTTTGTCTGGATTGTGACAGGGGTCAGGTGACATTTATCGATGCTGATGATGGGGCCCGGATCTTCACTTTCCCGCCGGGCTCTGTCCCTAGGGAGAGACTCCGACCCTGGTTCTGGTTGGGGCAGGAATCCCAGCTCAGCCTGTGTCTCTGATACACTCAGGGATGGGGTGGGGAGTGGGAGGAAATATCCCACTGGGGACCCTGAAATCAGCCTCTGTAGCCTCTCACAATCTAGTCTCTATGACCTCCTCTGGTGGACTTTCTCTCATGCCATCACTACTACCCTGGAGCAAGGTTGCTTCACCCCTCAACTCCTGCAGCCGCTGGACTGTGAAATCATAGAGACCATTCAGTGATTGAGGTAGAAAAGCCAATCTCATTTGATCCAGGAGGATTCTGGGGATCCTAGGTCAGACAGTGTCCTGGACACATGCAGGGGAATACACCCTGGGCATAGAAAAAGGGGGTTTCTCTAGCCACAGTGATCCTAATCTCTGTGACCTGAGCATTCCCATCTACTCAGCAGCATTCTGGCTTCTCTATGCCCCTGGAGGACTCCTGTCTACCCAGCCATTGATCTCTGTGCAGCACCAGCAATGGGAAGGGGAGGGGTGAAGAACTAATTCGGGGTCAGGTGCAGAAGTGACGTGGCAATTGAGGGGCAGAATTAACAGCTGGGCTGGGGATGGGCAGATATGGGGGTGGCAGGGACACAATTATTAATTAGGATGGGGGGGGGAAGGGGTAGGGAGAAGATGGAGGCTCTGCACCAGCAGGGAGTCTAGGAGAGGGAGACCCAGGGCCTGGGGAGTCTGACCTACAGGCCACCAGGGAAGGGATGCTGCAGTGGGAAGGAGTTGGGAGAGGTCATCTGAATGAAGAGCTGTGCAGAGGGGCGGAATCAGGCACTGGGCAGGTTTAACCGGAAGGGAGAGAAGAAATGAAATGGGAAAAGATTAAAATAAAGTAAAACAACAGTAAACAGAAAAAGTGTGGGGGAAGTTGAAATGAGAATAGTGAAGGCAAAACAATCCTGAGAAGGGAAATGCTCAGGTGGCAGCTAGAGGGGAGGGGATAAATTCAGCAGAGAGAACTGGGGGCCTGAGTCAGAATGATCAGTGACATGGACTAAAATAGAGTTAGGGACACTCAGAGAAATAAACAGATGGAGAACGAGTGCTAGAGAAAACAATGCATAAAACTGGATTAAATGAAGCAGGCAAGACAACGCGAGTGTGACCTGGAAATCTATAAAACGTGTCTGAAAGTGAGACTGTAACATTAATTTCACCCCCTAGTTCATGGACAGTATTTCCACTTTGGCACCTTTCAGAACAACACTTCTCCAAACGTGTGGATGTTTTTGTGGTCTGGTTATGAAAGTTCCCTCTCAGGTCCTTTTAAGACTATTTAATTTACTTTTAAGGTAAATTAAACATAAAACATTCTCCTAGTCTGTTTCTCTTTAAGTTCCCAGCTGGGATTTCCTCTCCCCAAATTGGTTGTGTCGACCCAACACCAGTGAGGGTATCTGGGTATGTCAGTATGATCACTTGGACCTCACTGTAATATGTTGCTATCCATCCTGCACTCTGGGTTATGTGCTTTATACAAACATGTAGGTCAGGAATTGTCCAGCTGTGCTCTGGAGAGAGCTGGCTTAGTCATTTTACTTCTCAGCTTCCAAACCTGCCCGTGTGTGACAGATGTTCACAGTCTAGAATACCTGGGTTTTATCGCACATCCCCTCACAGTCAACAGTAACTAATTACACTATTTTAAAAAATAACCCTAAAATATCTAGCAAATGGAACCACTCAATCCCCACTCACACAGCAGCAGGGTTTGTAGCATGGCCTCCCAGGTCCCCAGCACACACCCCCCACCACCACCACTTGAACTTCAGTAGGAATTGCCTTTATTTCTGAGGCCAAGCACCAGAGCGGGACTTGACACACACTGCCAGCAAGTACCCAAATGCTTACTAGACACATTAGAATATTAGAGGTCAGAGCTCCAGCGTTCTCTTCCTAGGGCCACGGTACGGTGGTGGGTAGTGACGGGTAACCCGATCCTATCTATTTCATCCATTCATCCCAAAAGGCAGTAGGAATAAATGGCTTGTACCTGGGCTTTCTGTATTGGAGACCTGGTTTCTCTTCCCAGTTCCACCTGAACTGACTTTGTTCAGACTCCCTAATACCTTGTACACAGGGGGAGAAAGTGTCTGATAGTTTGCTGCTTTGTAGGGTAGAGAGATGTGTGTTTTTGTTTTTGCGATAAGGGTTATGAAATATGTAAAAAGGTGTGTGGGGTACTCTGTACCTCAAAGCAGCACTCGGGAACCCCCATATTGACCATCATATAATTATGATATTGCATACAAAGCACGCCATGTAAGAGGTCATATGAAAAATCATGATGTGCTGAAATGCACTGTTCTGTTAAAAGAAAAGGAGTACTTGTGGCATCTGTCATAAATATAAAGGGAAGGGTAAACCCCTTTAAAATCCCTCCTGGCCAGAGGAAAAATCCTCTCACCTGTAAAGGGTTAAGAAGCTAAAGGTAACCTCGCTGGGACCTGACCAAAATGACCAATGAGGAGACAAGATACTTTCAAAAGCTGGGAGGAGGGAGAAAAACAAAGAGTGTCTGTCTGTCTGTATGCTGCTTTTGCCGGGGATAGACCAGGAATGGAGTCTTAGAACTTTTAATAAGTAATCTAGCTAGGTATGTGTTAGCCATTTAAAGAAATCATAATCTGAGAAAAGAGTTGTGCTGAATAGAATGACTATTCCTGTCTGTGTGTCTCTTTAGTAACTTAAGGTTTTGCCTAGAGGGATTCTCTATGTTTTGAATCTAATTACCCTGTAAGGTATCTACCATCCTGATTTTACAGAGGTGTTTCCTTTACTTCTATTAAAAGTCTTCTTGTAAGAAAACTGAATGTTTTTTCATTGTTCTAAGATCCAAGGGTTTGGGTCTGTGGTCACCTATGCAAATTGGTGAGGATTTTTACCAAATCTTCCCCAGGAAGTGGGGTGCAAGGGTTGGGAGGATTTTGGGGGGAAAGACGTGTCCAAACTACGTTTCCCAGTAAACCCAGATAAAGTTTGGTGGTGGCAGTGGAAATCCAGGGGCAAAGGGTAAAATTAATTTGTACCTTGGGGAAGTTTTAACCTAAGCTGCTGAAAGTAAGCTTAGGAGGTTTTCATGCAGGTCCCCACATCTGTACCCTAGAGTTCAGAGTGGGGAAAGAACCTTGACAGCACCTTAGAAACTAACCAATTTATTTGAGCATAAGCTTTCATGAGCTGTGAAGTGAGCTGTAGCTCACGAAAGCTTATGCTCAAATAAATTGGTTAGTCTCTAAGGTGCCACAAGTACTCCTTTTCTTTTTGTGAGTACAGACTAACACGGCTGCTGCTCTGTTCTGTTAAAATTTATATAGCATTCATGTGTATGAAGTTATTAGATTCTGCTGTATGGTTGTTACTGAAATATGTTGTAAGTTTGAGAGTCGCGGAGTGCCAGTTCTCCAGGGACAACAGAGAAGGTGATCCACTCCCAGGAGGGTGTTAAATGACCATTAATCAGCAGGGGAGTTGTAAAGAAGGGATTTAGAAATCTGTAAGAGAGCTGTGCAAGCATCACATAATGGAGGATTGCTCAACTGAACTCTGTGACTCAGCAAAGCCCACCAGGAAATGTCTCGGGCTAGTGTTTTCCGGGAACATGGACTGGATATAAAATAGGGGACAGTGGCATCGTGCTTTTACCTTTCGCCGCCTCCACCTATGCCAGAAGCAACAAGAATGATGGGAAAACCAAGACTTGACAAGACCAGTGGGGTGAGGAAAAACGGCTTGATCCAAAAAGTACTTGATCCCAATACTGCCTAGTGCAGGGGTCCCCAGTGCGGTGCCCATGGGTGCCGTGGCGCCCGCCGGGGCATTTTTGTGTGCCCACAGGACACCCCACCGCCAAAATGCCACCGAGAAGCGTTGCCATTTCTCAGCGGTATTTTGGTGGCGACGCTTATTTCCACTGCCGCTTTTCGGCAGCGGGGTGTCTGCTGCCCGCCACAGTCTTCTGGGAATAGCAATATGCTATTCCCAGAAGAAAGGTTGGGGACCGCTGGCCTAGTCTAATAAGGCTGAAGATTTAGACTGCGCGCTTACCTTTTATTTTATTTCGCAACGATCTCTGACCTATTGTGCCTACCGCTTAAAACCGATCTTTCTGGAGTTAGTAAATCTGTTTTATATTTTACCTAAAGCAGTGTGTTTTGGTTGAAGTGCTTGGGAAATCTCAGCTCAGGCTTCAAAGGCCAGTGCGTGTCCTCTCCACACTGAGGGAGGAACAGACCGGATAATAAAATTACACAGGGTCAGGCTTCTGATTTGGGCAGGGCAAGATTGTATATTTTGGGGGTTCAAGCATGGGGGCTTGGGAGATTTGCTGGTGTCTTTCTCTTTGTGATTCGGGAGCATTCATGCAATTTAGCTGGCTGTGAGCCTAGAGCAAGAGATTTTTGCTCTGAATGTTTAGGATTTAAATACTGCAAAAAAATTCCACCTCTCCCAGTTGACATGGTGACGGTATCAGGACCCTTTGATTGGCATAAAACAGTCATTAGTTTTAAGATTAAGGCTCTAAATAAGTAGAAATTAATGATCATTTACATTTAGAAAATCCAATATGGTGGACCAAAATGGCAGAGACAGAGATGACGTAGTTTAAATTTAGAGAGAGGAAAATTCCAGAATCACAGCAGACCTCGTGCCCCCTTGCCACGCTCGCTGCTGTTCCACCTCCCGGTGCGGGATTCCTTAGGAATCATAGAATATCGTGGTTGGAAGAGATCTCAGGAGGTCATCTAGTCCAACCCACTGCTCAAAGCAGGACCAATCCCCAGTTTTTGCCCCAGATCCCAAATGGCCCCCTCAAGGATTGAACTCACAACCCTGGGTTTAACAGGCCAATGCTCAAACCACTGAGCTATCGGGGAAGGAGAGCCCAAGTCCAGCTTGCCTCCTGGTGAGGGATTGGTGGGGGGAGGAGAGCTTGAGTGCAGGCGCCAGGGGTCTGGCTGTCCCCTGTATCGCCGCCTCCTAGCTGTGCACACCCCTCCTTTGTGAGCTGCAGCCGCTTTGTCAAGCTCTCTCAAGTGGTTTACAGCTATGAGTGCCGATGTCTGGGCAGACAGGCAGAAAACTAGGCAGCCATCCCAAGCTGATGGTGCATTCTGTCATTAGATTTCACCAAGCCAATGACCAATGTGAACTCCTGGATCATTATCCCAGTCTTATCCTGGACTCCAGACGCTTCCCTTTGACTCTCCAGTCTGTCTTGTTACCCAGAGAATCTGGATTTTGTGATAAAAGGTCGCTTACACCAAAAATCACATCACATCAGGCTCCTCCCAGTCCCAGGAGACCAGACATTTACCCCACATCAAGTGGTACCCTAGATCTGACACCAAAGACAAGGCTGGGAGACAATTCTATAGTAAACTCACTAAAGGATCATTCGCTAAGGAGAGTTATGGAGAGGTTAAAGCAGGGACACTATAGGCCCAGATGAGTCACAGTTTGTCATTCCAAATGGTGGCAGTGATGTAATAAACTACCAGTTTCCCAGAAGCTTTTTCACAGTACCCCCATTGTCCCTGGGGATCTCCGCTTTGTAGTCAGTACTGTTCCCTGTAAGAGTCCACACAGTCCAGAAATGAAGGACTTTTCCTTGAATCCATACTCACGGCTTCCTCTCACAGAAAAGAGGCAGACTGGGTCACTACCGACGTGGGCTTTTCCTCTGATGTCGGAGACTGAGGAACACATTTTGAGTTTTTGACCTCCGATCCTCACTCACAACGTCCACTTGCTTTGAAATTAGCACTTTTCTGTTAACGTTCTTCACTTGCATTCCACAAGGCTTCTTTCTCGTTGGATGGGAAATTTAGTTACAGGGGTATACACAATGGAAATGTTCACTACTACATTATAAGAGGATAAAGATAAGTGAAATCAATGCAAGTAACATCCCATTACTTGTCATGAAGTTTAAACACCAAATCACTTTAATGTAGCCTAATATACAAGTGAACTGGCCTAGGGCTCTGGCATGAGCTGGTGCATCTGGTCTGCCAGTGTCACATAGTTTGCACCAGGAAACCTGGGGGAGGATCACAGAGACGGGCTGGCTAATCAGCCACATAAACCAGTAAACCAATAAGGCTAATAAACCACATTTCCTACCACAGAGAAACCACTGAGGCTGATGCTGTGGAGGCAGAGGTGGGATCTCCAGGCCTGCCACAAAGGGTCCTGTGGGAATCAGCCCCGCTCAGTGGCGCTGTCTGAATGCAGATGGGGCAGGGAGAAGGGGCAGAGGGGGTGAGTGAGGAGAGGCAGCACCTCTCTACCCCTGTGCTCTCCCTCTGCACTTATCCCATGATCCCCAAACACTCGATACCCCAGCACCCAGCTCCCCCTGCTTCCCAGCTTCACCAGACCCAACCATTCCATCCCCAGTGTCCTCCCCGGAACCCATCCTCCTAGTCTCTGAATATTTTCTCCCCCAGAGCCCAGTGCCCTGGGGGATTCAGGAGGGGAGGAGGTACCAGCCCCCAGGGACACTCCCCCTGCAGGGAACAACTTCAGGTAAGTGGGGGAGCCCAGCCCAGGGGCTGGTGGAAGATGGGGCTGGGGACAGGTGTCTAGAGTGCAGGTGGGGCCGGGCCCAAGTGTCCTTCTCCTCATCTCCATGGCAGGGGGATCCCGGCTGGGAGGGGAAGGTGGGGGGGAACTTCAGCCAGGCAGAGGGAGCATCTGGAGGAGTTTCTCTCTCTCTCCCTTCCCCCACCTGTGGCCCATCAGCTCAGCAGCCAGGGCTGGAGCAGGGAGGAGGGGCCGATGGGGGCTTCTCTTCTGCCTGGGGTTTGCTTAAACCAGGCAGAGCCAGAGGGTCACTGACCAGCTGATGCTCTGCTGCTGCTGGATCCTCACCCCAGCGATGAGCAGCTGGATCCTTGGAAGCAAACACCCCTGATGTGTGTGGGAATGAGGAAATGGGTTTGTTACTATGACCTAGTCGGGGCACTGAGAGAATTTCCCTGCTGAGTGGAGGTGTCTCTGATGTCCCACATGGTGTTAGTTCCACTTAGAGCATTTTCCACACTGAGAACATCTCAGGTTACTTCCCTGTGCGGATTTGCTGATGCCTGATATTCCGGAGGACACCAAAGGAAGCTTCTCCCACATTTAAGGTCCCTCTGTTGTACGGGTCACTGATGTGTGAGCTCGCATTGAACCTTTTCCTGCAGGCAATTCCTAGAGTCTCTCACACCTTTGTGGATTCTCTGATGTTTAATGAGGTGTGAGCACTGAATGAAACTTTTCCCACAGGCAAGGCATTTATGAAGTTGTGACCAGTGTTTCCAGGGGGACCCACTGAGATTGCTCAGTTAGGGCAAACTGCAAAGAATGGGGCCGACAATCCGCAAAACTGGTGGCTATTCCAGTACTTAAATTCACCAAGCCACCAACAAAACAGCTTCTGCAAAACCTTACCGGGCTACACAGTGGCCAAAGCACAGGTCCCTTAAAGCACAGTTAGTCAATTATTTTTTGTCAAGTTCAAAATGTATTGCTCAAGATACAGTCAAGGTCCAGACTCCAGAGAAAATAGTAATCATTAAAAACCGCAGTAATAAGAAGTAAATAAAAAGATGCTGGGGGTCCATTTAAAAGCATCCATGGTCCAGATTTCGCCCCTGGTCTGCCTATTGATTGCCCCTGCTGTACAGCAACCTGGCTTTGGGCTCCCTCCTAGACAGCCTAATTAAATATAATGGGGATTACTGAAAATCTTGTTCATCATATAAACCATTTTACCAGTCTCAAAGGATCAAACACATCACCCACCAAGTTAATGAATACTTCAGCTCTTACCCAAATACAGGCTTACCGCCAATTCTTATTAACTAAACTAAGATTTATTAAAAGAAGAAAAGACAGTATTGGTTAAAAGATCATTATACATAGAGACATGAATAGAGTCCTTAGGTCAGTTTCACCATAGAGATGGTGCTTTAGAATTGAGAAGAGTGTTTTTCAGAATCATTTCTTAAGGTTCTAGTCCAATATCCAAATGTTCAATATCAGGGTGGTCCAGATGGGCCTGGAAATCTCAGTGTTATGACTCAACGCCCCCCCCCCCAAATAAAGCTTAAAAAGATCTGAGATAAAAGGATCAGGTCCCAGGAGTTTATATAGACATTTTTGCAGCCTCTTGACAGCACACAGTCCTTGGGTGAACAATAGGTTTTAGAAGTAACCTCCTATTTCCTAAACATCACAGGTAATAAAACTACATGGATTAACATAAGGTAATTATCCATAAAGCCGTTCATAGACAGTTTACCACAAACTTTACAGAGATAGATATACAATGACATTATTACACCCAAGTTTAATCTAAATGTTAATATTTCCTTTTGACTTCGGAATTAACAAAATACAGTCCTAGACAGGAACCCTTTGGTTACACTGTTAATCTGTAACAAGACATAGGTAAACAGAGACTTCTACAATTACTGTCTGCTAGGGCTGTCAAGCGATTAAAAAAATTAATTGTGATTAATCATGCTGTTAAACAATAATAGAATACCATTTATTTAAATATTTTGGATGTTTTATACATTTTCAAATATATTGATTTCAATTGCAACACAGAATACACTCCATGAATCTGGTGAAGTGGGTTATAACCCATGAAAATTTATGCCCAAATAAATTTGTGAATCTCTAAAATGTCACAAGGACTCCTCATTGTTTTTACAGAATACAAAGTGTACAGTGAGCACTTTATATTTTTATTACAAATACTTGCACTGTAAAAAACAAAACAAACAATTTTTCAATTCACCTACTGCAAGTAATCTCTTTATGGTGAAAGTTGAACTTACAAATTTAGAATTATGGACAAAAAATACCTGCATTCAAAAATAAAACAATGTAAAACTTGAGAGCCTACAACTCCACTCAGTCCTACTTCTTGTTCAGCCAATTACTCAGCTGTCCCCAGGTGTCCCATCCAGGTGGACTCCCTGCAGGGAGCTCTCGGTGTGAACAGGGGTTCTGAGCACACCAGTGTCAAACCCAGGAAGCTTTTTGCCCTGATGAAAGGGTGTCCTGAAGGGAGACACGCTGCACCAGAGTCCTGCCTGTGACTCTGTGACACAGGGCTGTTGTAAACCCCTACCTCCCCTCCAAGCTCTGATGGCCTCAGCTCTCAGGTGAGTAAAGAGGGAGCGGCCAGGCCAGGTGCCATGTGCCCAATGAAAACATCTGATGCAGCTTTGTAAACAAATACAGAGCATGTCTGGTAACCGCCCCTCCCTACTTCTGGATGCTTTGGAGCAAGATCAGCCCTGTGCTGAGACACAGCATGACAATGTGTGAAGTGAGCTTAGTATATTTTTTTACACCTGCCAGACTCTGCCTCACACCTTTGTGAACATCGCAGTCAGACTCACCGATATGACCATCCTCATGTACGACAGGGGTAACAGACAATGCTGGCTGTCCAAGTTACATTCTCGCGGCAGTGCCTAATTCGGAAGAGATACAGGTAGAGCGCCTGGAGTTAAACCCGCCCTCAGAGACAGCAGCAGGGAAAGCGCTGCCGTGTGTTCACACTCTCAGCTCCAACCGCAGTGGCATGGCCACATTTGCAGCGGCTTTTGGAGCGGTGCATTATGGGCAGCTATCCCACAGAGCACCTCTTCCCATTCTGACGCTGAGACTTGTGGGAAGTGGGAGGGGGTGCACGGGCCATCATAGGTCCTGTCCCAATGCCCCGTCGTGCATCGCTTCACATGCCAGCGCTCCCTGTGCTTCCTTCCACATTTGGCACCATCTTTCAATGGGTTATGTCCTGCCTGCTCTGTCTTCCCTTTCGGTCTGCGGGAATGGATGCCCAACTGGTGAGGAATATGCTGATGGGTCTCGCCAGCACATCACGAATGGCAGTCGAGTTACTCCTTAAGCTACAAAGTGACAGTCAGGAGTCCGACGATGATGTCGACTCACATAACGCATACGGCACGAGATTGCTTGCATCATTCACAGACATGCTGACCACCGTGAAATGCCACTCTTGGGCTCGGGAAAGAAGCACTGAGTGGCGGGATCACATCATCCTGCAAGTCTGGGATGATGAGCAGTGGCTGCAGAACTTTCTGATGAGGAAAGCCACTTTCATGGGACTGTGTGAGGAGCTCGCCCCCACCCTGCGGTGCTAGGACACGAGATTGAGAGCTGCCCTGCCGGTGGAGAAGTGGTTGGCGATTGCAGTCTGGAAGCTGGCAACTCCAGACAGCTACCGATTAGTCACTAACCAGTTTGGAGTGGGCAAGTCGATCATTGGACTCATGTTGATGGAAGTGTGCAGGGCCATTAATCACATCCTGCTCAGAAGAACTGTGACTCTGGGCAACATGCGTGACGTGAATGGCTTTGCACAGGTGGGCTGCCCTAACTGTGGAGGGGCGATAGATGGGATGCATATTCCAATTCTGGCACCAGACCATCTAGCCTCCAAGTACATTAATCGCAAGGGGTATTCTCAATGGTTTCAGGCGCTTGTGGATCACTGTGGGCGTTTCACAGACATTAATGCAGGCAGGTCCAGAAAGGTGCATGGCGCATGCATCTTTCGGAACGCTGGTCTGTTCAAAAAGCTGCAAGCTGGGACTTTCTTCCCAGACCAGAAGATCACTGAAGGGGAAGTCAAAATGCCTATTGTGATCCTCGGAGACCCTGCTTACCTTTTAATGCCATGGCTGATGAAACCATAAACAGGGAACCTTGACAGCAGCAAGGAGCGGTTCAACAATAGGTTGAGTCAGTGCATAATGAATGTGGAGTGTGCTTTTGGCTGTTTAAAGGCCCGCTGGCGCGGTCTGTATGGGAAGCTGGGCCGCTACAGTTATAGCCGCGTGCTGAACATAACATGGAGGGTACAAGCTTCACTCTGGCATGGACCACTGAGGTTCAGTGCTGGGAAGCTGAATTTGAACAGCCAGAGACCAGGGCTATTAAAGGGGCACAGCATGGGGCCGCAAGGATTAGGGATGCCTTGAGGCAGCAATTTGATGCTGAAAGCCAGTAATGTCTGGTGCTCTGCACGGGAGTGCAGTGGTTCCAATGCCAGTCGGCATCTGTGTTTGCTACGTATGATGCACTGACTTGCAGTGCCTGTTGCTTTTCTGGGCTATGCATGCTTTTAATTAATGCAATAGAGAATGTTTCCAAAACCAAAAAAAATCATTTATTGAAAAGAAACACAACTGCTGGAGAAACACACATGACATGGTACATCTGTACTGTGTGGGAGGAGGCGTGGGGTGGGGAACGGAACAGTCACAGATTTGCATATGTCCTGGTATCATATTCAGCCTTCCTGTCTGTGTGGTGCACTTCAGGATGGCTAAACTGCATGGGGATGGGGGTTGAGTGCAGTGGGCAAGGGTTGGAATTTGCAGGGGTGGACGGTGAAGGTAAAGGTGATGGAGGCAGCTGGTAGAGATAAGAAACCAGATGTTGGGGAAAGTGGGTTGGCAGTGACATGGGGGCGCAAGGGAAAGAATTTTGGGACAAGGGCTGCAGGGGTGGGGGTGGGCGCAGATCTGCTCCATATGCAGTGCTACGAGCACCTGCATCAAGTCCGTTTGGTGCTCCATGATGCTTAGGAGCCACTCCGTGCTTTGTTCCTGGTGATCTGCAGTCTCCTGGTGGACCCTCCTTTCGCTTTTCCGTCACATCTGTACTTTTTCATTCTCAGTAAGGGACTGTGGCATGACTTCATGCAGAAGGTCCTTGCTTCTTCGCGGCCGCTTCCTGAGGCTGTGCAGCCATGCAGCCATTGATAACAGGAACAGTTGGGATCTCAAGGTTGCATCTGTGAAGCCAAAATGCAACATTTTACAGAGGCAGCATTGTTACCACTAGACAGAGCAATGATTCAGCAGAACTTAAAGACAAGCACAGTTCATACAATAGCACAAACTGCCTGTGCCAGGACAAGTGCACATAACCCATAAGAGCCCCGAAATGGTGAGTAACCACACGGACGGGGGACGGGGGGGGAGACTGATTGTTCCAGGGCCGTAATGTTCTCTGGGGTCCTGTGTCTTGGGGAGAGCCAACAGCTGCAGGGAGCCCCTATACTCAACACTGTCCCCACATTTTCCACAGGCTGGGTTCATCCTGGAAAATATCTCACTGCTGAGGGTGACCTGGGAAGCAAGGGAGGATCTTCTGCAACAATGCGGCTTCCGCCCTGGCCCTTATGTGGTTTTCATGTGTGCAGCAATGGTCTCCCACATGGCACAGTGGTACGAGTATGTTACCCTTGCTGGGACAAGGAGCACAGTAGCTCTGCCAAGGAACCTGCACAAGCGGACTGCCCAGCTTCTGCGTGAGACCTTCGAAGAGATCACTGAGGCCGATTACCGCGATGTGAGAGAGCACATCAATGCCCTATTCCGCATGTAGGCATGCATGCCGCCCCAAGCCTTCTTTCTGCAACCCTCCCTGCCCTAACAGCCCACACCCAACAACTCCCTTCTCAAAATAAAAGCCACTTACTGGGCACCGACTCTGCTGTTTGCTCTTCCCCAAGCACCATCCACTGTGACTGGCTACCTTTCTCCAGGCTTGAAAACAGCTCCTGGCTGCATGCACCTATGGATGCTGGGCCATCCTCTGGCTCTGCCCCCATCCCCACCCCAGCAATCAGATCACAGTTTGTATAGTTTTTTCTCTGCAACCAAGAAAACTGAAAACTTCCTTTGTTTAGGAAACAAAAGCCAAGAGTCTCACCTCATCACATGCTTCCAGGAGCTGGGGCTTTAACAAACACACCAAATATCATAGAATATCAGGGTTGGAAGGGACCTATGATCATCTAGTCCAACCCCCTGCTCAAAGCAGGACCAGTCCCCAATTTCTGCCCCAGATCCCTAAATGGCTCCCTCAAGGATTGAGCTCACAACCTGGGGTTTAATAGGCTAATGCTCAAACCGCTGAGCTGTCCTTCCCCCCTTATGAGTGTTGTTGACACTGTGGCTCCTTTACATTGAGCCAGAGCAGCCTCAGTATACATGAGAATCAGGCTTTGAAATGTTGATACCAGTGTAACCAAGGTTTTGGCCTGTGAATTTCATATCGCTAGACTTGGAAGGATTAGACTTTATCAGTCGATGTCTGCAAATGTCGATTTACACACACAGACCATGACAAAATACTTCCAGTGATAATAATTAAAATTTACCAATAGGCACAGTAAGAACAATGCTGCATGAGACCTTATTAGACATTGATTAAAGAATATTTACTTTGCATATCTTGACATGTGATGTTGACAATCTCTATTTTCATGGTTATGAAGCTTTAACTTTTTGAATCTGTCTCTACTGTCCTTAAATATTTAAAATACTGTCTGATCCCGCCCTAAATTTCCCACCAGTGAAAATTTAAATTGATAAAAATTGGAATAAAATGCTTAAAACCCACATTTTTGTGCACTTGTGAAAGTTTAAATGGATAAGCATAAAAATTGCTTAGAAATAAACATCTGTCAAAATTTTATATTAAAAAACGAATTCTACCAAGCCTGACTATCACTCCTTAGACACACAGACCCACCCTGCTCCTGCAAGCTCATCAGGACAGGGGGATGCTGATGTCCACGTGGAGCCCCGGTGACCTTCCACACCAGCACAGGGGGCTGACTGCAGGACCAGAACACTATTTGTCACGAAACCCTCACAGCTGAATTGTTACCAGTGGGCTCCTTCCAATTCAGCGAACAGTGTGCATCAGTTCCAGGAAGGGAAACACCCAGTTGTTGCTGCAGGCGGGGCAGAGTGTGAACTCAGGAGGAAATTGAAACTTCTTAGTTCTTACCCCGTTACACTGCCGAGAGGGAGCCATGGCTGCAGAGAACCCCGTGGAAAGTCTGCAGGAGGAAGCGACATGTCCCATCTGTCTGGAGTATTTTAAGGACCCAGTGATTACAAACTGTGGGCACAATTTCTGCCTAGCCTGCATCAGCCAGTGCTGGGAGGGACCCGACACAGCCACCTCCTGCCCTCAGTGCAGAGAAACTGTGCAACAGAGAAACCTCAGGCCCAATAGGCAGCTGGCAAACATGGTAGAAATCGCCAATCGGCTAAGTTTACAGGCAAATGAGGCAGCGAAGGGAGCAGGAGGAGATGGGGTGTGTGGGGAACACCAGGAAGCTCTGAAACTGTTCTGTAAAGAGGATGAAACTTCGATCTGTCTGGTTTGCCATCTGTCCCGGACTCACAGAGCTCATACAGTGGTTCCCATAGAGGAGGCTGCCCAGGAGTACAAGGTAGGGAATTGCTGTCAAGTTTAATGGGTAATAACTTTGGATTTTAATTACAGGCTAATTTCACTGAAAGTTACATTGAACAGGTGTGACACATCATTCAGCTCAGTAAAGCCTTCATGGTATGGGAGATGCTGTAACAAAATAACTAATTTGGCAGTTTGGCAACAGAGTCAAAAATATAAAACTCTTTACAGACACCTCCTGATGTGGGAAACTTTTCTGAGATGCTGAATCCTTTGCAAACCCAGCTTTTATTTTTTTTTAACACAACGGAAGCTGTGAAATGCTCAGTGAAGCTTGACTCAGAAGAGCTGCAGACCGATCTATATGAATATGTTGCCCTCAGCCTGGAGAAGGGGAAGTTACAAGCTGTTCTTGTTACTGATTTGTTTAATTGAATGACCAAAGAGATTGAAGTGTTCTCCGACTGGTTTTTGAATGTTATAAATTCTTGACGTCTGATTTGTGTCCATTTATTCTTTTACGTAGAGACTGTCCAGTTTGGCCAATTCACCTGCGCATCTACCAATGTGATATATGCCATCATGTGCCAGCAATGCCCCTCTGCCATGTACATTGGCCAAACTGGACAGTCTCTACGTAAAAGAATAAATGGACACAAATCAGACGTCAAGAATTATAACATTCAAAAACCAGTCGGAGAACACTTCAATCTCTTTGGTCACTTGATTACAGACCTAAAAGTGGCAATTCTTCAACAAAAAAACTTCAAAAACAGACTCCAACGAGAGACTGCTGAATTGGAATTAATTTGCAAACTGGATACTATTAACTTAGGCTTGAAAAAGACTGGGAGTGGATGTGTCACTACACAAAGTCAAACTATTTCCCCTTGTTTATTTACCTCCTACTGTTCTTGAAAAGTGCTGGAAATGGCCCACCTTGATTATCACTACAAAAGGTCCGTCCCCCTCACCTGCTCTCCTGCTGGTAATAGCTCACCTTTCCTGATCACTCTTGTTACAGTCTGTATGGTAACACCCATTGTTTCATGTTCTCTGTGTATATAAAATCTCCCCACTGTATTTTCCACTGAATGCATCCGATGAAGTGAGCTGTAGCTCACGAAAGCTTATGCTCAAATAAATTGGTTAGTCTCTAAGGTGCCACAAGTCCTCCTTTTCTTTTTGCGAATACAGACTAACTCGGCTGCTACTCTGAAACCTGAGGCCCAGAGAGTTGCCCAGGGTCATCGGTAGATGGGAACAGAACTGAGGTCTTCCTAGACCAGGTCCAGGGCCCTAACTGCTAGACCATGCTGCTACCCTAGTGTCAGTCCCACCCCCAATGAAGTGTGTCCATTAACAGGGAAAGGTACCTTGATAAAGGCCCCAGACCCAGCAGGGAGATTAAATTTCTCACGGGGATTCTGAATTCCTGTGCTGCTCCATGGGGGGTTAAACTCAGATGCTGCCGGCCTGCACTAGAGGAGATCACTGGGCTCAACACTGTGTGGGACCCCGAGCACCTTCAGTCCGCACACAACAGGGCTCCAGACAGCTCAGGTCCAGGCCAAGTCCCACTGGGATTAGACTGGATAGCAGCAAAATTAACTCCTGGGAGGTGCTGACCGGTGCCAGTCTGACCTGTTCTGTCGTGTACGTGGGCAAGGCCCAGCCAGAGTGGTTCCATGAGTCCCACCAGGCAGCCTTTGAAATCTCCCAGAGTCCACTGCTTCCGGGATCTTTATGAGGGAATGGGACAGTGGGGTACCTGCCCAGGGGGCATTGCCACGGAAAGGGGTCAGGACAGCACTGGGGCAAACCCCAACCCGTTCTTCATACAAATCTGCATCATGTCTAATTAGGGAGGTCACCGAGGCATCCACAAAGCATGGGACATCCCCATGCCTGCCTGCCTGGGCCCATCCTCACCAGTATCAGTCGCCCTGTATGGGCCCCACCACCGCCTTTGTGAGTGGCCCACCCATCTGCATCATTGTGCATAGAGGTGCCACCCCCAGCCCCGCCCCCACCCTCAGAGGTGTCCTCCTGCATCCTCAGTCTCCTCCTCTTTCTTTTGCACCAGACAAAGCCACGTCCAGTGCTGGGTCCCTGCCGGACAGGGATAGGGCTCCACAGAACTGGAACCGCGCAGCTTCAAACCAGACGAGTGGCCTCCCGACGTCTCATGGGCTTTGCCCTGGTGCTTAGACCAGCTCTGCCCAACCAGTGCCGTCCCCAGGGCTGCAGGGCTGAAATCCCAGCCCATATTGAAACCCTGGTGGCTTCTGGGATTTGTATCACTTTGTTCATTAAACCTTCTCAAAAACAGGTTTATTGATTCTCCCCCATGTGACTCCAGTGCCCTGGTATACGCTGTACCACTAATCAATTCATAAATACCAGTAAAGCTTGGTTATAACTGAGATCTCTCTCATTACTAAAGAGACTGAATCTGATTTGGTAACAAGTCTGAATATGACACGCTCCCAGTCTCCATTAATGAGGTTTTATCTCCTTGGTGGCCCTGATGTCACAAAGCAATTAGAACCAACAGTCATCTTGGGTTTGGGTGGAAAAACACTCAGTTCACACCCCTCTCAACCCTCAAAATGAAACCTCCCGAATCCTTTCTGTTTCTTCAGGAAAAACTTCAGGCCCATTTGAAGACTCTGAGAGAAGAGAGAGAAAAGCTGCTGAAATCAAAAGTGACTGGAGAAGGGAAAAGCTGGGAGTATCTGGTAGGTGCCTGTTGTTATTAACCAGCAGGGACTGGCCGTGGGAGGTCTGTTTGGAGGCAGATTTCCCTGTGGCCTTGATGAATGTGGGCTTGTGTGTGTTCGTCCCTGATCATGGATTGCTGGGTTAGATCTATGTGTAGACAAGCACTAAGCTTCCATTGCAGTTGATGAGTTAATGTTTAGCCCTTGTGGCTTTCACAGAAATCCTCCCCAAGTGAACTGAATGTCCCTGTGAAGTGCTGTCCACTGTGTCTGGTCATTTCTTGCACTAACATGATCTTAGAATTTTCAAAGAAGATCTTCCTCCTGCACACTCAGCTTTCCATCAAAGGGCCCCAGGATCCATCCGTGTCCCTGACCAGCCCTTTCCCTATTTTCATACAGATACAGACACAAACCGAGAGGCAGAAGATTGTGTCTGAATTTCAGCAATTGCGGCAGTTCCTGGAGGAACAAGAGCGACTCCTGCTGGGCCAGCTGGACAAGTTGGACGAGGAGATTGTGTGGATCCAGAATGAAAATGTCAGTATATTCTCTGAGGAGATTTCCCATCTCAGTGAGCTGATCAGTGAGCTGGAGGGGAAGTGTCAGAAGCCAGCAAGTGTATTCCTGCAGGTGAGACTGAGTGAGAAACACCCCAGATCCCCACACAGAGAAGGGAGGGCTCCTGAATCATAAGCACTGGGGTCCAGCAGTCAGAGATCTTGGTGTAACTCAGCGTGTCCATTGCTGACATGTGAAGTACTATTGTTCTTTGCAGAGACACAGACACAGAGATATGAGAGAAGGAAAAGTCCCATTAATTCAGGGAATCTATGGCCCTGGGGCCAGGGTAGGGTCTCTCTTCCCCCAAACTTCCTAAATCCCTTCCCTGGGATCCCCTGTGTGTATCAGAGGGGACTGATATTCTTTTCTCTCTCTCTCTCCTCTAGGATGTCAGAAGCACCTTGAGCAGGTATGTGGCTTTCTCTCACTCCCCCTCACACTTCACAGTGCTGGGAAAGAGCTTGGAGATTATGTTAGCACCACATCTCCCCCGGGCTCTATAGCAAAATGTGTGGGGAAGGTCACATGCTGGATACAAATCTCTCTGAACAACTTTATCCAGAGGTTCTCACCCTTACACAGAAGACTCTGGAATTCTCCATTCAGTGGGAAAGACTGATCTCAAGTATTTCCGAAGGATGTCACATCCCTGGGGGACTGGCTGCCTCAGGATTGTGGGGGTGGAATATGGGCCTGTCGCTGCTGGGGGCCCTGGTTACCATTCAGCCCAGGGCAGCCATGGTCAAGAGTCTTTCCCACCTAAGGACTGTCTGGAGACCTGTGTGGAATGAGCTGCGGAGAGGGGAGTTGGTGTCTTAGTCTAGTTCCTAGTGGACCGATTTCTACAGCACTTCACGTGGGAACCTGCTGTCCATCAGAGCATGGAGGCCAAGGAGTGAATTGTCCATGGAGACTCAATTCCTCTTTTGTCCCCAGAGCTGATCTCTCCAGGCCAGAGTTGAAGAACATTTATGGGTCCTTTGAGGGGAACATTTCATGGCCATGGCCTGTGCTGTACCTGCTCTGAGGCTGGGAGAAGCTGAGGAATTCTAACTCCAGGCCCATTAGAGCAGCGACTCACTAACAAAAGCTTGTAGTCGGTCACTAAATGCAATATAATCACGTGAAATTGTTTCTCTCCAGGTGTGAGAAGGGGAAGTTCCAGCAGCCAGAGGAGATTTCTCCTGAACTGGAAGAGCGGGTCCGTGGTTACTTCCAGAAAACGCTTGCGCTATTGGAGACTCTGAGGAAGTTCAAAGGTACCGAGAAGGGACCTAGGCGGGGAAACTGGGTTAAGCGTCTGAGACTGTGGGAAGAGAATGGCGCTGGTCAGTTGGGTCATAATTAATCACCTTGATTACCTTGTTTGACCATTCTTCTGGTATCCTGGGCTTCCTTCTCCATGTGTGGCAATATCTTTTCAGGACGAAATCTTCCCGTCTCTTCTGAGGGCGGCTGAGTGGTTGTTTCAGTTCCCATGGGTTATATGATGCTTCTATTTAAAATTGTTGGGTGAGAAGGCCACGCACTTGGGGTCCAAGACTCTCAGGTTGATTAATTCAACCCCTTATTTGCTCCAAAAGTATGTCTTGCCATGACAATTACTGCTCAAGTAAGAAGTGACGGACATGCTGAAAGAAATACTGCCCAGTTACCTTCTCCTGGGGCAAAGGTGGGTCATGATGCATTTCTCCTTTGATGCTCTGACTACTCCATACAATGTCCGACATATTATACACATCCAGATTATATACAGTATTTATTAGTTCTTTTTCAGTCACCTTTGTGTGTTATGAAGAGTAAGTGTCTTGCCTAAATCATGCACTGCACCTGCATGAACTTTTTAATTGGCAGGGCTTTTGCTGTCCAAGCTATTTTCATGTTATTCTCTTTTCTGATTCATTCATCACCACTCAATACACTGATGTGCACAGATAACTTTGACCTTTTCTCCACATGGGGGTTTTTGGACTTTGCCAACTGCTCCTGGGCGGTACATTTTGGGTGTCTGTTGTCTTTAAGCACATTGTGTGGTCAAAACACCTCTTTGTCCCACATAGCAACTTATGAACACATCACTTAATAACAAGGACACTTAAGGCAACGTTTCCCTTATGTCAAGTAAACCGCTCACCAGGCCAAAGCCAAGTCAGTCAGTACAAACGCACAGTCTCAGTCTGTCCAAACTTATGTATAAGAAATGACCCTTGTACCAATTCTCAATACTTAATATAATAACTCGTGGAAAGCAGACAAATGGAGCGGATGTAGCAGGGGCCCAGGCATCAGGATGTCTCACGTTAATTCATGATTTACCAAAGGTCACAACCAGTGATGAGCTGCCAAAATCTTAACAACGGGTTCCCTCCTCACTCCATGAGGGGGTTGTTGCCCACCCCCGCCCCCCGGGACTCCTGCCCCATCCACCCCCCTCCCCTGTCCCCTGACTGCGCCCAGAACTGGGCAAGAGGGTCTCGTGGGCCACCGTAGTGGGTGCCCACCCCACCCCTAAGAGCTGGAGGGACCTGCTGGGGGGCGAGGTGGGGATTCCCAGCGGTGCTTACCTGGGGCAGCTCCCAGGAAGCATCCAGCAGGTCCCTTTGGCTCTAGGGGCTGGGGAGCGTAGCTGGGGGGGAGCAGGGGGAGCTGCCGCTCCCCCCACTGATCACATCAAAAGTGGCGCCTTAGGCGCTGACTCTCTGGGTGCTCCGGGGCTGGAGCACCCACGGGGAAAATTTGGTGGGTGCAGAGCCCCCACCGGCAGCTCCCCACCCTGCGCCCGGCCTCAGCTCGCCTCCGCTCCGCCTCCTCCCCTGAACCAATCATCCTGCTCTGCTTCTCCGCACGCCCCCCTTCCCGCGAATCAGCTGTTCAGCGGGAAGCCGGGGAGGGCTGAGAAGCAGGCCGCAGCTTCCTGCTCAGGCCGAGGGTGGCGGAGGCGAGCTGGGGCAGGGAGCAGTTCCCCTGCGCCCTCCCCACCCCTGGTTACCTGCTGCGGCACGGGCGGCCCTCCTTGCGCTCCCCCGCCCCAGCTCACCTCCGCTCTGCCTCCCTGGGCCTGAGCAGGAAGCCGCCGCTTGCTTCTCAGCCTGGCCTGGCTTCCCACCGAACAGCTGAATCGTGGGAAGCGGGGGGCGGGGGGCGCGGAGAAGCAGAGCGGGGCGGCGCGTTCAGGGGAGGAGGCGGAGGCGGAGGTGAGCTGGGGCCGGGGATGGGGCAGGGAGCTGCCGGTGGGGGCTCTGCACCCACCAAATTTTCCCCGTGGGTGCTCCAGGGCTGGAGCACCCATGGAGTCGGCGCCTAAGGCGCCACTTTGGGCCAGTTGTTAAATTTAGAAGCCCGTTTAGAACCAGTTCGCCCTCGCGGAACAACCGGTTCTAAAAGGGCTTCTAAATTTAACAACCGGTTCTAGCCAACCGGTGCGAACCGGCTCCAGCTCACCACTGGTCACAACATTCAACACTCAGTCCCAAATTCAGGAAAATGGCCTAAGTTGGGGCACCCGAGTTTCCCTCTCCCAGCTGGAGAGCTGCAGGGCAGGTGCGCCAGAGCCGTGTAGCCTCCACAGCTGCAGGTGGAGTCAGTGGGAGCCGCAGGAGACCAGCCCCTCTGAGAACCAGGCCCCAGGTGCCTAAAGGCCGGCACCCAAAATTAAAGATCAATTGTTACACCTGGACCCAGCCCAGCTCTGGTCCCGTATGCAGCTAGTCTGGGCCAAATGGGCGGTAGGGAACGAGAAGGCGCCCCCCCACGGTGAGGGATCCCTCCAGCACCAGAGCCTCCTCCCCAGCAGCTGCGGGCACAAGGCAGGGTCCTGAGAGGGCCGGGAATGGGGTGAGGGTGGTGAGGGCGGGCGGAAGAGGGAGGGGGTTGGATGAGGGATAGAGGGCCGTGGGCCGTGTAAAGCTGGGCCTCTGACACTCTGCACCCTGGGCAAGACCCATGGTTTCAGACCTTTTTATATTAAATACCTGAGTGTCTCTCTGCCTGTCTCTCTGTCACGATGAAAACACAGTTCTAGGAGTTCAGAGTGGGGACGCTGTTGTAAATATGAAAGCCTGAAATCTCCCCCCTCTTCTCCTTTCCCCCTGCAGACACTCTGCCGTCTGAACTGGAGACAAAAAGAGGGGAACCACTTGGAGCACACAGACAGGGTGAGACTGCAGCCTCTTTCTGGCACTGGCCCCTCTCAGACCCCAGCCCTGCTCCCCTTCCCGCGAGGCCCAGAGCCCAGCTGTCACCCAGGGCGCTCGAGCGGCCCTGGGGAACCCTGCACCCTCCACCTGCCCTGGGGTGGTGCGCTCTGGGGAGTGGAAACATGGGCCGGGGGCTGCTCCCAGGCCCCCCAGACACCAGCCCAGGGCAGGTGGAGGGTCAGGGGCTCCCCACAGTGGCCAAGGCTCCCAGCATGGCGAGGGGTCAGGGCCTCGGTGGGAAGAGGAGTCATGGGGCAGGGACACGGAGTGGGCGGGACCGCAGGCAATGGGCCCTTTGTCCCCCCCCCAACTTCTACCAAGGTTCCAGAACACCTGGGGGGATCCCAAGCCGACATCACACAAATAATCCTGGTTTCAGAGGAGCAGCCGTGTTAGTCTGTATCCGCAAAAAGAACAAGAGGACTTGTGGCACCTTAGAGACTAACCAATTTATTTGAGCATAAGCTTTTGTGGGCTACAGCCCACTTCATGCGTGCATCCGACGAAGCGGGTTGTAGCCCACGAAAGCTTATGCTTAAATAAATTTGTTAGTCTCTAAGATGCCACAAGTCCTCTTGTTCTTTTTACAAATAATCCTGACACCAACCTGAGTGCTGAGTTCATGCCCAGCCCAGGCTGCTGAACTGAAACACTCTCCCTGAGCAGCACCCGAACAGAGCTCCCTGCCCTGAGGCCTGACACACCCCTCTGCTTTACCCAGAGACTCCCCATCGCGCTTCTCCAACATCTGGCCTTTCCTTTGGGCAGGGCTGGGCTCTCCCATTGGGGCTGCTCCCTGCGTCCTGGATTGGGGAGATTCTCCCCCTCTGATGCTGGCAGCTCCTCCTTTCTCTCTAGGCTGGGGATGGGGCTACCCCACCCAATGCCGCCTCCTACTCTGGTCTTAAGCGGCTCTTCCCCAATGCTGCACCTTCCTCTCTGTTCCCTGGCCTGGGAATGGAGGCTGCCTTAAGGGATGGAGTTTCTCTCTGGGTTTTTAAACTGGTACCTGCCTCCTCTGTTCCCTCCTCAATAAAAGCTTCTGATCCCTTCCTGGCTGTGTCTTGCCGCTGGGAATGCAGCAGCCCCAGTAGGGGGAGCTGGGAGCTGAAGTTTTTGCAAGCAAATGAGAAACAGGCTGAGGAAGTGCAGTGACATCCCTGCTCAGTCTCAAGTGCCCAGGACACAGGCAGCTCCCTGCAATCCAGGCCTGTCCCAGCCAGAACAGGGCTGCTGGGGAGAGTGAGAAATGGCCCCAGCTGCCCCCAGGGCCGAGCTCCGCCCCTCACGCTCTGATTCTCTCTCCCCCACAGCGAATGTGACTCTGGATCCAGACACGGCTCAGCCTGACCTCATTCTGTCTGCGGACTGGAAGAGTGTGAGATGGGAATACACACGGCAGGATCTTCCCCACAACCCTGAGAGATTTGACACTGCTCTCTGTGTGCTGGGCTGTGAGGGATTCACCGCAGGGAGACATTGCTGGGAGGTGGAGGTGGGGGGTGGGGAACGCTGGGCTGTGGGGGTGGCCAGAGAGTCTGTGAGGAGGAAGGGGGTGATCAGCCTCAGCCCTGAAGGGGGGATCTGGGCTGTGGAGCGGTGGTGGGGTCAGTTCCGGGCTCTCACCTCTCCTGAGACCTCCCTGCCATGGTACCGGGCCCCCAGCAGGATCCGGGTTTGTCTGGACTGTGACCAGGGGCAGGTGACATTTATCGATGCTGGTGATGAGGCCCCGATCTTCACTTTCCCGCCGGGCTCCGTCCCTGGGGAGAGAATCCGCCCCTGGCTCTGGGTGGGGCCAGGATCCCAGCTCCGCCTGTGTCCCTGAGACACAGGGTGGGGTGTCAGGGTGTGTGTGTGTGTAATATCCCACTGGGGGTCCTGAGATCAGCCTCTCTAGCCTCACAGTCTGTATGACCCTGGAGGTTGCTTCAGGTCTCAACTCTGTGCAGCCTCAGGACTGTCAAACCATAGAGAGCATTCAGTGAGCGAGGCAGAGAAGCCGATCTCATTGCCCTAGAAAAAAATGCTGATCACCCACTGGGAGGGCGACTCCTTTTCCCCCGCCCCTCAGCCGCCCCGCCAATCAGCTCATCAGCATCCCCTCCAGAGCCTCCCACCCGCCACCATCCGCTGTTTCGTGGCATGCCGAAGGCGATGGGTGGGGCGGGCCTGGGCGATGCATGGCCCAGATGCTACCAGTGGAAGGGCCGGCACCAGCCCCTGCCAGGCTAGCCGCCGAGACACTGCTCTGCATCCGTGCGCGGCAGCTGCCCAAGAAAGCCTGGCTGGGGAGGTGATTTCTCCTCCCGACCTGGGCTCAGCTGCCAGAGTTTGGCACCCGAGCCCAGGTAGGGAGCGGAAGCGGCCTTTCCAGCCAGACTCTCTCAGGCAGCTGCCCCA
The DNA here is from genome assembly GCF_965152275.1 of Natator depressus. Taxonomy (NCBI): domain Eukaryota; kingdom Metazoa; phylum Chordata; order Testudines; family Cheloniidae; genus Natator; species Natator depressus. The sequence continues at coordinate 41,430,336 of NC_134247.1, forward strand.
GCAAGAGGGGTTGGTGTTAAAAGGCGTCTTCTTCCTGCTCCTCCCTGGGCTCCTGCCCACCAGGGACAGAGTCAGAACATGCCGTGAGGAGGGGCCGATGCAGCGGGAGGAAAAAGCACACACACACCCCGCAGGTAGCATGGGGCCGGGAGGGTGCGGTGGCCCCGAGGCTGGGTGCAGGGGCACGAGACCCGCCCTTTAGATCCTGCCCCCCCCCCATTACGGGGAGACAGCAGTTGAATATGGAGCACCCTGGGGGAGGGGGTGAGAAGGGGTGGAGTGGGGGGTGGGGCATAGGATGGAGTGGGGAGGGGTTGAGCACCCTCCGGAAAATCTAGAGGTCGGTGCCTAAGTAGACAAGCCGATCTCATCACTGCCCCAGGAATTGTGCAGCCTGTTTGCCACTGTTCTCTATGGTCCAGGAGGACTCTGGGGATCCTGGGTCAGACAGTGACACTGAGACATGAGGGGGAACAGCCCACTGGGCATGGAAAAATGGGTTTCTCTAGCCAAGTTATCCTAGCCCCTATGGCCTGGAGGACTCCTGTCTACCCAGCCGTCTGGCCTCTTAGCTCTATGAGCCCTGGAAGCTCCTCCCCACTCCCTCCCTGCAGCACCATGGATGGAGGGATGGGGGGGGAAGGGCCAGTGGAACTTCAGGAGGAGCAGAGGGGCAGAGGTAGGGGCTGGGCGGGGGACAGGCAGGCAGGTGTGGGGTGGAGGGACACAGATTTAATTAATTGTGGTTTTGGGAAGAAGCTGGCCCAAGAGGGGTTTCCCTGGAGCTAGCTGGAAACACAGGGGCTGAGGGATTGGCTGGCTGGTGTGCGGGAGGCAGGAAGCCAGGAGAAGCAGTCGTGAGCCTGGTCTCCGCAGGAAACTGAGAGACAGAACTTGCTTCAGGGACAGGGACCCCTGGAAAGGCAGACGTGCATTTCTGAGTAAGAAAACTGCCGGCTGCTGTTTGTCTCTACTGTGTTCAGGGCACAGGAATGTGCGGACATTGTAAATAATAAAGATGGCACCAAAGAAATACCTGACTCCAATAATCCATCCCCCCTGCCAGTGGAAGAACCTAGCAAGGCCCCAACACTGGCTAACGGCTCAGGTCAAAGGAGCGATGGTGCAACCCGGGTCAGAATCCAGACCTGTGGCGGCAAATGCGTTGGTGGGAAACATTTGCGGGGAGCTCCAGCAGCAAAGAGCCTGTGCAGAGGGGCGGATTGCTGCTCATTGTGGACGTGAGCATGTCCAGCTTTGTGTGCTGAGCAGGCCCCACTGTGCCTTCTCTCCGAGTTGGCACGCCTCTCCCCAGAGTCAGACAAAACCCAAACATGGATCCCTGGCTCATATTTTCCCCCAGCAGAACCAGCCCACACAGTGATGATGGGCTCAGTATTGGCCCAAGGAGAAAAAACGGCTGGAAGAGACTGGGGCAGCTGGAATGGGCTGGGGGCAGGGGAAGGGTAGGATTGTTCCCTTCTTCTGTCTATGGCGTTTTACAAAGTTTAAACCTAAAAATCTTCTTTCCAGCTGTTATCTGGTATTGTGCATGGCTGGGCTGTGTAACCTTTAACGGCAATGTCATAGAGCTGTTGTTTTCATGCCTTGTCACTAGCACATGCCGGCTGCCTCTGACCTTAACCCAGGGAGCCCCTGTTGCCCAGCTGGTCCCAGGCTGGTGGTTAGATGTTGAGAAAGACACAGCCAAGCCGAGGCTCCTCTGCACACACATTGTCACTGAAATCACTCGGTGGGTTCAGGTCCCACCTACTGTAGTTACAGTGCAAGTCTGCCTGTAGCTGTGGATGCCCTCACTGTGAATGAAGAATGTCCTAGTTCGTTTAAATGGCAAAGAGTCCTGTAGACTAACAGACGTATTGGAGCCTAAGCTTTCGGGGGTGAATCCCCACTTCGTCGGATGCATGCAGTGGAAATTTCCAGAGGCAGGTATAAATATGCAAGGAAGAATCAGGCTAGGGATAACCAGGTTAGTTCCATCAGGAAGGACGAGGCCCTGTTCTAGCAGTGGAGGTGTGACCACCACGGGAGGAGAAACGGCTTTTGTAGTTGGCTAGCTGGTTCGTTTGAGGGCATGTCCACCCAACACCGGGGCGGTGTGATTCCCAGCTGATGGCTGGAGCTAGCCTACTGCTGCTAATGGAGCAGCTGCAGAAGCCAGGAGGCCGCTTGAGCTAGCCCCGGGAGTACAAGCCGGCTCAACCCCCACCTGAACAGGTACTATGTAGAAATGAAGCTTTTATGTGCTTGTTGTTTTGTTTGTTTCCCCCCTTTTCCTTTCATTCCTTTTCGGCTTCTTTATACCCCATTGCTCCCATTCCTTGCCTAGGTAGTTCCTGCTTCCTTCTTTGCTTATCTTTCTCCTGCTCCACCTCCTGGGCTCTCCTTTCTCTTCCCCTCATTCTGCACCTGTGCAGCTGATAGGAAGTGGGGCAGGGACTGCCCATTATCAGCAAAACCATTTCTGGTGCAGAGAGAACAGAAGCCCAGACATCCCAGCAGCCATGGCCTCAGCAACTCCTGTACAGGAAATCTAAGAGGAAACCAAATGTCCCATCTGTCTGGAATATCTGACAGATCAGTGACCATATACTGTGGGCACAGCTTCTGCCGAGGCTGCATCACTCAGCACTGTGAGACATGGGAAGAGCTGGACTCTGACCCCTTGTGCTGCCCCAGTTGCAGAGCCCGAATCCAGAAAGGGGCTCTCCTGCATAATTATCAGCAAGCAAATATTGTGGAAAAAATCAGACAACTGGATTTCAAACCAGGAAAAGAGAAGCTGTGTGAGAGACACGGCAAAGCCCTGGATCTGTTCTGTGGAGAGGACGGGGAAGCCGTGTGTGTGGCTTGTGAGAGATCCGCAGAGCACAGATCTCACCCGGTGCTTCTCCTGGACGAGGCTGCCCAGAAATACAAGGTAGGAAACACTCTGGATCCGGGTTAATTCAGTCCTTCCCTTTTCAGATTCAGTCTCTCAGAGCTACCGAATCTCCCAGTTTCCCAGATTTTCTCCCTGATCTCTGGCTCCACCTAAATCTCTCCCCTACAGGCTCCTTCCTCTGGGCAGGTGCAGGGAGCCCTGGCCACTGGTGGTGCCCCAGCCTGTCAACCCCGCACTGTTCACTGGGGGGAAGCCGTCACTAGAGCTCCATGCGAGGCACTTTCCTTGCACACAGGACTGAAGCAAGATGTGTCCGTGCTGCTGCCAGGCCAGGAATGAGCTGTTCCCACCACACCCCTGACAGCCCAGGCACCACCAGCAGGACATTCACATGAATCATGCACGCAGCAGCCCTCACTCTGCTGCATGGAACATCCAGGAGTGGGTTTAAACACAGGTGCTATGGGATATTCCCTACGGACCCATCTCTAGGGTCACATGAGGTTTCATAATAAAAAAAATCAGCAAACAAAAAGTAACTTTCTAGCCCACATGATTGAAAACAAAAGTTTGATAACGTAGCCCGAGCTTAACTGATATAGTGACTTGTGCCTGAGTTTGCAGAGAGCCTGAGCCAATAGCCTGAGAAGAGGGAATCTCCGTGGGGTTATCTACACTACAAAATTAGGTCGACTTGAGTTAGGTCAACCTCCAGCACCACAGTAATTAAATCGCCTGTTAATGTTCACACTACCCTCCTTCTGCCACTGGTACATGTCTTCACCAGGAGCACTTTCACCAACTGAAGTATGGCATTGTGGGGTAAGGACAGCCAGAGTGTGAGGCACTGACAGCTACTCGGGGATCACAGCCAGAGCCCCCACGCCCCACCCAGGGTCTGACAGCTGGCGCCAGAGAGGAAATGTGAAACAATTGCAGCTGTGAAACTGTGCGGGTAGGCTCCCTGCTGTGAAATTGAGCCCTGACAGCTGAGGGGCTCAGCTGTGAGCCCAGATCTCAGCTGACATCCCAGGCAGTCAGCACTGGGGTGGGGGAGGAGGGGCTCCATTAGTGAGCCCAGCTGTCAGCGCTGTGGTGGAGGTGGGGCCAGCTGTCAGCCCCACACCGATGTAAGTTATGCAGTGGCTACATGGATGCGGCGTCATCCTATCTACACCGACATAAGCACTATGCCTCTCGTGGAAGTGAAGTGATTATGTCAGCAAAGCAGGCCGCTTCTTTCAGCAGAAGCAGCATTGCAGTGTAGACACTGACATAATTATGTTTATACAAGGCAGCCTGACGTCAACCTAACTCTGTACTGCAAACTAAGTTAATGGAGTGTCTCCCCAAGAACAACTGCTCTGGGGTCCTCATTCACTTCTCTCCAGCTGGGGGCTCTGTGTGTGCAGCAGGCGGGGAAGAAGGCAGTGGGCCCCAGCTCTCCATTCCAAGAAAATAAAAATGATACACAAATCGGCAGCTTAAATGTACTGAGGTCCCTGCCCCAAAGAGCTTGCAGTCTATAAAGATGAGTAGAGACAAATTCCCCCTCCCCTCCAAATAAGCATTTGTGTGCGTACTTTATTTTCAAACATAGTTTGAGAACCTTCTGAATTTTCTGCTGCACTCAGATGGCATTTACCCAAAATAAATAATAGCCCTTTGACAGAGGCAGACCTTTTTTAAAAAATCTGATTTCTACCCAGGACCATGGTTGAACTCGGTGTCTGTGTATTACTCAGGTTCAACAGCTCGCAAAATTCACCTTTGAACCTCTCAACTCCGCAAGTCATTGCTAGCTAGCTTTCAACCCTCTTAGTTTCTCTCTCTCTCTCTCCACACGTTCAGTGTAGTTTTTTGGGGCTTGACCCTTAGCAAACAGCAGAGTCAGTCCCAGGAAGGGAAACAACCAGTTGTGCTGTAGATGGGGCATATTTCTGAGCTCAGAAAACTGAACTTTACCTTGTTACGCTGCCCAGCGGGAGCCAGGGCCACAGAGACCCCCGTGGAAAGTCTCCAGGATGAAGCAACTTGTCCCGTCTGTGTGGAGTATTTCAGAGAACCTGCCACTCTGGAGCATGGGCAAAATTTCAGCCAACCCTGAATGGACTGGCCCTGGGAGGGATGGCATACAGGTGTGTCCTTCCTGCCCCCAGTAAAGAGAAACTGTGCAATAGACAAATCTCAGGCCAGACAGGCAGTTGGCAAAAGACAAAGAAACAGCCAAACTGCTGTGTTTAGAGGCAGCGAAGGGATCAGGAGAGGACGGGGTGTGTGAGGAACACCAAGAGGCTCTGAAACTGTTCTGTGAAGAGGATCAAACTTCTTCCTGTCTGGTTTGCCATCTGTCCTGGGCTCCCACGTGCCAGCTGAGGGCTCTCACCAAGGGGATAAAAGTTATAAGGCAGGTGATATCACCAAAACCACCTCCTCCTTCTCCCCGCCAACCCGTCCTGTGGAGAGAGGCAGGTGCCTACCTCATTCCAACAAGACACGCCATAGGCACCTGAGCTCCCTGACGTCAGGCTCTGGGTTCCCGTCTGTGGGTTGCTAAGCGGACATAGATGCCCCTCTGCAGCCCTGGTTTAGGCACCTGTCTGTGAGAGGGGGCAGGGTTTCGGACACCCCTCCCCCCTTCTTGCCTCTCCCATTGGATGGCTTAGATGGCTCCCCGCCAAGTGAGCTGGCTTTTATGAATTGCACTGTGAGGTGCCTGTGATGCCCACGCATTGTCTAGGGGGTTTAGGCCCCTAACTCAGCTTTGCAGAGTTGCAGACAATGATTTTCTGGTTGCCTACAAATTAAGCCCTGTGACGCTCAGCATTGCAACACCAAGTCACGGATTGCTCCCTGTGCAACCAGTCACCTCTCCGCAGAGCACAGCTGAGCAATTCCTGATTGACAGGGGTGTGCACAGGACAGAGACAGAGCACAGGCTGGAGAGTGACACATCCCAGGAAAACCCAAAATCTCTTCCCAGGGGCTCGATATTCCCTGGGCGCTGGGGGGACACAAGCAAGTAAGAAAGCAAAGCCCAGGACTCTGCACTCAACAACTGCAGCTGGGACAGGAAAGTGGAACAAACATGAAGAATTGTTTGTAATGTTTTATTTACAGTAAGTAACTAAAGGTGGAAAGTAAAGGGAGCCGAGAAGGAGCTTTAATAACCACAGCATGGCCAGGAGCTCCCCAGCCACTGAGAAGAGTTTTCTTAATGGCACAACAGTACAGTTGTCCAGGAATGAATATAGGGAATTGATGAGTTACAGTGTCACCTTCAGTAACTATGAATAAATCTCTGTCCCTCTCATGCTCCTTTCCTCACTTCTGATCCCTGTTTATTTTCCTGTGTCTCTCCCACTCTCCTCCCCGCCCTGTCACAGATCATCCCCCATGGCTGCTCCCTTCTTTCCCCTGATTTTATCCCTTCCCCTCTTGCTGCCCCCAGGCTGGTTCCCCTGTCAGGGACATTTTCCTGTCACTCTTCTCATTTCTGTTTTCCACCATTTCTCATAGACACTCCCTTTATTCTTGTTTTATTTTCATTCACATTTTTCTTCCTGCTTCTTCTAATTCCCTCTGGTTCAACCCACCCTGTCCCTGCCTCCCCCAGTGCTGCCAACCTCAGGAGTTTAAAAAAAAATCATGAGACTGCCCCAGTGACGATTGTTTTAAGGTTATATGATGTTTGGGTTTTTTTTGTCAATCTCCACCCATCTCCCCCTCCCCCCCTTTTCTGACAGTTACAGGGTTACCAGCTGTCCTGTAGTTACAGGGAAAGGTGACTTGGGCCCCTGGGGCAGGAGCTCTGGCTGGGAGACCCCGTGAGATCCAATCCCACAGATCTGCACAAACCACTCCCTGCTGCCGCTTCTCCCCAGCCCCCCAAACCCTGATTGATTCGTGCTGGGTCCCTGCCCAGCCCCCACCTCTGCCCCTCCTGCAGCCCCAGGGGTTCCTCCCCCTCCCCCTCCCATGCCTGGGGCTGCAGGGAGGGAGGGGAAGGAGCTTCCAGGGCTCATAGAGATGAGAGGCCAGGGGCTGGGTCGATGGGAGTCCTCCCAAGGTCATAGACACTGGGGTCCATGAGGCTAGAGAGGCTGATTTCCGGTTCCCCCCCTCTGCTGTGGGTCTCAGGGACACAGGCGGAGCCGGGATTCCGTCCCCACCTGGAGCCAGGGGCGGATTCTCTCCCCAGGGACGGAGCCCAGCGGGAAAGTGAAGATCGGGGCCTCGTCACCACCACCGATAAATGTCACCTGCCCCCGGCCACAGTCCAGACAAACCCGGATCCTGCTGTGGGCCCAGCTCAGGAACAGGGGGGTCACAGGGCAGGTGAGAGCCTGGAAATGATCCCCGCACCGCTCCACAGCCCAGATCCCCCCCTCAGGGCTACAAATGATATCTCCCTTCCTCCCCACAGACTCTCTGGCCACCCCCACAGCCCAGGATCCCTCACCCCCCACCTCCACCTCCGCCTCCACCTCCCAGCAATGTCTCCCCGAGGTGAATCCCTCACAGCCCAGCACACAGGGCTCAGTGTCAAATCTCTCAGGGTTGTTGGGCAGATCCTGCTCTGTGTCTCCCCATCTCACACTTTTCCCATCCTCAGACAGGACGAGGTAGCGATGAGCCGTGTCTGGATCCAGAGTCACATTCGCTGGGGAGAGAGAGAATCAGAGCGTTAGAGGCAGAGCTCAGCCCTGGGGGAGGCTGGGAACATTTCTCAATCTCCCCAGCAGCCCTGTTCTGGCTGGGACAGGCCTGGATCCCAGGGAGCTGCCTCTGTCCTGGGCACCTGAGACTGAGCAGGGATGTCACTGCACTTCCTCAGTCTCTGTAAGGAGACCCACTTCATTAATTTCCCATTTGCCTGCATAAGCTTCAGCTCCCAGCTACCCCTGCTGATTCTGCTCCATTCCCAGCAGGAGAGAGACACCAAGAAAGGTTTTAGTGGGGAAGGAGCAGTGGAAGCAGGTACAGTTTTGAAGCCCAGAGGAAATCTCCCTCCTCTAATGCAGTCTCCCCTCCCAGGGCTGGGAAGAGAGAGGAAGATGCAGCATTGGGGAAGAGCTGATTAACACCAGAGAGTAGGAGGTGGCATTCAGTGAGGTAGCCCCATCCCCAGCCCAGAGAGAAGGGAGAAGCTGGCAGCATCAGAGGGAGAGGATCGCCCCAATCCAGGAAGCAGGGAGCAGCTCCAATGGGAGAGCCCAGCCCTGCCCAGAGGAAAGGCGGGATGCTGGAGAAGAGCAATGGGGAGACTTCCTGCACCGGGGTAAAGCAGAGAGATGTGTCAGTCCTCAGGGCAGACAGCTCTGTTCGGGTGCTGCTCAGGGAGAGTGTTTCTGTTCATTAGCATGGGCATGAACTCAGCACTAAGGTTGGTGTCAGGATTATTTGTGTGATGTCAGCTTGGGATCTCCCCAGGTGTTCCGGCACCTTGGCAGAAGTTGGGGAGGGGGGTACTAGGTCACACCACCTGTGGCCCTGCCCTCTCCCTGGCCCTGCCCACTCTCCACTCTTCATCTTCCCGCCGAGGCCCTGCCCCTGGCCAGGCTGGGAGCCTTAGCCACTATGGAGAGCCCCTGACCCTCCACCTTCCCATGTCCCCACTCTCCGGCGTGCACCACCCAGGGCAGGTGGAGGGTCCAGGGGGAACAGGAGCAGGGGTGGGGCCACTGAGAGGGACAAGCACCAGGAAGAAGCTGCACTACACAGGGCGCAGTTGATCAGCCGCCCCTCCATGAAGCACAGCCAATGCTGCGATGCTCCACGCCTGCCCAAAGCTTGCACTTTGGGGGGCCAACATGGCCCCCTGCCCCCAAACTATGCCCATGTTCAAAAGAGGGTGAGCTTGGCCCCCTGGCCCCCCATTTTCCAGTGCCCCTGGATCTCCTCACTGTGAACAGGTTATTTTTAGGGCTGTGTGTGCCACAGTCACTGGTGATTTGGTTGGTAACTTTCCTTATAATCTCATGAAGATGTTTTCACTGGAATTTTCTCCTAATGTAAAGACAATCTCCAGCTGCAAACTCACCCTGTCTGAGTGCTCCTAGGGATTCCAGTGCAGAGGGCAGAGTGTCTGGTGGGGGAAAGGAGAAAAGAGACGAGATTTCAGACTTTCGTATTTATAACAGCGTCCCCACTCTGAACGCATAGAACTGTGTTTTCATCATGACAGAGAAACAGATCGAGAGGCCCAGAGACACACTCAGGCATTTAATAGAAACTAACTGAAACCTTCTACTTCCTCTCTCATTCAGATATCTCCCAGCAATAGAACCAACGTCCTTTCAGCCTCACAACCATCCCAGGACACACAATCTGAAAGAGAGATTTACTTTTCCCCTCCTCATCCCCTCCAACCTTCAAACTCCGGTTGGTTTGTTTCATTCACTCATGGCCTTTTGTCATAACCTAGACCCAGATCATACAAAGACTTTGGCAGAAAAGTAACTTTACCCACTTTGGCCAGGGGTCAGGCAGCATCGTGTTGTGCGACGGAGACTTGACAAAATTACCGGAGTTAGTGGCAGATATTGGCAGGGGGTTATGTCATTCAGTCATCATTCAACCCGTAAAATAACACACAATTTTCCACACTGAAAAAACCATAACTTAGCTCGTTAATAAATAATAAACAATAATAATAGTAATAAATTCAACTCAGGTGAGTGTTTTTGAATATCCCTCACTGCCGCTGTCAATATTTTTTTGTGGGATGGGGGCATTGAAATAAATATTTCTCCTAAAAGCATATTTCAGTGCATTGTTGTCACTACTTTTTTATTTTTCTTGTTTAAATAATATGTCTGATGGGAGGATGAGAGTGTGTGTGTGTCCCACCTCTACACCGCTTACCCCATGTCTCTCCCCTGTCTGTGTCCCTTACATGGGAGATCCTCCGTCATGTCACAGGATGTGTGAAGCATAAGAGGGGGGTCTCTCAGTGGCGCAGGGTTTCCCATCGCCTCACTGTGACCAGGGCACCCCTCTCCGGGCAGGGGTGATGCCAGGGTCGATGGGAACCTCCTCTGTCTCCTGACCAGGACAAAGGGACAAGCTCTGGCTGTGGGCCTGTTGTGAGCAGGGGCCAGGGCAGAACAAATTCTTCGGGGGGACGGACTCACCTCTGGTGACTCCCAGAAGTGGCTTCCCACTGTCCCTCATCCCTGCTGATCCTGGGAAGCTAGGCTGAGGGGATCTGTGCAGCTGGGGGAGGGGTACCAATGAGGGGCTAGTGCTGGCTGTGGGGAGCTGTGCAATATGGAGGTGGCACTGAAGAGCTGGAGTTAGTCTGAGGGGGGCTGTGCAGTGTACGGAGGCTGTACAGTGGGGGGTGGCAGTGAAGGGCTGGAGGGAGCTCGGCTGAGGGGGGCTGTGCAGTGGGGTCGGCACTGAGGGGCTGGAGCTAGGCTGAGGGGGGCTGTGCATCCAGCCACAGAGAAGTTAGCAAAGTCCAATACCCCCTGTGTGGAGACAACGGTGAAAGTGGCGTGTGCATAATCAGTGGTTATAAACCAATCAGAGAAGAGAACAATAACATGAAAATAACTTGAAGGAAAAAAGCCCTGCCAATGATGTGTTCATGCATGTGTAGTGTGTGACCTATATAAGGTACTTAATATTCATACCACTCAAAGGTAATTGGAAAAGAACTAGTAAATATGCAGTTTGGATGTGTATAATATTCCAGACATTGTAAGGGGTAATTAGAGCTTCCTGATCCCCCATGACCCACCTATGCCCGGGAGAAGGGAAGTGACCAGCACTTCTTTCTATATGCGATGGCAAATAGCAAATACCCCAATGGCTGGTGATGGGGCATGAGTCGGGGAGGGCTCTGAGTTAGAGAGAAATCTGTCCCAGGTGTCTGGCTTTTGGGTCTTGCTGAAATGCTCAGTGTCCAGCTGACCACCATATTTGGGATAGGGAAGGAATTTTCCACCAAATCAAATTGCCAGAGACTCTGGGGTTTATTTTTGCCTTCCTCTGCCATCTGGGGCACGTATCATTTACTGATTGTAGGGAGCCAGGGTGGCTTCCCTCCGAACCAGAGGGTAAAGAGCCACCTTCTCAGCCTGAGTGGGCGCGGCCAGACCAAGCTTACACCAATCCCCGGAAAGGGAGGGGTGGGACAGGAAGTACAAAGGGTGGGGCCCTTTGCCCCATGAGCGCAGCACCAGTGAGGGAGCCAGACACAGGCTGCTCCCTCCAGATCCTGCTGCCGACCAAGGGGAAGCCCTGGGCCAGGAGAAACCTGACCGGGACGACGGACTCTAGCAACCAGGACTGCCAGCAGCTGAGTACTCGGACGAGCTGGAGGGACCGGAGAGGCCCACTTGAGAGGAGTGCAGGAGGTCAGAGTAGATGGATCATGATGGTACCTTCTGACCTTAAAGTCTACGAGTCTTTTCTTACTTTGTAACTGTCATTGAAAAGCATGTTTCTGGTGCAAACAAAGGTTTGAATTAATCAACCTGTGTGTCTTGGACCCAAATGTCTGGCCTTCTCACCCAGCAATTAAATAAAAGCATCATCTAAGTATGAACCAATTAACCAGCACCATTCTCTTCCCACAGTCTCAGAGGCTCTTCCCAATTTCCATTCCTAGATCCCTTCTGGGTACCTTTGAACTTCCTCAGAGTCTCCATTAGCACAATAGTTTTCTGGGAGAAATTGCTGACATACTCTTCCAGTTCAGGAGAAATCTCCTCTGGCTGCTGGAACTTCCGCTTCTCACACCTGGAGAGAAACAATTTCACGTGATTATATTTCATTGTGTGACTCATGATAAGTTCTGGCTAGTGAGTCGCTGCTCTAATGGGCCTGGAGTTCAAATTCCTCGACTTCTCCCAGCCTCAGAGCAGGTGCAACACAGCCCATGGCCGTACAACCTTCCCTTCTAAGGACTCCTTAATATTCTTCAACTCTGGTCTGGTGAGCTCAGCTCTGGGGACAAAAGGGGAATTGAGTCTCCATGGCCAATTCACTCCTTGGCTTCCCTGCTCTGAGGGACAGGAGGTTCCGATGTAAAGTGCTGTAGAAATCTGTCCACTACGAACTAAACTGAGACACCAACTCCCTCGTCCCCAGCTCATTCCACACAGGTCTCCAAACAGTGCTCAGGCCGGAAAAGACTCAGGTGGGAAAGATGCTTGACCACTGCTGCCTTGGGCTGAATCGGAAGCAGGGCCCCAGTAGTGACAGGCCCATATTCCATCCCCACAATCCTGAGGCAGCCACTCCCCCAGGGATGTGACAGCTCTAGGAAACACGTGAGGTCAGTCTTTCCCACTGAATGGACAATTCCAGAGTCTTCTGTACCAGGGTGAGAACCTCAGGATGAAGTTTATCTGAGAGATTTGTTTCCAAAATCCCCACATATGTTGCTGTGGAGATGCGGTGCGAACATCATCTCCATGCTCTTCCCCAGCATTGCCAAGTATGTGTGGGAGTGAGCGAGAGCCACGTACCTACGCAAGGTGCTTCTGACATCCTAGAGGGGAGAGAGAGAGAGAAGAGAGAGATTAAAAAAAATCTCAGTACCACCTGACACACACTTGGGATTCCAAGAAAGGGATTTTGCAAACACAGGGAAAATCAGCCCTGCCCTGGCCCTGGGGCCATGGTTTCACTGAGATAATGGGGCTTTTCCAGCTCTAATATCAACGTGTCTGTGAGTCTGCAAAGAACAATAGTCATTCACATTTCAGCAATGCACACATTGAGTTACACTCAGATCTCTGACTGCTGGACCCCGGTGCCCGTACTTCAGGAGCTGTCCTGTCCCTGTGTTGGGATTTGGGATGTTTCTAGCTCAGTCTCACCTGCAGGAATTCACTTCCTGGTTTCTGACACTTCCCCTCCATCTCACTGATCAGCTCACTGAGATGGGAAATTCCCTCTGAGAGTTTGGTGATATTTTCATTCTGTATCTTCACAATCTCCTTGTTCAGCTTTTCCAGCTGGGCCAGCTGGAGTCGCTCTTGTTCCTCCAGGAACTGCCGCAGCTGCTGAAATTCACACACAATCCTCTGCCTCTCGGTTTCTGTCTGTTTCTAGAAGAAATAAGGAAAGGGTTGGTCAGGAACACGGATGGAGTCTGATGACCTTTCATACAGTCTTACAAGAGAGAGTTTCTTTACAATCTCTAACACATCTGTGCAGAGACCAGGCCATGAGTCATCAGGCCTAATGCTCAGAGCTGCAGTCAGAAGTCAGGAACTACAGCCGAAGTCGGAGCTGGAGTCAAAGTCAGGAATTTACCAAGGGTTGGGGCTACAGTCAAGCTCAGAAGTCATGCCAAAGCCTGAGCCAGAATCAGTGTCTGGAGTCACACAGGGGATCAGGACTGGAGTCGGAGTCAGGGAGCCACGCGAAGGGTCAAGCCAAAGTCAGACAGCAGTACTGCAGGTCAAACCTGAGTCAGGAACAACGCCAGGGCCAAGCCAGCGTCAGTGTGTCCAGTCCAGCAGCAGATCGGGAGTTCACTCAGTTGTTTGGACAACTTCCCGTGACTCCTGCTGGCGTAATTCATGCAGCCGAACGTCTGCTCCAATCAGGAGCTTCGTAGGCAGATCCTCTGGTGGGCCAGAGTTCCACTAGCCCCTCCCCCGCTGGCTCTGGAGAGCGGTCGGGTTGTCATGAGAGTCTCTGTGGACTGAGGTTCAAAACCCACCATTTTTCCCATCCTGACACTTGACTCTACACTGTGATCACAAAGGAGAGGATTTTCTTACAGCTTCCCATTTGGGCCCAATCTCTCTGCAAGGGCTGTCTCCATGTCTGCTGGGATATAGTCAGTGCGGTTTGGGAGAAATTTTGTGAAAGCCACAAGGGGTAGTAATTAACTCATTAACTAAAATGCATCTTAGATCCTGCAGAAGACGCTGTTGTCCTTCTCCAGGGAGAGAACATTTGTGATATGGGCGCGCATGCGCACACACACACACACACAGTATCCCATGATCATGGAGAAACACACACAAGGCCACAGAGAAATCTACCAATAAACATCCCTCCCAGCTCCATGTCCCAGCAGGGAAAGAACAACAGGCACCGACCAGATACTCCCGGCTTCTCTCCTCTCCAGCCACTTTCAATCCCAGCAGCTTTTCTCTCTCTTCCCTCAGAGTCTTCAAATGGGCTTGTATTTTTTCCTGACAAACAGAAATGATTTGGTGGGTTTATTTTCAGGATTGTAGGGGGTAGATGAGGTGTTTTCCACCCAAAATTCTACACAACAGTCAGTCTTCCTAGATACACTAGGTGGGTAAGGCAATACCTTCTGCTGGCCCAGCTCCTGTTGGTAAAAGAGTCACACACAACTCAGCTCTGGGGAACATACTCTTTCCCAGGCCTGAAGAAGAGCTCTGTGTAAGCCTGAAAGCTTGTCGTCCACCACAGAATCTGGCCATGAGCAGATATTACTTCACCTACCTTGTCTCTCTAGTATCCCGGGACCAACAACAATACTGTGTACAACAGTGGGTCTTTCTAGAGGTAGGACATCAGAGACACCAAGGAAATGAAACCTTATTTATGGAAATTGGGCGGGTTTTGTTTGAAGTTATTACATCCACTTTCTCCATTGACAGGTTTCAGAGTAACAGCCGTGTTAGTCTGTATTCGTAAAAAGAAAAGGAGTACTTGTGGCACCTTAGAGACTAACCAGTTTATTTGAGCATGAGCTTTCGTGAGCTACAGCTCACTTCATCGGATGCATATGCATCCGATGAAGTGAGCTGTAGCTCACGAAAGCTCATGCTCAAATAAACTGGTTAGTCTCTAAGGTGCCACAAGTACTCCTTTTCTTTTCTCCATTGAGTTGAACCAGTGGAAAACTGGTGTCCCATGGCGGTGAATCTATAAAGCTGTTTTTGAGAAGATTTAGCAAACAGTGATACCAATCCCAGAAGCCACCGGGGGCAGCCATGTAGGCTGGGATGCTCAAAGGAGTCCAACTCCATTGACTTTCAGCCCTGTGCCCCGGGGGATGGGACGGGTTGGACAGCACTGATCTAAGGACGAGGGCAAACCCCATTAGATGTGTTGACTTGTGTTAGGAACAGCTGGGGTTTGCCCTAGTGCTGTCCTAGCCCCTTTCCCTGGCAATGGCCTCTGGGTAGCGACTCCAAAGTCCCGAGCAAAGACCCCAGAAGCGGTGGATTCTGGCAGATTTCAAAGGGCTGCCTGGTGGGACGAACGGAACCACGTTGGCTGGTCCTTGCCCATGAACACACGGGAACAGGTCAGACTGGCACTGGTCCGCACGGCCCAGGGGTTAGTTTTGCTGCAGATAAGTCTGATCCCAGTGGCATGTGGCATGGACCTGCTCGGACTGGAGCCCTTGTGGGTGTGGACTGAAGGTGCTCGGGGTCCCACACCATGTTCAGTCCAGTGATCTCCTCTAGTGCAGGCCGCCAGCATCTGAGTTTAACCCTCACGGAGCGGCATAGGAGTTCAGAATCGCAGTGGGAAACCTCCTCTCCCTGCCGGGCCTAGGACCTGTATGGAGCAGTCTTTTCCTCCTACTGTCTGCACGTCATCACTGCTCAGTGCTGCTGAAAGGGTAGAGTAGCTAGTGGTTAGAGCACTGAACTGGGCCTTGGAAAACCAGGTTTTTATATCCAGCTCTGCCACGGATCTGCTGAGTCACCTTGGACAAGTCACTTCCCCTCACTGTGCCTCAGTTTCCCTTCCCACCCTTTGTCTGTCTTGTCCAGTTAGACTGTAAATGGCTCGGGGCAGGGATTGTCCCTCACCGGGTTTTGTGCAAGGCCCCCACAATCGAGGTCAGATCTCATCTGGGGTCTCTAGGGGATGCAAATAACAATAAACACTGTCATACAACCAGTAATACCAGCCACAGCTTGTAACTCCCCTAATCAGCTTTCATGCAGTGAAGGCTACACACAGCTGAATGACAGGGTTACACCATTAAGCTGTAAATAACATCCAAAGTTATTACCCATTAGACTGGACAGCAACTCCCTACCTTGTACTCCTGGGCAGCTTCCTGTATGGGAACCACCATGTGAGCGCGGTGAGCCCGGGATCTGTCGCACACCACACAGATGGGGGTTTGATCCTCTTCACAGAACAGTTTCAGAGCCTCCTGGTGTTCCCCACACACCCCACCCCCTCCTGCTCCCTTCGCTGCCTGGAAACTCAGCTGCTTGGCGATTTCTACGACATTTGCCAGCTGCCTGTTGGGCCTGAGGTTTCTCTGTTGCACAGTTTCTCTGCACTGAGGGGGCCCTGTCGGGTCCCTCCCAGCACTGGGCGATGCAGGCTCGGCAGAAATTGTGCCCACACTCCAGAGTGACAGGGTGTGTGAAATACTCCAGACAGATGGGACATGTCGCTTCCTCCTGGAGACTTTCCACGGGGCTCGCTGCAGCCATGGCTCCCTCCGGGGAGTGGGACAGGGTAAGTTTCCGTTTCCTGAGTTCACACTATGCCCCGCCTGCAGCAGCAAGGGGGGTGTTTCCTTGCCTGAAAGTGACTCCTGCTGTTTGCTGAGCAGGAAGGACCCGACCAATTTCACCCCTGGAGGCTTTGGTGAAAAAATGTATCAGTTCTGGGGGGATCAGACAATATTTTGGTCAGACCAGAACTATTTAATGACACTAGACACTGGGATTCAAAAAGTTGAATCTTTAGAACTGTTAAAATTGTCTGTGAGGAGCTAAATCTCCTCCCTCCCCCAGCAGCTCCCCCAGGGCAATGACGCAGTGCGTCCCCCACCACCACAGGGACCGAGGCTGAGAGTCCATCTGACGGCGGCTCAGGGGCCTGTGGAATGTGCTGGGATCTCAGCCTGGGCCCTCGGGGGGCAGGTGACCCTGTCACACAACCACACCCAGCAAGGCCTGCTCCCATTTACTGCCTGTTTGTCCGTCCCAGCAGAGAGACCAGGGACTGCAGGGAGACCAAGCTCCCGTCCCCCAGGTGAGGGCTGCGGCCCAATGGCTGAGGTGTGCGGGGAGCTCGCACTAGGGGCCTGCAGGGTACATGGCATAGGCTTGCAAATGGGGTGTGCCAGGTGTGCCCAATGCAGGGCAGAGCTCGGGGCGGGGGGGGGCTGCATGCTCCCGCGGGGCAGCATGTCTGGCTCCGCCCTGAGCCAAACGCTGCTCGGAGCCTCATGGTTGGGGGGCCGGTGGGTTTGATAAGGGGCGGGGGCAGCCAGGGGACGGGGAGCAGGGTGGGTTGGATACATAGGCAGCGAGATGGGCTGTGGTGCCCATGCTCCACGGTTCGGCAATGTGGGGTGGGGGCGGGGCGCTCTCACCTCAGGGGCGGCTCCCCCCTCCCCGGCGTCCCTGCGGAGAGTCTCAGCGGAGGCAGGGCAGCTCTGCACGCTGCCTCGGTCCCCCCTCCCAGAGCTGACCCGGTTCCCAGCTGGGGCGGGGGGGGGGCGGTGCCAGAGCTGCCTGACCGCGCCTCTCCAGCAGGGAGGGGGAGGGAGCTGCAGGCAGAGAGAGCAGCAGGAGTCTGTCACTGTCAGACACAGATGTGGGGTGGGGGGATTGTGGGGGCAGACAAAGAGATGGAGCCGGGGCAGGAGAAAGGAGCAGCGATGGGCACCCCGGGGCTGGCATAAAATCCACAGTACAGAGGGGGCTTCCTGGGGAGGGGGTGGGGGGATATAGCAACGCTCCCTTCCCCCACAGACCAGACCCGGGCTGCAGCTGGCTCTGTCCATCACTCCCACCCCACAGAGACCCACACAACCCGCTACCTCCCTGGAAGATCCCCACCAGCCCCTGTGCCCCCGTCACCCCTCTCCAGAGAGCCTCCCCTTTGTGCCTCCAGGCACAGCTCCCCTCCCCCCTGCCTCCCCTGCTCCCTACAATCTTCCCCTTTGCCTTCCCCCTCCCGCCCCCAGCTCATTGGCCAGGAGGCTCCCAGACTGTCGGCCACCAAGGCCAATGGGAGCTGCACCTGGGGCAGGGGACCTGCTGGCAGCCGCAGACCTGCCCAGCCGTGCCTCCCCAGCACAGGGAGGGGGAGCCCCAGGTGAGCAAACCCCGGTCGTCATCATCACAGGCCCAGCGATGCTCTGGGGATTTCATTCCACTGAGGCAAGTAATTTAATCTCCTCTTCCTTTCCAGACACTTTGTGGCTTTTCCTGTCAGAAAACTTACAATGTCTTTGCAAAGAAGTCCAGTGATCAGTTTTCACTTGAGCAGTATATTTTCTGGTTATTCATACGCTCATTTATTTTGTTAACTCAGTTTCCTCGGGAATTTTAAAAGTCACTTGAATTGTACCTGGTTTTTTCCATTGGTCCAAAAACACATGGAAGATGTGCAGCTTTTTATTTCTGTGGGCCAAACCATGTAGCAATGTAAATGTCAGAGCTAGAAAAGCTCTGCAAGGGGATGGGTCCCTCAGGAAATTGTCCTCAAGTCATTCCTTCTTCTGGGCATTCCATTCTATTGTTCCCTCTTCCAGTGATAGAGATCAGTGTCTCCACCCACAGCGGAGATGCAGAAGACTGGGCCAACCCTGCAGCCACTCTGCCTCTACCCCTGTTCTCTGTCTGCTCCCTCTACCAGCCCCTTTGGTCTCCCTGGGATTCCCCCTACCATTACTCCCTCAAACTTCGGCTTGAATAAAGACTGGGAGTGGATGTGTCATTACACAAAGTCAAACTATTTCCCCTTGTTTATTTCCTCCCTACTGTTCTTGTCAATTGCTGGAAATGGCCCACCTTGATTATCACTACAAAAGGTTCCCCCCCCCCCCACCCCCGGTTCTCTTGCTGGTAATAGCTCACCTTTCCTGATCACTCTTGTTACAGTCTGTATGGTAACACCCATTGTTTCATGTTCTCTGTGTATATAAAATCTCCCCACTGTATTTTCCACTGTATGCATCCGATGAAGTGAGCTGTAGCTCACGAAAGCTTATGCTCAAATAAATTGGTTAGTCTCAAAGGTGCCACAAGTCCTCCTTTTCTTTTTGCGGAAACAGACTAACACGGCTGCTACTCTGAAACCTGTCCCTCTGGGTCTTCTTTCTCTGGAGCTTCTCATGAAGTAAAGTTGTCATTACAGGTTCTTATCTCTGTAATGTATTTAATTTTGATGTATTTATTAAGTGTTAATGAATGCACTATGGGAGTCTACCGCAAAGCCCACGAGGCAAACAGCTGCCCCCGCGACCTGCCGTTTGTACAAAGAGCTGGACGCGATACTTGGGGGTGACCCCACCTCCACTCCGAGGGCCACCATGGGCACTTCAGAGCCAAGTTCAATCAAGCAGGAGGAGGAGGAGGAAAGCGGGAGCGAGGGTGCTGAGGAGGAGGGAGACACCCCAGCATCCCTAGATGCATGCAGCCAGGAGCGGTTCTCAAACCAGGAGGAAGGTAGCCAGTCACGGCGGCCAGTGCTTGGGGAAGGACAAACACCAGAGGAGGTTCCCGGTAAGCGGCTTTTATTTTGGGAAGGAAGTTATTCGGTGCAGGCTCTTGGGGTGAGGAGGATTACAGCTGCATGCATGCTATTGTGTAGACTGCTTGCCCTTAAGTACGGGGGAATCATTGCTCTGTCTGGTGTGGACAATGCTGCCTCTGTTAAGTGTTGCATTTTGCCTTTACTGATGCAACCTTGAGATCTCAGCCGTCCATGTTATCACTGGCCGAAAGACTCCAAAGAACCAGAAAGAGGCCACGTAGAAGCAAGGAAGACATGTTGCATGAAGTAATGCAGCATTCAAGTAATGAGAATCAAAAGGTGTAGGAGTGGCGGGAGAGTGAAAGGAGGATCCGCCAGCAGAACGAGGAGCGCTGGCAGAAAAGCGCGGTGCTCCGGCACCAAAGCACGGATCGGCTGAGAAGCACAATGGAGCACCAAGCAGACTCTATCCAGGCACTTGTAGCCATGAAGGAGGAGCACTACCGTGCCCGCCCCCGCCCCGTGCAGCCCTTGTCCCAAAACTCTTTCCCTTGTGCCCCCATGTCACCTCCAACCCACTTTCCCCAACATCCAGGTTTTTACTGCCACCAGCTGCCTCCAACATCTGTAGCTTCACCACCCAGCCCTGAAAACTACGACCCCGACCCCCTGCACTCAACCCCCATCACCATGCAGTATAGCCAGCCAGAAGTGCAGCACTCATTGCACAGCCCTCCAGACAGGACATACGCAAATCTGTGATTGTACCGTTCCCCACCCCACCCCCTTGCCCTTTCTGTTTCCCAAGCAGTTGTGTTTATTTTCAATAAATGAATTTTCTTTTCAATAAATGGATTTTCTGGCTTTGAAAACATTCTTGATTATTCCATAAAGTAAAAGATACCTTAGCCCAGGAAATCAACAAGCACTGCAAGTCAGTGTAGCAAACACAGATTCCTCCTAATATTGGAACCACTGCACTTCACTCCCGTGCAGGGCACCAAACTGGTGGCTTTCAGCCTCAAATTGCTCCCTCAAGGCATCCCTAATCCTTTCAGCCCTGCGCTGGGCCCCTCGAATAGCCCTGCTCTCTGGCTGTTCAAATTCAGCCTCCAGGTGTTGAAGCTCTGAGGTCCATGCCTGAGTGAATCTTTCACCCTTCCCTTTACAAGTGTTATGGAGGGTACAGCACGCGGATATAACCGCGGGGATGCTGTCATCGGCCAGGTCCAGCTTCCCATACAGAGAGTGCCAGCGGCCCTTTAAACGGCCAAAAGCACACTCCACAGTCATTCTGCACGGGCTCAGCCTGTTGTTGAAGCTCTCCTTGTTGCTGTCAAGGCTCCCTGTGTAGGGTTTCATGAGCCACGGCATTAACGGGTAAGCGGGGTCTCCAAGGATCACAATGGGCAGTTCGACTTCCCCTACGGTGATCTTCTGGTCTGGGAAAAAAGTCCCGGCTTGCAGCTTCCTGAACAGGCCAGTGTTCCAAAAGATGCATGTGTCATGCACCTTTCCGAGCTAGGCTGCGTTAATGTCAATGAAACGCCGACAGTGATCCAGAGGCGCTTGGAGAACCACAGAGAAATACCCCTTCTGATTAACGTACTTGGAGGCTAGGTGGGCTGGTGCCAGAATTGGAGTATGTGTCCCACCTATCGCCCCCCCACTGTTAGGGAAACCCATTTGTGCAAAGCCAGCCACAATCTCATGCACGTTACCCAGAGTCACTGTTCTTCTGAGCAGGATGCGATCAATGGCCCTGCAAACTTGCATCAACACGATTCCAACAGTTGACTTTTCCACTTCAAACTGGTTAGCGACAGATTGGTAGCTGTCTGGAGTTGCCAGCTTCCAGACTGCAATAGCCACCCGCTTCTCCACCGTCAGGGCAGTGCTCAGTCTCATGTCTTTGCGCCGCAGGGTGGGGACGAGCTCCTCACACAGTCCCCTGAAAGTGGCTTTTCTCATCCAAAAGTTCTGCAGCCACTGCTCGTCATCCCAGACTTGCATGACGATGTGATTCCCACCACTCGGTGCTTCTTTCCCGAGCCCAAAAGCAGCGTTCCACGGTGCTGAGCACGTCCGTGAATGCCACAAGCAATCTCGTGTCGTGTGCGTTACTCGAGTCAAGACTCCTCAATGTCCGTTTGGATCTTAAGGAGTAACTCAACTGCCAAACGTGACATGCCGGTGAGACTCGTCAGCATATTCCTCAGCAGTTCGGGCTCCGTTCCCGCAGACCGAAAGGGAAGACACAGCGCGCAGTACAAAAAACATTGAAAGATGGCGCCAAATGTGGACGGAAGCACTGGGATTGCTGGGATGCGAACTGATGCATCACGGGGCGTTGGGACAGGACCCAGAATGCCCCCCCTGCCCCCTTTCCACAAGCCACAGTGCCAGGATGGGAAGAGGTGCTCTGTGGTGTGGAAGTATAACATTGTATAAGTATAAGGTTGTGTAAGGGGACATGCTGGATACATTGTATATGAGAGGGCATGCCAAAACATGTTACAAAGTATCTGAGGGAGCACACGGAGGGACAGTTAGCTTTTGAATGGAGAAGCAATTAAGATAGAGCCAGCACCTCTAAGAAGCAGGCATCAGAATGGAAGGTGTGAAGGGCAATTAGTTAAGTTAACTAGAAGCTGTTAAAGGAGATTGTTAAGGGTGGCAGGTAATTGAAGATACGTGACTGGTCTCAGGGATCTCGAAGGGTGGTGACTAAAATCTTTTTTCTTCTTTTGTCTGTAACTTCTCTGTAACTTGTTCTCCAGCAAGCTGTATAAATTAAGAGACACAAGCCCCACTCGGGGGGTTCACTTCTAAATGTATTAGAAGAGCAGCTTTGCTAATAAAACAGAGTGGTCTGATAAATTGTGAGTCTGAGTCAAACTTTGACAGTAGGAAGTGACACAGGGAGGGCAATTCAGAGGACAACTTTGGGCACCAGACACTGTTGAGCCTCCTAGGGCCCTGGGTCAGAGCCCAGTAGAGTGGGTGGGCCCAGGCTCCTCTTCCACTGCCCACCTCCCTGCCCTTCTGATTAAAAGAGGGCCAGGACTGCAAGACCTGCCCACTGGGAGGGGGCACTAAGTATGCTAACCACTAGGCCACCTAACCCACCGATGACTCAATTACACTCTCACATGAGGATGCAATTGTGTACAAAAATTTTCTTCTCAGGGGAAAGAAAACGACACTTACAATATCTAGATCTCGTTTCCCTAAAACATAAACAGAAATACATATAAATGTTTTTTTATGAGCTTCCCTTCCCTTATGTGTTCTTAAATTAAGTTAAGACGGAGTGATTGTTGCTATTCAGCTTCCATTTTTTGATTGCTTCCTTCATCCCCCCCAATAATATTTTGGTTGAAGTTTATTTAATTTAGACTTACCCCAAATTTGATAAAACTAGATTAACACACCCTGATTAAGCACAGCCCCATTCCAGTCAGGAACAGATGAAAACTCCTCTGGGCTCAAGTGGCCTCATTCCTGCAGGGCCTGCTCCACTTGGAGGAAACAATCTTGAAGGGGAGAGGTTGTCACACGAAGCGGGGGCAGCCAGCAGGGAGGCTGCTGGAAGTCAGAGGAGCTGATTCTTGCAACAGAGCCACTGGAAGGAAGAGAACATGTGACCCTCTCCTACTCACAAGGACCCTTCAGACCAGGTACAAGCAGGGACGTGCACAGGAATTTAAATCAACCCCTTTTGGAGGGGCACATTCTGTTACCCCCCTCAGGAGCTTGCTCCCACCACAGTCCTAGCCACAGAAGGACCTTCCCCTTTCCCCTATCCCCGCTTGCTATTCCCTCCCCAACAGGAGCTCACTCTTTCCCCCACCACAGCCAGAGCTCACTCTGCCGCAGGGCTGGCGCAACCACTCGGCGAAAAAGGCGGTCACCTCGGGCTCCAAGTGGTTGGGGGCAGCGGTGGAGCGGAGGTGAGCTGGGGCACAGGGAGGGCCGCCTGCAGCAAGTAACGGGGAGGCCGGGGCGGTGCACAGGGGACCCGCTACCCAGCGCAGCTCCCGTGAGCACCGTCCCGCTCTGCTTCTCTCCCTTACGCACACCCCTGGGTAGAAGCTGACTGCAGCAGGGAGTGGCTGAAGATGAACCCTGCCCTGGGATCTCCTTGTTCTTAAACTTCTGTCATGAATTCACTTGGCTGGTGCTACATTCCCAGCTTCACAACCGTCTCTAGACTCTTTAGTCTGCCAGACTCCCGAGGCCTCTCGCTCTTCCTCCTGGATAAGCCACGTGGCTGCACCCCCTCCTTAGGCTGGAGCTCTCGGCCTGCAGCGCTCCGACTTCACACTGTGAGCTCTGTTCAGTGCGGCCAACTGAGACACTCCTGGTAGAGACTCACACACGCTTCAGGGACAAACACACCTGAGCAAGCGTTTGCAGAAACCCTCAAAGAGCGTTGTCAGAACAGTCGGGTGTAGTAGTCAACTGGACGCTGCCTAGGAAGTTGTTAGGTTATCCGAGAGAAATGAAGGTTCAAGCATAGATCATTCTGGTCAGCCCAGAGCCCAGGCAAGCAGCAGCGAACCTCCTTGTTCGAGCTCTGTCTGTCTCTCCGTCTGACCTCCTTGGTCAGACTCCAGGTCAGAGCCCCGACTCCTTCCAGCAGCCAGTTCTCATCCCCAGCCTCAAACCTCTCCAGTTCTTTACTGAGCTGGGGAATGTTGCTCAAGCTTCCCTATTTAGAAGTGGGGAAAGCCCTCTGAGTCGTTACTTGCTAGACAGCCATGTCCTGGTTTCTGGATTTGACGTTATCTTCTTAGATGCTCCATCGATATGGGGATTAAAGCCCAGACGGTAAATGGCTCAGTGAAAGAGCAATAGTGTGTTGGACTTGAGCAAAGAGTCTCTCTCTGTGTGAAGTGGCCTGTCTACACTGGCAATTCTCCGTGCAGTAATTTGCTGGCTCAGGGGTGTGAAAGATCACACACACACACGCCGAGCGCAGCAAGTTTGAGCGCTGTAAAGCCCCAGTGTAGACAGGCTCTGAGCATCGACCTGGTTTACCAGGAGTGCTGGGAGATCTCTCTCCCCAGTGCTCGCGGGTGACCACAGAGGCAGCGCTTTGCTGTCTAGTGCAGACAGAGCCAAATGCTTCACAGCCACTGCGCGCCTCCGGAGGGAATTCTGCTGAAACCAGCGGGCTCTCAGCTTGGCGTGGAGTTCTGGGAGATGGTGCGTTTAAGCACACAGGAGTCTGGAGGTTCAGCTCTACACCAGGGGGTTAGGCAGTGGGTTTCACACCTCAGATAGGGGGAGAGTCCCCAAAGAATATTCCTAGGGACCCCAAGACTGGAGCAGTGGATGGGCTCTGTTCTGGTCCCAGAGGCTTGAATTATCTGGGGATCATTGCAACACCAAGTCCCTTCATGGATTGTCCCTGTGCAACCAGTCACCTCTCCGCAGAGCACAGCTGAGCAATTCCTCATTGACATGGGTGTGGACAGGAGAGAGACAGAGCACAGGCTGGAGAGTGACACATCCCAGTAAAACCCAAACTCTCCTCCTAGAGGCGCGATATTCCCTGTGGGGATTGGGGGGACACAACCAAGTCAGGCAGGAAATCCCATGGCTCTGCCCCCGACAACTGCAGCTGGGACAGTAAAGTGGAACAAACAAGAAGAATTGTTTGTAATGTTTTATTTACAGTAATTACTAAAGGTGGTAAGTAAAGGGAGCTGAGAAGGAGCCTTAATAACCACAGCATGGCAAGGAGATCCCCAACTACTGTGAACACCTTTCTTAATGGCACTAAAATAGCACCAATGGCCAA
Source organism: Natator depressus (assembly GCF_965152275.1). Lineage (NCBI taxonomy): Eukaryota > Metazoa > Chordata > Testudines > Cheloniidae > Natator > Natator depressus. Next base: position 41,455,466 of record NC_134247.1, read on the forward strand.
GAATTAATACAGGGAATTAATGAGTTACAGTCTCACTTTCAGTCACGGGTCATAAATCTCTCTCTTCCCTTTCCTTTCATATTCTCCTTTTCTGTTCATTTTTCTAACCCTCACTTCTCATCCCTGTTTATTTTCCTGTGTTTCTCCCACTCTCCTCCCCTCCCTGTTACAGATCAGCCGCCCTGGCTGCTCCATCCCACCCCCCTCCACCCCCAATTTTATCCCTTCCCCTCTTGCTGCCCCCAAGCTGGTTCCCCTGTCAGGGATAGTTTCCTGTCACTCTTCTCATTTATATTTTCCACCATTTCTCCTGGACTCTCCCTTTCTTCTTGTTTTATTTTCATTCACATTTTCCTTCTTGCTTCTTCTAATTCCCACTGGTTAAACCTGCCCTGTCCCTGCCCCCTCCCCCCCCCCCCCCCCCAAGTGCTGCCAACCTCAGGAGTTTAAAAAAATCACGACACTGACCGAATGATGATTTTGTTAAAGTTATACAATGGTTTTTCCAGCAATCTGCACCCCCTACCCATCCCCTCCACCGCCCCCGCGTGTGTGGGGGACCATGACAGTGCGACCAGTTGTCCTGAAGTGACTTGGGCCCCTGGGGCAGGAGCTCTGGCTGGGAGACCCCGTGAGATCCAATCCCACAGATCTGCACAAACCGCTCCCTGCTGCTGCTTCTCCCCAGCCCCCCAACCACTGATTGATTCATGCTGGGTCCCTGCCCAGCCCCCACCTCTGCCCCTCAGGGCCCCTCTGCCCCTCCTGCAGCCCCAGGGGTTCCTCCCCCTCCCCCTCCCATCCCTGGGGCTGCAGGGAGGGAGGGGAAGGAGCTTCTAGGGGTCATAGAGATGAGGGGCCAGGGGCTGGGTAGATGGGAGTCTTCCAAGATCATAGAGGCTGGGGTCCATGAGGCTAGAGAGGCTGATTTCTGGTTCCCCTCTGCTGTGGGTCTCAGGGACACAGGCGGAGCCGGGATCCCCACCCCACCCGGAGCCAGGGGCGGATTCTCCCCCCAGGGACGGAGCCCGGCGGGAAAGTGAAGATCGGGGCCTCGTCACCAGCATCGATAAATGTCACCTGCCCCCGGTCACAGTCCAGACAAACCCGGATCCTGCTGGGGGCCCGGCTCAGGGGCAGGGGGGTCACAGGGGAGGTGAGAGCCTGGAACTGACCCCCCCACCACTCCACAGCCCAGATCCCCCCCTCAGGGCTACGGCTGATCCGTCCCTTCCTCCCCACAGACTCTCTGGCCACCCCCACAGCCCAGTATCCCCCACCCCCCACCTCCACCTCCCAGCAATGTCTCCCCGCAGTGAATCCCTCACAGCCCAGCACACAGAGCGCAGCGTCAAATCTCTCAGGGGTGTCGGGCAGTCGCTGCCGCCTGTTTCCCCGTCTCACACTTTTCCCACCCTCAGACAGGACGAGTTGGGGATGAGCCGTGTCTGGATCCAGAGTCACATTCGCTGGGGAGAGAGAATCAGAGCGTTAGGGGCAGAGCTCGGCCCTGGGGGAGTCTGGGGCCATTTCTCACTCTCCCCAGCAGCCCTGTTCTGGCTGGGACAGGCCTGGATCCCAGGGAGCTGCCTCTGTCCTGGGCACCTGAGACTGAGCAGGGATGTCACTGCACTTCCTCAGTCTCTGTAAGGAGACCCACTTCATTAATTTCCCATTTGCTTGCATAAGTATCAGCTCCCAGCTACCCCTGTTGATTCTGCTCCATTCCCAGCAGGAGAGACACACCAAGAAAGGTTTTAGTGGGGAGGGAGCAGAGGAAGCAGGTACAGTTTTGAAGCCCAGAGGAAATCTCCCTCCTCCAATGCAGTCTCCACTCCCAGGGCTGGGAACAGAGAGGAAGATGCAGCATTGGGGAAGAGCTGATTAACACCAGAGAGTAGGAGGTGGCATTGGGTGAGGTAGCCCCATCCCCAGGCCAGAGAGAAGGGAGGAGCTGCCAGCGTCACAGGAAGAGCAGGAAGCAGAGAGCACCTCCAATGGGAGAGCCCAGCCCTGCCCAGAGGAAAGGCAGAATGTTGGAGAATAGCAATGAGGAGACCCCCTGCACCGGGGTAAAGCAGAGGAATGTGTCAGTCCTCAGGGCATTGAGCTCTATTAGGGTGCTGCTCAGGGAGAGTGTTTCTGTTCATTAGCATGGGCATGAACTCAGCACTCAGGTTGGTGTCAGGATTATTTGTGTGATGTCATCTTGGGATCTCCCCAGGTGTTCCGGCACCTTGGCAGAAGTTGGGGAGGGGGGGTACTAGCTCCCACCACCTGTGGCCCTGCCCTCTCCCTGGCCCTGACCCATTCTTCATCTTCCTGCCGAGCCCCTGCCCCTGGCTAGGCTGGGAGCCTTGGCCACTATGGAGAGCCCCTAACCCTCCACCTTCCCATGTCCACTCTCCGGCGTGCACCACCCAGGGCAGGTGGAGGGTCCGGGGGGAAGAGGAGCAGGGGTGGGGCCACTGAGAGGGACAAGCACCAGGAAGAAGCTGCACTACACAGGGCGCAGTTGATCAGCTGCCCCTCCATGAAGCACAGCCAATGCTGCGATGCTCCACGCCTGCCCAAGGCTTGCAGTTTGGGGGACCAACATGGCCCCCTGCCCCCAAACTATGCCCATGTTAAAAAGAGGGTGAGCTTGGCCCCCTGGCCCCCCATGTTCCAGTGCCCCTGGATCTCCTCACTGTGAATAGGTCATTTTTAGGGCTGTGTGAGCCACAGTCACTGGTGATTTGGTTGGTAACTTTCGTTACAATCTCATGAAGATGTTTTCACTGGAATTTTCTCTTAATTTAAAGACAATCTCCAGCTGCAAACTCACCCTGTCTGTGTGCTCCTAGGGATTCCAGTGCAGATGGCAGAGTGTCTGGCGGGGGAAAGGAGAAAAGAGACGAGATTTCAGACTTTCATATTTCTAACAGCGTCCCCACTCTGAACGCATAGAACTGAGTTTTCATCATGACAGAGAAAAGAAAAGGAGTACTTGTGGCACCTTAGAGACTAACCAGTTTATTTGAGCATGAGCTTTCGTGAGCTACAGCTCACTTCATCGGATGCATAGCATATTGTGGAAACTGCAGAAGACATTATATACACACAGAGACCATGAAACAAAACTTCCTCCCACCCCACTGTCCTGCTCGTAACAGCTTATCTAAAGTGATCATCAAGGAGAGCCATTTCCAGCACAAATCCAGGTTTTCTCACCCTTCCCCCCCCCCCACAGACACACATACAAACTCACTCTCCTGCTGGTAATAGCCCATCTCTCTTTGAAACCTCTCTTTATAATGCGCATGATGCATCATGCGCATTATAAAGAGAGGTTTCAAAGAGGGATGGGCTATTACCAGCAGGAGAGTGAGTTTGTATGTGTGTCTGTGGGGGGGGGGGGGAAGGGTGAGAAAACCTGGATTTGTGCTGGAAATGGCTCTCCTTGATGATCACTTTAGATAAGCTGTTACGAGCAGGACAGTGGGGTGGGAGGAAGTTTTGTTTCATGGTCTCTGTGTGTATATAATGTCTTCTGCAGTTTCCACAATATGCTATGCATCCGATGAAGTGAGCTGTAGCTCACGAAAGCTCATGCTCAAATAAACTGGTTAGTCTCTAAGGTGCCACAAGTACTCCTTTTCTTTTTTCTTTTTACGAATACAGACTAACACGGCTGTTACTCTGAAACCCATCATGACAGAGAAACAGATCGAGAGGCCCAGAGACACACTCAGGCATTTAATAGAAACTAACTGAAACCTTCTATTTCCTCTCTCATTCAGCCATCTCCCAACAATGGAACCAATGTCCTTTCAGCCTCACAATCATCCCAGGACACACAATCTGTAAGAGAGATTTACTTTTCCCCTCCTCATCCCCTCCCACCCTTCAAACTCCGGTTGGTTTCTCTCATTCACTCACGGCCTTTTGTCATAACCTAGACCCAGATCATACAAAGACTTTGGCAGAAAAGTAACTTTACCCACTTTGGTCCCTTTGGCCAGGGGTTGGCAGCATCATGTTGTGCGATGGACACTTGACAAAATTACCGGAGTGAGTGACGGACATTGGCGGGGGGTTATGTCATTCACTCATCATTCAACCAGTAACATAACGCACAATTTTCCACACTGAAAAAACCATAACCTAGCTCTTTAATAAATAATAAACAATAATAATAGTAATAAATTCAACTCAGGTGAGTGTTTTTGAATGTCCCTCACTGCCGCAGTCAATATTTTTTTTGTGGGATGGGGGCATTGAAATAAATATTTCTCCTAAAAACATATTTCAGTGCATTGTTGTCACTACTTTTTTCTTTTTCTTGTTTAAATAATATGTCTGATGGGAGGATGAGTGTCTGTGTCTGTGTGTGTGTGTGTGTGTGTGTCCCACCTCTACACCGCTTACCCCATGTCTCTCCCCTGTCTGTGTCCATTATATGGGAGATCCCCCATCATGTCACAGGATGTGGGAAGCAGAGGAGGGGGGTCTCTCAGTGGCGCAGGGTTTCCCATCACCTCACTGTGACCAGGGCACCCCTCTCTGGGCAGGGGTGATCCCAGGGTCGATGGGAACCTCCTCTGTCTCCTGACCAGGACAAAGGGACAAGCTCTGGCTATGGGCCGGGGGCTGTTGTGAGCAGGGGCCAGGGTGGAACAAATTCTTTTGGGGGGGGACTCACCTCTGGTCGCTCCCAGAAGTGGCTTTCCATTGTCCCTCATCCCTGCTGCTCCTGGGAAGCTGGGCTGAGGAGGTCTGTGCAGCCGGGGGAGGGGTAGCAGTCACGGGCTGGAGCTTGGCTGTGGGGAGCTGTACAATATGGAGGTGGCACTGAGGAGCTGGAGCTGGAGCTAGTCTTTGGGCGGCTGTGCAGTGGGGGTAGCACTGATGGGCTGGATCTTCGCTGAGGGGGTCTGTGCAGTGAGGGGGCAGCACTGAAGGGCTTGATCTAGGCTGAGGGGGCTGTGCAGTGGGGTAGTGGAACTGAAGGACTGGAGCTAGGCTGTGGGGTGCTGTGCAATGGGGGGAGGCACTGAAGGGCTGGAGCCAGGCTGAGGGGGGCTGTGCAGCCTGCCACAGAGAAGTTAACAAAGTCCAATACCCCCTCTGTGGAGACAAGGGGGAAAGTGGTGTGTGCATAATCAATCAGAGAAGAGAACAATAACATGAAAATAACTTGAAGAAAAAAAGCCCTGCCAACGATGTGTTCATGCATGTGTAGTGTGTGACCTATATAAGGTACTTAATATTCATGTCACTGAAAGATGATTGGAAAAGAACTAGTAAATATGCAGTTTGGATGTGTCTAATACGTCAGACATTGTAAGGGGTAATTAGAGCTTCCTAGGAGAAATTCCCCATGACCCACCTATGCCCCGGGAGAAGGGAACTGACCAGCACTTCTTTCTATTTGCGATGGCTAGTAGCAAATATACCAATGGCTGGTGATGGGGCACGAGTTGGGGAGGGATCTGAGTTAGGGAGAAATCTGTCCCAGGTGTCTGGCTTTTAGGTCTTGCTGAAATGCTCAGTGTCCAACTGACCACCATATTTGGGCTAGGGAAGGAATTTTCCACCAAATCAAATTGTCAGAGACTCTGGGGTTGATTTTTGCCTTCCTCTGCCATATTTGGCACGTATCATTTACCGATGTTAAACTAGAAGAAATGGTGGATTCTCTGTAACTTGAAGTCTTTAAATCATTATATGAGGGCTTCAGTATTCAGCCAGAGTTTACGGGTAAATTTCAGGAGTGGGTGGGGAGGTTCTGTGGCCTGCAATGTGCAGGAGGTCAGAGTGGATGGATCATGGTGGTCCCTTCTGACCTTAAAGTCGATGAGTCATTTCTTACGTTGTAACTGTAATCGAAAAGCATGTTTCTGGTGCAAACAAAGGTTTGAATTAATCAACCTGAGTGTCTTGGACCCAAATGTCTGGCCTTCTCACCCAACAATTAAATGGAAGCATCATCTAAGTGTGAACTAATTGACCAGCACCATTCTCTTCCCACAGTCTCAGAGGCTCTTCCCAATTTCCATTCCTAGATCCCTTCTGGGTACCTTTGAACTTCCTCAGAGTCTCCATTAGCACAATAGTTTTCTGGGAGAAATCGCTGACTTGCTCTTCCAGGTCAGGAGAAATCTCCTCTGGCTGCTGGAACTTCCTCTTCTCACACCTGGAGAGAAACAATTTCATGTGATTATATTTCATTGTGTGACTCATGATAAGTTCTGGCTAGTGAGTCGCTGCTCTAATATGCCTGGAGTTCAAATTCCTCGACTTCTCCCGGCCTCAGAGCAGGTGCAACACAGCCCATGGCCATACAACCTTCCCTTCTAAGGACTCCTTAATATTCTTCAGCTCTGGTCTGGTGAGATCAGCTCTGAGGACAAAAGGGGAATTGAGGCTCCATGGCCAATTCACTCCTTGGCCTCCATGCTCTGAGGGACAGGAGGTTCCTATGGAAAGTGCTGTAGAAATCTGTCCACTAGGAACTAAACTGAGACACCAACTCCTCCCTCCCCAGCTCATTCCACACAGGTCTCCAAACAGTCCTCAGGCCAGGGAAGACTCAGGTGGGAAAGACTCTTGACCACTGCTGCCTTGAGCTGAATGGTAACCAGGGCCCCAGTAGTGACAGGCCCATATTCCATCCCCACAATCCTGAGGCAGCCACTCCCCCAGGGATGTGACATCTCTCGGAAACACGTGAGGTCAGTCTTTCCCACTGAATGGACAATTCCAGAGTCTTCTGTACCAGGGTGAGAACCTCAGGATGAAGTGGATCAGAGAGATTTGTATCCGACTTTTGATCTTCCCCACACAGTTTTCAGTAGAGCCCTGGGGAGAGGTGGTGCTAATATCACCACCAAGCTCTTTCCCAGATTTGTGAGTCGGAGCAAGAGAAAGCCACGTACCTGCTCAAGGTGCTTCTGACATCCTAGAGGAGAGAGAGAGAGAAAAGAATCTCAGTCCCATCTGAAACATACAGGGGATTTCAGGGAAGGGATTTATCAAATAGGGGGAAGGGAGGCCCCGCCCTGGCTACTATGCTCCAGTGCTAATATTTCTCCCTCAGTCTCACCTGCAGGAATTCACTTTCTGGCTTCTGACACTTCCCCTCCATCTCATTGATCAGCTCACTGAGATGGGAAATCTCCTCTGAGAGTTTACTGACATTTTCATTCTGGATCCTCACAATCTCCTTGTCCAGCTTCTCCAGCTGGGCCAGCAGGAGTCGCTCTTGTTCCTCCAGGAACTGCCGCAGCTTCTGAAATTCAGACACAACCTTCTGCCTCTCGGTTTGTGTTTGTTTCTGTACGAAAACAGGGCAAGGGCTGGTCAGGGACATGGATGGAGCCCGGGGTCCTTTCATGGAGAGCTGAGTGTGCAATTTCTTTGAAAATTTCTGACAATTGACTGTACCCCGTGTGCATAGGCACCGATACCGTGGGTGCTCTGGGACTGGAGCACCCACAGGGGAAAATTAGCAGATGCTCAGTACCCACCAGCAGCCAAGTTCCCCCTCTGCCCCCCATGGACCAACTCCCCCGCTCCCTCCCAGCGCTTCCCACCTGCCCTGAAACAGCTGTTTCACGGTGTTGGGGATGCTCCAGGGGACAGCGGAAAGAGCAGGAACATGGTGAGGTGGGGATGGGGCAAGGACTTGTGGGAAGGAATAGAATGGGGACAGGGCAAGGGCAGAGTAGAGGCAAGAAGAGGCCAGGCGCAGGCAGGGTCTTGGCGAAAGAAGTGGAATGGGAGCAGGGCCGGGGCAGAGTGGGGGATCAAGCACGCCCCGGCTAGAGGTGAAGTCTGCGCCTATGCCTGTGTGTACTAGGCTGAGGACTCTCACACCTTCCCCTTTGGCCCCTGCATCCCTCTGAAAGGGAGGTTTCCATGTGTGTCATGGTCAGCGTATTCTGCTATTCACGGTCTCTGTGAACTCAAACCCAGAGCAGCAGGAAGCAGGACTCAGCACTACACTGACACAGATGCCAGGGAACAAAAAAGAACAAACACGTTAATAATACACAGAATGACCAAACACAGTGGACAACACCTCTCGGGTGACATTCAGTTCACTTGGGGAGGATTTCTGGGAAAGCCACAAGGGCTAGACATTAACTCATCAACTGAAATGGAATCTTAGGGCTTGTCTACACATGAATCTAACCCAGCAATCCATGATCATGGAGAAACACACACAAGTCCACATTCCCCAAGGCCACACAGGAATCTGCCTCCAAATGGACCTCCCACGGCCAGTCCCTGCCAATTAATAACAACAGGCACCTTACCTGATACTCCCACCTTTTTCCCTCTCTTGTCATTTTAAATCCCAGAATCTTTTCTCTCTCTTCCCTCAGAGTCTTCAAATGGGCTTGGATTTTTTCCTGAAGAACCATAAAGGATTTGAGAGGTTTCATTTAGATGGCTGAGAGGGGTGTGGAGCTGGGTGTTTTTCCACCCAAAACCCAAGATGATTGTTGGTGAATTGCTTTGCAACATCAGGACCACCAAGGAGATGAAACCTTATTAATGCAGACTGGGAGCGTGTCATATTCTGACTTGTTACCCATTCAGGTTCAGGTATTTTAATAATTAGAGAGAGATCTCAATTATAACCAAGCTTTATTGCTATTTATGAATTGATTAGTGGTACAGTGCGTAACAGGACACTGGAGTCACATGGGGATGACTCAATAAATCTGGGTTTGAGATGGTTTAATAAACAAAATGATAAAAATCCCAGAAGCCACCAGGTCCCTGGAGGTGGCTTTGTCAGGTGAAAAAGAGACAGGAGGAAACTGAGGATGCAGGAGGACACCTGTGAGGGTGGGGGCAGGAGTGGGGGGTGATACTTTGATGCAGAAGGATGCAGGTGGGGGTGTGCTGACAGAGGCGGGGGTGGGCCCAAGCAGGCAGAGTGATACAGTTGGGGGTGGGCCCATGCAGGCAGGCATGGGAATGTGCTATGTTCGGGGAAATCCTCTATGGCCACCCTAATTAAACAGGCTGATTTGTATAAAGAACGATTGGGGTTTGCCCCAGTGCTGCTCTAAACCCTTTCCGTGGCAATGCCCCCTCGGCAAGTCCCCCACTGTCCCATTCCCTCATAAAGATCCCGGAAGCAGTGGATTCTGGGAGATTTCAAAAGGCTGCCTGGTGGGACTCATGGAACCACTTTGGCTGGTGCTTGCCCACGTACACAACAGAACAGGTCAGACTGGCACCGGTCAGCTCCAGCCTGGGCTTAGTTTTGTTACAATCCAGTGTAATCCCAGGGGTATTTGACATGGACCTGAGCTGTCTGGAGCCCTTCTGTGTGCAGATTCAAGGTGCTTGGAGTTTAGCCCCATGATCTCCTCTAGTCCAGGCTGGCAGCTTCCGAGTTTAGCCCCGAATGGAGCAATCCAGGAGTTTAGAATCCCAGTGGGAAACCTCGTCTCCCTGCTGGACCTGGGACCTTTACCAAGAAGTCTTTTCCTCCTAATGGCTGCACTTCATCCCTACTCAGTGCTGCTGGGGGTGGGGGGCAGCGTAGACGAGTGGATAGGACACTGCACTTCTACTTGGAAAAGCGAGGGTTATACACAGCTCTGCCACTGACCTACTGAGTGACCTTGGACACGTCACTTCCCCTCACTGTGCCTGAGTTTCCCTTCCCACACTTTGTCTTGTCCAGTTAGACTGTAAATGGTTTTGTGCAGGGCCCCCACAATCGAGGTCAGATCTCATCTGGGGTCTGTAGGGTCTTCTGGGATGCAAATAACAATATTGAACACTGTGATACAATCAGTAATAACAGTCACAGCTTGTAACTCCCCCTTCTGAAGTCTGAAAGCAACACTCTCACAGGCTGTCCTGCGGCTCTTGTGAATCAAGCACCATCTAGAATCAAACCTCACTGATCATTTCACAGCTTCTGGTCTGTAGAAAGGTCCCATAGTCACTGGTGGGAGCTGGGGTTGAAAAGGATTTAGCTGCTCAGAGAAAACTTTCCCATATCAGACAAATCTAAAATCTTCCTCTGTTGCTTTTCTTGCCAGGCTGGACTATCGTTTATGTGTAAATCCGCTTTCAAGCAATGAAGGCTTCACGCAGCTGAATGATGCAGTTACACCTGTGTCAGGCAGGGCCGCCAACAGGGGAGGCAAAAGGGGCAGCTGTCCCGGGGCCAGGGATTTAAAAGGGGCCGGGGCTCCTGGCAGCTGCCGTTGCTACCACAGGAACAGCGGTGGCCGGAGCCACAGCCATCGGCGCCGACTCTGTGGGTGCTCCGGGGCTGGAGCACCCACGGGGAAAAATTGGTGAGTGCTCTGCACCCACCGGCAGCTCCCCGCCCCGCCCCCTGCTCCAGCTCACCTCCGCCTCCTCCCCTGGGCGCCCCACGTCCCCACTTCTCCCCCTTCTCCCCCAGCGCTTGCTGCTGCCGCGAAACAGCTGTTTCCTGTGGCAAGCGCTGGGAGGGAGTGGGGAGAAGGGGGAATGCGGCGTGCTTGAGGAAGAGGCTGGAATGGGGGCGGGGAAGGGGCAGGGCAGGGGTGGAGTCGGGGCGGGGCCGGGGGCAGGAGGGGCACGAGTACCCACCGGCGCCGGGGAAAGTTGGCACCTATGGCCCCAGAACCTTTAAATCGCCGCTGGAGCCCCAGGTGGAGCGGCCTGGGCGGTGCTGAAGGGCTGCCTGGGGTAGGCTAGCCCCAGCCCCGCCCCTTCTCCCTGAGGCCCCGCCCCTTCCCGAGGCCCAGAGCTGCCCCCCATGCCTTGCCCAGAGGCCTGGCAAGTCTGTCAGCAGCCCTGGTGTCAGGCAACTTGTGATCCCGTTAACCTGTAATTAAAACCCAAAGCTCTGACCCATTAGACTGAACGGCAACTCTGTATCTTGTCCCACCGGACAGCTTCCTGGATGGGAACCACTGTGAGAGCTCGGTGAGCCCAGGACAGACGAGAAACCAGACACATTGAAGTTAGATCCTCTTCACATAGAACAATTTCAGAGCCTCTTCCCTCCTGCTCCCTGTGCAGCCTCTACACTCAGCTGTTCCTATGGAGGCAGGCCCCCAGCCCCTGAGCAACCCCAACCTCCCACCCACCCGCTGAGCAGGCAGCACGCAGCTCCAGCCTACCTGGCCCTGAAGCCCAGGCAGCCCCAGGAGACTGAGGGTCCAGGAGCCGCGGCGGAAGCAGGGGGGTGCCAGGGGGCGGAGTGTGGGCGGGGCTACGCCTGGCAGGTTTAGAAGGCATTGCCTTGCCCTGCCTCTGATCCCTGACAGCCGGGGCGGCGGGTGTGTGGTGAGCGCAGCTCGTGCCTTCCAGGCCTGGCCTGGCAGCAGCACAGACACATCCTGCTTCAGGCCTGTATGTGAGGAACGTGCCTCCCATGGAGCTCTAGTGCCTACGGGCTTGGCTCCACCGGCAGATGTAGAGTGCTGGGAGTTAAACCAGCCCTCGGGGAGCGCAGCAGGGAAAGCGCTGCCGTGTGTCCACACTGACAGCTACAAGCGCACTGGCGTGGACGCATTAGCAGCTCTTATAACGCCACAGAGAGCAGTGCATTGTGGGAGGTATATCCCAGCATGCAAGGGGCTGCAAGGTGCTTTTCAAATGGGGCGGGGGTTGGGATGGAGTGTGACAGGGAGTGTGTTGTGTGTATGTGGGGGGAGAGAGAGTGGGTTTGGGGGGCTGAGATCGTGTCAGCAGGCTGTCTTGTCAGTTCAGACAGCAGCAGACACCCCCCCGCCCGCCTCTCTCTCTCACACAGGCATAGCGAGCAGCTTTCCACACTACTGGCTGCTTTGTCTGGGAGCAGAGAAGCAGCCGGTTGTCAGACACAGAGCTTTGAAAGGGGATATCCACATTCCTACAGCCCAGTGAGTTCAAAACAGTGACAAGAGTGGCCAATTGACTTAATTAAGGGATTACGGGACCTTTCCGGAGGCCGATGGCAGCTCAGTAATGCAACACCTCCTTCACACTGACACCCGGGCGTTTCAGCCGGGGCGCAGCAAGCGTTATGCTTCTCATGGAGGTGGATTACCATGAGCGCTCCACCTGCAGAGTCCAGGCGCTCGACGGGCCTTGCCAGTGTGGATGGGTTAGGGTGCCTGTGGCTGCTTTAATGTGCTCTAACTTGCAAGTGTAGCCAGGCCCCATGTCTCCCTAATGACAGGCTTTGTGCCTGCCATCAGTGGCCAAGGCTCCCTGCACCTGCCCAGAGGAAGGAGACTGCGGGGGGTGGGGAGATTTAGGTGGTTCCAGAGATCAGGGAGAAAATCTGGGAAATTAGGAGATTCTGTGGCTCTGAGAGACTGAGTGTGAAAAAGAAATAATTTCCCAGATCCACAGTGTTTCCTACCTTGTATTTCTGGGCAGCCTCCTCCATGAGAAGCATGGTGTGAAATCTGTGCTCTGAGGATCTCCAACAAACCACACACACGGCTTCCCAGTCCTCATCACAGAACAGATCCAGGGCTTTGCCGTGTCTCTCACACAGATTCTCTTTTCCTGGTTTGAAATCCATTTGTTTAATTTTTTCCACTATAGTTGCTAGCTGATAGTTTTTTCGGAGAGTCCCTTTTGGGATTCGGGCTCTGCAACTGGGGCAGCAAAAGGGGCCAGAGCCCAGCTCTGCCCATGTCTCGCAGTGCTGAGTGATGCAGACCTGGCAGAAGTTGTGCCCGCACTGTACGGTGACTGGGTCCCTCAGATACTCCAGGCAGATGGGACAGTTGGTTTCTTCTTGGATTTCCCGTACAGGAGCCCCTGAGGCCATGGCTGTTGCGATCTCTAGGCTTCTGTTCTCTCTGCTTCCACTCTGGATCCTAAATTGTTTTGTTGATAGTGGAAATATACAAATAAATAAATAAAATGTTAGTTTTTATTCCATTCCATTTGTTTCATGAAAGACATTCTTTTGAGTTGATTCATTAAAAATAGAATTGTAAAAATGAAACAAAAATAATTTTGTTCAAAAGTAGTGATGAAAAATAATTTCCCTGGGTTAACCATGCCCAAAGATTTGCTCATGAAAATGAGGCTTTTCACACGGCAGAGAACAATCTGTCTCACAATATGTTACATTGCCTCTTTCACAGGCACGTCACCAAACCTTCCCTAAACACAGGACCAGAAATCACCCCTGCTACCCTCTCTTCCATAGCTCTGTGGCCACAAAAAATACAGGGCAATGTGAACTTGCCCACGGGATAACAATGTTACCCTGGCTACACACAATCAGTTGGTACCAAAGTCCCTGTTTAAGATGCTTAAGTCTCAGTTTCAAAAGCACTTCAATGCAGAAAATTCCTAATGAATCCTATAGGTGCCTAAACTCACTCAGAGCAGTGGTGCCAGATCCGGGAGGGTCCAGGGGGGCCATGGTCTCTGCACTTTTTAATATGGGCACAGTAGCCTTCGGAGGGCAGGAAGCAACAGAGGCAGGGGCTGCGATTCAGAGTGGAGGAGCTGATCATGCCCTGCCCACTGTTCCTCCTCTTCCCCCTGAGGTCCCGTCCCCTGGCCAGGCTGAAAGCCAGAGCCGGGCTGTGCTAAGAGGGAGCCTGGGCTGCTGTGGGGAGCCCCATGTCCTCCATCTGCTCAGCAGCTCTGCTGAAGTAGGGCCCTGAGAGGTGGAGTGTGGGTGGGACCATGCCTGGCCATTTGGGGAAACTCAGCCTCCCCTACCCACCACCAGTGGGTGGGGTCCAGTCTGGTAGCGTCCTCTGAGCATGCCTAAAGGATCAGGCCTTGCAGGTAAGTTCAGACAAAACACCGGGGGGCAGGGGGGAGCTAAGAAGAGAGGGAGAGAGGAGGAGCTCCCGCATAACTTTTATCCCAGGACTTAGGGCACTCCCCTGAGATGTGGGACCCCTCTGCTTCACCTCCCCCCAACTTCAAAGTGCTGTCTACACAGCTGTTTTAGAGCACTAATGCAAGCTCCAGTTTGTCGTCCCAGGCTGGGAGGCTCAGCGCCATGGACTGTGTAGACGAACCCCAGGGGCCTCTCTCGCCTCGTTCTTTGTATTAAAGATTGCTTACAGTATGGTTCTAAACTTTAATATACAATCTTTGAGCCTTAAAATTCCACCTGTACACTCAAGTGAATTCCACTGAATATCATTAAATCCCTGAATCCTTCTAAAATAGACATTGCCTTCCTGCATAACAGGTGGGTCCAGGTCACCAGTTGGCTTCACTCAGCATAGCACCATGAAAGTTAATGTAGCTACTAGAGATGGATGGAGAAAAACAATTCAATTTTGCAACAACTTTGAAGGTTTCAGAATTTGGTTTTGGTCCACACTGGAATGAAAAAAGAACTGTTTTGTGAAACTGAATTATGTTAAAATGGGTTGTTTTTTTTCTCTCTCTGTAAGCGATTGGAGAGTCCACCTTGAACCTCAGAAATGTTACCACTGAAAACTTCATCATAATTTATGTTCCTGATAAATGTTTTGGCTTTCGCAAAAGGAAATTTTTCAGTGAAAAGATGTTCAGTTGAAAATGTTTCAACCAACTCTAACAGTTACACTGATTTCTATCAGCGGAGGGACTTGGAGCCTAGAGTTTTAAGGGATCCAGTGTGACATTCTACCTTTTTCTAATTCCTGAAAGTGTCAAAACACTGATACAGAGGCAGCGCAGCACTTACAGCCCATTTTTGCAGAACCAATACATTGAATTGGTTTCTACAAGCATCCACATTTTTGGTTCCAAACTACACTTAACCTTATAAACTTTTGAGTTCACCCCTCACTGTGATCTCAAACGTACCTCAGAGTTCATTCTCACGCTGTCCTGACCCTCACATGTTATAATGTCATTATGTTATATCAAATATGCCAGAACTTAAGTAGAGCAGCACATCTACAAATGTTGTAAAATCATTTAACAATGGAAGATCAGCCTTTCTAGCAATGTTGGATCATTTGCAGAAGTGCTAACGAGAAATTTGACATTATTTGTGCAGGTAGACAATGGCCCAAGTAATTGTGTACTTGAAATGACATATGTGGGCAACTGAGTCAAAAAGAAAAGGACAATTAGTCTATAAAAATCTCCTTTCCCATAGGAATGATGGTTCTTTTATCTGGAATCCTGCTCTCCCTGTGTGCACTGAATTACCACAGATGACACTGGGAAATCTATGTATGAAGGGAAGCAGAGAACCAGAATTGAAGAAGGTGAAGAATTTTGCCCATAAGTGTCTTTTTCTTTGATTTTTCTTCTTACAAAAGAGCATTCAGAATTTGTTCCAAAGCCCATTGAAGTCAACAGAAAGACACCTGTTGATTTCAATAGACTTTGAATAAGTCCCTAAATAAAAAAGGTGAACTGTTTCTTTAAGATATGGCTTTTATTTTGGCATCAGTTTATCTAGGAGGACTTTAACCTTACTGCAAAGCAAGGAACTGTTGATAGAGTAGATAAGATGATGCTTTCCTTCAGTTTTGCACGAAGTGTTGTTAAATACCGGGGTAGGCGTTGCTTGGGCTACGCACAATTTTGTGGTAAGACCAGTATTTTTAGTCTGGTAATTTCCCTTTGCCCTCCTTCAGTCCTATTCCTTCTGGTTTGTGCATGCATAAGCATGAAAGTTACGAATCATTAGAAGGCAATGGCATTGCAAAATCCCAAGAAAAATACTACTGTTAATGGGAATTGTGCATGTAACCCCCTGCTTACTTCAATGACAATTCTGTACTATGACACTGTCAAATATAAAAAATAAATGAACCAGATAGCTGAATAATAAGTAAGTTCACCAGAAACACACATTTTTGAATCTTAAGGACACAATGGGTCAAAACCTCCGCAGGAGTAAATCAGCATATTTCCATTGACTTCAGTGCAGCAGCTACATTGATTCACACCAGTTGAGGATCTAGCCCAATATGACTTAACCTGTGAGGTATGCAAAGATTCAGGGCAGAAAGCTGAAGCCCCACTGCATGGGACAATGTGGCTTCATGAGGGTCCCTGTGGCATGGGGTCCCAGGCATTTGCCCTACTTGCTACCTGCTAACACTGACTCTAGCTTTTATACGCAGAAAACCAGTTATTGTGGCACAAGTGAGCCATGGAGTTTTTATAGCATGTCATGGGGGTGGCTCAGAAAGAAAAAGGTTGAGAACCTGTGATCTAGACCATCCCTGGCAGGTATTTATCTAACCTGCTCTTAAAAATCTCCAGGGAAGGAGATTCCACAACCTCCCTAGGCAATTGATTCCAGTGCTTAACCACCCTGACAGTTAGGAAGTTTTTTCTGATGTTCAACCTTAACCCCCCTTGCTGCAATTTAAGCCCATTGCTTCTTGTCCTATCCTCAGAGGTTAATGAGAACAATTTACCTTCCTCCTCCTTGTAACAACCTTTTAGGTACTAATTCATCAAGCTGTGAAAATCTCATGTTACATTGCTACGAAAACAACCCACAATGTATTTGACGGTAAATCACTTTGAGTGTAGAGGTATTGTAAAGTTTCCATAAAGAGAGAAACAAATGATCATAGACTATCAGCGTTGGAAGGGACATCAGGAGGGCATCTAGTCTAACCCCCTGCTCAAAGCAGGACCGATCCCCAATTTTTGCCTCAGATCCCTAAAGGCCCCCTCAAGGATTGAACTCACAACCCTGGGTTTAGTAGGCCAGTGCTCGAATTGAGCTATCCCTCCTCCCTCCCATAAAGAGAGAAACAAATTCTTACAGAATTATTTACTCCTTGTGTTTTGAATAATCTGTCCAAGCAGTAAGGAGCGTGCATTAGACGTTAGAAACAGTCCTTCTGGAGCAAAATTAACCCACCTGGTTGGGTCTTCTGAGCAGTCAGGTGTGGTCAGACTTCGCTCCTCTGGCTGGCTCCTCTGGCTCCTGTCGGTCACGGATGTGGCTCAGCTCATTCTGGCGATGGCAGAGCTGCAGTTTTGTCTCGGGGCTTCTCCGCGGAAGGTTGTGAACAGAAACGGGGTTTGTACCGATTGATAAACGTGCGCTCGGCTCGCAGCCTTTGCCCAGAGAAAGTGAAAGTAACACTGGAAATTGCCTCAGTTCAACCCCTGTCCCGGGGGGAGGGGAGAGTCTTCTCTGAAAGACACAGCCCCAGTCCCGCGGGACCGCAAAGGGGGGGAAACCGGAACTTTATGATAGTGGATAGTGTTCCCCGATAATGTCACGGCAAACCTGGTGGCTGAACTTTGTGACTTTGTCCTCACCCATAACTATTTCACATTTGGGGACAATGTATACCTTCAAGTCAGCGGCACTGCTATGGGTACCTGCATGGCCCCACAGTATGCCAACATTTTTATGGCTGACTTAGAACAACGCTTCCTCAGCTCTCGTCCCCTAATGCCCCTACTCTACTTGCGCTATATTGATGACATCTGCATCATCTGGACCCATGGAAAAGAAGCCCTTGAGGAATTCCACCATGATTTCAACAATTTCCATCCCACCATCAACCTCAGCCTGGACCACTCCACACAAGAGATCCACTTCCTGGACACTACAGTGCTAATAAGCGATGGTCACATAAACAACACCCTATACCGGAAACCTACTGACCGCTATTCCTACCTGCATGCCTCCAGCTTTCACCCTGACCACACCACACGGTCCATTGTCTACAGCCAAGCTCGACGATACAACCGCATTTGCTCCAACCCCTCAGACAGAGACAAACACCTACAAGATCTCTATCAAGCATTCTTACAACTACGATACCCACCTGCGGAAGTGAAGAAACAGATTGACAGAGCCAGAAGAGTACCCAGAAGTCCCTACTACAGGACAGGCCCAACAAAGAAAATAACAGAACGCCACTAGCTGTCACCTTCAGCCCCCAACTAAAACCTCTCCAACGCATTATCAAGGATCTACAACCTATCCTGAAGGACGACCCATCACTCTCACAGATCTTGGGAGACAGGCCAGTCCTTGCCTACAGACAGCCCCCCAACCTGAAGCAAATACTCACCAGCAACCACATACCACACAACAGAACCACTAACCCAGGAACCTATCCTTGCAACAAAGCCCGTTGTCAACTGTGCCCACATATCTATTCAGGGGACACCATCACAGGGCCTAATCACATCAGCCACACTATCAGAGGCTCGTTCACCTGCACATCCACCAATGTGATATATGCCATCATGTGCCAGCAATGCCCCTCTGCCATGTACATTGGTCAAACTGGACAGTCTCTACGTAAAAGAATAAATGGACACAAATCAGATGTCAAGAATTATAACATTCATAAACCAGTCGGAGAACACTTCAATCTCTCTGGTCACACGATTACAGACATGAAAGTTGCAATATTACAACAGAAAAACTTCAGAACCAGAGTCCAGAGAGAAACTGCTGAATTGGAATTCATTTACAAATTAGATACAATTAACTTAGGCTTGAATAGAGACTGGGAATGGCTAAGTCATTATGCAAGGTAACCTATTTCCCCTTGTTTCCAACCCCCCTCCCGTTCCTCAGATGTTCTTGTTAAACCCTGGATTTGTGCTGGAAATGGCCCACCTTGATTATCATACACATTGTAAGGAGAGTGATCACTTTAGATAAGCTCTTACCAGCAGGAGAGTGGGGTGGGGGGAGAAAACCTTTTGAAGTGATAAACACCCATTTTTTCATGGTCTGTGTGTATAAAAACATCATCACTACATTTTCCACTTTTATGCATCCGATGAAGTGAGCTGTAGCTCACAAAAGCTTATGCTCAAATAAATTGGTTAGTCTCTAAGGTGCCACAAGTCCTCCTTTTCTTTTTGCGAATACAGACTAACACGGCTGCTACTCTGAAAGCACAATATGCTAATAACAGTAATAATGAGAATTACTCCAGCCAGGACAGGTTAGGCACTTTAGAACTCACTCCTCAAAGAATTAAATTGAAGCATAAGAGAGAAATAAAATTATGAAATGCGCAGACCAGTCAAAAAAAGAACCCCTACAATAACAGCCCTGCAATCCTTAACCAACTTTGAAAGAATAAAATTACAGAGAACATAGGTGCCTTGCTCATTTCAACAGGAAGTAACAACAACAATAATACAAGTGTGTGTTGGGGGAGAGCGTGTGTATCTGGGGAGTGAGAGACAGTGTGTGCGTGTGTGTGAGAGAGAGACAGTGCACTGTCACTTTAAGCACAGCACTCACTACTCTGAAGGCTTGTTCAGACACCAGCAGCTCCCACTCCTCACCTCCTTGCATAGGCCCTGACTCCAGGGCTGGAACTACACATGCTAACTTTCCAGTGTGCCCGGGACGGGGGGTGGGGGGCTCACTGCTCAACCCCATGCTCTGCCCCAGGCCCTGCTCCCACTCCACCCCTTTCCCCAAGGCCCCTTCCCTGCCCCGCCCCCCAGCCTGTCATGCCCTCGCTCCTCCCCCTCCCCCAGTCTCCAGTGCATGTGAAACAGCTGATTGTGGCAGGCGGGAGGAGGGGGAGGCACTGATTGGTGGGGCTGGCGGCAGGCGGGAGGCACTGGGGCTGGAGGCAGGGAGCTGATGGGGGGCTGCTGACGTATTACTCAGGCTCTTTGGCAATGTACATTGGTAAATTCTGGCTCCTTCTCAGGCTCAGGTTGGCCACCCCTGCCCTATACAATTCCCCTCTGCTCAGCATCTCCCATTGACTGGCTTAGGCAGCTCCCTGCCTAGCACGCTGGCTTTTGTGGATCCCTTTCTAAGGCACTTACATCTCCCCATAACTAAGGCTTTGTGGCTCAGTGGCGTTCCAGTGATGTTCTAGGGAGCTGCAATTTAGACGCGGTGACATTCAGCATTGCAATACCTGAGTCCCTTCATGGATCCCGCTCTTTGTCTCCAACTCGGAAGGAGAGAGCACAGTCCCCCAGCACGCAGCAGCCTTATGAGGCCGGGGGCCCTGCCTGCTTTTCCTGAGCCCAGATGGCCCCCAGGACTCCCAAGGGAAGGGTGAGCTAGTGACGGCCACTGCAGGTAGGTTGGTCATTTGTGCGATGTGATTTGAATGCTCTTGTGCTTTATCTGGTTAAGAGAAAGAGCAATAGTGTGTTGGACATGAGCAAAGAGTCTCTCTGTGTGTGAAGGGGCCTGTCTACACTGGCAATTCACAGTGCAGTAACTTGCTGGCTCATGGGGTGTGAAAAATCACCCTCCCTCCCCCGAGCGCAGCAAGTTTGAGCGCTGTAAAGCCCCAGTGTAGACAGGCTCTGAGCGTCGACCTGGTTTACCAGGAGTGTTGGGAGATCTCTCTCCCCAGCGCTCGCGGGTGAGCACACAGGCAGTGCTTTGCTGTCTAGTGCAGACGGAGCCAAATGCTTCACAACCACTGCGCGCCTCCGGAGGGAATTCTGCTGAGACCAGCGGGCTCTCACCTTGGCGTGGAGTTCTGGGAGATGGTGCGTTTAAGCACGCGGGAGTCTGGAGGGTCAGCTCTGCACCAGGGGCTTAGGCAGCGGGTTTCACACCTCAGATAGGGGGAGAGTCCCCAAAGAATGTTCCTAGGGACCCCAAGACTGGAGCAGTGGATGGGCTCTGTTCTGGTCCCAGAAGCTTGAATTATCTGGGGATCCTGGGGCTCAGATGCTTGGGTTCCCCTTACTGCAGTCCGGTAGCACATCACCAGGTCTGGGATACAGACTCACACACCAGTAAACAGAAACCCTCTCAGTGCCCAGCATCCAAACCCCCTTAACTCTGACGAGGTGGGTTCTGGAGACAGGAATGGAGAGGTCTCCCACTCAGGGCTGCCAAATCTCTTTGCTTGGGCTGAGGGGGGCTCTTTTCTGGATGCTTCTCCCTGTTCCTGGATAAGAGTCTCTCCCTCCAGGGCGGCCACCTCCTGCTCCCTTTGCCCTGGGGTGGGAAGGTTTCTATTAATGGTTCTCCCTGGGCTGGGGAGAGGCTGTCTCCTGTTCCTTGTCTTCCACAATTCTCTGACGCCAGGATAGAGCAGCTGGTGGCTTTAACGATAGATACCTGTGTCCAGGAGCTGCCCCGACTCTGCTGCTGGGAATGTGGCAGCTCCGGCAGGGGGAGCGGGGAGATGCAGCAGGGGAGGAGGCAGAAAAGCAGCAAGATGGACCGGAGAACCCAAGGGGACTGTCTGTGACTCCATGTTCAGGCTGTTATGGTGCTTGAGGGGTTCACATTTGATACCTAGTGTGGGGTTTGTACCCTGGTTTGTAACTGTTTGCCCTGAGGTTGGTACTCACATTCATGAGCTACTCTAGACAGTGGAGTCAAACCTGGGTCTCCCACGTGCCAGCTGAGGGCTCTCACCGTGGGGGTAAAAGTTATAAGGAAGATGACATCACAAAACCCATCTCCACCTTCTCCCCACCCCCACACTCACATTGTGTGTGGAGCGAGGCAGGTGCCTGACTCATTCCAGCAAGAAACACCTCAGGTGCCTGAGCCACCGGACGTCAGGCGCTGGGTTCCCGTCTGTGGGTGGCTGAGCAGAGACCGATGCCCCCCTGCAGCCCCGATTAGGCACCTGTCGGTGAGAGGGGTCAGGGCATAGGACCCCCCCCCTTGTCAGCGTCTCCCCTTGTCTAGCTTAGGTGGCTCCCCGCCGAGTGTGCTGGCTTTTGTGAATCGCACTGTGAGGTGCCTCTGATGCCCATGCATTAAAGCCACGCTCGCCGGCACAGGAGCCAGAGCACAATGATGGGCTGGGTCCAAATGTCAAGAATGTCTTTTGATTTAGGGTCCAAATCTGGGTCCTGAGCTAAGTGCTGAAGGGCTGGTTCTCCAAGGGGCTGGGCACCGGCAGCACCCACTGATTCCGGCTGCAGCTGCGAATGCGGGTGGAACACGCGCCCTGAAGTCCTGTATTCCGAGGAGATAAACCGAGACACCCAAAATCAGGCCATTGCTGTAAATTTAGGCCTCACTGACTTGTCCATTAACAGCAGGACGTGGGCTAAGTCTCATTGTAAGTCGCTGTTTATAGTTGGTCACTGCTCGGTCCCATGATTGGAAGCAACAGAGGTGCTTACCCCAGGGGTGCTCCAGAGCGCAAACCCCCACAGAACAAATACAAATTTAGGGGGAGCTCAGCACCACCAGTCACAGCTGTTCTGTGGGGCTGCCAATGAGCTGTTTGGTGGCTGGGGGAGGTGCCTCCGGGAGGGCGCAGAGCAGCGAGCTGCAGATTGGCTTTGGCGGAGGGGTTGGAGCAGGGGCGGGAAGAGGCAGCCAGAGGGCAAGGCCTTAGGGGATGAGGCGGAGTGGGTCAAAAGAGTCGGAGCTAGCGCAGGGCCTCAGGGGAGGGGCATGGGGGGGGCGTGGCCTCAGGGCAGAGTGGGGGTAGAGCACCCCCAGGGAGAAATAAAAGTCAGCATCTATGCTCCCACTGCCTGCCGGGTGTGGGGGGCATTATTTGAACCGGAGTTCCCCACTGCTGAGGAGAGTGCACTAACCACTCAGCCAGTGTTTTGCAGACTGGAGGGTCCTGAGCCAAAAGGGGATTGCAAGGCTTTTGTAGGGGGGGTCATGAGATCACAAAAAATAGTATGATAACCACTGGTACGAGTGGAACATGGAGGTCATGGATTCTGCGATTTTATTTGACCTCTGTGACTTCATCTCCGCACACAGGGCTTCATCTTCAACCCCACAACGTGGCTCCGGCTGTCAGCCCCACATGGCGGGGCTCAGGCTTCAGCTGCTTTGCATCTCCAGGATTGGAAGGGCTGCAGGAACAGCAAGTGACGGGGGAATTTCCCACTGAACTGAAGGCACATTCTCAGGAAAGCTTCCAATGATATGATGTGTCCTATGGATGCAAGCGTCTATCAGTTATCCCTGGAGTCTGTCCATGTCCCTGCCCTGCCCTGCTCTCTCCCTGGTCGTATGTTACAGGCAGAGACAGAAGCTGAAAGGCAGAAACTTGTGTCTTACTTTCAGCAACTACACCATGTCCTGGAGGAACAAGAGCGACTCCTGCTGGCCCAGCCGGAAGAGCTGGATCCAGAGACTGCAGAAAGAATTGAAAAGACAAAGCAAATTTTGCAGGAAATACCCTGTGCCTGTGAGCTGCTCCTGAACGGGCGTGTGTGTGTATGATCACAAACCGGAGAACTTGGAGGACGCTGATGTGGCTAGTAAATCGGTGAAACTAGCAGATTAACATTTCTGTTTTGATGTAGGATTAAAAACACTGAATATTGTTCCCTTGTGTCCTTTTGAGCCATCTTTATATTACGTAAGTATGTGTCCGTAAAAGAGTTTGGTTGTCTATAATTTTTTTTCTATACTGTCCATAAAAATTATTTTCAGCACTTGGCAACCCTGGTCCCAGACACTCTCTAAGGGTAACCCTCCAGTGAGTGAGACCTTGAAGCAAAACACTCCACTCTGGGCTTTTCTCTATCAGTGAACACAAATAGTGTTCACAAATAGTGAACACAAATAGTGGTAGAAGCCATGGAGAAGCTATTTTACCAGGGAGACGTATCTTGGGAACCCTTCGACAACTGGCCTCCAATTTGGCCCCCAGCCTGACCCTACTCCTCCCCAGGGCACACCAAATGTCCAGGCAAACCGAGGGACTTTGTCAATCTCAGTGCACTTACAATAGTCAAGTTTTAAACAGAAAGCTGGTCTCATCCATAACTCTAGTCATCGCGGTGGTGCACTAAAATAAGGAAGGTGATGTGACAGGACCCCCCCATCCTCCTCCAGCCATGGGGTGTGCAACTAAGCAGGTGTCTACCTCTGTGCAGGGAGGCCTTAGCACTTGCCCCTCTCACTGGCATCTCCCATTGGCTAGCTTAGGTGGCTTCCCCACTACAGTGCTGGGTGTGACAGTTTTCACAGCGCTGAGCACAGTACCTAGGCCAACCTAAGTTGTAGTATAGACCAGGCCTCAGGAAGAATAAGGGTATGTCTCCTGCAGCCCCCTCCCACACTCTGAACCCTGCATTTTTGGCCACACCCTGGAACCTAGGAGTTACCACAAAATCTAATAGCCCCTGGCCCCGAAAAGAGTTAGTCCAGATCTGGGCGGGTGGTGGGGGGTGGGGAAGGATGGGTAGGATTGTTACTTTCCCTTCTGTCTATGGAGATTTACAAAGTTTGAAACTACAGTCTTCCTTCCAGCTCTTTGATGGCATTTTGAATCGGCTGGGCTTTAACCTTCAGACTGCACTTTCAGACAGCTTTGAATATTTACCCTAAAATCTCCCTTCAGCTCACGGGTTGCTCCTGATTAATGAATTGCTGTGCTGACGTTTTTACGCCTTATCACTAGCACGCTTCCGCTGCCTCTCACCTTGACCCAGGGAGCCCCTGTTGCCCGGCTGGTCCCAGGCGGATGGTTAGATGTTCAGCAAGACGCTGCCCAGCCAAGGCTCCTCCGCACACAGATTGTCACTGAAATCACTCAGTGGGGTTTAGTTCCCGCCCATTGTTTCGGTGCAAGTCTGCTTGTAGCTGTGGACACACGCCTCATTGTGAATTAAGAATGTCCTAGTTCAATTGAGGGCTCGTCTACACAGCACCTGGGAGGTGTGATTCCCAGCTCGGGTACGAGTACACAGGCTGACACTGCTGGAGCGAACACACTGCCAAGAGCAGTGAGGCCGCAGACACATACTGTGTAGACAGACCCTGAGTTTAAACTTTTGTGTCCTTGTTTGTTTGTTTCCTTCTCCCCCTTTTCCTTTCATGCCCTTTCTGCTCCGTTATCACCTGCTGCTCCCCATTCCTTGCCGATGGAATTGCTCTGGAGTGGAGTGGCTGGGTGCCCAGAGCCTCCCCCCCGCCCACATTCTTGGGAGTCTGGGTGAGGAGGATGTGGAACGGAAGCATCACGGAAGATTCTCGCCCTCTCGGTTGCAGAGAAAATCTAGAAAAAGTGACCCAAGTGCCGCCTACAGGTCTGAGCAACCAAAACCCAAATAGAAACAATCTAATGTTTATTATGATTACATTTCATAGAATCACAGAAGATTAGGAAGAGACCTCAGGAGGGTCATCCAGTCCAATCCCCTGCTCAAAGCAGGACCAACACCAACTTCATGATTTTGAGGAGCCTGACTTGTACTTTGTAAATGCCGGGGGTTGGCAATACTGTGCCACATAGGTGCTGACTTCTCGTTTCCCCTGGAGGTGCTCCACTCCTTTGCCCCCCAGGGCACATCACTTGGGGCAGGCCAGGGGGTGGGAGCTTAAGGAGAGGAGGAGGAGCAGGGGTGGGGCCACTGAGAGGGATCAGGGTTCACTGCCGGTCGGGGGCTAAGGCCAGTTCAACTCCCCCACCAGGAAGAAGCTGGCTCTGCTGGCAGGGGCTGCACTTCACATCCAGGGAGCTGATCACCTTCTCAGCTCCCTGACCAGGAAGTGCAGCCCTTGTTGGTGCCATTCCACGTCTGCCCAAGGCTTTCAGTTTGGGGGGTTCACCTGGCCCCTTGCCGCTCAGACAATGCCCATGTTAAAAAGGGGGGGAGCATGGCCCCTTGGCCCCAAGTGGTTCCGGTGCACTGGTAGATACTGCGTAGCTGACATCCACTGTTCCCCAAGCACAAACCCTCAGTAACTATGCTGGCCTTACACTGTATCCTGATTGGCAAACAAAGTGGGCGTACATATCACTTCTAGCTGAAGGCTCTTCTCTTCTCTTCTCTTCTCTTCTCTGTCACTTGACCTGTCAAATATCCCCCAAGGCAGAGTCTTGGCTACTCAGAGATTGTCTTATGGCCTTACAGGTGTCTTCAGAAGTTAATTAAGGAATGTTTCCTTCCTTCCTTCCTTCCCACCCTAATTTACTTTGCTTAATATTTATACCTTTTTTCCTCCAAGAAGTCACATGTTCCAGAAACATGCCCCGTGGGCGTTTTATTACTAATTTTCTCTCATTAATATTTTGGAAGGGAGTGCACAGAGGTACCAACCAAAGATCACTCCATGTTTACCCTTTCATCAGTTATTCACTCAAGCTCTCGGCATGATGTCTTCCAAAGGGGGTCATTTTGCCCCAGGTCAGCTTGTGCCAAGCTTACTGATGGCTTGTCTTCATGCCTCTGACAAAGTGGGTTCCAGCCCACGAAAGCTTATGCCCACATAAATGTGTTAGTCTTTAAGGTGCCACAGGACTCCTGATTGTTTTTGCAGAAACAGACTAACACGGCTACCCCTCTGAAACATGTTTTTTACATTTTCTTTACCTAGTGGGCTGGCATATTGACTGACATATTCCAAAGGTCGGTATTGAAACATACACACAGAATAGAGCCAGCCAGTGAATTTCCACATCAATTGCCTGACGCTAAGAGAAGAATCCTGCTCCCAGAATCCTCAAGCAAATTCAGACATGTCAAGCCATACCACATTCATTCATAACAACCACATCATACTAATTCAGCACCATCCCAAGAGGTCTCCTTGCCAGGAAGATCAGCCTCACTCCCAGCCTGGATGGAACAGAATGGAACTCAGACCCAGAGTTACCTTATTTCACGGTTCCTGGCAAAGAGTTTCAGCTGATTTTCTTCATTTCCCCTCCCCCATCAATTATTTTAGGGGAGCAGAAGTGAAACCCAGGAGCAGTGGGGAGGAGACTGAAGAGACAAATTCCTCACTCTGTGCCAGCTTCAGCTCTTGGTGCCGACACCATACTTCCCCGAGTGCTTGGCACAGCAGCAGAGTTGAAGAGGGGGGAGATCTTTGCACCCCCTGCACAGGAGAAAGGAAAAACCAGGTTGGGACAGTTACTGAGCTGGAAACTCCACCAAAGAAAACCAAAACGGGCAAAATGGAGGACATGTGCAGGGGGGAGGGTGAGCATTGCACCTGCTGCCTGCAACAGCCCCCTCTCCACTTGACCTCAGGACCCTTTAGATCCCAGCGGAGCAGGGCCGACCTTACTAATCCTGGTGCCCTCCACAGCCCGAGCACCTGCACGCCTGCTTGCAGATTGGGTAAAATGAGTTCCCGATGGGAAACTCCTGCAGGAACCATCCCTCTACTAATGACCAATTGGCAAGGCAGCCATCAGACCTGAAGACTATCCTTCAGGATGTGAGTATGTACTTGTGAATGTCTGTGCGGTCGCCATCCTTGGTCTTTCTGTGTTCCTAGAGGCTCTAAATTTGAAACATGTAGCAGAGGTGACTTTCACTCCGTTGAGCTTGAAACTGTAGCCACCAAAGCTGAATCCAGGGAGGTGTAACACCACCTTACTCAATTCACTTTAAATAAAATGAAAGGCTACATGGTATATTCTTTGTTGGTGCTGGGGGGACACAGCCAAGCAGGGAACCAAATCCCATGACTCTGCTCGCAACAATTGCAGTTGGAATATTAACAAGGAACAAATCAGAATTGTCTTTCCTGCTTTCTTTACTGTAAATACCCACCTGAGTGAAAAGGAGCCGAGAAGCAGCTTTAATACCCACAACAATGGAAAAGAGACCCACAGATTTTGGAAACAGCTTTTTTAATGGCACTAAAATGACAACAAAGTCAAGGAAGTAACACTGCAGAGTTACAGTCTCACTTTCAGTGATGTTTTATAACTCTCTGTCCCTCTTGCATTCCCTTTTCTTTCATACTGTTCCTTTTTGACTCACTATTTTTCTAGCACTCACTTCCAATCTCTGTTATTTCTGTGTCTCTTCCACTCTCCTTGGATCACTGTCACAGATCATTCCCCTTCATGGTCTCCATTCTTTTCCCTCTCACTGCCTTTCACCTCTTCAGAGTGCTTTCCTTTCATTGTATTCATATCAAGTTTTCACCCTTTCTTCAGGACTCTCTGTTGATTTTGTTTTACTTTGACATATTTTTCCTTTGTTTCTTCTATTCCCACCCTGTCCAGTGTTGCCAACCCCAAAAGTTAAAAATTGTGAGTCAGAATCAAAAAGCATGGGTTTGACCCCTCCCTCCAAAAAAACCCTGAAGTTTCAAAAATATATCATAGAATGTATCTGGTTTATCTTGTGATTTTTGTCCATTCCCTGCTCATCCCCATGTGTGTGATTACGGTGGTGCCAACCCTCCCAGCTTCGTAGAGGAAGGTGCCTTTGGCCCCTGCCACAGGAACAGGTCCATAAGTAGTGCAGGGTAAGAGGGGCAGCCACCCAGGGTGCAAAGCCAGCGGGGGCAGGAAAATGGGCCGGTGTGCAAGTGGGGGTCATGCCCCCTCCCCCGATTTCTGCCTTCCATTTAGCACAGAGATTTTCAAACTGAGGGGGGCACCGGCAGATCAGAAGCTGGTGGAAGCCACCTGGCCTGCTCAGGCCACAGGCTCTCCATGCTTTGGGAGCCAGGAAACTGGCTGTCTGCCCAGCAGCCCTCTATGTCCTTCTCCCTGAGCCGGGCTGCCTCTGCAAGGCCAGGGACTCCCCAGGCAGGGCGGGGAGCACAGCTCTAAGCTGCACCCATGATGCACTCTTCCCTCTGCCCCGAAGAAGCCCAGTGTCAGCTAATGATAACCTCTGGAGCTGGCCCCTGCCCATGGAACCCAGCTGCCATGATGCCAGAGGTGCTTGTTCCCCACCCCCACAAACAAGCCCAGTGGCTTCAGAGGGGTCTCAGCCCCCTCCCCCACAGGTTCAGGCCCAGCTGTGTCAACTGGAACAGAGGGTGCTCAGCCCCTCCAAGATCAGGCCCAGCAGTGTCAGCTGGAGGGAGCCCACAGTGCTTTGCAGTCTCCCCTCCCGGCAGGCCCAGGCCCAGTGACCCTTGCTGGAGCAGGATCTCCCGAGAGTGCTAGGACTGTGGGGCAGTGGCAGGGAGCTGGATGCCACAGGCCTGAGTGGAAATGTGTGTCAGACGCGCCCCCGGCCACCTCCCCATGTCTGGTGGCCTGTGCGGTGGGGGTGGGGGTTTCATTCCATTCTCATGGCCTCGGCTTCTGGAGCTTGCGGGAGTGAGTCCACCCTGTGAGCATCAGCCGCCTGCCCCCAGCACCTGGGCTGGACACTGGGGTCGCACAGCTGGGCTCAGAGCTTGGGCTGTGTGATCACAAGCTTGGCAGCCACAGGTCGGGGCAGGGCAGCCAAGGGGAGCAAGGGACAGTTTTGCTCCATGCACAGGGAGCCTGGGGAGAGTGACGCAGCTGCAATGGCAGGTCCCCAGGCAGTGAGCGGGGTGTGACTGGGCTGCGGAGGATTGAAAGGGGAGTAACCCAGCTCAAAGGGGAGAGGCTGGGAGGCTCCTGAAGGCTCCTGAAAAGGGACTGACTGTATACTTAGCCTGGTTGGGACTGATGGTTTGGTTGCCTTTTCTTTTCCCCCCAGCTTATCTTGGACTGGAAACTGTGGGAGAACAGCAGACGGTAGGAAGTGACACAGGGAGGGCAACTCAGAGGACAACTCTGGGCACCAGACACTGTTGAGCCTCCTAGGGCCCTGGGTCAGAGCCCAGTAGAGTGGGTGGGCCCAGGCTCCCCTACCACTGCCCACCTCCCTGCCCTTCTGATTAAAAGAGGGCCAGGACTGCAAGACCTGCCCACTGGGAGGGGGCACTAAGTGTGCTAACCACTAGGCCACCTAACCCACTGATGACTCAATTACACTCCCACATGAGGATCCAATTGTGTACAAAAATTTTCTTCTCAGAGGAAAGAAAACGACACTTACAATATCTAGATCTCGTTTCCCTAAAACATAAACAGAAATGCATATAAATGTTTTTTTATGAGCTTCCCTTCCCTTATGTGTTCTTAAGTTAAGACGGAGTAATTATTGTTATTCAACTTCCATTTTTCTATTGCTTCTTTCATCCCCCCAATAACATTTTGGTTGAAGTTTATTTAATTTAGACTTACCCAAATTTGATAAAACTAGATTAACACACCCTGATTAAGCACAGCCCCATCCGAGTCAGGAACAGATGAAAACTCCTCTGGGCTCAAGTGGCCTCATTCCTGCAGGGCCTGCTCCACTTGGAGGAAATGATCTTGAAGGGGAGAGGTTGTCACAGGAAGGGGGGGCAGCCAGGGGGGAGGCTGCTGGAAGTCAGAGGAGTTGATTCTTGCAACAGAGCCACTGAGAGGAAGAGAACATGTGACCCTCTGCCACTCACAAGGACCCTTCAGACAAGGTACAAGCAGGGACGTGCACAGGAATTTAAATCAACCCCTTTTGGAGGGGCACATTCTGTTAACCCCCTCAGGAGCTTGCTTCCCCCACAGTCCTAGCCACAGAAGGACCTTCCCCTTTCCCCTGTCCCGCTTGCTATTCCCTGCCCAACAGGAGCTCACTCTTTCCCCCGCCTCAGCCAGAGCTCACTCTGCCGCAGGGCTGGAGCAACCACTCGGCGAACTAGGCGGTCGCCTCGGGCTCCACGTGGTTGGGGGCGGCGGTAGAGCGGAGGTGAGCTGGGGCAGGGGGGCACGGGGAGGGCCGCCTGCAGCAAATAACGGGGGGGGCGGCGCACAGGGGACCAGCTCCCCGGCTCAGCTCACCTCTGCTCCGCCTCCTCCCCTGAGCACCGCCCCGCTCTGCTTCTCTCCCTCCCAGGCTGGCGCAGCAAACAGCTGATTGGCGCCGCAAGCCTGGGAGGCGGGAGAAGCGGTGGCGAGCTCGGGGAGGAGGTGGAGCACCACCGGACGTCAGGCGCTGGGTTCCCGTCTGTGGGTGGCTAAGCAGAGACCAATGCCCCCCTGCAGCCCCGATTTAGGCACCTGTCTGTGAGGGGGGCAGGGCTTAGGACACCCCTCCCCCCTTGTCAGCATCTCCCCTTGTCTAGCGTAGATGGCTCCCCGCCGAGTGAGCTGGCTTTTGTGAATCGCACTGTCAGTTGCCTCTGATGCCCACGCATTGTCTAGGGGGTTCAGGCACCTGACTCAGCTTTGCAGAATGTGATTTTCTGGTTGCCGACAAACTCGGCCCTGTGACGCTCAACATTGCAACACCAAGTCCCTTCATGGATTGTCCCCTGTGCAACCAGTCACCTCTCCGCAGAGCACAGCTGAGCAATTCCTCATTGACATGGGTGTGGACAGGAGAGAGACAGAGCACAGGCTGGAGAGTGACACATCCCAGTAAAACCCCAAACTCTCCTCCTAGAGGCACGATATTCCCTGTGGGGGCTGGGGGGACACAACCAAGTCAGGCAGGAAATCCCATGGCTCAGCCCCCGACAACTGCAGCTGGGACAGTAAAGTGGAACAAACAAGAAGAATTGTTTGTAATGTTTTATTTACAGGAATTACTAAAGGTGGAAAGTAAAGGGAGCTGAGAAGGAGCCTTAATAACCACAGCATGGCAAGCAGATCCCCAGCTACTGAGAACAGTTTTCTTAATGGCACTAAAATAGCACCAATGGCCAGGAATTAATATAGGGAATTAATGAGTTACAGTCTCACTTTCAGTAACATGTCTTAAATCTCTCTCTTCCCTTTCCTTTCATACTCTCCTTTTCTATTCATTTTTCTAACCCTCACTTCTGATCCCTGTTTATTTTCCTGTGTCTCTCCCACTCTCCTCCCCTCCCTTTGACAGATCATCGCCCATGGCTGCTCCATCCCACCCCTGTTATTTTACTCATTCCCCTCTTGCTGCCCCCAGGCTGGTTCCCCTGTCAGGGATAAAGAAAAGGAGTACTTGTGGAACCTTAGAGACTAACCAATTTATTTGAGCATAAGCTTTCGTGAGCTACAGCTCACTTCATCGGAT
This sequence comes from Natator depressus, assembly GCF_965152275.1. Taxonomy (NCBI): domain Eukaryota; kingdom Metazoa; phylum Chordata; order Testudines; family Cheloniidae; genus Natator; species Natator depressus. The sequence goes on from NC_134247.1 coordinate 41,487,101, forward strand.
GCATACTGTGGAAAGTGTAGAAGATCTTTTTATATACACGCAAAGCATGAAAAAATACCTCCCCCCACCCCACTCTCCTGCTGGTAATAGCTTATCTAAAGTGATCACTCTCCTTACAATGTGTATGATAATCAAGGTGGGCCATTTCCAGCACAAATCCAGGGTTTAACAAGAACGTCAGAGGAAAGGGGAGGGGGGGTAGGAAAAAACAAGGGGAAATAGGTTACCTTGCATAATGACTTAGCCACTCCCAGTCTCTATTCAAGCCTAGGTTAATTGTATGCAATTTGCAAATGAATTCCAATTCAACAGTTTCTCGCTGGAGTCTGGATTTGAAGTTTTTTTGTTCTAATATAGCAACTTTCATGTCTGTAATCGCGTGACTAGAGAGATTGAAGTGTTCTCCGACTGGTTTATGAATGTTATAATTCTTGACATCTGATTTGTGTCCATTTGTTCTTTTACATAGAGACTGTCCAGTTTGACCAATGTACATGGCAGAGGGGCATTGCTGGCACATGACGGCATATATCACATTGGTGGATGTGCAGGTGAACGAGCCTCTGATAGTGTGGCTGATGTTATTAGGCCCTGTGATGGTGTCCCCTGAATAGATATGTGGGCACAGTTGGCAACGGGCTTTGTTGCAAGGATAGGTTCCTGGGTTAGTGGTTCTGTTGTGTGGTATGTGGTTGCTGGTGAGTATTTGCTTCAGGTTGGGGGCTGTCTGTAGGCAAGGACTTGCCTGTCTCCCAAGATTTGTGAGAGTGTTGGGTCATCCTTCAGGATAGGTTGTAGATCCTTAATAATGCGTTGGAGGGGTTTTAGTTGGGGGCTGAAGGTGACGGCTTAGTGGCGTTCTGTTATTTTCTTTGTTGGGCCTGTCCTGTAGTAGGTGACTTCTGGGAACTCTTCTGGCTCTATCAATCTGTTTCTTCACTTCCGCAGGTGGGTATCGTAGTTGTAAGAATGCTTGATAGAGATCTTGTAGGTGTTTGTCTCTGTCTGAGGGGTTGGAGCAAATGCGGTTGTATCGCAGAGCTTGGCTGTAGACGATGGATCGTGTGGTGTGGTCAGGGTGAAAGCTGGAGGCATGTAGGTAGGAATAGCGGTCAGTAGGTTTCCGGTATAGGGTGGTGTTTATGTGACCATCGTTTATTAGCACTGTAGTGTCCAGGAAGTGGACTGGAAATGGCCCACCTTGATTATCATACACATTGTAAGGAGAGTGATCACTTTAGATAAGCTATTACCAGCAGTGGGGTGGGAGGAGGTATTTTTTCATGCTTTGTGTGTATATAAAAAGATCTTCTACACTTTCCACAGTATGCATCCGATGAAGTGAGCTGTTGCTCATGAAAGCTTATGCTCAAATAAATTGGTTAGTCTCTAAGGTGCCACAAGTACTCCTTTTCTTTTTGCGAATACAGACTAACACGGCTGTTACTCTGAAACCTGTCAGGGATAGTTTCCTGTCACTCTTCTCAGTTCTATTTTCCACCATTTCTCCTGGACTCTCCCTTTCTTCTTGTTTTATTTTCATTCACATTTTCCTTCTTGCTTCTTCTAATTCCCTCGGGTCAAACCTGCCCTGTCCCTGCCTCCCCCAGTGCTGCCAAGCTCAGGAGTTTCAAAAAATCGTGAGACTGACCGAATGATGATTTTTTTAAGGTTATATTATGGTTTTTCCATCAATCTGCACCCCCTACCCATCCCCTCCACCCCCCCGCGCGTGTGTGGGACCATGACAGTGTCATCAGTTGTCCTGAAGTGACTTGGGCCCCTGGGGCAGGAGCTCTGGCTGGGAGACCCCGTGAGATCCAATCCCACAGATCTGCACAAACCGCTCCCTGCTGCTGCTTCTCCCCAGCCCCCCAACCCCTGATTGATTCATGCTGGGTCCCTGACCAGCCCCCACCTCTGCCCCTCAGGGCCCCTCTGCCCCTCCTGCAGCCCCAGGGGTTCCTCCCCCTCCCCCTCCCATGCCTGGGGCTGCAGGGAGGGAGGGGGAGGAGCTTCCAGGGGTCGTAGAGATGAGGGGCCAGGGGCTGGGTTCGATGGGAGTCCTCCAAGGTCATAGAGACTGGGGTCCGTGAGACTAGAGAGGCTGATTTCTGGTTCCCCCCTCTGCTCTGGGTCTCAGGGACACAGGCGGAGCCGGGATCCCAGCCCCACCCAGAGCCAGGGGCGGATTCTCTCCCCAGGGACGGAGCCCGGCAGGAAAGTGAAGATCGGGGCCTCGTCACCAGCATCGATAAATGTCACCTGCCCCCGGCCACAGTCCAGACAAACCCGGATCCTGCTGGGGGCCCGGCTCAGGGGGGTCACAGGGTAGGTGAGAGCCCGGAACTGATCGCCCCACTGCTCCACAGCCCAGATCCCCCCCTCAGGGCTACAGCTGATCCGTCCCTTCCTCCCCACAGACTCTCTGGCCACCCCCACAGCCCAGTATCGCCCACCCTCCACCTCCACCTCCCAGCAATGTCTCCCCGTGGTGAATCCCTCACAGCTCAGCACCCAGAGCTCAGTATCAAATCTCTCAGGGGTGTCGGGCAGTTGCTGCCGCGTGTTTCCCCATCTCACACTTTTCCCACCCTCAGACAGGACGAGGTCGGGATGAGCCGTGTCTGGATCCAGAGTCACATTCACTGGGGAGAGAGAATCAGAGCGTCAGGGGCAGAGCTCTGCCCTGGGGGAGGCTGGGGCCATTTCTCACTCTCCCCAGCAGCCCTGTTCTGGCTGGGACAGGCCTGGATCGCAGGGAGCTGCCTCTGTCCTGGGCACCTGAGACTGAGCAGAGATGTCACTGCACTTCCTCAGTCTCTGTAAGGAGACCCACTTCATTAATTTCCCATTAGCTTGCATAAGCGTCAGCTCCCAGCTACCCCTGCTGATTCTGCTCCATTCCCAGCAGGAGAGACACACCAAGAAAGGTTTTAGTGGGGAGGGAGCAGAGGAAGCGGGTACAGTTTTGAAGGCCAGAGGAAATCTCCCTCCTCTAATGCAGTCTCCACTCCCACGGCTGGGAACAGAGAGGAAGATGCAGCATTGGGGAAGAGCTGATTAATACCAGAGAGAAGGAGGTGGCATTGGCTGAGGTAACCCCATCCCCAGCACAGAGAGAAGGGAGGAGCTGGCAGCATCAGAGGGAAAGGATCGCTCCAATCCAGGAAGCAGCTCGAATGGGAGAGCCCAGCCTTGCCCAGAGGAAAGGCGGGATGTTGGGGAAGAGCAATGAGGAGACCCCCTGCACCAGGGTAAAGCAGAGGGATGTGTCAGTCCTCAGGGCAGACAGCTCTGTTCGGGTGCTGCTCAGGGAGAGTGTTTCTGTTCATTAGCATGGGCATGAACTCAGCACTAAGGTTGGTGTCAGGATTATTTGTGTGATGTCAGCTTGGGATCTCCCCAGGTGTTCCGGCACCTTGGCAGAAGTTGGGAAGGGGGGTACTAGGTCGCACCACCTGTGGCCCTGCCCTCTCCCTGGCCCTGCCCCACTCTTCATCTTCCCGCCGAGGCCCTGACCCTGTCCAGGCTGGGAGCCTTGGCCCCTATGGAGAGCCCCTGACCCTCCACCTTCCCATGTCCCCGCTCTCCGGCGTGCACCACCCAGGGCAGGTGGAGGGTCCGGGGGGAAGAGGAGCAGGGGTGGGGCCACTAAGAGGGACAAGCACCAGGAAGAAGCTGCACTACACAGGGCGCAGTTGATCAGCCGCCCCTCCATGAAGCACAGCCAATGCTGCGATGCTCCAACCTGCCCAAGGCTTGCACTTTGGGGGGCCAACATGGCCCCCTGCCCCCAAACTATGCCCATGTTAAAAAGAGGGTGAGCTTGGCCCCCCGGCCCCCATGTTCCAGTGCCCCTGGATCTCCTCACTGTGAACAGGTTATTTTTAGGGCTGTGTGTGCCACAGCCACTGGTGAGTTGGTTGGTAACTTTCGTTACAATCTCATGAAGATGTTTTCACTGGAATTTTCTCCTAATGTAAAGACAATCTCCAGCTGCAAACTCACCCTGTCTGTGTGCTCCTAGGGATTCCAGTGCAGACGGCAGAGTGTCTGGCGGGGGAAAGGAGAAAAGAGACGAGATTTCAGACTTTCATATTTCTAACAGCGTCCCCACTCTGAACGCATAGAACTGTGTTTTCCTCATGACAGAGAAACAGATCGAGAGGCCCAGAGACACACTCAGGCATTTAATAGAAACTAACTGAAACCTTCTACTTCCTCTCTCATTCAGCCATCTCCCAGCAATGGAACCAACGTCCTTTCAGCTTCACAACCATCCCAGGACACACAATCTGTAAGAGAGATTTACTTTTCCCCTCCTCATCCCCTCCCACCCTTCAAACTCCGGTTGGTTTGTTTCATTCACTCACGGCCTTTTGTCATAACCTAGACCCAGATCATACAAAGACTTTGGCATAAAAGTAACTTTAGCCACTTTAGGTGTCTAATATTCCAGACATTGTAAGGTGTAATTAGAGCTTCCTAGAAGAAATCCCCAATGACCCACCTATGCCCCAAGAGAAGGAAACTGACCAGCACTTCTTTCTATATGCGATGGCTAGTAGCAAATATCCCAATGGCTGGTGATAGGGCACGAGTCGGGGAGTGCTCTGAGTTAGAGAGAAATCTCACCCAGGTGCCTGGCTGATGGGTCTTCTGAAATGCTCAGTCTCCAACTGACCATCATATTTGGGATAGGGAAGGAATTTTCCACCAAATCAAATTGCCAGAGACTAGGGGATTGATTTTTTCTTCCTCTGCCATATGGGGCACGTATCATTTACCGATGTTAAACTAGAAGAAAGGTGGATTCTCTGTAACTTGAAGTCTTTAAATCATTATATGATTTAATTATATCATATATTATATGAGGGCTTCAGTAATTCAGCCAGAGTTTACGGGTAAATTGCAGGAGTGGGTGGGGAGGTTCTGTGGCCTGCAATGTGCAGGAGGTCAGAGTAGATGGATCATGATGGTCCCTTCTGACCTTAAAGTCGATGAGTCATTTCTTACTTTGTAACTGTAATCGAAAAGCATGTTTCTGGTGCAAACAAAGGTTTGAATTAATCAACCTGAGTGTCTTGGACCCAGGTGTCTGGCCTTCTCACCCAGCAATTAAATAGAAGCATCCTCTAAGTGTGAACCAATTGACCAGCACCATTCTCTTCCCACAGTCTCAGAGGCTCTTTCCAATTTCTATTCCTAGATCCCTTCTGGGTACCTTTGAACTTCCTCAGAGTCTCCATTAGCACAATAGTTTTCTGGGAGAAATCGCTGACTTGCTCTTCCAGTTCAGGAGAAATCTCCTCTGGCTGCTGGAACTTCCCCTTCTCACACCTGGAGAGAAACAATTTCCAGTGATTATATTTCATTGTGTGACTCATGATAAGTTCTGGCTCGTGAGTCGTTGCTCTAATATGCCTGGAGTTCGAATTCCTCGACTTCTCCCAGCCTCAGAGCAGGTGCAACACAGCCCATGGCCGTACAACCTTCCCTTCTAAGGACTCCTTAATATTCTTCAACTCTGGTCTGGTGAGCTCAGCTCTGGGGACAAAAGGGGAATTGAGTCTCCATGGCCAATTCACTCCTTGGCCTCCATGCTCTGAGGGACAGGAGGTTCCTATGTAAAGTGCTGTAGAAATCTGTCCACTAGGAACTAAACGGAGACACCAACTCCCCCGTCCCCAGCTCATTCCACACAGCTCTCAAAACTGTCCTCAGGCCGGGAAAGACTCAGGTGGGAAAGACTCTTGACCACTGCTGCCTTGGGCTGAATGGTAACCAGGGCCCCAGTAGTGACAGGCCCATATTCCATCCCCACAATCCTGAGGCAGCCGCTCCCCCAGGGATGTGACATCTCTCAGAAAGACTTGAGGTCAGTCTTTTCCACTGAATGGAGAATTCCAGAGTCTTCTGTACCAGGGTGAGAACCTCAGGATTAAGTTTATCTGAGAGATTTGTATCCAAAATCCCCACACATGTTGCTGTGGAGATGCGGTGCAAACATCATCTCCATGCTCTTCCCCAGCATTGTCAAGTATGTGTGGGAGTGAGAGAGAGCCACGTACCTACTCAAGGTGATTCTGACATCCTAGAGGGGAGAGAGAGCAGAGAGAGATTAAAAAAAAATCTCAGTACCACCTGACACCCACTTGGGATTCCAGGAAAGGGATTTTGCAAATACAGGGAAAATCAGCCCTGCCCTGGCCCTGGGGCCATTGTTTCACTGAGCTAATGGGGCTTTTCCAGGTCTAATATCAATGTGTCTGTGAGTCTGCAAAGAACAAGAGTCATTCACATTTCAGCAATGCACACATTGAGTTACACTGAGATCTCTGGCTGCTGGACCCCGGTGCCCGTACTTCCTGTCCCTGTGTTGGGATTTGGGATATTTCTAGCTCAGTCTCACCTGCAGGAATTCACTTGCTGGCTTCTGACACTTCCCCTCCATCTCACTGATCAGCTCACTGAGACGGGAAATCCTCTCTGAGAGTTTGGTGATATTTTCATTCTGTATCTTCACAATCTCCTTGTCCAGCTTTTCCAGCTGGGCCAGCAGCAGTCGCTCTTGTTCTTCCAGGAACTGCCGCAGTTGGTGAAATTCAGACATAATCTTCTGCCTCTCGGTTTCTGTCTGTTTCTATAAGAAATAAGGAAAGGGCTGGTCAGGAGCACGGATGGAGACTGATGACCTTTCATACAGTCTTACAAAAGAGAGTTTCTTTACAATCTCTAACACACCTGTGGAGAAACCAGGCCATGAGCCATCAGGCCTAGTGCTCAGAGCTGCAGTCAGAAGTCATTAACTACAGCCGAAGTCAGAGCTGGAGTCAAAGTCAGGATCTGACCAAGGGTTGGGGCTACAGTCGAGCTCAGAAGTCACGCCAAAGGCTGAGCCAGAATCAGTGTCTGGAGTCACACAGGGGATCAGGGCTGGAGTCGGAGTCAGGGAGCCACGCGAAGGGTCAAGCCAAAGTCAGACAGCAGTACTGCAGGTCAAACCTGAGTCAGGAACAACACCAGGGCCAAGCCAGCGTCAGGGTCCAGTCCAGCAGCAGATCGGGAGTTCACTCAGTTGTTTGGACAACTTCCCGTGACTCCTGCTGGCGTAATTCATGCAGCCGAACGTCTGCTCCAATCAGGAGCTTCGTAGGCAGATCCTCTGGTGGGCCAGAGTTCCACCAGCCCCTCCCCCGCTGGCTCTGGAGAGCGGTCGGGTTGTCATGAGAGTCTCTGTGGGCTGAGGTTCAAAACCCACCATTCTTCACATCCTGACACTTGACTCTACACTGTGATCACAAAGGAGAGGATTTTCTTACAACTTCCCATTTGGGCCCAATCTCTCTGCAAGGGCTGTCTCCATGCCTACGGGGATATAGTCAGTGCGGTTTGGGAGAAATGTTGTGAAAGCCACAAGGGGTCGTAATTAACTCATTAACTAAAATGCATCTTAGATCCTGCAGAAGACGCTGTTGTCCTTCTCCAGGGAGAGAACATTTGTGATATGCACATCTGCACGCACACGCACACAGACGCACACACACACACAGTATCCCATGATCAGGGAGAAACACACACAAGGCCACAGAGAAGTCTACCAATAAACATCCCTCCCAGCTCCATCTCCCAGCACGCAAAGAACAACAGGCACCAACCAGATACTCCCGGCTTCTCTCCTCTCCAGTCACTTTCAATCCCAGCAGCTTTTCTCTCTCTTCCCTCAGAGTCTGCAAAAGGGCTTGTATTTTTTCCTGACAAACAGAAATGATTTGGTGGGTTTATTTTGAGGATTGCTGGGGGGTGGATGAGGTGTTTTCCCACCCAGAATTCTACATAACAGGCAGTCTTCCTAGATTGACTAGGTGGGGTAAGGCAAAACCTTCTGCTGGCCCAGCTCCTGTTGGTAAAAGAGTCACACACAACTCAGCTCTGGGGAACATTCTCTTTCCCAGGCCTGAAGAAGAGCTCTGTGTAAGCTTGAAAGCTTGTCGTTCACCACAGAAGGTGCCATGAGCAGATATTACTTCACCTACCTTGTCTTTCTAATAGCCCGGGACCAACACAATTACAACAATATTGTGTACAACAGTGGGTCTTTCTCGAGGTAGGACATCAGAGACACCAAGGAAATGAAATCTGATTTATGGAAATTGGGCGGGTTTTGTATTCAGATGGTTTGAAGTTATTACATCCACTTTCTCCATTGAGTCGAACCAATGGAAAACTGGTGTCCCATGGTGGTGAATCTATAAAGCTGTTTTTTGAGAAGATTTAACAAACAGTGATACCAATCCCAGAAGCCACCGGGGGCAGCCATGTAGGCTGGGATGCTCAAAGGAGTCCATCTCCATTGGCTTTCAGCCCTGGACCCCATTAGATGTGTTGATTTGTGTTAGGAACAGCTGGGGTTTGCCCTAGTGCTGTCCTAGCCCCTTTCCCTGGCAATGGCCTCTGGGTAGCGACCCCAAAGTCCCGAGCAAAGACCCCAGAAGCGGTGGATTGTGGCAGATTTCAAAGGGCTGCCTGGTGGGACTAACGGACCCACGTTGGCTGGTCCTTGCCCATGAACACACGAGAACAGGTCAGACTGGCACTGGTCCGCACGGCCCAGGGGTTAGTTTTGCTGAAGATAAGTCTGATCCCAGTGGCATGTGGCATGGACCTGAGCTCACTGGAGCCCTTGTGGGTGTGGACTGAAGTGCTCGGAGTCCCACACCGTGTTCAGCCCAGTGATCTCCTCTCGTGCAGGCCAGCAGCATCTGAGTTTAACCCTCACGGAGCGGCACAGGAGTTCACAATCCCAGTGGGAAACCTCCTCTCCCTGCCGGGCCTAGGATCTGTATCGAGGAGTCTTTTCCTCCTACTGTTTGCACTTCATCACTGCTCAGTGCTGCTGAAAGGGGCAGAGTAGCTAGTGGTTAGAGCACTGAACTGGGCCTTGGAAAACCAGGTTTTTATATCCAGCTCTGCCACTGATCTGCTGAGTCACCTTGGACAAGTCACTTCCCCTCACTGTGCCTCAGTTTCCCCTCCCACCCTTTGTCTGTCTTGTCCAGTTAGACTGTAAATGGCTCGGGGCAGGGATTGGCCCTTACTGGGTTTTGTGCAAGGCCCCCACAATCGAGGTCAGATCTCATCTGGGGTCTCTAGGGGATGCAAATAACAATAAACACATTAATACCAGCCACAGCTTTTAACTCCCCCAATCAGCTTTCGTGCAATGAAGGCTACACGCAGCTGAATGACAGGGTTACACCATTAACCTGTAATTAACATCCAAAGTTATTACCCATTAGACTGGACAGCAACTCCCTACCTTGTACTCCTGGGCAGCTTCCTGTATGGGAACCACCATGTGAGCGCGGTGAGCCCGGGATCTGTCGCACACCACACAGATGGGGGTTTGATCCTCTTCACAGAACAGTTTCAGAGCCTCCTGGTGTTCCCCACACACCCCACCCCCTCCTGCTCCCTTCGCTGCCTGGAAACTCAGCCGCTTGGCGATTTCTATGACATTTGCCAGCTGCCTGTTGGGCCTGAGGTTTCTCTGTTGCACAGTTTCTCTGCACTGAGGGCAGGAGGCAGCTGTGTTGGGTCCCTCCCAGCACTGGGCGATGCAGGCTTGGCAGAAATTGTGCCCACACTCCAGAGTGACAGGGTCTGTGAAATACTCCAGACAGATGGGACATGTCGCTTCCTCCTGGAGACTTTCCACGGGGCTCGCTGCAGCCATGGCTCCCTCTGGGCAGTGGGACAGGGTAAGTTTCAGTTTCCTGAGTTCACACTATGCTCCGCCTGCAGCAGCAACGGGGTGTTTCTATGCCGAAAATGACTCAGGCTGTTTGCTGAGCAGGAAGGACCCAACCAATTTCACGCCTGGAGGCTTTGGTGAAAAATGTATCAGTTCTGGGGGGATCAATATTGTGGTCAGACCAGAACTATTTAATGACACTAGACACTGAGATTCAAAAAGTTGAAGCTTGAGAACTGTTAAAATTGTCTGTGAGGAGCTAAATCTCCTCCCTCCCCCTGCAGCTCCCCCAGGGCAATGACCCAGTGCCGCCCCCACCACCACAGGGACCGAGGCTGAGAGTCCATCTGACGGCGGCTCAGGGGCCTGTGGAATGTGCTGGGATCTCAGCCTGGGCCCTCGGGGGGCAGGTGACCCTGTCACACAACCACGCCCAGCAAAGGCTGCTCCCATTTTCTCCCTGTTTGTCCGTCCCAGCAGAGAGACCAGGGACTGCAGGGAGACCAAGCTCCCGTCCCCCAGGTGAGGGCTGCGGCCCAATGGCTGAGGTGTGCGGGGAGCTCGCACTAGGGGCCTGCAGGGTACATGGCATAGGCTTGCAAATGGGGTGTGCCAGGTGTGCCCAATGCAGGGCAGAGCTCGGGGGGGGGGGGCTGCATGCTCCCGCGGGGCAGCATGTCTGGCTCCGCCCTGAGCCAAACGCTGCTCGGAGCCTCATGGTTGCGGGGCCGGTGGGTTTGATAAGGGGCGGGGGCAGCCAGGGGACGGGGAGCAGGGTGGGTTGGATACATAGGCAGCGAGATGGGCTGTGGTGCCCATGCTCCACGGTTCGGCAATGTGGGGTGGGGGCGGGGCGGGGCGCTCTCACCTCAGGGGCGGCTCCCCCCTCCCCGGCGTCCCTGCGGAGAGTCTCAGCGGAGGCAGGGCAGCTCTGCACGCTGCCTCCGTCCCCCCTCCCAGAGCTGACCTGGTTCTCAGCTGGGGCTGGGGGGCCGTGCCAGAGCTGCCTGACCGCGCCTCTCCAGCAGGGAGGGGGAGGGAGCTGCAGGCAGAGAGAGCAGCAGGAGTCTGTCACTGTCAGACACAGATGTGGGGGGGGGGATTGTGGGGGCAGACAAAGAGATGGAGCCGGGGCAGGAGAAAGGAGCAGCGATGGGCACCCCGGGGCTGGCATAAAATCCACAGTACAGAGGGGGCTTCCTGGGGAGGGGGTGGGGGGATATAGCAACGCTCCCTTCCCCCACAGACCAGACCCGGGCTGCAGCTGGCTCTGTCCATCACTCCCACCCCACAGAGACCCACACAACCCGCTACCTCCCTGGAAGATCCCCACCAGCCCCTGTGCCCCCGTCACCCCTCTCCAGAGAGCCTCCCCTTTGTGCCTCCAGGCACAGCTCCCCTCCCCCCTGCCTCCCCTGCTCCCTACAATCTTCCCCTTTGCCTTCCCCCTCCCGCCCCCAGCTCATTGGCCAGGAGGCTCCCAGTCTGTCGGCCACCAAGGCCAATGGGAGCTGCACCTGGGGCAGGGGACCTGCTTACAGCCGCAGACCTGCCCGGCCGTGCCTCCCCAGCACGGGGAGGGGGAGCCCCAGGTGAGGAAACCCCGGTCGTCATCATCACAGGCCCAGCGATGCTCTGGGGATTTCATTCCACTGAGGCAAGTAATTTAATCTCCTCTTCCTTTCCAGACACGTTGTGGCTTTTCCTGTAAGAAAACTTACAGTGTCTTTGCAAAGAAGTCCAGTGATCAGTTTTCACTTGAGAAGTATATTTTCTGGTTATTCATACGCTCATTTATTTTGTGAACTCAGTTTCCTCGGGAATTTTAAAAGTAACTTGAATTGTACCTGGTTTTTTCCATTGATCCAAAACCACATGGAAGATGTGCAGATTTTTATTTCTGTGGGCCAAACCATGTAGCAATGTAAATGTCAGAGCTAGAAAAGCTCTGCAAGGGGATGGGTCCCTCAGGAAATTGTCCTCAAGTCATTCCTTCTTCTGGGCATTCCATTCTATTGTTCCCTCTTCCAGTGATAGAGATCAGTGTCTCCACCCACAGCGGAGATGCAGAAGATTGGGCCAACCCTGCAGCCACTCTGCCTCTACCCCTGTTCTCTGTCTGCTCCCTCTACCAGCCCCTTTGGTCTCCCTGGGATTCCCCCTACCATTACTCCCTCAAACTTCGGCTTGAATAAAGACTGGGAGTGGATGTGTCATTACACAAAGTCAAACTATTTCCCCTTGTTTATTTCCCCCCTACCGTTCTTGTCAATTGCTGGAAATGGCCCACCTTGATTATCACTACAAAAGGTTCCCCCCCCCCCCGCCCCCGGTTCTCTTGCTGGTAATAGCTCACCTTTCCTGATCACTCTTGTTACAGTCTGTATGGTAACACCCATTGTTTCATGTTCTCTGTGTATATAAAATCTCCCCACTGTATTTTCCACTGTATGCATCCGATGAAGTGAGCTGTAGCTCACGAAAGCTTATGCTCAAATAAATTGGTTAGTCTCTAAGGTGCCACAAGTCCTCCTTTTCTTTTTGCGGAAACAGACTAACACGGCTGCTACTCTGAAACCTGTCCCTCTGGGTCTTCTTTCTCTGGAGCTTCTCATGAAGTAAAGTTGTCATTACAGGTTCTTATCTCTGTAATGTATTTAATTTTGATGTATTTATTAAGTGTTAATGAATGCACTATGGGAGTCTACCGCAAAGCCCACGAGGCAAACAGCTGCCCCCGCGACCTGCCGTTTGTACAAAGAGCTGGACGCGATACTTGGGGGTGACCCCACCTCCACTCCAAGGGCCACCATGGGCACTTCAGAGCCAAGTTCAATCAAGCAGGAGGAGGAGGAGGAAAGCGGGAGCGAGGGTGCTGAGGAGGAGGGAGACACCCCAGCATCCCTAGATGCATGCAGCCAGGAGCGGTTCTCAAACCAGGAGGAAGGTAGCCAGTCACGGCGGCCAGTGCTTGGGGAAGGACAAACACCAGAGGAGGTTCCCGGTAAGCGGCTTTTATTTTGGGAAGGAAGTTATTCGGTGCGGGCTCTTGGGGTGAGGAGGATTACAGCTGCATGCATGCTATTGTGTAGACTGCTTGCCCTTAAGTACGGGGGAATCATTGCTCTGTCTGGTGTGGACAATGCTGCCTCTGTTAAGTGTTGCATTTTGCCTTTACTGATGCAACCTTGAGATCTCAGCCGTCCATGTTATCACTGGCCGAAAGACTCCAAAGAACCAGAAAGAGGCCACGTAGAAGCAAGGAAGACATGTTGCATGAAGTAATGCAGCATTCAAGTAATGAGAATCAAAAGGTGTAGGAGTGGCGGGAGAGTGAAAGAAGGATCCGCCAGCAGAACGAGGAGCGCTGGCACAAAAGCGCGGTGCTCCGGCAGCAAAGCACGGATCGGCTGAGAAGCACAATGGAGCACCAAGCAGACTCTATCCAGGCGCTTGTAGCCATGAAGGCGGAGCACTACTGTGCCCGCGCCCGCCCCCTGCAGCCCTTGTCCCAAAACTCTTTCCCTTGTGCCCCCATGTCACCTCCAACCCACTTTCCCCAACATCCGGGTTTTTACTGCCACCAGCTGCCTCCAACATCTGTAGCTTCACCACCCAGCCCTGAAAACTACGACCCCGACCCTCTGCACTCAACCTCCATCACCATGCAGTATAGCCGGCCAGAAGTGCAGCCCTCATTGCACAGCCCTCCAGACAGGACATACGCAAATCTGTGATTGTACCGTTCCCCACCCCACCCCCTTGCCCTTTCTGTTTCCCAAGCAGTTGTGTTTATTTTCAATAAATGAATTTTCTTTTCAATAAATGGATTTTCTGGCTTTGAAAACATTCTTGATTATTCCATAAAGTAAAAGATACCTTAGCCCAGGAAATCAACAAGCACTGCAAGTCAGTGTAGCAAACACAGATTCCTCCTAATATTGGAACCACTGCACTTCACTCCCGTGCAGGGCACCAAACTGGTGGCTTTCAGCCTCAAATTGCTCCCTCAAGGCATCCCTAATCCTTTCAGCCCTGCGCTGGGCCCCTCGAATAGCCCTGCTCTCTGGCTGTTCAAATTCAGCCTCCAGGTGTTGAAGCTCTGAGGTCCATGCCTGAGTGAATCTTTCACCCTTCCCTTTACAAGTGTTATGGAGGGTACAGCACGTGGATATAACCGCAGGGATGCTGTCATCGGCCAGGTCCAGCTTCCCATACAGAGAGTGCCAGCGGCCCTTTAAATGGCCAAAAGCACACTCCACAGTCATTCTGCACGGGCTCAGCCTGTTGTTGAAGCTCTCCTTGTTGCTGTCAAGGCTCCCTGTGTAGGGTTTCATGAGCCACGGCATTAACGGGTAAGCGGGTCTCCAAGGATCACAATGGGCAGTTCGACTTCCCCTACGGTGATCTTCTGGTCTGGGAAAAAAGTCCCGGCTTGCAGCTTCCTGAACAGGCCAGTGTTCCAAAAGATGCGCGTGTCATGCACCTTTCCGAGCTAGGCTGCGTTAATGTCAATGAAAGGCCGACAGTGATCCAGAGGCGCTTGGAGAACCACAGAGAAATACCCCTTCTGATTAACGTACTCGGAGGCTAGGTGGGCTGGTGCCAGAATTGGAGTATGTGTCCCACCTATCGCCCCTCCACTGTTAGGGAAACCCATTTGTGCAAAGCCAGCCACAATCTCATGCACGTTACCCAGAGTCACTGTTCTTCTGAGCAGGATGCGATCAATGGCCCTGCAAACTTGCATCAACACGATTCCAGCGGTCGACTTTCCCACTCCAAACTGGTTAGTGACCGATCGGTAGCTGTCTGGAGTTGCCAGCTTCCAGACTGCAATAGCCACCCGCTTCTCCACCGTCAGGGCAGTGCTCAGTCTCAGGTCTTTGCGCCGCAGGGTGGGGACGAGCTCCTCACACAGTCCCCTGAAAGTGGCTTTTCTCATCCAAAAGTTCTGCAGCCACTGCTCGTCATCCCAGACTTGCATGACGATGTGATTCCCACCACTCGGTGCTTCTTTCCCGAGCCCAAAAGCAGCGTTCCACGGTGCTGAGCACGTCTGTGAATGTCAGAAGCAATCTCGTGTCGTATGCGTTACTCGAGTCAAGACTCTGCACTGTCCGTTTGGATCTTAAGGAGTAACTCAACTGCCAAACGTGACGTGCTGGTGAGAGTCGTCAGCATATTCCTCAGCAGTTCGGGCTCCGTTCCCGCAGACCGAAAGGGAAGACACAGTGCGCAGTACAAAAAACATTGAAAGATGGCGCCAAATGTGGACTTAAGCACTGGGATTGCTGGGATGCGAACTGATGCATCACGGGGCTTTGGGACAGGACCCAGAATGCCCTCCCCCCCGTCCCCTTCCCACAGCGCCAGAATGGGTGCTCTGTGGGATAGCTGCCCATAATGCACCGCTCCCAATGCCGCTGCGAGTGCCCCACATGTGGCCGCGCCAGTGCGCTGGCAGCTGTCAGTGTGGGCAGACTGCGGCGCTTTCCCTCCTGCGCTCTCCAAAGGCTGGTTTAACTCACAGCGCTCTACATCTGCAAGTGTAGCCAAGCCCTTAGGCGCTTGAGCCACCTGACGTCAGGTGGTGGGTTCCCGTCTGTGGGAACTGGTTAGTCTCTAAGGTGCCACAAGTACTCCTTTTCTTTTTGCGAATACAGACTAACACGGCTGCTACTCTGAAACCTAAGCAGACATAGAGGCCTGCCATAAATATAAAGGGAAGGGTAAACCCCTTTAAAATCCCTCCTGGCCAGAGGAAAAATCCTCTTACCTGTAAAGGGTTAAGAAGCTAAAGGTAACCTCGCTGGCACCTGACCAAAATGACCAATGAGGAGACAAGATACTTTCAAAAGCTGGGAGGAGGGAGAAAAACAAAGGGTCTGTGTCTGTCTGTATGATACTTTTGCCGGGGACAGAACAGGAACGGAGTCTTAGAAATTAGTAAGTAATCTAGCTAGGTATGTGTTAGATTATGATTTCTTTAAATGGCTGAGAAAATAGCTGTGCTGAATAGAATGAATATTCCTGTCTGTGTGTCTTTTTTGTAACTTAAGGTTTTGCCAAGAGGGATTCTCTATGTTTTGAATCTAATTACCCTGTAAGGTATTTACCCTCCTGATTTTACACAGGTGATTCTTTTTTTTTTTTTTTACTTCTATTAAAAGTCCTCTTCTAAGGACACTGAATGCTTTTTCATTGTTCTAAGATCCAAGGGTTTGGGTCTGTGGTCACCTATGCAAACTGGTGAGGATTTTTACCAAACCTTCCCCAGGAAGGGGGGTGCAAGGGTTCGGGGGATTTTGGGGGGAAAGACGTGTCCAAACTACATTTTTCTCAGGAACCCAGATAAAGTTTGGTGGTGGCCGTGGAAATCCAAGGGTAAAATAATCTGTACCTTGGGGAAGTTTTAACCTAAGCTGGTAAAAGTAAGCTTAGGAGGTTTTCATGCAGGTCCCCACATCTGTACCCTAGAGTTCAGAGTGGGGAAGGAACGTTGACAAGGCCCCTCTGCAGCCCTGTTTTAGGCACCTGTCTGTGAGAGGGGGCAGGGCTTAGGACACCCCTCCCTTGTCGCCTCTCCCACTGGCTACCTTTGGACTTGTCTACACTTACACTTTATAGTGCTCTAACTTGGTGGTTCAGGGGCCCTGAGCGCAGCAAGTCTGAGTGCTTTAAAGCGCTAGTGTAGACAGGCACCCAGCACTGGGAGCAGCGCTCGGCGCTAATCCCCTCGTGGAGGCGGATTACCAGGAGCGCTGGGAGAGCTCTCTCCCTGGGCTTGCGTGCGACCACACTCGTACTTCAAAACGCTGCTGCGGGAGCGCTCCCACGACAGCGCTTTGAAGTTTCCAGTGTAGCCATTTCCCCAGATGGCTCCCTGCCTAGTGAGCTGGGTTTTGTGAATCTTATTGTCAGGTGCCTGTGATGCCCATGCATGATACAGGGAGTTTAGGCCCCTAACTCAGCTTTGCAGAGTTGCAGACTATGATTTTCTAGTTGCCTACCAATTAAGCCCTGTGATGTTCAGCATTGCAACACCAAGTCATGGATTGCTCCCTGTGCAAACTGTCTCCTTTCCACAGAGCAAAGCTGAGCAATTCCTGATTGACACGGGTATGCACAGGACAGAGGCAGAGCACAGGCTGGAGAGTGACACATCCCAGTAAAACCCAAACTCTCCTCCTAGGGGCGCGATATTCCCTGTGGGGACTGGGGGGACACAACCAAGTCAGGCAGCAAATCCCACGGCTCTGCCCCTGACAACTGCAGCTGGGACAGTAAAGTGGAACAAACAAGAAGAATTGTTTGCAATGTTTTATTTACCGTAAGTAATTAAAAGTGGTAAGTAAAGGGAGCCGAGAAGGAGCCTTAATAACTACAGGATGGAAAGGAGCTCCCCAGCCACTGAGAGCAGTTTTCTTAATGGCACAACAGTACAGTTGTCCAGGAACGAATATAGGGAATTGATGAGTTACAGTGTCACTTTCAGTAACTTTGAATAAATCTCTGTCCCTCTCATGTTCCCTTTCCTTCCATACTGTCCCTTTCGATTAACCCTCACTTCTGATCCCTGTTTATTGTCCTGTGTCTCTCCCACTCTCCTCCCCTCCCTGTCACAGATCATCCCCCAATGGCTGCTCCCTTCTTTCCACTGATTTTTGGTCGATCTCCACCCGTCTCCTGCTCCCCCACTTTTCTGACAATTACAGGGTTACCAGCTGTCCTGTAGGTACAGGGAAAGGTGACTTGGGCCCCTGCGGCAGGAGCTCTGGCTGGGAGACCCCATGAGATCCAATCCCACAGATCTGCACAAACCGCTCCCTGCTGCCGCTTCTCCCCAGCCCCCCAACCCCTGATTGATTCATGCTGGGTCCCTGCCCAGCCCCCACCTCTGCCCCTCAGGGCCCCTCTGCCCCTCCTGCAGCCCCAGGGGTTCCTCCCCCTCCTCCCTCTGTCTCCTGGGGCTGCAGGGACGAAGGGGGAGGAGCTTCCAGGGGCCATAGAGATGAGGAGCCAGGGGCTGGGTAGATGGGAGTCCTACAAGGTCATAGAGTCTGGGGTCCGTGAGGCTAGAGGGGCTCTGATTTCCGGTTCCCCCCTCTGCTGTGGGGCTCAGGGACACAGGCGGAGCCGGGATCCCCCCCTCCACCCCGAGCCAGGGGCGGATTCTCCCCCCAGGGACGGAGCCCGGCGGGAAAGTGAAGATCGGGGCCTCGTCACCAGCATCGATAAATGTCACCTGCCCCCGGTCACAGCCCAGACAAACCCGGATCCTGCTGGGGGCCCGGCGCCGGGGCAGGGGGGTCACAGGGGAGGTGAGAGCCCGGAACTGATCCCCCCACCACCCCACAGCCCAGATCCCCCCTTTGGGCTACGGCTGATCCCTCCCTTCCTCCCCACAGACTCTCTGGCCACCCCCACAGCCCAGCGTCGCCCATCCCCCACCTCCACGTCCCAGCAATGTCTCCCCGCGGTGAATCCCTCACAGCCCAGCACACAGGGCTCAGTGTCAAATCTCTCAGGGTTCTTGAGTAGTCGCTGCAGCGTGTTTCCCCCTCTCACACTTTTCCCACCCTTAGACAGGACGAGTTGGGGATGAGCCGTGTCTGGATCCAGAGTCACATTCGCTGGGGAGAGAGAGAGAATCAGAGCGTCAGGGGCAGAGCTCGGCCCTGGGGGAGGCTGGGGCCGTTTCTCACTCTCCCCAGCAGCCCTGTTCTGGCTGGGACAGGCCTGGATCCCAGGGAGCTGCCTCTGTCCTGGGCACCTGAGACTGAGCAGGGATGTCACTGCACTTCCTCAGTCTCTGTAAGGAGACCCACTTCATTAATTTCCCATTTGCTTGCATAAGCATCAGCTCCCAGCTATCCCTGTTGATTCTGCTCCATTCCCAGCAGGAGAGACACACCAAGAAAGGTTTTAGTGGGGAGGGAGCAGAGGAAGCAGGTCCAGTTTTGAAGCCCAGAGGAAATCTCCCTCCTCTAATGCAGTCTCCACTCCCACGGCTGGGAACAGAGAGGAAGATGCAGCATTGGGGAACAGCTGATTAACACCAGAGAGTAGGAGGTGGCATTGGGTGAGGTAGCCCCATCCCCAGCCCAGAGAGAAGGGAGAAGCTGGCAGCATCAGAGGGAGAGGATCTCCCCAATCCAGGAAGCAGCTCCAATGGGAGAGCCCAGCCCTGCCCAGAGGAAAGGCAGGATGTTGGAGAAGAGCAATGGGGAGACCCCCTGCACCGGGGTAAAGCAGAGGGATGTGTCAGTCCTCAGGGCAGACAGCTCTGTTCGGGTGCTGCTCAGGGAGAGTGTTTCTGTTCATTAGCATGGGCATGAACTCAGCACTAAGGTTGGTGTCAGGATTATTTGTGTGATGTCAGCTTGGGATCTCCCCAGGTGTTCCGGCACCTTGGCAGAAGTTGGGGAGGGGGATTCTAGGTCGCAACCCCTGTGGCCCTGCCCTCTCCCTGGCCCTGCACCACTCTTCATCTTCCCACCGAGGCCCTGCCCCTGGCCAGGCTGGGAGCCTTGGCCACTATGGAGAGCCCCTGACCCTCCACCTTCCCATGTCCACTCTCCGGCGTGCACCACCCAGGGCAGGTGGAGGGTCCAGGGGGAAGAGGAGCAGGGGTGGGGCCACTGAGAGGGACAAGCACCAGGAAGAAGCTGCACTACACAGGGCGCAGTTGATCAGCTGCCCCTCCATGAAGCACAGCCAATGCTGCGATGCTCCACGCCTGCCCAAGGCTTGCAGTTTGGGGGGCCAACATGGCGCCCTGCCCCCAAACTATGCCCATGTTCAAAAGAGGGTGAACTTGGCCCCCTGGCCCCCATGTTCCAGTGCCCCTGGATCTCCTCACTGTGAACAGGTTATTTTTAGGGCTGTGTGCGACAGCCACTGGTGATTTGTTTGGTAACTTTCGTTACAATCTCATGAAGATGTTTTGACTGGAATTTTCTCATAATTTAAAGACAATCTCCAGCTGCAAACTCACCCTGTCTGTGTGCTCCTAGGGATTCCAGTGCAGACGGCAGAGTGTCTGGAGGGGGAAAGGAGAAAAGAGACGAGATTTCAGACTTTCATATTTATAACAGTGTCCCCACTCTGAACGCATAGAACTGAGTTTTCATCCTGACAGAGAAACAGATCGAGAGGCCCAGAGATACACTCAGGCATTTAATAGAAACTAACTGAAACCTTCTATTTCCTCTCTCATTCAGATATCTCCCAGCAATGGAACCAACGTCCTTTCAGCCTCACAACCATCCCAGGACACACAATCTGAAAGAGAGATTTACTTTTCCCCTCCTCATCCCCTCCCACCCTTCAAACTCCGGTTGGTTTGTCCCATTCACTCACTGCCTTTTGTCGTAACCTAGACCCAGATCATACAAAGACTTTGGCAGAAAAGTAACTTTACCCACTTTGGTCCCTTTGGCCAGGGGTTGGCAGCATCATGTTGTGCGATGGACACTTGACAAAATTACCAGAGTGAGTGACGGACATTGGCGGGGGGTTATGTCATTCAGTCATCATTCAACCCGTAAAATAACGCACAATTTTCCACACTGAAAAAACCATAACCTAGCTCGTTAATAAATAATAAACAATAATAATAGGAATCAATTCAACTCAGGTGAGTGTTTTTGAATGTCCCTCACCGCTGCAGTCAATATTTTTTTTGTGGGATGGGGGCATTGAAATAAATATTTCTCCTAAAACCATATTTCAGTGCATTGTTGTCACTACTTTTACATTTTTCTTGTTTAAATAATATGTCTGATGGGAGGATGAGTGTCTGTGTGTGTGTGTGTGTCCCACCTCTACACCGCTTACCCCATGTCTCTCCCCTGTCTGTGTCCCTTACATGGGAGATCCCCCATCATGTCACAGGATGTGGGAAGCAGAGGAGGGGGGTCTCTCAGTGGAGCAGGGTTTCCGAATGCCTCACTGTGACCAGGGCACCCCTCTCCGGGCAGGGGTGATGCCAGGGTCGATGGGAACCTCCTCTGTCTCCTGACCAGGACAAAGGGACAAGCTCTGGCTGTGGGCGGGGGTCTGTTGTGAGCAGGGGCCAGGGTGGAACAAATTCTTCGGGGGGGACGGACTCACCTCTGATGGCTCCCAGAAGTGGCTTCCCATTGTCCCTCCTCCCTGCTGCTCCTGGGAACCTAGGCTGAGGGGGTCTGTGCAGCTGGGGGAAGGGTAGCAGCAAGGGGCTGGAGCTTGGCTGAGGGGAGCTGTGCAATATGGAGGTGGCACTGAGGAGCTGGAGCTAGTCTTTGGGGGGCTCTGCAGTGGGGGGCAGCACTGGAGGGAGGGAGCTAGGCTGAAGGGAACAGTGCAGTGCGGCGGGCGGCATTGAACCGCTGGGGCTAGGCTGAGGGGGACTGTGCAGTGGGGTGTGGCACAGAAGGGCTGGAGCTAGGCTGAGGGGGGCTGTGCAGCTGGGGGAGGCTTTGAAGGGCTGGAGCTTGGCTGAGCGGGGCTGTGCAGTGGGTGGAGGCACTGAAAGCTGGAGCTAGGCTTAGAGGGCTGTGCACTGGGGGGTGGCAGTGAAGGGCTAGAGGTAAATGGGCTTAGGCGGGCCGTGCGGTGTGAGGGTGTCACTGAAGGGCTGGAGCTAGGAAGAGGGAGGCTGTGCAGTATACGGAGGCTGTGCAGTGGGGTGTGGCACTGAAGGTCTGGAGGGAGCTCAGCTGAGGGGGGCTGTGCAGTGGGGTCGGCACTGACGGGCTGGAGCCAGGCTGAGGGGGGCTGTGCACTGGGTGGAGGCACTGAAGGGCTGGAGCCAGGCTGAGGGGGGCTGTGCACTGGGGTGAGGCACTGAAGGGCTGGAGCTAGGCTGAGGGGGGCTGTGCATCCAGCCACAGAGAAGTTAGCAAAGTCCAATACCCCCTGTGTGGAGACAAGGGGGAAAGTGGCGTGTGCATAATCAGTGGGAATAAACCAATCAGAGAAGAGAACAATAACATGAAAATAACTTGAAGAAAAAATGCGCTCCCAATGATGTGTTCATGCATGTGTCGTGTATGACCTATATAAGGTACTTAATATTCATACCACTCAAAGGTGATTGGAAAAGAACTAGTAAATATGCAGTTTGGATGTGTATAATACTCCAGACATTGTAAGGGGTAATTAGAGCTTCCTAGGAGAAATCCCCTGTGACCCACCTATGCCCCGGGAGAAGGGAATTGACCAGCACTTCTTTGTATTTGCGATGGCTAGTAGCAAATATCTCAATGGCTGGTAATGGGGCACGAGTCGGGGAGGGCTCTGAGTTAGAGAGAAATCTTTCCCAGGTGTCTGGCTTTTGGGTCTTGCTGAAATGCTCAGTGTCCAACTGACCACCATATTTGGGCTAGGGAAGGAATTTTCCACCAAATCAAATTGCCAGAGACTCTGGGGTTTATTTTTGCCTTCCTCTGCCATGTGGGGCATGTATCATTTACCGATGTTAACCTAGAAGAAAGGTGGATTCTCTGTTACTTGAAGTCTTTAAATCATTATATGAGGGCTTCAGTAATTCAGCCAGAGTTTACGGGTAAATTGCAAGAGTGGGTGGGGAGGTTCTGTGGCCTGCAATGTGCAGGAGGTCAGAGTAGATGGATCATGATGGTCCCTTCTGACCTTAAAGTTGATGAGTCATTTCTTACTTTGTAACTGTAATCGAAAAGCATGTCTCTGGTGCAAACAAAGGTTTGAATTAATCAACCTGAGTGTCTTGGACCTAAATGTCTGGCCTTCTCACCCAGCAATTAAATAGAAGCATCATCTAAGTGTGAACCAATTGACCAGCACCATTCTCTTCCCACAGTCTCAGAGGCTCTTCCCAATTTCCATTCCTAGATCCCTTCTGGGTACCTTTGAACTTCCTCAGAGTCTCCATTAGCACAATAGTTTTCTGGGAGAAATCGCTGACTCGCTCTTCCAGTTCAGGAGAAATCTCCTCTGGCTGCTGGAACTTCCCCTTCTCACACCTAGAGAGAAACAATTTCCCGTGATTATATTTCATTGTGTGACTCACGATAAGTTCTGGCTCGTGAGTCGCTGCTCTAATGGGCCTGGAGTTGGAATTCCTCGACTTCTCCCAGCCTCAGAGCAGGTGCAACACAGCCCATGGCCGTACAACCTTCCCTTCTAAGGACTCCTTAATATTCTTCAACTCTGGTCTGGTGAGATCAGCTCTGGGGACAAAAGGGGAATTGAGTCTCCGTGGCCAATTCACTCTTTGGCCTCCATGCTCTGAGGGACAGGAGGTTCCTATGTAAAGTGCTGTAAAAATCTGTCCACTAGGAACTAAACTGAGACACCAACTCCCCCCTCCCCAGCTCATTCCACACAGGTCTCCAAACTGTCCTCAGGCCAGGAAAGACTCAGGTGGGAAAGACTCTTGACCACTGCTGCTTTGGGCTGAATGGTAACCAGGGCCCCAGCAGTGACAGGCCCATATTCCATCCCCACAATCCTGAGGCAGCCACTCCCCCAGGGATGTGACATCTCTCGGAAACACTTGAGGTCAGTGTTTTCCACTGAATGGAGAATTCCAGAGTCTTCTGTACCAGGGTGAGAACCTCAGGATTAAGTTTATCTGAGAGATTTGTTTCCAAAATCCCCACACATGTTGCTGTGGAGATGCGGTGCAAACATCATCTCCATGCTCTTCCCCAGCATTGCCAAGTATGTGTGGGAGTGAGAGAGAGCCACGTACCTACTCAAGGTGATTCTGACATCCTAGAGGGGAGAGAGAGGAGAGAGAGATTAAAAAAAATCTCAGTACCACCTGACACACACTTGGGATTCCAGGAAAGGGATTTTGCAAATACAGGGAAAATCAGCCCTGCCCTGGCCCTGGGGCCATGGTTTCACTGAGCTAATGGGGCTTTTCCAGGTCTAATATCAATGTGTCTGTGAGTCTGCAAAGAACAATAGTCATTCACATTTCAGCAATGTACACATTGAGTTACACTCAGATCTCTGACTGCTGGACCCCGGTGCCCGTACTTCCTGTCCCTGTGTTGGGATTTGGGATGTTTCTAGCTCAGTCTCACCTGCAGGAATTCACTTGCTGGCTTCTGACACTTCCCCTCCATCTCACTGATCAGCTCACTGAGACGGGAAATCCCCTCTGAGAGTTTGGTGATATTTTCATTCTGTATCTTCACAATCTCCTTGTCCAGCTTTTCCAGCTGGGCCAGCAGGAGTCGCTCTTGTTCCTCCAGGAACTGCCGCAGTTGCTGAAATTCAGACACAATCTTCTGCCTCTCGGTTTCTGTCTGTTTCTAGAAGAAATAAGGAAAGGGCTGGTCAGGAACACGGATGGAGCCTGATGATCTTTCATACAGTCTTACAAGAGAGAGTTTCTTTACAATCTCTAACACATCTGTGCAGAGACCAGGCCATGAGCCATCAGGCCTAGTGCTCAGAGCTACAGTCAGAAGTCAGGAACTACAGCCGAAGTCAGAGCTGGAGTCAAAGTCAGGAATTTACCAAGGGTTGGGGTTACAGTCGAGCTCAGAAGTCATGCCAAAGGCTGAGCCAGAATCAGTGTCTGGAGTCACACGGGGGATCAGGACTGGAGTCGGAGGCAGGGAGCCACGCGAAGGGTCAAGCCAAAGTCAGACAGCAGTACTGCAGGTCAAACCTGAGTCAGGAACAACGCCAGGGCCAAGCCAGAGTCAGGGTCCAGTCCAGCAGCAGATCGGGAGTTCACTCAGTTGTTTGGACAACTTCCCGTGACTCCTGCTGGCGTAATTCATGCAGCCGAACGTCTGCTCCAATCAGGAGCTTCGTAGGCAGATCCTCTGGTGGGCCAGAGTTCCACCAGCCCCTCCCCCGCTGGCTCTGGAGAGCGGTCGGGTTGTCATGAGAGTCTCTGTGGACTGAGGTTCAAAACCCACCATTCTTCCCATCCTGACACTTGACTCTACACTGTGATCACAAAGGAGAGGATTTTCTTACAGCTTCCCATCTGGGCCCAATCTCTCTGCAAGGGCTGTCTCCATGTCTACTGGGATATAGTCAATGCGGTTTGGGAGAAATTTTGTGAAAGCCACAAGGGGTAGTAATTAACTCATTCACTAAAATGCATCTTAGATCCTGCAGAAGACGCTGTTGTCCTTCTCCAGGGAGAGAACATTTGTGATATGCGCACACGCGCACGCACACACACAATCTCATGATCAGGGAGAAACACACACAAGGCCACAGAGAAATCTACCAATAAACATCCCTCCCAGCGCCGTGTCCCAGCTGGCGAAGAACAGGCACCGACCAGATACTCCCGGCTTCTCTCCTCTCCAGCCACTTTCAATCCCAGCAGCTTTTCTCTCTCTTCCCTCAGAGTCTTCAAATGGGCTTGTATTTTTTCCTGACAAACAGAAATGATTTGGTGGGTTTATTTTGAGGATAGTAGGGGGTAGATGAGGTGTTTTCCACCCAAAATTCTACATAACAGTCAGTCTTCCTCGATACACTAAGTGGGTAAGGCAATACCTTCTGCTGGCCCAGCTCCTGTTGGTAAAAGAGTCACACACAACTCAGCTCTGGGGAACATACTCTTTCCCAGGCCTGAAGAAGAGCTCTGTGTAACCTTGAAAGCTTGTCATTCACCACAGAAGTTGGCCATGAGCAGAAATTCCTTCATCTACCTTGTCTCTCTAATATCCCGGGACCAACAACAATACTGTGTACAACAGTGGGTCTTTCTAGAGGTAGGACATCAGAGACACCAAGGAAATGAAACCTTATTTATGGAAATTGGGCGGGTTTTCTATTCAGATTGTTTGAAGTTATTACATCCACTTTCTCCATTGAGTCGAACCAGTGGAAAACTGGTGTCCCATGGCGGTGAATCTATAAAGCTGTTTTTGAGAAGATTTAACAAACAGTGATACCAATCCCAGAAGCCTCCGGGGGCAGCCATGTAGGCTGGGATGCTCAAAGGAGTCCAACTCCATTGGCTTTCAGCCTGTACCCCTGGGGATGGGACGGGTTGGGCAGCACTCATCTAAGGACTAGGGCAAACTCCATTAGATGTGTTGATTTGTGTTAGGAACAGCTGGGGTTTGCCCTAGTGCTGTCCTAGCCCCTTTCCCTGCAATGGCCTCTGGGTAGCGACCCCAAAGTCCCGAGCAAAGACCCCAGAAGCGGTGGATTGTGGCAGATTTCAGAGGGCTGCCTGGTGGGACGAACGGAACCACGTTGGCTGGTCCTTGCCCATGAACACACGAGAACAGGTCAGAGTGGCACTGGTCCGCACGGCCCAGGGGTTAGTTTTGCTGAAGATAAGTCTGATCCCAGTGGCATGTGTCATGGACCTGCGCTGACTGGAGCCCTTGTGGGTGTGGACTGAAGGTGCTCGGGGTCCCACACCATGTTCAGCCCAGTGATCTCCTCTAGTGCAGGCCGGCAGCATCTGAGTTTAACCCCTCGTGGAGCAGGACAGGAGTTCAGAATCGCAGTGGGAAACCTCCTCTCTCTGCCGGGCCTAGGACCTGTATCGAGGAGTCTTTTCCTCCTACTGTCTGCACGCCATCACTGCTCAGTGCTGCTGAAAGTGGCAGAGTAGCTAGTGGTCTGAGCACTGAAGTGGGCCTTGGAAAACCAGGTTTTTATATCCAGCTCTGCCACTGATCTGCTGAGTCACCTTGGACAAGTCACTTCCTCTCACTGTGCCTCAGTTTCCCCTCCCACCCTTTGTCTGTCTTGTCCAGTTAGACTGTAAATGGCTCGGGGCAGGGATTGTCCCTCACCGGGTTTTTTGCAAGGCCCCCACAATCGAGGTCAGATCTCATCTGGGGTCTCTAGGGGATGCAAATAACAATAAACACTGTCATACAACCAGTAATACCAGCCACAGCTTGTAACTCCCCCAATCAGCTTTCATGCAATGAAGGCTACACACAGCTGAATGACAGGGTTACACCATTAAGCTGTAATTAACATCCAAAGTTATTACCCATTAGACTGGACAGCAACTCCCTACCTTGTACTCCTGGGCAGCTTCCTGTATGGGAACCACCGTGTGAGCGCGGTGAGCCCGGGACTCTCTGCAGATCACACAGATGGGGGTTTGATCCTCTTCACAGAACAGTTTCAGAGCCTCCTGGTGTTCCCCACACACCCCGCCCCCTCCTGCTCCCTTCGCTGCCTGGAAACTCAGCTGCTTGGCGATTTCTACGACATTTGCCAGCTGCCTGTTGGGCCTGAGGTGTCTCTGTTGCACAGTTTCTCTGCACTGAGGGCAGGAGGCGGCTGTGTCGGGTCCCTCCCAGCACTGGGCGATGCAGGCGCGGCAGAAATTGTGCCCACACTCCAGAGTGACAGGGCCTGTGAAATACTCCAGACAGATGGGACATGTCGCTTCCTCCTGGAGACTTTCCACGGGGTTCTCTGCAGCCATGGCTCCCTCCGGGCAGTGGGACAGGGTAAGTTTCAATTTCCTGAGTTCACACTATGCCCGCCTGCAGCAGCAAGGGGGGGTTTCCTTGCCTGAAAGTGACTTGTCCTGTTTGCTGAGCAGGAAGGACCCAACCAATTTCACCCCTGGAGGCTTTGGTGAAAAAATGTATCAGTTCTGGGGGGATCAGACAATATTTTGGTCAGACCAGAACTATTTAATGACACGAGACACTGAGATTCAAAAAGTTGAAGCTTTAGAACTGTTAAAATTGTCTGTGAGCAGGTAAGTCTCCTCCCTCCCCCAGCAGCTCCCCCAGGGCAATGACCCAGTGCCTCCTCCACCACCACAGGGACCGAGGCTGAGAGTCCATCTGAGGTTGGCTGAGGGGGCCTGTGCAATGTGCTGGGATCTCAGCCTGGCCCTAGGGGACAGGTGACCCTGTAACACAACCACACCCAGCAAGGCCTGCTCCCATTTTCTCCCTGTTTGTCAGTCCCAGCAGAGAGACCAGGGACTGCAGGGAGACCAAGGTCCCGTCCCCCACGTGAGGGCTGGGGCCCAATGGCCAAGGGCAGCCGGTGTGAGGGTAAACAGAGACCTCTCAGGCCACTTGCCTATTGCGGCTGCAGGAGGGGATGTGGGGACAGACGGAGGAGGCCTGGGGCAGTCTGGGAAGCCGCCATCGGGGACACGGAGAGGGAATTCAGCTGTGGCGGGGAAGCCGTGCTGCGCAGAGATGCTGCTCCGGGTGCAGCTAGTTACCCGGGTCCAGAGCTGCAGCAGTTTAACAATGTGGTTACTAGACGTTGCAGCTCAGCGGAGTGAAGTGCTGCCCTTCTGCTGGTCTTTGCGCGGCTTGAGATTTGCGAGCATCATTCAAACACCTTTCCCCTGCTGCTGTCTCAGGTACCCGGGTCTTCACTCAGCGTTGCAGAGCAGAGCAGATTCAGTGCTTTGGTACAGGGTTACGGAAAGGAAAGAGACTGGAATGGTACATACAGTACCTGTAATTTCTCTCCCCTGGCTGTCGGATGTACCGTGTGCAGCTGGTTCCTTAGAGACATTCAGTCAGACAGCTGGGGTGGCCTTTTTGTGCTCTGCCCCTTTCTCAGTAAATGGTGAGTGTAACTTTACCCACTCCGGTCCCTTTGGCACCACTGGGAGGCTGAGACCTTTCAAGATCGGAACACTGAATCGTAAGCTTTTCGCGTCTGCTCAGAGCTCAGCACCATGGGCCCTTGTCCTCCATAGACTGTAATACGAAGAGACACACAGGCATTGTATAGATGGGGAAACAGAGGCAGGGAGTGGGCTGATTCAATGGCCTCCCTATTCAGTGGCTACAGGGGCCAATGCAGACCTTAGGAGCAGCTCGGCAAGTCCTGAGCTCCAGCCAGAGCTGCATCCCTGGTTTAATGGTCCTAAGGGGCTTTGCCAGGGTGCAGAATACAAGACGTGCAGCTTCACCCTGGCCACACCCTTCTATCCCCTTCCACCCCTTCCTCCTCCAGCCTGTCCATGCCCCAACCCCACTCCCTCCCGCCCCTCCCAGGAGCACTCCCTGTGCCGGCAGCTGCTGGGGAGGAGGCACAAACAGCCACACTAGCCGGCACAGGAGCCAGAACATAACAATGGGCTGGGTCCAAATATCAAGAATGTCTTTTGATTTAGGGTCCAAATTTGGGGACTGACCTATGTGCTGAGGGGCTGGTTCTCCAAGGGGCTGGGCACCGGCAGCGCCCACTGACTCCGGCTGCAGCTGCGAATGCGGGTGGACCATTTACCCTGAAGTCCTGTATTCCGAGGAGATAAACCCAGACACCCAAAATCAGGCCACTGCTGTAAATTTAGGCCTTACCGACTTGCCCTTTAACAGCAGGACGTGGGCTAAGTCTCATTGTAAGTCGCTGTTTATACTTGGTCACTGCTCGGTCCCACGTTTGTAAGCAGCAGAAGTGCTCACCCCAGGGGTGCTCCGGAGCTCAAACCCCCATGGAAAAAATACAGGGGGAGCTCAGCACCCACCAGCCCTAGCTATTCTGTGGAGCTGCCAATGAGCTGTTTGGTGGCTGGGGGAGGTGCCTGGGGGAGGGCAGAGAGCAGCTAGCTGCAGATTGGCTGTCGCTTTGATGGAGGGGTTGGAGCCGGGGCGGGAAGAGGCAGCCAGAGGTCAAGGCCTTAAGGAATGAGGCGGAGTGGGTCAGAAGAGGCGGAGCTAGGGCAGGGCCTCAGGGGAGGGGCATGGTGGGGGCATGGCCTCAGGGCAGAGAGGGGGTAGAGCACCCCCAGGGAAAAATAAAAGTCAGCATCTATGCTCCCACTGCCTGCCGGGGGTGGGGGGCATTATTTGAACCAGAGTCCCCCACTGCTCAGGAGAGTGCGCTAACCACTCAGCCAGTGTTTTGCAAACTGGAGGGTCCTGACCCAAAAGGGGATTGCAAGGCTTTTGTAGAGGGGGTCATGAGATCACAAAAAATTATATGATAGCCACTGGTACGAGTGGAACACGGAGGTCATGGATTCTGCGATTTTATTTGACCTCTGTGACTTCATCTCCGCACACAGGGCTTCCTCTTCAACCCCACAACGTGGCTCCGGCTGTCAGCCCCACATGGCGGGGCTCAGGCTTCAGCTGCTTTGCATCTCCAGGATTGGAAGGGCTGCAGGAAGAGCAAGTGACGGGGGAATTTCCCACTGAACTGAAGGCACATTCTCAGGAAAGCCCAAGGGCTTCCAATGATATGATCTGTCCTATGGATGCAAGCGTCTATCAGTTATCCCTGGAGTCTGTCCATGTCCCTGCCCTGCTCTGCTCTCTCCCTGGTCGAATGTTACAGGCAGAGACAGAAGCTGAAAGGCAGAAACTTGTGTCTTACTTTCAGCAACTGCACAATGTCCTGGAGGAACAAGAGCGACTCCTGCTGGCCCAGCTGGAAGAGCTGGATCCAGAGACTGCAGAAAGAATTGAAAAGACAAAGCAAATTTTGCAGGAAATACCCTGTGCCTGTGAGCTGCTCCTGAACGGGCGTGTGTGTGTATGATCACAAACCGGAGAACTTGGAGGACGCTGATGTGGCTAGTAAATCGGTGAAACTAGCAGATTAACATTTCTCTTTTGATGTAGGAATAAAAACCCTGAATATTGTTCCCTTTTGTCCTTTTGAGCCATCTTTATCTTACGTAAGTATGTGTCCGTAAAAGAGTTTGGTTGTCCGTAATTTTTTTTCTATACTGTCCATAAAAATTATTTTCAGCACTTGGCAACCTTGGTCCCAGACACTCTCTGAGGGTAACCCTCCCGTGAGTGAGACGTTGAAGCAAAACGCTCCACTCTGGGCTTTTCTCTATCAGCGAACACAAATGGTGGTAGAAGCCATGCACTTTTAGAGAAGCTGTTTTACCAGGAGACGTATCTTGGGAACCCTTCGTCAACTGGCCTCCAATTTGGCCCCCAGCCTGACCCTGCTCCTCCGCAGGGCACACCAAATGTCCAGGCAAGCTGAGGGACTTTGTGGATCTCAGTGCACTTACAATAGTCAAGTTTTAAAGAGAAAGCTGGTCTCATCTATAACTCTAGTCATCGCGGTGGTGCACTACAATAAGGAAGGTGGTGTGACAGGACCCCCCCATCCTCCTCCAGCCATGGGCTGTGCAGCTAAGCAGGTGTCTACCTCTGTGCAGGGAGGCCTTAGCACTGCCCCTCTCACTGGCATCTCCCATTGGCTAGCTTAGGTGGCTTCCCCACTACAGTGCTGGCTTTTCTGGATCACAGTCTAAGGGAGAGTTTACACTACATCTCTGGGAGAGGCAGTTGTTAGATCGACAGAGGAATTCTTCCCTTGACCTATCTGCGTCTACATCAGGGGTTAGATTGGCCTAACTACGTCACACAGGGTGTGAAAGTTTTCACAGTGCTGAGCACAGTACCGAGGCCAACCTAAGTGGTAGGTAAAGACCAGGCCTCAGGAAGAATAAGGGTATGTCTACACTACAGTCGCTACTACGGCCGAGCTACAGCGGTGTCGCTGAAGGGCCGTCGTGTAGGTGCATCCTGCATCGACAGAAGTGGTTTTTCCATCATTGTAGTTAATCCCCCTTTCTGAGAGGCCGTCGCCAGGTCACCGGCAGAATTCCATTGTCTGCACCGGGGGTTAGGTCCATCTCGCTGTGGCACTCAGGGCACAATGTTTCACAGCCCTGGGTGACTTCACTAGGTTGATCTAAGTGTTGTGTAGAGCGGGCCTAAGAGGGGTTTCCCTGGAGCTAGCAGGAAACACAGGGGCTGAGGGATGGCTTGGTGTGTGTGCGGTAGAAAGTCAAAAGAAGCAGTCGTGAGTGTGAATCTGGCAGGAAACAGAGCGAGGGCTTGCTTCAGGGACAGGGAGCCCTGGAAAGGCAGACGTGCATTTCTCAGTTAGGAAACTGCTGGCTGCTGTTTGTTTCTATCCTGTTCAGGGCACAGGAATTTGTGGACATTGTTCGTTAATTATAAAGATTGCTTCAAAGAAATACCTGACTCCTATATTCACTTTCTCCTGCCAATGGAAGAACCTAGCGGGTCCCAAACGCTGGCTCACGGCTCAGGTCAAAGGAGCGATGGTGCAACCCGGGTCAGAATGCATTGGTGGGAAACATTTGCGGGGAGCTCCAGCAGCAAAGAGCCTGTGCAGAGGGGCAGATTGCTGCTCACTGTGGACTTGAGCATGTCCAGCCATGTGTGCGGAGCAGTCCCCGTTGTCCCTGCCCTTTAGCCCTGGGCCCCTGGCTGTAGCCACTAAAGCCCCTGCGTCCTGGCCCCTGCCTGGGGAGGCAGGGCTGGTTCTGCATGCTGCGAGGGGCCGTTGCCTGTAGGCAAGTGAGGGCAGCGAGTGGAGCCACCTGGCCCCCCCTTCCCAAGGCTGCAGCCAGGGATGTCTGGGTTGTGCTGGCAGCTTCAGGGTCAATCGGGGAGGAGCAGCGCGGGGCCAAGGCAGGCAAGGTGCCTGCCAGTCCCACTGTGCCACCAAACAGGAGCTGCCCTAGGCACGTGCCCCGCACTCCAACTCCTGCCCCAGCACCGAGCCCTGAGCCCCCTCCCACACCCTAACTCCCTCCCAGACCTCAGACCCCACCCCCAGCCCTGAGCCCCCTCCTGAGCCCTAACTCCCTCCCAGACCCCACCCCCTCATCCCACACTCCAAACTCCTTGGTCCCACCCTGGAGTCCCCTCCTGCACTCCCAACCCCTCATCCCTCACCTCCTCCCAAACCCCAACCCCCTGCCTCATCCCGCAGCCCCCTCCCACACTCTGAACCCTGCATTATGGCCGCACCCCAGAGCCTAGGAGGTCCCACAAAATCTAATAGCCCCTGGCCCCCAAAAGAGTTCATCCAGATCTGGGCGGGGGGTGGGGGGTGGGGAGGGATGGGTAGGATTGTTACTTTCCCTTCTGTCTATGGCGATTTACAAAGTTTAAAACTACAGTTTTCCTTCCAGATCTTTGATGGCACTTTGAATTGGCTGGGCTTTAACCTTCAGACTGCACTTTCAGACAGCTTTGAATATTTACCCTAAAATCTCCCCTCAGCTCACGGGTTGCTCCTGATTAATGAATTGCTGTGCTGACATTTTTACGCCTTATCACTAGCACGCTCCTGCTGCCTCTCACCTTGACCCAGGGAGCCCCTGTTGCCCGGCTGGTCCCAGGCGGGTGGTGAGATGTTCAGCAAGATGCTGCCAAGCCAAGGCTCCTCTGCACACAGATTGTCACTGAAATCACTCAGTGGGGTTTAGTTCCCGCCCATTGTTTCGGTGCAAGTCTGCTTGTGGCTGTGGACACCGCCTGTCACGGAGTGTGGGGGAGTCCAGGCCCTGCACCCCTCTTCCTGGGATTCACTGAGACTCTCAGCCAGCCAGTAAAACAGAGGTTTATTGGACAACAGGAACACAGTCCAAAACAGAGCTTGTGGGTACCCCCAGGACCCCTCAGTCAAGTC
Source organism: Natator depressus (assembly GCF_965152275.1). Classification (NCBI taxonomy): domain Eukaryota; kingdom Metazoa; phylum Chordata; order Testudines; family Cheloniidae; genus Natator; species Natator depressus. Next base: position 41,520,246 of record NC_134247.1, read on the forward strand.
CTTCTGGGGGAGCAGGGAGCTTAGACCCCAGCCCTGGAGTTCCCTGCGTTCCTCCACCCAGCCCCAAACTGAAACTAACCCCCCCCCCAGCCAGCTCTCTCCTGCAGCCTCTGTTCACATTCCTGGGCAGAGGTGTTACTGCCCCCTCCCCCTCCTGGCTCAGGTGACAGGCTCTCAGGTCTCCCATCCCCAGGGCACATTCCCAGGTCTACACTCCCCCCTCCCTGCTGAGTCACACCGTCACACCTGGACAACCAGCAGGAGGCGCTGCCGTGGTGAGTCTGCACCCAGTGACACGAGGGCAGTGTCAGTCCCTGTCACAGCGGCAGGGCGCTGGCACAAGCCCAGAATGCAGCGACAGCTGTCAACCACCACCTACCTGCGGGACCCCTTCTCCCGGGCTGGGATCCGGGGCCTGGATGGGTGCAGGATCTGGCAGCAATCAACCAGATGCAGGGGAATGCACCAACTGGCTGTGGATGCAGCGGAATGGACCAATTGGGAAGTGGACCAATTAGCACTTCTTTTTGAGCTGCAGCGTGTCTGCTCTGCAAATCCCCCGGACACTTGCTGTTCCGGAAAATCCCACGCAGCAGGCTCAAAAAAGAGGGAAAACCCAGACGTGGGGTAACCCTGTTTGTTACTGACATGTGCCATAGTTCTGGGGAATGCCCACAGACTGACTCCTCAGAGACGACAAAGGACTGACTGTCAGTCTTAGAAAACTCTTATCTGGCCGCCCACCAATAGGAAGAAAGGGTAAACAAAGAAGTTTACGATTCATCTGTAGCGCAGTGTGGAGCTCACCCATGCCATGGAGTTCCCTGACCCCAGGACCCAGCAAAGACTTTTCCGGTATAAAGGTTCCGAGTACAAGAAGGAGGAAAAAGGGCTCTGGCCACCTCCCCTCCCCCATCTCTACTCAGGGCAGCAAAATCGCTGGAAAGACAATAGGAGCATCATTGAGCTGGGGGAGTGGTCCGAGCTGGAAGGTTTTCCAATGAGCATGGACTGCTGAAAGCTTTTGGGTGATGAAATCCTTTTGCTTGTAAGGGTACGTCAACGCTCCAAACTTAAGTTGACCTGTATTACGTTGACTTATAACCACTCCAGTAATGACTGCGGTAGATGATGTCCACACTATCCTCCTTGGGTCGGTGGGGTGTGTCCTCACCAGGAGCACTTCCACCGACCTAGGAGGGGCACTGTGGGGAGCTGAGAGCCCGCTCTGCCAACTCCAGCAGCAGCTCTCTCCCAGGAACGGGGCTGCCCTACAAGCTCTGTGTGAATTGCTCCCCATCTAGGCCCATTCCCTGCTGGGCTGCCCCCTCCACTCCCTCTTCCCCATAAAGAGCGAGGGAGGCCACCTGGAGCTGCTCCCTCCGCCCCCCCCCCGCACCATTCCCCTCCCAGTTTGACACCAGACCATAAATAACTACTCTGAGAGCAGTCTTTAGTTGTGCACCCACTTTACAGTAATTTCATCTCGACCAATGAATTCTTCCCTGCTGGTCAGAACTGAGTCTAACCCACCTGCCCCCTGGTTCCTTCCTCCACCATCGGAAAGCAGAACTTGTCCCTGACGCGTTCCCAGCACTTCTGGCACAGTGGGTGCTGATAGAGTGACCAGGTGCCCAGTTTTCAACCATGAAGTCCAGTGGAAAAGGGGACCTGACAGTGTCCGATCACATCTACTGACCGGACAGCCAAAGTCGAGTTACTGCGGGTGGGGAGGCACTGGGTCATCACTCGCACCAGACCCCACTTATCTGGGGCTGCCTCCTACCTGCACTGGACAGCTGCAGCTCCCAGCCCCGGCTCCACAGACAAGTCCCTCCTCAGCAGGGCGGGGGGCGGGGGAGAAGTGGATGGTGGGCAGACCCTTGGAGGAAGAGGCGGAATTGGGGCAGGGCCTCGAAGGGAAGAGGTGGGGCAGGGATGGGACCTCGGGTGGGGGGGGAAGAGGCGGGGCAGGGGAGGTTCCAGCACTGCTGCGTGAGTGTCCATTTTTTAAATATTATCAAGGTGGCAACCCAAGTCGCTAGCTGAGAGGTTGTGAAAAATATTAATAAACATAGAAATACCATTTTTCACAGCAGCAGATTTACTAGCCTGCAATAAATAAATTTTGATTTTCATGTTTATAAGAGTAAGGGGATTGTTGGCCCCTTACTGAAACTTAATGGGTTGGCCATTAGTTGGCCATCTTAATCGGTTGGCCATCTCCTAACACCAAAAGAAAAGGGAAGGGCCAAGGAGAAATGAAGATCCTGAGACTGACAAGAGGGAGGAGTCCATGTGCTAGGTCAGCCTGATTGACAGGGCAGGCAGGCCAATGAGGGAGTCAGCAGCCGGGGGTCCCTCCTCTGTGTCAGCTGAGCTGGCTGGGCCAGAGCAGAGCAGGAGGGGCTAAGGAGAGAGGAGGGCTGGGCTGGGCTGGAGGTAGAGGGAAACTGGAGCAGTCGGGAGGCGGGAGCAGTGAGCGAAGGGGACCCTGGGCAAAGGGCCCAGGGCAAGGAGACGCCCTCAGCCAAGAGGCCTTGCAGGCCAGACTGTGTGGGGGATCATCACCCTGACAGGAAGAGGCTGATGCTAGGAAGAAGGGTCCTGCCACCTAGTGAGGAGTGGGCAAACTACGGCCTGCGGGCCACATCTGGCCCGTGGGACCCTCCTGCCTGGCTCCTGAGCTCCTGGCCCGGGAGGCTCGCACCTGCTCCTCCCCCACTGTTACCCCTCCTCCACAGCCTCAGCTCACTGCACAGCTGCAGAGCCGCGGCCTGACTGGGTGCTCTGTGCTGGGCGGTGGCATGGCTGGCTCTGCCCGGGCAGCGCGGCTACCTGTCCTGGTGCTCTGGCTATGTCCTGGTGCTCCAGGCAGTGCGGTAAGGGGGCAGGGAGCGGTGGGGGGGGGGGTTGGATAGAGGGTAGAGGAGTTTGGGGTGGTGGTCAGGGGGCGGGGGTGTGGAAAGGGTTTAGGGCAGAGGGCAGTGAACAGGGGCATTGAATGGGGTCAGGGGTCCCAGGTGGGCAGTCAGGAAGGAGGGGGGGGTTGGATGGGGCAAGGGTCCCGGGGGGACCATCAGGGGGCAGGAAACAAGGGGGGTTGTATAGGGGGCTGAGCCGGGTCACGCCTGGCTGTTTGAGGAGGCACAGCCTCCCCTAACCGGCCCTCCATACAATTTTGGAAACCTGATGTGGCCCTCAGGCCAAAAAGTTTGCCTGCCCCTGACCTAGAGCCTGAGGGCTTGTGGCCACCACCGGAGTAAGTGTCCGACCCGGAGCATCCCAGCAGCACAGCCAGGGCCTGGGCAGGAGGCCTGGGAGGTGGGAGGGACAGACTGTGAAGTGCCCTGGCATTCCAGAGAGGGTTGTTTGGGGTTCACTCCCACAGAGCGGGGTGACGTTTTCCTTTCATCTTTCCCACTTTTCTCCTTATTCTTTTTATTACTTGCTGTTTAATACATTGTATTTGTTCTTAACTCTGTGCAATGATCAAGGAAGCATCCAGAGTGGAGAGAACACCCCACAATGGGGACACCTGTCCTGAGTGATCACAAGATTGGGGGTCGAGCGCCTCAGGAGCCCTGGGCCCAGCCTTGGGTTACGGGTCCAGAGTGGAAGCGGCGGGGGGAAAGGGGTCCTCGAGGTCATGCAGGCCTCTGGGTAAAGGACTAAAATCCTTTTGCTAGCTAGTTCCTCTGGGGCTCAGTAGAAGCCAGAAAAGTTCCCCACACTAGGAGGAGTGTTCCCCCCTCTTACCTCTGTGCATAGTTATTGGTTTCTAGTAAAGTTATTTAGGATTATAGGGGCAAGTGTCAGAGCGGGCACCAGCGAGAGTTGCTGGCCACACTCTGAAGCCACCAAATCTGGTCGTGAGAACCCCTGGGCAAGATGCTCATGATGGTCCCTTGTGACCTTGGAGCCTGTGAGTGTAACAGGAGCCGGACACAGGGATGCTGATCCTTAGTTGAGTTGATCGCTAGGACCCAGGAGCGGCTGGGGGGCGGCTCCGGGGGGAGCGATCGCGGGGCTCAGGCCCGGCCCAGGAAGTGACTCGCAGCCGCTGCGGGGACTCTGGCTCCCAGGCTCCCGGCGAGATCCCCGAGCCCCGGCGGCTGGTGCTGGGAGCCCGGAGCCCGGGCTGCAGCCGGGAGAGGGGAACCTCCAGACGGGCCCTGCCCGCTGCTCCCCAGGAGCCTCTCCCAGGGCAGAGCCCCCAGCCCGGCCAGGGCCCCCTTCCCGGCCCGGCCCCTGCCCCGGGGGGCCCCGCTGGGAGGGAAGGTAAGAGAGACCCGCCCCGCCACCGGGGCTGCAGGGGGCGGGTTTGGCCCCAGGCTGCTCCCCGCAGAGCTGGCTGCGATTCCGTGCCCCGGGCCCAGGAAAGCTGCCGCAGCTCCCGGTGTGTGCGGGGCGGGGGGAGCCCGGCCGGGCCGGGGGCTGGGACAGCAACCCGTGGGGGCAGCCGGGAGGGGGCTGAAGAGGTTGCGGGGAGTGGCCAAGGGGGGACTGAGGGGAGAACAGGGATGTGTGAGGCCGGGGGCAGGAGGGGGATGCGGCGGCCAGGAAGTGGGTGGCTGAAGGGGGGATGGGGCGATGTAGGGGAATCGGGGAGACTTATGGGGCGGGTGGGAACAGGGCTGCAATAGAGGGAAACTCTGAGTTGGGGGGGGGTCACTGCGAGGGAAATGGGGGGATGTGGAAAGGGGAGGCCGGGGGCAGCGAGACTGGCTGGGGACCAGAGGGATAGAGGTTAGGGGTCGGGGAGAAGAGATGGGGAGAGAGACAAGGCAACTGCCCCACCCCATTGGACAGGTGAGGGGGAGGGGCTGCCCCACCCAGCAGCCAGACGGGGTCAGAAGCTACAAGGCAAATATCCAGATTTCCCCCCCCCCCCCCGCCCTGTTTCCCGTGTATTATTGTCAGACACACCCACGCTGGTGGGGTCCGTGTCTCCTGAGTGTTGGGGGCTGCCCAGGGCCCTGGTCTGATTTCCAGGCAGGATCCAGATCTCAGCCACACCGGAGTCAGACCGGAGTCACTGCTGGCTCTGAGCGTGGATGGGCCAGTGGGATCCGCCTCCGCCTGCCTGTCCCTGGGGGCTGCAGGGGCAGGACAGGGAGGCTCAGGCATGAGCTGCTGCCAGCAGAGGGCTCCGGGTCTGGCTGAGGGAGAGGAGGAGGCTGGTGCCTGTCTCTGCTCCTGATGTCAGAGCCCTTGAATTGAGCTCCCTGGCTCAGACACTGCTGCCTACCTGAGAGCCCAGAGTGTGAAACTGCTGGTCCCCCTCTGGGGCTGGGCCAGGGACAGACCTTCATTAACCCCCCCCCGGGCCCAGCCCGGGTGGGGACTTTCACTGAGCCTGGAACCAGCCCCTGTGGCAGCCCCGGGCTCTGCCCACGCCAGCCCCTGAGCCGCAGCCTGCAGGGGATGGGGAGTCCCGGGGGGACAGGGCTGGGGCCCGGCAGGACAGTGACTCTGCACAAAGGGCCCCTTTCAGGGACCTGCTGGTGAGTTTGTACCAGAGGGGGAGGGGCTCCCCATGGGTCTGCGGGTCCCCGAGCTGCTGCCCTCAGTGACCCAGCCTGGCTCACCCTGGAGAGCAAACGCCCATGGGAACGGGACAGTCCCCAGTTCTTCCAGGCAGAGGGGGGAGGGAAGGAGACAGAAAGGGCAGAGGGGAGACCTGAAAGGGGCAGCAGGAGCAGGAAGTGGGGAGGGAGGTTCCCAGCTCCCAGCCCTGCCTGGATCCCTTCCCTGCATCACCCCAGGGCAGACAGCTCCTTCCCTTGTGCCCAGGAGAGTCAGATGGAGGAGAAGTCAGTTCCTGCCCTGGCCGATTCCCTGCGCTGCTGGGGGGACATGCTGCCCTCAGGGCCAATGTCAGGGGGGATCCCCCAAAGTGGCTCCTTTGATTCTGCTATTTTCTAGCATTTGTCTTAGAGACGCTGTCCCTGGTGGCGGTGGGGGGGGGGGAGGGTTAAAAGTGTCTCAGGGGTTCAGTGCTGGGGGGAGGGTCCGGGTCTGTGTTGTGATAAAGTGACTGAGGGTTTTCCCAGCATAGCAGAGCCCAGAGCGTCTGTCTGCAGGGAGAGAGCCTGGGGGGAATTGGGGTGTGACATGGACTCAAGCCCCTTCTGTAACCTCCCGCATTGCCCCTATTGCCCCGACAGGCTGAGGAATCACGTCCACATTTCACTCCAGATCGTCCCATCTTCCAGGGGACAGGAAAGCGAAATGTCTGTGATGGAGCCAGCTCAGGTAGGGGATTTTCAGGGCGGGGCTCGGAAAACAGACCAGACTCCCACTGCTGGTGCCTGACCCCACTGGGCAGAGGCTGCTGTGAAATACGAAGGGAAACTGTTGGGATTCCTGTCCCTGTCCCTGGCTCAGAGCTCTGCTTCCCGTCTCAGCCTGTGGCTGGCAGGCGAGTGGGAAATGAGAAGACCCTGCTCTGCTCCGTGTCCTGGGGATGACAACAAGGAGCTCTCACTTTCTCTCACCCCCTGAAGCCTCTTGACAGCTCTGAGCAGGGTGCAGGGAGAATTCAGATTTTATGGGCCTCCTCCCCTGTGACTAGTGGGATTGTGGCTGGGGCAGCAGGTGCTGAGTGGGGGACTCTTGTTGTTTCAGATGCCGGTGACCTTCGAGGAGGTGGCTGTGTATTTCACCCAGGGGCAGGGGGCTCTGCTGGATCCCGCTCAGAGAGCCCTCTACAGGGACATCATGCAGGAGAACTACGAGACAGTGACCTCGCTGGGTAAGGGAGTCCCGTCCCCTCGGTTATTAGAAGCCGTGGGGCCTGAGTGTCTGAATCTGGTCAGGTTCTTCCCTGGCCAGTTGGTTTAGGGGGCCAGGGTCACGTTGTCCACAGCTCCTCTGTGGGAGACACTTTGATCTCCATACCCTCTTCAAGGGAACAGGAGAGTCAGAAACATAATAGACATGTTAACTCATCCCCATCTCTCCAGCTTTCAAGGAACCAGAAGCAGGGTATTGTCCTGCCTGTGTTATTTCTCCTTCACACACCGTTCGCCTTCTTTCCTGGGACTAGCTCCAGCGGTGCGGAGGGCTCGAAGTTCTGCAGGCTTGGAAATAGGCAGGAGTTTAACACATGAGATGTGTGTGTCTCAGCAAGTCCCGCAGAGCACAACTATCCTGAGGATGTAACAACACACACCCGCCCCCCGATGTCTGCTGTTCCCAAGGGGTCTGCGTTACCACAATCCCATGTAGGGTCAGGTTAAACTCCAGGAATGTTTCTTGTGACAAACTATCAATGCTCCATTCACCCTGACCTTTCCTGATTTCACCCCCTGCGCAGGAGTCCCCATTCCCAAACCTGACCTGATCGCCCGGCTGGAACGAGGGGAAGAGCCGTGGGTCCCGGATCTCCAGGACTCCAAGGAAAGGGAGAACCCGAGAGGCACCCGCACAGGTGAGGAGTCAGGAAAACTGGCAGAGAAACCATCTGGCGAGTGAAGGAAAAAGCTGGGACTCCCAAAATGTGCCATGAGCGAGAGCCCTCAGTTCTGCCCCTTCTCACCCAGGTCAGGGCTGCAGTCAGCAGGTGTCGTATCATGAAGGCAAAGATCAGTCACAGCTTCCCACCCATCCTGTTAGCTGTCGGGAATTTCCTCCCTGAGTTGACTTCCCTGGGAGTGTTGGGGTGGGATGTGGAGGCAGAATCCAGTGTCTCCATCTCCCCAACAGTCACTGTGTGGTGTTTTCCCTGTTTTTTATTCCCCTTTCTGTCCTTTCTCCCTGGGCACAGGCAGTGACTCCTGTCTGGGTTCTCTCTCTCCCAGCAGGTGATAGGACAGTGAGTGAGAACAAGGAGGAGAATCAGCAGCAGGAAGATCCTGAGAAAGTGGAACTGCAGGAGACATTTTTTAGAAGAGCTGAAGGGAATTTTTCCCAGGGCTGGGAACAGGGAAATGCCTGGGGAGATCAACACAGATCAGAGATGCAGCTGGGAAACTATCCCGGGAAGAAACTGGATGAATCCACTCAATGTGGCGGAGGATGCAAGGATGCCAAGGAAGCCACAGTCCAGCAGACAAGTCACAATGAAGAGAAACCCTACAAATGCCTTGACTGTGGGAAAAGATTCCGTTTCACTGCAACCCTTCTTACACATTGGAGAACCCAGACAGGAGAGAAGTCCTATAAATGCTTAGACTGTAGGAAAAGCTTCAATAAGAAGTCCTGTCGTATTATACACCAGAGAATGCACACAGGAGAGAGACCCTATAAATGTCTTGAGTGTGGAGAATGTTTTAGAAAAAGTTCATTCCTCAATAATCATGGGCAAATCCACATGGGAGAAAGACCCTATAAATGCCTTGAGTGTGGGAAAAGCTTCCACCACAAATCAACCTTTAATACACATCAGAAAACCCACAAGGGAGAGAAAGCCCATAAATGCTTGGACTGTGGGAAAACTTTCAGTCAGCGCTCAAGACTTATTGAACATAGCAGAATCCACACAGGAGAGAGACCGTATAAATGCCTTGAGTGTGGGAAAAGATTTATGGCAAGTTCATCCCTTACTATACATGGGAGAATCCACACTGGAGAAAGACCCTTTAAATGTCTTAAGTGTGGGAAAAGTTTTATGACAAGTTCATCCTTTACTAAACATGGGAGAATCCACACAGGAGAAAGACCTTATAAATGCCTTGAGTGTGGAAAAAGTTTTGTACAAAATACATCCCTTACTATACATGGGAGAATCCACACTGGAGAAAAACCCTATAAATGCCTTGAGTGTGGGAAAAGTTTCATTCAGAGATCAAATCTTACTACACATCAGAAAACCCACACAGGAGAGAAAGCCCATAAATGCTTGGACTGTGGGAAAACTTTCAGTCAGCGCTCAAGACTTATTAATCATAGGAAAATCCACACAAGAGAAAGACCATATAAATGTTTGGATTGTGGGAAAAGTTTTGGTCAGAGCTCATACCTTCTTGAACACAGCAGAATCCACACAGGAGAGAGACCATATAAATGCCTTGAGTGTGGGAAACGTTTTGTACAAAATTCATCCCTTACTGTGCATGGGAGAATCCACACTGGAGAAAGACCCTATAAATGCCTTGAGTGTGGGAAAAGTTTTCTGCTAAATTCATCCCTTACTATACATGGGAGAATCCACACTGGAGAAAGACCCTATAAATGTCTTGAGTGCGGGAAAAGTTTTATGGCAAGTTCATCTCTTACTAAACATGGGAGAATACACACAGGAGAAAGACCCTATAAATGCCTTGAGTGTGGGAAAAGTTTCCACCACAAAACAACCTTTAATACACATCAGAAAACCCACACGGGAGAGAAACCCCATAAATGCTTGGACTGTGGGAAAACTTTCCGTCGGCGCTCACACCTTACTCGACATGGGAGAATCCACATGAGGGAGAGACCTTATAAATGCCTTGAGTGTGGGAAAAGCTTCAGTAAGAGCTCAGAGCTCACCAAACATCAGAAAATCCACAAGGGTGAGAGACCCCAGAAATAGCCTGACTGCTGGAAAAGATTCAATTTGACTTCACATATCAGTGACTGACACAACAGAGAGACCTTGAATGTGGGGGAATCTTCATTTGGTGGTCCCGGAGTATCAGGCATCTGCAAATCTGCACAGGGAAGAAACCTCTGAGATGTTCTCAGTGTGGAAAATGCTCCAAGTGGAGCTAACACCATGTGGGACATCAGAGACTCCCCCACACAGCAGGGAAATTCTCTCAGGGTCCTGACTAAGCCACAGTAACAAACCCATTTCCTAATTCCCACACACATCAGGGGCTTTTGGCTCTTGCTGGGGTGAGGATCCAGCAGCAGCCGAGCATCAGCTGGTCAGTGACCCTCTGGCTCTGCCTGGTCTAAGCAAACTCCAGGCAGAGGAGGAGAAGCCCCCATCAGCCCCTCCTCCCTGTTGCAGCCCTGGCTGCTGAGCTGATGGGCCAGAGGTGGGGGAAGGGAGAGAGAGAAACTCCTACGGACGCTCCCTCTGCCTGGCTGAAGTTCCCCCCTCTCCATTCCCCTCCCAGGCGGGATCCCCCTTCCATGGAGATAAGGAGAAGGACACTTGGGCCAGGCCCCACCTTCACTCTAGACCCCTGTTAAGTTTTTACATCCCTATCAGCTACCACATCTCCCCATGTGTCTAGTGTAACAGTTCCTGTTTCTATTGAAATGTTGTCATTTGAGTTCAGTGCTGTCTCAAACCTCCTTCAATTTCCTTTGATCCACCAGTGGGTCTTGCTTTAGCCAATTACTTTGTCTCTCTGTCCGGCACCCTAGTGCTTTATCCCATGTGCCATTTGTCTACAGAACTTGGTTCCCAAATATTCACTAAAGGCCAGAAGTTTCAAGGCACCTAGATACTTTGTAATATGCCACTAGAGGCCTGAATCCTTTTGAAAATCTGTCCCTAAGGGCCTTAGAGTGTCTCCTATACAGGGCTTCTCAAAAGTGGTATTTTTTTTACTAAGCATAGATATGCAACCCCAAGACAGATTGACAACCCCAAGAATTCAAACCCCGTGAGTTATGCACCCAACAGTCTAGAATTTAAATAAAGAAATGAATACATTTTGTTTTTGTCTTATCTTTTTGTGTCTGAGCCTTTGGGGTGTACTAGCTTCATAGGTTTACTGCTACCCCTTCCAAAGTCCCTATATCTAGGATGGTTGTATAATCCTGTAACATTTGATGCCATTTTATACTTCCAGGAACATGTGATTCCCCTCCCCCACTTGCAATTGAAAATTGATTTTAAAACCTTATTTCCGTAAGTAACCCCCCATCCTGCACCCTCGGAAGTGCCCACTTGACTTTTCTCTGACTTCATTTATTGCATCATCGATGTGGATTTTTCTACCACATTGTTTGTACTTCTAATGGCCTATTTAAGTTCTCAGCCTTTTATGGATGCTACATTCTTTGTTGTGATCCATTTCAGGGATGTTCTTCCTTCTGGCACGTGTACCGATTTGTACGGCCAAAGTCAAATCATTTTTAAAAGGAATTGCTCTGTTTCTCCTTTTCATTGGTCAGCCCGGGGGACACCGTGCTGACCTCACCCTTTCCTTTATGTTTTCGCAGTGGGCTAGTAATGCAGGTTAATTGCCCCATGGTAAATACGCCCATTTTCTTATGGACGCAGACTCTACCGCTGATTCCGATGGTAAATGATCCATTATTGTTCATGGCCTGAAAACTCTGATCCTGATTGGGTGGCTAGTACTCCTGTTCCTTTGCCAAGCGCTGCCTCTGAATGTCTGCGCCTGTTTGTGGGGGCGTCATGGAAAAGAAATGAAAACATTTAAAACGAAAGAGTTAGCACCAAAACCTAAAAAGTTAGCACTGTCCCACCACCTCCCATGTTCCCTTTCCTTTCCTTCCTCACGGCTTGTCTGTATGGTCTGCTGCTAACAGTGCAAAGTTAATGCAAATAAATCCCAGGGCTCCAAACCCCTCTGTGGATGCTCTTATTCAGAAGTAAGGTGGCCTTAATTTTGACAGTGGCGGTCAGGGCAACCACAGACAAATGCAGGAGACCTTCCTCCCAACACTGTAAATTGTCAGGCCTTTGATCTCTTCTTGAACATGTTTAAAGCTTGGATAGTCCAGATGCAACCCACATTCGATGTTTCAAGTCCAAAGAGAAGGCGCGAAGCAGTGGGGTGCTCATCTCATCTTCCCTGAGTGTTGCCTTGTGTAGAAACGGCATGATGATATTTCACAGCTTTGGCCTGACAAAATTTCATGAAATGGGTTGAGGTTGAATTTTAAGGTGATCTCACTCCTCCTCTCTGTCTCTCCTGCAAAGGACAGGACATCCTTCATGAGCAGGAGAATGAAGGCCGGATAGTGTCATGGCAGACTCTGCTGTGCTGTGCTGTGCAGGGATCCCCTTTATAAGCAACACAGACCGGGGGGGGGGGGGGCACTCTTGTCCCAGGAGAATGAGCCGATTGATCCACAGTTTTGGTGCTTTAAACTGTAAAGACTCTCTGAGCTCAGCATCTCCCTGCTCACTAACCACAGGGTAGCTAAACTATCTCTCCTCCGAATTAGGCACTGCCACGAAAATGTAACTTGGACAGACAGCATTGTCTGTTACCCTGTTGTACAAGGGGATGGTCATGTCGGCGACTCTGTGACTGCCATGCCCACAAAGGTGTGAGGCACAGTCTGGCAGGTGTAACAAACACATATTAAACTCACTTCACACATTGTCATGTTGTGTCTCAGCACAGGTGCAGAGCGCGGGGCTGATCTTGCTCCAAAGCATCCAGAAGTAGGGAGGGGCAGTTACCAGACATGCTCTGTATTTGTTTCCAAAGCTGATTCAGATGTTTTCGTTGCAGGCCAGCCACTGGGCTCGGCTGCTCCTTCTTTACTCATCTGAGAGCTGAGGCAACCAGAGCTTGGAGGGGAGGTAGGTGTTTACGACAGCCCTGTGTCACAGAGTCACAGCCTCTGTACCCTGGGTCAGCTCTGAATGAAGCCAGGCAGGATTCTGGTACAGTGTCTCTCCCCTCGGAGCACACTCTCCCCAGGGCAAGAAGCTTCCTGGGTCTGACACTGGCATTTTCAGAACCCCTGTTCACACTGCGAGCTCCTGGCAGGGAGTCCACCTGGGCGAGACACCTGGGGAAGCCTGACACACCCCTCACAGGGGCCATGCACCCCACCTCCACAGTCAGCCGTGACTCTCAGCCAGCTTGGAAAACAGAAGGGTTTGTTAGTCGTTGAGAACACAGCGTAGAACAGAGCTTGTTAGCACAGAAATCAGGAGCATTCAGCAAAGTCTGGCTTGAGGGGAATCCAGAGTCCAGAGCCCTGGGCTCTCCCCGCTGAGTCCCAAACCAGGAGACTGATGCGCTTCCAGCCCCTCATCCTGAGTGATGCCCAGCTGCTCCTCCTCTGTGCTTTCTCTCCTTCCTAGGAAAACAGGTCACCTGGCCTCCCCCTCTCTCTTTGTTCTCCAACACCTTCGGCTGGCTCCTTGCAGAGGACGGGCTCCAGCCATCGCTTGCCAGGATACAGAGTGTCAGCCATTCTCTGTGCCCAAGCAGCCAGTCTGCATGTCACACCTGCCCTCTAGGGATGTCCACAATCATCACACATCTGTATCCCACCCCCGATACTTGAGTAACACATGGGGAAAGTGAGGCACACACAATATTCAGAAAAAAACATTAAGAACATTCCCGCTTCCTCATACCCTTCTGAGACCAGCCCAGGGGCTGGAACCAGTGGCTGGAGCCAGCCCCTAGAGTACCTGAGCCTGAGCCTGCAGGGGATGGAGCGACCTGGGGAAAGGGCTGGAGCCGGGCAGGGAAATGACTCTGCACAAAGGGCCACTTTCAGGGACCGGCTGGTGAGTTTGACCTACAAGGGGAGAGGGTTCCCCGTGTGTCTGTGAGTCCCAGAGCTGCTGCCCTCAGTGACACAGCCAGGTTCAACCCCTGTTACCAGTGTCAGTGACTGATCTGCTTAATGAGACAAAGGTCCATGTCAATGGGGCAGTCACCCGTTCTCCCAGGGAGAGGGAAGAAGATAAAAAGGGACAGTGGAGAGACTGTAAGGGGCAGCAGGAGCAACAAGTGGGGAGGAGGTTCCCAGCTCTGCCCAGATCTATTCCCTGCATCCACCTGAGCAGACTGACTCCTGGGAACAAGGGCAGGAGCTGAGAGAGGAAAAGCCAGTTGCTTGCTCTGCTGAGCACTGCACTACTTAGGGAGAAGAGGGAGAGCTAGAGGGGGTCACAGTACACTGTGGGGCAGTACCCTGAAGTGACTCCTTTGATTTTGCTCTTTTTCCAGCATTTCACTCAGAGATGCTGTTACGGGAAGGTTTAAAAGGGTCCCTGGAGAGTTTAGTTCTGCTGGGAGGGGCCTGGCCTGTGTGGTAATAAACTAACTGGGTTTGTTCCCAGCATGGCAGAGCCCAGAGCGTCTATCTGCAGGGAGACAGCCTGGGGGGAATCGGGGTGTGACTTGGACTCAAGCCCCTTCTGTAACCTCGCACATCGCCCCTCTCACCGTGACAGGCTGAAGAAACACATCTAGATTTCACTCCAGATTATCCCGTCTTCCAGGGGACAGGGAAGGGAAATGGCTGTGATGGAGCCAGCTCAGGTAGGGGATTTTCAGGGAGCAGCTGGATGACGTGAGGGAGAGGCAGGGAGGAGAAGGGTGTTATAAACATTCCCCAATTTCTAAAACAGGACCCAACCCCTCTGGGCAGGGCTGGGAAAACTGACCAGACTCCCAGTGCTGGAGCCTGACCCCACTGGGAAGAGGCTGCTGTGAAATATGAAATATGAAGGGAAGCTGTCGGGATTCCTGTCCCCGTCCCCGGCTCAGAGCTCTGCTTCCCGTGTCAGCCTGTGGCTGGCAGGCGTGTGGGAAATGAGAGGACCCTGCCCAGTTTTGAGTTCTATCCTTGAGGTTTTGAGTTCTATCCTTGAGGGGGCCATTCTGTTTCTCGCAAAGCCACCCCTTTGTTGATTTTAATTCCCTGGAAGCCAACCCTGGAAGCCATGTTGTCAGTCGCCCCTCCTTCCGCCAGAGCAACGGCAAACAATCATTTCGCGCCCTTTTCCCTGGATTGCCCGAGCAGGAGCAGACGCCATAGCACAGCAAGCATGGAGCCCCTTCAGCTCACTTCAGCAGTTATGACCATTGTAAACACCTCGCACATTATCGTGCAGTGTATGCAGAACCAGCACCTGAAAAACCAGGCGAGGAGGCGACGGTAGCACGGTGATGAGGACATGAACACACTTTTCTCTAAAACCGCGTTCCCCCGCCATTTTGAGATCATGGTGTTAATGGGGCAGGCTCATGCCGTGGAACGCTGATTCTGGGCCCGGGAAACAAGCACAGAGTGGTGGGGCCGCAAAGTGTTGCAGTTCTGGGACGATTCCCAGTGGCTCCGAAACTTTCGCATGCATAAGGGCACTTTCATGGAACTTTGTGACTTGCTTTCCCCGGCCCTGAAGCGCAAGAATACCAAGATGAGAGCAGCCCTCACAGTTGAGAAGCGAGTGGCAATAGCTCTGTGGAAGCTTGCAACACCAGACAACTACCCGTCAGTCGGTAATCAATTTGGAGTGAGCAAATCTACTGTGGGGGTTGCTGTGATGCAAGTTGCCAACACAATCACTAAGCTGCTGCTATCAAAGGTAGTGACTCTGGGAAATGTGCAGGTCCTAGTGGATGGCTTTGATGCAATGGGATTCCCTAACTGTGGTGGGGCTATAGACGGAAATCATATCCCTATCTTGGGACCGGATCACCAGGGCAGCCAGTACATAAACCGCAAGGGGTGCTTTTCAATGGTGCTACAAGCACTGGTGGATCACAAGGGACGTTTCACCAACATCAATGTGGGATGGATGGGAAGGGTTCATAACGTTCGCGTCTTCAGGAACTCTGGTCTGTTTAAATGGCTGCAGGAAGGGATTTACTTTCCAGACCAGAAAATAACCATTGGGGATGTTGAAATGCCTATAGTTATCCTTGGGGACCCAGCCTACCCCTTAATGCCATGGCTCATGAAGCTGTACACAGGCACCCTGGACAGTAGCCAGGAGCTGTTCAACTATAGGCTGAGCAAGTGCAGAATGGTGGTAGAATGTGCATTTGGACGTTTAACGGGTCGCTGGCGCAGTTTACTGACTCGCTCAGACCTCAGCGAAACCAATATTCCCATTGTTATTGCTGCTTGTTGTGTGCTCCACAATATCTGTGAGAGTAAGGGGGAGATGTTTATGGCGGGGTGGGAGGTTGATGCAAATCACCTGGCTGCTGAATACGCGCAGCCAGACACCAAGGCAGTTAGAAGAGCACAGCAGGAAGTGGTGCGCACCAGAGAAGCTTTGAAATCCAGTTTCATGACTGGCCAGGGTACTGTGTTACACTTCTGTTTGTTTCTCCTTGATGAAAACCCCCCCCTTGGTTGACTCTAATTCCCTGTAAGCCACCCACGCTCCCGTCTTCAATCATAGCTTGCTTGCAAAGGAAATAAAGTCACTATCATTTAAAAAACATGTATTCTTTATTAATTGATTATAAAAATAGGGAGATAACTCACAAGGTAGCCCAGGTGGGGTGTGGGAGGAGGGTAGGAGGGAAGGAAAAGGCCACTTTAAAACTTGTTGAATGCCAGCCTTCTGTTGCTTGGGCTGTCCACTGGGGTGGAGTGGTTGGGTGCCCGGAACCTCCCCTAACGCGTTCTTGGATGTCTGGGTGAGGAGGCTATGGAACTTGGGGAGAAGGAAGGGGGTTAAGCAGGGTCTGCAGCAGCAGTCTGTGATCCTGCTGCCATTCCTGAACCTTCACCAGATGTCGGAGCATGTCCGTTTGATCCCGCAGTATCCCCAGCGTTTCCTCATGCCTCCTCTGATCTTCCTGCTGTCACCTATCCTCACGTTCATCGGCCACCATCCTGTACTCTTCTATTGTGTCCCTCCACACAGCTCTGTCAGTGCCGGACGACTGCATGAGCTCAGAGAACATGTCATCGGGTGTGCGTTTTTTTCGCCGCCTTATCTGGGATAGCCTCTGGGATGGAGGAGGGAGGCTTGAAACATTTGCAGCTGCTGGAGGAAAAAAAGGGAGTGAAGTATTTAAAAAGATACATTTTACTCAACAATGGCTATACTCTTTCACAGTGAACAACACTATTCACATTACATAGCACATGTGATTTTGGTACAAGGTCACATTTTGCTTCTTATATTGAGTGCCTGTGGCTTTGGTGTTAGAGATCACACATGCAGGGCCGGGCAACAGAATTTGGCTTGCAGGCGGCCATGGTAAGCCATAGTCTTTCAGCTTCTGCAACCTTCATAACAGCAGCCCCCTCCTTTCCCATACCAAGCAAAGCCCGTTGAGTTGGCCATTTACTGCTGCAGTTTTCCTGTCAACGTGCAGCAGCAGAAACCAAACTAACCCCCTCTCCCCATCCAATTCTCTGGGATGATCGCTTTTCCCCTACCCCCACCGCCTGGCTGGTATCAGGGAAGATCCCTGCTAGCCAAACGCAAACAGCTCAGTGCCAATGGCCCCCCCTCCCACCGCGTGGCTAACTGAGGGGAGGATTTCTTTTCAGCCAGAGGCAAACAGCCCAGTCGGAACGGTCACTCTGAATGTCCCCTTAATCAAATTCCCCTATTTCAAATAGTTTACCATGAACGATATCACTCTCCTGAGGATAACACAGAGAGATAAAGAATGGATGTTGCTTGAACGCCAGCAAACACCGGGACCATACGCTGCCAGGCTTTGTCATGCAATGATACCAGATTACTTGCTACTAGCATGGCGTGGTAAAGTGTCCTACCATGGAAGACGGAATAAGGCTGCTTTCCCCAGAACCCTTCTGCAAAGGCTTTTAAAGTACCCCCAGGAGAGCTTCATGGAGATGTCTCTGGAGGATTTCCGCTCCATCCCCAGACATGTTAACAGACTTTTCCAGTAGCTGTTCTGGCCACGAATGCATCCCAAGTCCTCAGGGCTACTTAATCATTAAAAAACGCTTACTTTTATAACATGTATTATATTTTAAAAGGTATACTCACCAGAGGTCCCTTCTCTGGCTTCGTTGGGTTGGGAGGGTATTTCAGTCAGGGTGATAAAAAGATCCTGGCTGTCGGGGAGAACGGTGTGCTGTGTGCTCTCCCCAAGCTCCTCCTCCTCCTCATCTTCCCCATCTGCAAAATCCTCAGCCATGGCGGAGAGTACCCCATCCTCGGAGTCCACGGACAGAGGTGGGATAGTGGTGGCGGCCCCCCCCTAGAATGGCATGCAGCTCAGCGTAGAAGCGGCATGTCTGGGGCTCTGTCCCGGAGCGTCCGTTTGATTCTTTGGTTTTCTGGTACGCTTGTCTGAGCTCCTTAAGTTTCACGCGGCACTGTGTTGCGTCCCTGACGTAGCCTCTGTCCCTCATGGCCTCGGAGATTTTTTGAAATGTTTTGGCGTTTCGTCTTTTGGAACGTAGTTCTGATAGCACGGATTCCTCTCCCCACACAGCGATCAGATCCAGTCCCTCCCGTTCGGTCCATGCTGGAGCTCTTTGTCGATTCTGGGACTGCACGGTCACCTGTGCTGATGAGCTCGCCTGGCCAAACAGGAAATGAGATTCAAAAGTTCCCGGGGCTTTTCCTGTACACCTGGCCAGTGCATCCGAGTTCAGAGTGCTGCCCAGAGCAGTCACAATGCTGCTCAGTGGGATAGCTCCCGGAGGCGAATACCTTTGAATTGCATCCACACTAACCCTAATTCGAAACAGCGATGTCGATTTCAGTGCTAATCCCCTCATTGGGGAGGAGTACAGAAATCGGTTTTAAGAGCCCTTTATGTCGAAAAAATGGCTTCGTTGTGTGGACGGGTGCAGGGTTAATTCAGATTTAACACTGCTAAATCCGACATAAACTCGTAGTGTAGACCAGGCCTGAGGCGATGAAAAATTTGGTGATGGAATCATAGAAGATTAGGGTGACCAGGTGACAAGAACAAAATATCAAGACACATGGGGGGGCAGCCACAGGCTCACCCCCCCCCCACCACCAGGGCCTGCTCTAAGTTTTTTGCCGCCCCAAGCAAAAAAAAAAAAAAGCCAGAGTGCCAGCGAAGCAAAATATAGGGATAAATGGTGTCCCGACCGTACATCGGACGGGATGCAGGAGAAACAACTAAATATCAGGACAGTCCCGATTTTATCAAGACATCTGATCACCTTATAGAAGATTACAGTTGGAAGAGCCCTCAGGAGGTCATCTAGTCCAATCCCCTGCTCAAAGCAGGACCAATCCCAACTAAATCATCCCAGCCAGGGCTTTGTCAAGCCGGACCTTAAAAACCTCTAAGGCTGGAGATTCCACCACCTGCCTAGGTAACCCATTTCAGTGCTTCACCACCCTCCGAGTGAACTAGTGTTTCCAAATATCAAATGTCCCCATTGCAACTTGAGATCATTGCTCCTTGTTCTGTCAAAAATGAATTACACTCCCCGTCGGGGAATCGAACCCCGGTCTCCCGCGTGACAGGCGGGGATACTCACCACTATACTAACGAGGACGTGGTTTCTGAGGTTCCCAGGGCTAGATGCTCATGATGGTCCCTTGTGACCTTGGAGCCTGTGAGTGTAACAGGGGCCGGGCACAGGGATGCTGATCCTTAGTTGAGTTGATCGCTAGGACCCAGGAGCGGCTGGGGGGCGGCTCTGGGGGGAGCGATCGCGGGGCTCAGGCCCGGCCGCAGGAAGTGACTCGCAGCCGCTGCGGGGACTCTGGCTCCCAGGCTCCCGGCGAGATCCCCGAGCCCCGGCGGCTGGTGCTGGGAGCCCGGAGCCCGGGCTGCAGCCGGGAGAGGGGAACCTCCAGACGGGCCCTGCCCGCCGCTCCCCGGGAGCCTCTCCCAGGGCAGAGCCCCCAGCCCGGCCAGGGCCCCTTCCCGGCCCGGCCCCGCTCGGAGGGAAGGTAAGAGAGACCCGCCCCCCCCCGTCACCCCCGGGCTGCCGGGGGCGGGTTTGGCCCCGGGCTGCTCCCCGCGGAGCCGGCTGCGATTCCCTGCCCCGGGCCCGGGAAAGCTGCCGCAGCTCCTGGTGTGTGCGGGGCGCCCGGGACAGAGACACGTGGGGGGGGGGGGGGGAAGGGGAGGGTGAGAGCCGGGGCACAGGCCCTGCCAGGCAGGGCGGAGGTGGAAACTCAGGAATGAGGGGTGGCAGAGGGAATAAAAATTGCCCCCAGATGGGTTGAGCCAGCTGCAGGAGTTGCAAAAATAGGGACTGGGGTTTCTCCTCCCCCCTTTCCCGGGATCTCAGCTCCCTTTTCCCAGGGCCGTGTCCTTAGGCCCAGTGCATCGCGGTGCCTGGACAGGGCCACTCTCCCCCCTGTATAAGATGTAACTGACATGCTAGAGGGGACTTGATTCAGTGAAATATTTACAGGAGCCCCCCCTCCCCCCCCGCACACACACACAAAGAGATCTCACTGTCACACCTGCTTTGAGTGTTTAAAAGAATCCGGGTCTCAGTTTCTGTGTCTGCGTAAAGCCGCCCAGCGCTTCATCTGTGTGTCTTAGCCCCTGTCCCTGTTCCCCTGAGTTTGACTCCCCTTGGAATCCAGTCTGGGCAGTTTCACTCCTTGACTCGTTCCTTATAAAAATACTCGTTTTTATTATTCCAAGCTCTAAATCCTAAACTTCATTAGCGTTGGGGGGGGGATGTCACTGTGCCCTGGAATTCCTATTTTTAATGGCAAATAATCATGGGAAATATTAATAGTTGTGATCACATCTCACGGTGACACTCTAACAGTTCCTGTTTCTATTGCAATGTTGTAATTTGAGTTCAGAGCTGACTGATTTTATGGGCTGGTCTGAAAACTCCTTCAATTGCCTTTGCTTTAGCCAATTGTTATTTTCTCTCTCTGTCCAGCACCCTAGTGTTTTTTTCTCATGTCCCATTTGTGTATAGAAATTGGTTCCCAAATATTCACTAATGGCCAGAAGTTTCAAGGTTCAAGGCACCTAGATATTTTCTAATATGCAACTAGTGGCCTCCCCCAGCCCCCCTAACCAATTTCTCTTATTCGTTTCCCTTTACTTCTACAGGGCTTGTCTTTGTGGTCTGATCTTAAAGATGTTAAGTTAATCCACATGAATTCCAGAGCTTTAAACCCCTGTGTGGATGATCTCATTCAGAAGTAAGGAAGCCTGAATTTTGACATTGGCAGTCAGGACAGTCACAGACCAGTGCAGGAGACCTTCCCCCCCAGCACTATAAATCATCAGATCTTTGATCACTTCTTGAACATTTTTAAAGTATTCTATAGTCCAGGTGTAACCCACATGCTCCTCTTCTCTCTCCTGCAAAGGACAGGACATCCTTCATGAGCAGGAGGGCGAAGGCTGGATAGTGTCATGGTAGATCCTGCTGTGCGCACGAAGAGCATTGGCCTGGCTGCTCGGTGATCCCCTTTATCAGGAACATAGACCAAGTGGCCACACTCTTGTCCCATGGAAGTGAACTATAAAGACTCCTTTGATCTCTTGCCCTGGTGAGAATGTGCCCTGAGGGAGACACACTGCACCAGAGTCCTGCCTGGCTTCATTCAGAGCCGTTCCAGAGCATGGAGACGGTGACTGTCCTAAACACCTGTCTCCTGTCCAAGCTCTGATTGCCTGAGCTCTCAGGTGAGTAAAGAGGGAGCAGCCAGGCCAGGTGGCATGTGCCCAGTGGTGGCTTGTGAGCTGCAGGGGTGTTTCCCCACCACCCGAAGTGGCTGCGGAGCAGCAGGGGATCCCCCCCCGACACCGTGGGCTGGGGAAATGCAGGGCATCCCCCCCATCCACAGGGGGTTGGGAGCCACGATGGCTGAATGAAACTTTCCCCACAGGCAAGGCATTTATGAAGTTGTGACCAGGATCCCGGGTGGCCACAATGAGATCACTCAATTAGAGCAAGCTACGAAGAATGGGGCCGACAATCCTCATAACTGGTGGCTATTCCAGTACTTAGATTCACCAAGCCAGCAACAAAGCAGCTTCTACAATACCGTACTGCTACACAGAGGCCAAAGCACAGTTCCCTTAAAGTAACCCCGCCTTGGGCTCCCTCCCAGACAGCCCACTTCAACATGATGGGGACTGCTGAAAATCTTATTCATCACATTAAAAAGTTCCACCAATCCCAAAGGATCCTATACATTATCCACCAAGTTAAGGAATACTTCAGTTCTTACCCTAATACACACTTACAGCCAATTCTTATTGACTCAACTAAATTTTATTAAAAGAAGAAAGAAAAGGAGGACTTGTGGCATCTTAGAGACTAACCAATTTATTTGCGCATAAGCTTTCGTGAGCTACAGCTCACTTCAACAGTGTGCTGGTGAAAAGATCATTATACACAGAGACATGCATAGAGTCCTTAGCTCAGTTTCATTGTACAGCTGATGCTTTAGAATTGCAAAGAGTCCTTTACAGAATCATTTCATCAAGTTCTAGTCCAATGTCCAATTTCAATGTCAGGGCGGTCCAGATGGGACTGAAGATCTCCGTCTTCCGATTCACCCCCCCCCCCCCCCCCCCGTATACAGGTTAGGCAGATCAGAGAAGAAAGGATCATCTTTGCAGCGTCACGACAGCACACAGTCCTTGCCTGAACAACAGGCTTTTGAAGTAACCTTCTATTTCCTAAAGATCACTGGTAATTAATTACATGGATTAACATCAGGTGATTCTCCATAAAGCCGTTCATAGACAGTTTATGACAAACTTTCAGGAGACAAACAGTGACATTATTACAACCAAGTTTTATCTAAATGTTAATATTCCCTTTTGATCTCTGAATTCACAGAATACAGCCCTAGACAGGAACCGTTTATTTCCACTGTTAACCTCTAACAAGATATAGCTAAACAAAGACTCCTTCAGTTACCATCTTCTTCCATGTCTTTAACAATACACGTTTACCTTTTGAAGCTCTAGTTTATCTAACGATGACACACTTTTCTAACATGTCTCTAAAGGTTGACTCTAGGTCAATTACATGCAATTTCCTTAATACCTTCTGTCCCCGTGTCAGAGAAGTTTAGATCCTGTGTGGATTCTCTCATGTTTAATGAGGTGTGATCTCTGTGTGAAATTTCCCCATGGTCCAAGCACTTGTGGGGTCTCTCTCCTGTGTGGACTGACTGATGTCTAACAAGGTCTGACATGCGTGTGAAACTTTTCCCACAGTCTAAACACTTATGGGGTCTCTCTCCTGTGTGGGTTGCCTGATGTTTAACAAGGACTGACCTCCGTGTGAAACTTTTTCCACAGTCTAAACACTTGTGGGGTCTCTCTCCTGTGTGGATTCTCTCATGATTAATAAGGTCTGACCTCCATGTGAAACTTATCCCACAGTCCACGCACTTGTGGGGTCTCTCCCCTGTGTGGATTCTCTGATGATTAACAAGGACTGACCTCCGACTGAAACTTTTCCCACAATCCAAGCACTTATGGGGTCTCTCTCCTGTGTGGATTGCCTGATGATTAACAAGGACTGATTTCCAGCTGAAACTTTTCCCACAGTCTAAGCACTTATGGGGTCTCTCTCCTGTGTG
The DNA here is from genome assembly GCF_965152275.1 of Natator depressus. Taxonomy (NCBI): domain Eukaryota; kingdom Metazoa; phylum Chordata; order Testudines; family Cheloniidae; genus Natator; species Natator depressus. The sequence continues at coordinate 41,543,377 of NC_134247.1, forward strand.
GCTTAGCTGATGTCTAATTAGTTCTGACTTCCAAATGAAAGATTTCCCGCACTCGAGGCATTGAGAGGGTTTCTCTCTTCTGTGGCTTCTCCCATGGTTATTCAGGGCTGAGCGATTATTGAAGCTTTCCCCACAGTCCACGCATTGAAGTGGTTTCTCTCCAATATGGATTGTCTGATGTGATCTCAGAATGAATCCTTCCCCATAACTGAGGCATTCATAGGGTTTGTCTTCCTTGGAAATTGTCTGCTGGGTTATGGGATCCTTGTCTCCTCCCCCACATTTAATAAATTCATCCACTTTCTTCCTTGGGTGGTTTCCCTGCAGCCTCTCTGACCTGTGCCAATTTCCCCAGGCTTCTCCCTGTTGCCAGCATTGGGAAAAATTCCCTTCAGCTCTTTGCACAGAGGTCCCCTGTGGTTCCACTTCCCCGGGAACCTCCTCATGATCATTCTCCTCCTTGTTTTCACTCACTCGCTCATCACCTGCCAGGAAAGAGACAATTCAGACAGGAGTCATTGTCCTGGGGAGAAAGAAGAATAGTACCGAGGGAAAACGCGACACACTACAGTTGCGAATAGTGAGCAATTGGATTTTGCCTCCACATCCCACACAAACACTCACAGGGAAGGAGAGACAGGAAGGAAACTCCTGCAGCTAACAGGACAGGTCGAAAGCCGTGAGCAATATCTGCTGACTACAGTGCTGCCCTGGGTGACATGAGGAAGAACTGAGGGTGCTTACTCACAACACATTTTAAGGATTCTCAACTTTTTCTTCATTCCCCAGATGATTTCAGTGTCAGTCCTCACCTGTGCGGGCCCCTCTCAGGCTCTCTCTTTCCTCGCAGGCCTGGAGATCCGGGACCCACGGCTCTTCCCCTCGTTCCAGGCGGGAGATGAGCTCAGGTTTGGGAAGGGAGAATCCTGTGCGGGGGGGAAGGAAAATCGGACCAGATCAGGGTGCGTGGAGGATTGAGAGCGCGTCTGTCACGAAGGACATTCTGTGAGCGGAACCTGTCCCTGTGCTCTGCTGGGGAACATGGAACCCAAGAGGACGGGAACATGGTCGCTGAGCCCCCTTGGGAGAGGCAGACGTCTGGGGAGGTGAGGAGAATTTTTACACTCTCACTAGGTGTTCCCAGGATCTGCGCAGTGTAGGGGCCTTGCTAATGCACACAGCTCTGGTGTTAAACCCCTGCCTATTTCTAAGCCTTCCCAACAGCTGGAGCTATTCCCAAGAAGGGAGTTAAACAAGGATTGTGTGTGTGAATGGGATCAATACAGAAAGGACAACGAATGATTTCTGCCCCTTTGAAAGCTAGAGGGGTGGGGATGAGCTAGCATGTCCATTAAGTTCTGACACCATGTCTCACTGGAGAGGGCATGGAGATGCAAGTCTCTTGCACAGGGCAACTGTTCATTATGCAAAACATTCCCCTCTGATCTAACTGACGAGGGAAGAACCTGACGAGATTCATACATACAAACTCAATGGCTTCTAATAACCAAGGGGACGGGAATCCCTTACCCAGCGAGGTCACCGTCTTGTAGTTCTCCTGCATGATATCCCTGTAGAGGGCTCTCTGAGCGGGGTCCAGCAGAGCCCCCTGCCCCTGGGTGAAATACACAGCCACCTCCTCGAAGGTCACCAGCATCTGAAACAACAAGAGTCCCCCAATCAACAGCTGCTGCCCCAGCCACAATCCTGCTATTCACAGGAAAGGAAAATAAAAAGTGAAGCTCTGGGAGGGCCAGAGTAGAAGAATCCCACCCCCACCCTGCTCAAAGCAGCCAGGAGGCTTCAGGCGGTGGGGAGGTGAGAGCTCCCTGTCCCCCCAGCATACGGAGCAGGGCAGGGTCTTCTAATTTCCCACACGCCTGCCAGCCACAGGCTGAGACGGGAAGCAGAGCTCTGAGCCGGGGACGGGGACAGGAACCCTAAGAGCTTGCCTTCTTATTTCCCAGCAGCCTCTGGTTAGTGGGGTCAGGCTCCAGCCCTGTTGCAGGGGGGTTGTGTCCTGTTTTTGAAATGGGCGAATGTCCCTCCCTCCCCATCACCAATAGTCCTACTCAGAAAATCAGCAGGTTTCTCACACCCTGTCTTCTCCCTGCCTCTCCCTCCCCCTGCCCAGCAACTCCCTGAAAATCCCCTACCTGAGCTGGCTCCATCACAGCCATTTCCCTTCCCTGTCTCCTGGAAGACGGGACGATCTGGAGCAAAACGTGGATGTGATTCCTCAGTCTGTCGGGGCGAGAGGGGCGATGGGGGAGGTTACAGAAGGGGCTTCAGTCCATGTCACACCCTGATTCCCCCCAGGCTCTTTAGACCCTCCCAGTAACAGCATCTCTAAGCCAAATGCTAGAAAAAGAGCAGAATCAAAGGGGCCATTTTGAGGGATTGCCCCCCATTGCAGTGTAGACCCCTCTCCCTTAGCAACAGCCAGAGCCCTCTGGTGGCAACACCTGAAGAATGAGCTGCCCTGGACTCCCCCGGCAGCCTCCAGGGACAGGCAGGCGGAGGCTGATCCCATTGGCCCATCTGCACTCACCCCCTGCCAGAGTCAGCAGTGACTCCGGTCTGACTCCGGTTTGGCTGAGGTCTAAAACCTGCCTGGAAATCAGACCAAGACCAAGGGCAGCCCTGAACACTCAGGAATCAGAGCCCCAAAGATCATGAGTTTGTCTCTTTTTAAAAAAATCCAGTGGAAGCTGGGAGCAGTGTGTGTGCGGGAAGGGAGGGGGTTGCCCGTGGATATTTCCCTTGTAACTAGGCTCTGCCAGGGAAATGTAACTTAGACAGACAGCATTGTCTGTTACCCCTGTCGTACATGAGGATGTAGGGGCGGCCCTAGACTAGCTGCCAGCAACTGGTGCCCTGGGCGAACCATGCAATCGGCGCCCCCACCCCCAAACGCCCACGGCAGATCTAGGTTGAGGTTTTTGGTAAACTGGGAAACATTTTGCCCCTTTTTTCCTTTTAACATTTTTATGCGTTTTCTTTTAAACAGAGGCTTAATTATTCGGTTTGTCCTTCTGTCCAACTAATGTTTCTGAGATCAGATAAAACAGAGACACGAAATTTTCAGAATAGATTTGTACATGACAGCTAGATGATATTTCATTCTGATTTCAAATAAAAATGTATTAAAAATGTTAATTATAATTTTTATTATTACAAATCCAAAATCATCCATTACGCAATCCTGCTTTAACTGCCATTTCCACCACATCCAATATAGAAAGAAGTAAGAAAACTCTTCAATGAACTTTAACCTGTATTTACAAAACACTCTGAAGAAGAAACACTCTGTGCTCTTAAAACATGACTTTTCGTGCTTTAAGATTTGAAAATTCAGACACTAGTTCTTTTAGCCTTGGTCTAAACTGGAGGGGGAGTGGGGACTCGATGTAAGGTACGCAACTTCAGCTACGGGAATACCTCGATCGACTTACCACGGCATCTTCATGGCGTGGGGTCAACTGCTGCCGCTCCCCCGTCGACTCCACTTCCACCTCTCGTGGCGGTGGAGCAGCGGAGTCGACGGCAGAGCGATCGGGGATTGATTTATCGCGACTAGACTAGACGCGATAAATTGACCCCCGATAGAGCGATCACTACCCATAGACATACCCTTAGAAACAGTTTTCCAGCTATTTCATGCTCTATAGACATTGTTGAAAGTCCAGCAAGTCTCTCTTGCACCATATTTAATGGAGATTTTTTTTTATCAATTTTAACTTTGAGAAGCTACATTCCCCACTACCTACGGAAACTGGCAAAATTAAAAGAATGCGTAGAGCTATAAAGATGTTTGGAAAACTGTCTGAGAGTTTATTTTCGTAAACAAAGTTCAGTACTTCTTCAGGAGTGGAATGTTTCCTATGTCCTCTTGAAAAATCCTGAAGCTCACTACACAAATCTGTAGCATCAATGTCTTTTGAATTTTCATGAGTCAATGCCGACTCCAGTTTTATACAAAATTCTCTTATCTGTTTTGCTGTTTTCTTTTGCAAGCTGTGGATATCATATAGAAAGCCAAATACTGACTCTAGCTGCTGCATCTGTTGAAATATTTCGTCAACCGAGCGAATAGAAGTATCAAGGACTGTGAAGTAGAAATTCACTTTGAATGTTTGTTTTGGGTTCTGAATGGGTGTGTCTCGTCCTTCATACGAAAACTGCTGTTTCTTTTGCCAAATGCGAACTGGCTCTGGTTCAAATTCTGTCAGAAAGTCTATTTCTTCCGCAAGCTTGAGAGAATTTACCAGTGTTCTTTCGAACCCTTCATCATTTCTGAATTCCTCCAGAATATTTTTAGTTTTCTGCAGTTTTTGATAGCAGAGTGTATGTTCAGGTTCTTTTCCTGAAGCTGCTTACTACTGAGGTTAATCTCGAAAAGGATATTATACAACAAAATAAGTGAAGTCACAAATCTGAACTTGGAAAGGCCATTTGCAAGAGAATCTGCATCTGAATGGGCCGTGTTGCCAGATGATCCAGTAAAGGTAGTATCATCACAAATTTCAATTAGGGCATCATAAATGTTTCCAAATTCATAGCGAAGAGGCTTCAAAGCATCAATGCGACTCTCCCATCTTGTCTGACTAAGTGGTTTCACAGTTAGAGAATTCACATGGCGAGTCAGAATATACCAACGGCATGTTGAGCCTGAGAAAAAACACATAAACACATTGCACCAGGTCCAAGAAACTGCTTGCCTCCAAACAGCATCTAGCAGCAACATTGACAACCAATTTCAGAGAATGCGTGCTGCAAGGAACGAAAAAGGCCCTAGGACTGATTTCCATTATTCTCCTTTGCACACCATTGTCTTTACCCGTCATATTACTCCCATTTTCATAGCCTTGGCCACGTAAGTTTTCAACAGATAATGACATTGTTTCAAGCTCTTGTAGAATCGTTTCAGTCATAAATGCTCCAGTCGTCTCCTTCAGTGGTACGAAACCGCAAAAATGTTCCTTTATGAGCACTTCAACATTATCTTCATCTGCAGACTTTTCCATGTCCACAAAACAAATGATCATCGTCATTTGTTCAACATGACTCACATCGGGTGTACAGTCCAATATTATTGCAAAGTATTTTGCAGAATGGGCAGCTTCTACAATTTTCTTTTTAATGGCATTTGCTAGGATTTGAATCAGTTCATTCTGCATATTTTTTCCTAAGTAATGAACCTGTGTTTCATGATCAGTTATTTTACGTAGATGCTCCTTCATGACTGATCAAACAAAGCTAGGTATTCAACACATTTTAAAAAGTTTCCATTACCTGGAGTTATAATTTTTCATTTCTACCGTGGCTGCAGAATGCTAAATTTTGCCCACTGAGAAATCTCACTAAAGCAATGAGACGCTCTAATATTTGTTGCCAATATTCTTCTTTTTCCTTGATCACACATAAATTTTCTTCATCGATAGTTTTTCCTTTTTTCAATCATAATTCAAGTTCTTTCCAATTGTGAAAACATTGCAAATGTTCTGTACTTCTTTCATGTGAAGAGAGAATTGAAGGTATGTTTTTCCAGTCCTTCGAACCATTCTCAATAAGTGACAGGTTTCAGAGTAGCAGCCGTGTTAGTCTGTATTCGCAAAAAGAAAAGGAGTACTTGTGGCACCTTAGAAACTAAATAAATCTGTTAGTCTCTAAGGTGCCACAAGTCCTCCTTTTCTTTTTTTAGTAAGTGGTGTACCAATTGCTTGATTTCTAAACAACTTGCAGCAAACGCAAAACACAGAGTCCTTCGGCACTGAATATTGTAACCAGTTTTGATGAATTTCTTCCCCCTTAATGAGTTTCCTCTTGTAATGCTGAGCAGAGAATTTTCTTTTATTTCCATCCTTACGGAAGGGAAATTCATGAACTTGTTCGGATCCATGTTCCACGAGAATTTGCCGCACCCAGTCATCACATGTGCGCAATGAAACTGGCTCCCCATACTGTAAATTGTTTGTAACTTCCTCATCCTTTCTTCCTTCTATTTCATTTATTTCAATTTCTGCATGTCTCTCTGAAGGTGAATAAATTTTCTCCACTTCCATATCAGTCTGATGCTGTGAGCTGCCTTCATCTAGAAGTAAGTTTCCGTCATCTTGATGTTCCAAACTGCTTTCATGCGGATGTGAACTAACCTCCTCTCCAAGTAAAAGTCCTTCACCCGGATGCTGTGAACTGCTTCCATCTTTATTTGGATTAAAGTCAAGATATTTCTGGAAGGATCCCTGCTGTTTTGCTTGGTCCTTTTCCATCTCAGCCTTTCGTTTCCAATACTCAGCTCCTGAGGGTTTTCTTTTTCCTCTTTCCGCCATGGGACATTTGAATATTGTTATGTACTGTGCTCCCCACTGCAAGCATGATAGCGTTAAGGATGGCTGACACACCCGCCACATGGTTGGCGATTTAAACCACATTGCAGCCATCCCAACACGTCTTTTCACTGCTTAAAGGTTCAGTGATTAGTAACATAACTCACTTACCTATTAAAACAGTTAGTTACAGCATTTACATGTACATGGAAACAAAATGACCTTTTTTGACGTTATAACCCAACACTCGTTTGGAAAGTAATCCCCTTCCTCATGGTTACCCGCTTGGAGGGTGACGTCATGACTTTCGTAGTTTATTAAGCATTAACACTGTTACTTTTCTTTTATGGACCTTATTTATTACATGTGAACCAGTTATAACAAAAAAAAGTTCATAATTATACAGCTCGATAATAACGCTAAGGTTTAACAACGCTTAAAGATACTCACATTTTGGATTTATAATGCTGAAAGACGTCATTCTTTATTCTTTGGCACCAAGAAACACAATTTTCCACAGTATTCGCTCAATTCTTAACCATCTACCTGTGACATGTTAAAACGACCGTTTGACATGTATCAACTCGCGATATCTCCGCTCTACATGAATTTCCGGCTATGCGACCTTGATGTATATTCCAGTTAGGTGTCACTAACATTGCAGCTCTTGCGGCTGGCGGAAGTGTTTCATTGTGGCTGAGTTATTGCTTATCAAAATTGCGGAGTGGGTCATCCTGACCCTATATCGCAAATTGGAAAAAAAAATTGCTAAAATATTAATTATTTTTGCAGTAAATAAAATATTTGACATTAATAAATTCTCAGAAATGTAGAGAAATGAATTATAATTCATATTCCCTCCGTACACGAACAGGAATTGAAATAATGACATCTTTGTTATTTTATTTGTATTTTTTTCATCTTTTTCGGGGTTTTTTAATTTTTTTTTATTTTATTTTTTCCCTCAAATTTGGTGCTCCATTTAACTTGGCACCCTAGATGACCGCCTAGTTCGCCTATATGGATGGGCCGCCCCTGTGAGGATGGTCATGTCGGTGAGTCTGTGAGTGTGATGCTCACAAAGGTGTGAGGCAAAGTCTGGCAGGTGTAACAAAAATATACTAAGCTCACTTCACACATTGTCATGCTGTGTCTCAGCACAGGGCTGATCTTGCTCCAAAGCATCCAGAAGTAGGGTGGGGCAGTTACCAGACATGCTCTGTATTTGTTTCCAAAGCTGCATCGGATGTTTTCATTGGGCACATGGCACCTGTCATGGCCACTCCTTCTTTACTCACCTAAGAGCTGAGGCCATCAGAGGTTGGAGGGGAGATAGGTGTTTAGGACACTCACAGTCTCCATGCTCTGGAACGGCTCTGAATGAAGCCAGGCAGGACTCTGGTGCAGTGTGTCTCCCTCAGGGCACACTCTCACCAGGGCAAGAGATCAAAGGAGTCTTTATAGTTCTCTCGCATGGGACAAGAGTGCCGCCATTTGGTCTGTGTTCCTTACAAAGGGGATCACCGAGCAGCCAGGCCAACACCCTCTGTGCTCACAGCAGGACCTACCGTGACACTATCCGGCCTTCTTCCTCCTGCTCATGAAGGGTGTCCTGTCCTTTGCAGGAGAGAGAAGAGGAGCGAGATCACCTTACATTTCCACCTCAACCCATGTACTGAAATTCTGTCAGACCAAAGCTGATACGTGGGAAATATCCTAATGGTGTTTCTACACAAGGGAACATTCAGGGAAGATGAGACGATCGCCCCACTGCTTCTCTTTGGACTTGCAAAATCACATGTGGGTTACACCTGGACTATACAATACTTGAAAAATATTCAAGAAGTGATCAAAGACCTGATCATTTATAGTGTTGGGGGGGAAGGTCTCCTGCAGTGGTCTGCAGCCGTCCTGACCGCCAAAGTCAAAATTAAGGCCACCTGACTTCTGAATGAGAGCATCCACACAGGGGTTTAAAGCTCTGGAATTCATGTGGATTAACTTCACACCTTTATCATCAGACCATGCAGACAAGCCCTGAAGAAGTAAAGGGAAGGGAATAAGAGAAATTGGTTAGGGGGGCTAGGGTAGACTCTGCTAATCCTTTTACTTTTAAAAGATTTAATTTGTTTTCCATGACACCCCCACAAATGGGTGCAGACATTCAGATGCAGCACCTGGCACAGGAGCAGGAGACACACAATCAGCATCAGAGTTTTCAGCCCATGAACAATAACGGGTCATTTAACATCAGAGTCAAATGCATAGTCTGTGTCTAGAAGAAAATGGGTGTTATTCACATGGGGTACCTATCCTGCATTACCTAGCCCTCTGTGAAAATATAAAGGAAAGGGTGAGGCCAGCACACTGTGTCCCCCGGCCTGACCAATGCAATGGACACATAGAACAATTCATTTTAAAAATTCTTTGACTTTGGCCGTACAAACCAGTAAACGTGTCAAAACGAAGAACATCCCTGAAATGGATCACAACAAAAATGGTAAAACATAGGCCATTAGAAGCATAAACAATGTGGTAGAAAAATCCACATCTAAGGCCTGACTATTTACAGTGCTGGGGGGAAGATCTCCTGCACTTGTCTGTGGTTGCCCTGACTGCCACTGTCGAAATTAAGGCCAGCTTACTTCTGAATGAGAGCGTCCACACAGGGGTTTGAAGCCCTGGGATTTATTTGCATTAACTTTACACTGTTAGCATCAGACCATGCAGACAAGCTGTGAGGAAATAAAGGAAAGGGAATGTGGGAAATTGGTGGTGGTGGGAGAGCGCTAATTCTTTAGTTTTAAATGTTTTCATTTCTTTTCCATGACGCCCCCACAAACAGGCGCAGACATTCAGAGGCAGTGCTTGGCAAAGGAACAGGAGTAGTAGCCACCCAATCCGGATCAGAGTTTTCAGGCCATGAACAATAATGGGTCATTTACCATCGGAATCAGCGGTAGAGTCTGTGTCCATAAGAAAATGGGCGTATTTACCATGGTGCAATTAACCCGCATTAGCTAGCCCACTGCGAAAACATAAAGGAAAGGGTGAGGTCAGCATGGTGTCCCCTGGGCTGAACAATGCAAAGGAGAAGAAGAGCAATTCCTTTTAAAAATTATTTGACTTGGGCCGTACAAATCAGTACACATGCCAGAAGGAAGGACATCCCTGAAATGGATCAACCCAAAAAACGTAGCATCCATAAAAGGCTGGGAACTTAAATAGGCCATTAGAAGTACAAACAATGTGGTAGAAAAATCCACATCGATGATGCAATAAATGAAGTCAGAGAAAAGTCAAGTGGGTACTTCCGAGGGTGCAGGATGGAGGGTTACTTACGGAAATAAGGTTTTAAAATCAATTTTCAATTGCAAGTGGGGGAGGGGAATCACATGTTCCCAGAAGTATAAAATGGCATCAAATGTTACAGGATTGTACAACCATTCTAGAGGTATGGACCCTTTGGAAGGGGTAGCAGTAAACCTATGTAGCTAGTACACCCCAAAGGCTCAGACACAAAAAGGTAATAAAAGAAAAACCTCTTTCTTTCTTTCTTTCTTTCTTTCTTTCTTTCTTTCTTTCTTTCAATTCTAGACTGTTCGGTTCATAACCCATGGGGTTTGAATTCTTGGGGTTGTCAATCTGTCTTGGGGGTTCATATCTATGCTTAATAAAAAAAAATACCACAGAAAGTTCCTTTTGAGAAGCCCTGTATAGGAGACACTCTAAGGCCCTTAAGGAGAGATTTTTAAAAGGATTTCGGCCACTAGTGGAATATTACAAAGTATCTAGGTGCCTTTAACCTTGAAACTTCTGGCCATTAGTGAATATTTGGGAACCAAGTTCTGTACATAAATAGGACATGGGATAAAGCGCTAGGGTGCTGGATAGAGAGACAAAGTAACAATTGGCTAAAGCAAAGGAAATTGAAGGAGTTTTCAGACCAGCCCATGAAATCAGTCAGCACTGAACTCAATTTACAACATTGCAATAGAAACAGGAACTGTTCCATGTCACCCTGAGATGTGATCACAACTATTAATATTTCCCATGATTATATGCCATTAAAATAGGAATACCATGGCAGAATGATGTCCCTCCGCACAATGCTAATGAAGTTTAGGATGAAGAGCTCAGAGTAATAAAAAGAATATTTTCAGAAGGAACTAATGTAAAGGAGTGGAACTGCCCAGACTGGATTCCAAGGGGAGTCAAACTCAGGGGAACTGGGACAGGGGCTAGGACACACGGATGAAGCGCTGGGCGGCTTTACGCAGACACAGAAACTGAGACCCGGATTCTTTTAAACACTCAAAGCAGGTGTGACAGTGAGATCTGTGCGGGGGTGGGGGGGGGGAGGTCTGTAAATATTTCACTGGATCAAGTCCCCTCTAGCAGCTCAGTAACATCTTATGGCGGGGAGAGCGCCCCTGTCCCCGCACTACGATGCACTGGGCCTAAGGACACGGCCCTGGGAGATGGGTGCTAAAATCCTAGGAAAGGGGGGAGGAAAGCCCCAATGCCCCCCATTTTTGCAACCACTGCAGCTGGCTCAGCCCATCTGGGGGAACTTTTATCCCCTCTGCAGCCCCTTTCCTGGGTTTCCCGCTCCGGCCTACCCGGCGGGGCCTGTAGCCCGGTTCTTCCCCCTCAGTCCCCCCCACGTCACTTTCCCAGCAAGGCCCGGGCTGGCTCCCCCCGCCCCGCGCACGCCGGGAGCTGGCGGCAGCTTTCCCGGGCCCGGGGCAGGGAATCGCAGCCAGCTCCGCGGGGAGCAGCCCGGGGCCAAACCCGCCCCCTGCAGCCCGGGGGTGACGGGGGGGGCGGGTCTCTCTTACCTTCCCTCCGAGCGGGGCCCCCCTGGGGCAGGGGCCGGGCCGGGAAGGGGCCCTGGCCGGGCTGGGGGCTCTGCCCTGGGAGAGGCTCCCGGGGAGCAGCGGGCAGGGCCCGGCTGGAGGTTCCCCTCTCCCGGCTGCAGCCCGGGCTCCGGGCTCCCAGCACCAGCCGCCGGGGCTCGGGGATCTCGCCGGGAGCCTGGGAGCCAGAGTCCCCGCAGCGGCTGCGAGTCACTTCCTGGGCCGGGCCTGAGCCCCGCGATCGCTCCCCCCAGAGCCGCCCCCCAGCCGCTCCTGGGTCCTACAGATCAACCTGCCTCCCTGCAGCATCTCTGGTCTCATGTTACCAGCACTAGGGTGACCAGACAGCCAGTGTGAAAAATCAGGACAGGGGAGGGGGTAATAGGCACCTATATAAGAGAAAGCCCCAAATAGCGGGACTGTCCCTCTACAATTGGGACATCTGGTCACCCGACCTGCACTGGTGCAAAAGTTGGAGCTGTCTGGGCGGGCTGAGCCAGAGTTGTGGGAAAGAGAAGCAAAAGGAGAAAGAGCAGGAGTAAGGGGGGAAGGAAAATGATGCCAGAGGGGAAGGGTGACAGCAGAAACCCACTCTCATATCCACCAGGGTGCGGAGCCGGCCTTAGGGCCTTTTCCCTTGGCCCCCGTGGGCTCCCCCTCCTGCACCCCTTTGCCACTCACCCTTGACCCCTCCTGCACCCTAACCCCTACATTTTGCCATCTTCATCCCAACCTCTCCACAGTGTCACCTTCACCCTAACCCCTGCACTTCCCTCCCCACTGTGCCCCCAACCCCAGCCCTGCACTGCCCATGTGCCTGCCACACCGCCGCCCTGCCCAGGTCCCCCCACCCCCTTATGCCCAGCAACCCCCATGCCCAATGGCCCCTCACCCAGAGATCTCCACCCCCGATCCCTATGCCCAGTGGCCTCCCACCCACAGACTCCCTGCACTGCCCAGCACCCCCTCACAGCCCCCCACAACTGTCCAGCATGCCATATTCCCGAGGGTTTTCAGCACCAAAAAAATTAAAAATTCTGTGCACAATATTTTAAAATTCTGCCAATTTTATTTGTCAATACATACATGTGGAGGCTCCAGAATGGCAGTGGCAAGCATTGGCCCCTGGCTGCATGGAGGTGGGAGATTACCCTGCAGCCTTCCCCTTCCCCTCCTAGGAGAGGGACTTGGCAGTGAGATACCTCTGTGTATGTCAAAAGGCCACAGGGAAGCGATTTACGAGATGGTTGGCATGTCAGCCAGGATCCAAAATCCCTGTGAATGACTAAAAAGAAACAGTTGATACCAATGGCTGAGTCCAGCCCTCATCCAGGCCCTTGTCTGCCAGGGTTCTGGGCCATCACTTCCCAAATGGCCTTTCATTCTCCCGAGAATGGAACATTTCCCTCCAAGCCTGAAAAGCACAGCGGTGCTTGGGATGCACAGTGGAATAAGAAAAGGAATTCTCTTTAGGCACCAGTCCTTTTTTTCTTCCCTGATTTACACCAGGCTTGTCTACACCATGCCGACTTTTAGTGACAAGGCTGTGTCGATGCAGCTTTGTCGCTAAAAGCCGGCGTGTGTAAATGCTCTTTGTCGGCACTTTTGCTGACAAAATACTTCCAGCCTCACGAGCGGCTTTCGCTGTGTTGGCTGGAGTGTGTTTCAACATGAGTGCATGATTTGCATTTTGGCAACCGAAGCGAGAACTGAAAGGTGAATTGGTCAAAAAGAACTGTTTATCAAAAAGCAATTTTGTTATGTCCTTGGGAAAAAATGAAGAATTGGCAAAAAAGGAAATAACACCAATGGGACTGCTTTAAAAATGTCTAAGAATTGGAGGAAATGGCACCGCTTGGATCATGGCGGCCTGCCCTGGACTGTCTCCTTGGAGTTGCAGATGAAGGCCCAGGACAACAGAGACTCCTCCTCCTCCTCATAATAAAGGGTTCCACAATCTCATAGACCTTCCAAAGAGAATTTGATAAGGTGGGTAGCTAGTATCCAATCGATCACTGCTCCGGATGGCTGCCAATTACCCTTGGTAATTTATTGTCCCAACCTTTGCCGGTTTCTTGCACCACTTTGCGTAGGGCTTGCTTGATAATCTGATCCATCCTTTCTACTGTCCCTGACGATTGAGGATGGTAGGGGATATGTAGTTGTTGCTTTACTCCTAAAGCTTTTAATATTTTTTTAATTACTTTTCCTACAAAATGTGCTCCATCATCTGAACCAATTACTTCTGGAGTCCCATATCTACTAAACAGTACTTTCCACAACTTCTTGGCAGTGGTCTCTGCAGTACGATTCCTGGTGGGAATTGCCTCCACCCAGCCAGAAAAGGAATCTATTAGCACTAATAAATACTGATTCCCTCTTTGGATTTTAATATAATCAACCTGTATTCTACTCCATGGCCCTACAATTCTTTGGTGCCGCAAGGGTCCCAAATTCGGTGGTCTATTCCCGGCTGCTGCACATCTTATGCAGTTTTTAACCAAATTTTCTACGTCCTCTCGCACCTTCAGCTGTATTCCAATCTATTTTTACCTTAAAAGAGAGTATTTTCTATTCCTTGGTGGGCCATAGAGTAACACAGGTTAATGATCTCTTCTCTTTGAAGTTTGTCAGGTACCCACTTTACCTCTCCTGTTTTCTTGCATAAACCCCCTTTCATACTCCAGGTTCCCCATCTTTAGGTTCGGCCTCCTGTTTTATGTTGTGAGCTCTAGTAATTAACATAACCCCCAAAGGTTCCTTTTTTGCTAATTTAGCTAAAGCATCCACTTTAACATTCTGATATTTTTCATCCCCTTCTTCTTTTTGATGACTTTTAATATGTCTTACCTTTAATTTTCCCAGGTGTTCTTTCAACCAATCATAGATAAATTTCCAGTTTTCCTTTTGGACCAAATTTCCACCCTCAGCTGTTTACCAATGGTTCTTTTTCCAAATCCAGTGTAACAGTCCCTGTACCCCAAAATCTGAATCCATATACAGACACTCCCCGGGTTACGCAAGACCTCACTTACAGAAATTCGCACTTATGGAAAAAGTTCCGTAAGCTAGAAATAGGATTTTTGAGTTCTGGTAATTTTTGCATAACGTACCGATATACGTTTCCGACTTACGCAAAATTCGAGTTACACAAGGCTTTCCCCGGTGCAGACAATGGAATTCTGCTGGTGACCTGGCTACAGCCTCTCAGAAAGGGAGATTAACTAGAATGATGGAAAAAACACTTCCATTAATGCAGGATACATTTGAGGGGGGAGGGATAACTCAGTGGTTTGAGCATTGGCCTGCTAAACCCAGCGTTGTGAGTTCAATCCTTGAGGGGGCCATTTAGGGATCTGCAGCAAAAATTGGGGATTGGTCCTGCTTTGAGCAGGGGGTTGGACTAGATGACCTCCTGAGGTCCCTTCCAACCCTGATATTCTATCTACACTATGGCACTTCAGCAACACAGCTGTAGCACTGTAGTGTAGACATACCATTATTCTTCCTGAGACCTGGTCTACACCTACAACATAGGTCAGCTTAGCTGCATTGCACTGAAAACTTTCACACCCTGTGTGAGGTAGTTAGGTCGATCTAACCCCTGAGGTAGACGCAGAGAGGTCAAGGGAAGAATTCTTTGTTGCCCTAGCTAGTGCCTCTCCTAGAGGTGGATTTAGTGCACTGACTGTAAAACCCTTCTACCGATGTAGGAAGTGTCTATGCTAGTCACTCATTTCTACTGAATATTGGGATGGATGCACACTCCCGAGTCCCTGGGTCTCCTTCTCCCAGGCTCCCGGCTCATGCGGAGCTTCCAGCTTCTTCCCAAAATGCCAAATCCCAGTTAACTAATTCAGTGTCCCTGCCACCCCACATCCACCTGTCTCCAGCCCCACATTAATTCTGCCCCCCAACCCCACATCACTTCTGACCCCAACCCCCCCACCAATTGTGACCCCACAGCCCCCACATCTGCCCCTCAGGGCCCCTTTTCCCCTCCTGCACCCCCAGAAGTTTTTCACCCTCCCCTCCCATTCCTGGTGCTGCAGGGAGGGAGTGGGGAGGAGCTTCCAGGGGTCACTGAGCTAAGAGGCCAGAGGGTTGGGTAGACAGGAGTCCTCCAGGCCTTAGGGGCTAGGATAACTTGGCTAGAGAAACCCATTTTTCCATTCCCAGTGGGCTGTTCCCCCCCATGTCTCAGTGGCACTGTCTGACCCAGGATCCCCAGAGTCCTCCTGGCTCATAGGGGAAAGTGGCAAACAGGCTGCACAGTCCCTGGGGCAGTGATGAGATCGGTTTCTCTACCTCACTCACTCAATGCTCTCCATGGTTTGGCCGTCCAGACAGTGCAGAGTTGAGACTGGAAGCAAACTCCAGGGTCATGGAGACGGCTATGGGTGTGTGAGGCTAGAGAGGCTGCTCTCATGGCTCCCAGTGAGCTATTCCCCTGCCCCTCCCCTGCGTGTCGCAGGGACACAGTCTGAGCCTGTCCCACCTGGAGCCAGGGTCAGATTCTCTCCCCAAGAACGGAGCCCGACGGGAAAGTGAAGATCGGGGCCTTGTCACCAGCACCGATAAATGTCACCTGCCCCCGGTCACAGTCCAGACAAACACGGATCCTGCTGGGGGCCCGGCTCAGGGGCAGGGAGGTCACAGGGGAGGTGAGAGCCCAGAACTGACCCTCCCACCACCCACAGCCCAGATCCCTCGCTCAGGGCTACGGATGATCTCTCCCTTCCTACCCACAGACTCTCTGGCCACCCCCCACAGCCCAGTATCGCCCACAGCCCAGTATCGCCCACCTACCTCCACCTCCCAACCCCGAGGTGAATCCCTCACAGCCGAGCACACAGAGCTCAGAGTCAAATTTCACAGGGTTGCTGGGCAGTTGCTGCGGTGTGTGTTCCCATCTCACACTTTTCTCATCCTCAGACAGGACGAGGTGGGATGAGCCGTGTCTGGATCCAGAGTCACATTTGCTGGAGAGAGAGAATCAGAGCGGTAGGGGCAGAGCTCGGCCCTGGGGGAGGCTGGGACCATTTCTCACACTCCCCCGCAGCCCCGTCCTGCCTGGGACAGGCCTGGATCGCAGGGAGCTGCCTCTGTCCTGGGTACCTGAGACTGAGCAGAGATATCACTGTAGTTCCTCAGTGTATTTCTCATTTGCTTCCAGAAGCTTCAGCTCCCAGCTCCCTCTGCTGGGGCTGCTCCATTCCCAGGGGCAGAGACACAGCCAGGAAGGTGTCAGAAGCTTTTATTGAGGAGGGACCAGAGGAGGCAGGTACCAGCTCTGTATCCCAGAGGGAAGCTCCCTTCCCTAAAGGCGGCCTCCACTCCCAGGCCGGGGAACAGAGATGAAGGTGCAGCACTGGGGAAGAGCTGCTTAAAACCCAAGAGTAGGAGGTGGCATTGGGTGGGGTAGCCCCATCCCCAGCCTAGAGAGAAAGGAGGAGCTGGCAGGATCAGAGGGAGAGCATCACCCCAGTCCAGGAAGCAGGGAGCAGCTCCAATGGGAGAGCCCAGCCCTGCCCAGAGGAAAGGCAGGATGTTGGAGAAGAGCAATGGGGAGACCCCCTGCACCGGGGTGAAGCAGAGGGATGTGTCAGCCCTCAGGGCAGAGAGCTCTGTTCGGGTGCTGCTCAGGGAGTGTTTCTGTTCGTTAGCGTGGGCATGAACTCAGCATTCAGGTTGGTGTCAGGATTGTTTGTGTGATGTCATCCTGGGATCTCCCCAGGTGTTCCGGACCCTTGGTAGAAGTTGGGGGTGGGGCACGAGGTCCCTCCACCTATGGCCCCGCCCACTCCGTGGCCCTGCCCCGTTACTCCTCTTCCCGCCAAGCCCCTGACCCCTGGCCACCCTTGGAGCCTTGGCTGCCGGGGAGAACCCTTGACCCTCCACCTGCCCTGGGTGGGTATCTGGGGGGCCTGAGAGCAGTCCCTGCCCCATGTCCCAACTCCCCGGAGTGCACCACTCCAGGGCAGGTGGAGGGTTCAGGGCTCCCCAGTGCTGCTCAGGTTCGCTGGATGGGAGCCCGGCTCTGGCTTCTGGCCTGGCCAGGGGGCAGGGCCTCAGGGGAAGTGGAGCAGGGTTGGGGCCACAGAGAGGGGCCAACACTGGGAAGAGGCTTCAGTCTCACCCTATCTGTGTGCTCCTAGTGGTTGTCCTCTTTTTCTCTCCAGTGCAGACGGCAGAGTGTCTGGAGGGGGAAAGGATAAGAGAGATGAGATTTCAGGCTTCATATTTATAACAGCGTCCCCACTCTGAACTCCTAGAACTGTGTTTTCATCATGGCACAGAAACAGACAGAGACATACTCAGGTATTTAATGTAAAAAGGTCTGAAACCTCTCTCCTCTCTCATTCAGGCATCTCCCAGCAACGGAACCAACGTTCTTTTGAACTCCCAACTTGTCAAAAGACATGAAATTGTGTAAAAGATCCTTGGGTCCTGATTCTGTCATCTCAGATCTGCTTAGGCTTCATCAGGGGAAGTTTGAGTCGCAAGACTGAGGTCCCAATTATGCTGGTACACCCTGAAGGTGATATTGGACATTGGACTGTGAACTATTTCTGAAAGAACTCTTTACAGCTAGAAAGCTCCCCATCTCTGCTATGGATCTGAACCTCGATGAATCAAACTCATGTCTGTATGTGCATTCATCTTTTAACCATACTCTCTCTCTCTTTTGTTAGTTTAGTTTAGTTCATAAGAAATGGCTGTAGTGTGTATTTGGGTAAGATCTGAAACTTCCGTTAACCTGGGAGGGGACGTGTCCGATTCTTTGGGATTGCTAGAACCTTTTCTTTTATAGGATGAAATAAGATTTTCAGAAATCATCATACCTGACATAAAGGAAATGTTGCCTTAAGTGACCTTGTTATTAAGTGATGTGTTCATAAGTTGCTATGTAGGACAAAGAGATGTTTTGACCACACAATGTGCTTCAAGACAGCAGGCACCCAAAATGTACCGCTCAGGAGCAGTGAGCAAAGTCCAAAAAATCCCATGTGGTGAAAAGGGTCAAAGTGACCCGTGCACATCAGTGTGTAACAACTTGTAAGGAACGAATCAGAAATGAGGATAACTTGAAAATAGCTTGGACAGCAAAAGTCCTAAAGATACTTCCAATGCATAACACACAAAGATGACTGGAAAAGAACAATTAAATATATAATCTGGATGCGTATAACACGTCAGACATTGTAAAGGGTAGTTGGAGCACCATGGGAGAAATACATCATGACCTGCCTTTGCCCCAGAAGAAGGTAGGTGGGCAGCATTTCTTTCAGTATGTCTGTCATTTCTTACTTGAATAGTGGTTGTAATAGCAAGGCATGCTTTTGGAACAAATAAGGGGTTGAATTAATCAGTCTGAGGGTCTTGGATCCTAAGGGTGTGGCATTCTCACCCAAGAGCATAGGTGTGTGCATCACACTTCATTAGAGTGTGCACCCAGGGAATGTCTGTCTTTTTTTTTTAAAGGCGAACATTTATTGAATACTCAATCATAAAGGACAGTATTTTTATTCATCAAACAAACTAAAACTTAACTAAACTTAATTTTTTTTAACTTAACACCTAAATCAGGGATCGGCAACCTTTCAGAAGTGGTGTGCCGAATCTTCGTTTATTCAGTTTAATTTAAGGTTTCGCGTGCCAGTAATGCATTTTAATGTTTTTGAGAAGGTCTCTCTCTCTAAGTCTGTATATTATATAACTAAACTATTGTTGTATTGTACAGTAAACAAGGTTTTCAAAATGTTTAAGAAGCTTCATTTAAAATTAAATTAAAATGCTGATCTTATGCCACCGGCCCGCTCAGCCCGTTGCCGGCCTGGGGTTCCGTTCACCTAGGCCGGCAGCGGGCTGAGTGGGGCCTGCGGCCGGGACCCCGGCTGGCAAGGGGCCGGCAGCCAGAACCCCAGACCAGCAGCGGGCTGAGCAGGGCCAGCGGCCAGGATCCCAAACCAGCAGCGGGCTGAGCAGCTCAGCCCGCTGCTGGTTTGGGGTTCCGTCCGCCGGCTCCTGCCAGCCGGGGTCCTGGCTACCGGTCCCACTCAGCCCCACTGCCAGTCTGGGGTCCCGGCCCTGCCCACATAGAGTGGGTACCTACCTTCTCCCTGGTTCTAGCCATTCTCTTCATCTCTCTCTGCACTGAACTGAGGGTGGGGGTGCACTGAGCACAGGGCTGGGGGTGAAACAGGGTGGGGGCTGGGGTGCAGGGTCTGGCCAGGAGCTAGAATGAGGGAGGGGGGTCAGGGTTGGGGTAGGAGGTTTGGGTGTGGAGCGCTTACCTGGGCAGCTCCCATTTGGTGCGAGGAGTGCAGGTGGGAATGTGGGGGACGGGGGGTGGTGCAGGAGCTCCCGTTTGGTGCTCAGGGTGGGGGTGGGAATGTGGGGGGTGCATGAGTCAGGGTATGGGGTGTGGGGTGGCTGGGTATGTGTGGAGGGTGCAGGAGTCAGGGCTGGAGTCATGGAGGTGTGGGGGGTGCAGGAGTCAGGGCAGGGGGCTGGAGGTGTGGGGGGGTGCAGAAGTCAGGGCATGGGGTGTGGGGGGGTGGCAGAGTCAGGGCTGGGTGTGTGGGGGGTGTGTGCAGGGCTCAGGGTAGAGGGCTGTGAGGGGGGTGCAGGGGGCAGGGCAGAGGGCTGGGGGTGTGGGGGGGTGCAGGGGTCAGGGCAGAGGGCTGGGAGGGTGTTGGGTATGTGTGGGGGGTGCAGGAGTCAGGGCAGGGGGCTGGGGGTGTGTGAGGGGGGTGCAGGAGTCAGGGCATGGGGTGTGAGGGTGTGTGTGCAGGGCTCAGGGTAGAGGGCTGTGGGGGGGGGTGCAGGGGTCAGGGCAGAGGGCTGGGGGGGTGGGGAGGTGCAGGGGTCAGGGCAGAGGGCCAGGAGGGTGTTGGGGGTTGGGTATGTGTGGGGGGTGCTGAAGTCAGGGCTGGGGTCGTGGGGGGGTGCAGGGGTCAGGGCAGGGGGCGGGGGGTCTGGGCTCGGCTCGTGGGGGTGCTCCCAGCCCCCTGCCCTGAGCGGCTCATAAGAGGGGGCTGGAGGGGATATGCCCTGATTCCACCCCCCTTCCCCAAGGTCCCGTCCCTGCCTCTTCTCCGCCTTCTCCCCGGAGCAGCGAGGGCACTGCAGCTCCACTTTTCCCTCTCCCCCTCCCCTGGGCCATCAGCTGATCGGGGTCAGGGAGGGAGAGAAGGCGGGGCAGAAACGCAGCACGCTGGGGGGGAGAGGCAGGGGAGGGGGAGCTTGGCTGTTGGTGGAGCCTGCCCGGCAGGGCCAAGCCTCTGCCCCCTGCCCCCACGGGAACGGGGCAGGGCGGACAAGAGTGGGTCGGGCAGGAGCGGGACCCCGGCAGGCAGCAGCTTGCCATTAAAAATCGGCGTGCCTGGTGCAGGTTGCCGACCCCTGCATTAGGGTGTGCCCCCCGGGCACACCCAGCACACCCTGTACGCACGCCTGTGTCCAACAGTTAAATAGAAGCATCATCTAATTGTGAATCAATGGGCCAGAGCCCCTCTCCACCCACAGTCTCAGCGGCTCAACCCAATTTCCATTCCTAGATCCCTTCTAGGTACCTTTGAACTTCCTCAGAGCCTCCAATAGTGCAATAGTTTTCAGGGAGAAATCGCTGACTCGCTCTTCCAGTTGAGGAGAAACCTCCTCTGGCTGCTGGAACTTCCCCTTCTCCCACCGGGAGAGAAACAATTTCCCGAGATTATATTTCATTTAGTGACCCATGATAAGTGCTTACTACTGAGTCGCTGCTCTAATGGGCCTGGAGTTCGAATTCCTCAAATTCTCCCAACTGTAGTAATCTGTCCCCTAGGAACTAGATGGAGACACCAACTCCACCCTCCCCAGCTCATTCCACACAGGTCTCCAAACAGTCCTCAGGTGGGAAAGGCTCTTGATTGCTGCTGCCCAGGGCTGAATGGTAACCAGGGCCCCAGCAGTGAAAGGCCCATATTCCATCCCCACTATCCTGAGGCAGCCAGTCCCTCGGGGAGGTGACATCTCCGGAAAACACTTGAGGTCAGTCCTTCCCACTGAATGGAGAATTCCAGAGTCTTCTACACAAGGTTGAGAACCTCAGGATTCAGATGTAGCAGCCGTGTTAGTCTGTATTCGCAAAAAAAAAAGGAGTATTTGTGGCACCTTAGAGACTAACAAATTTATTTGAGCATAAGCTTTCGTGAGCTACAGCTCACTTCATCAGATGCATTCAGTGGAAAATACCTCAGGATGAAGCTGATCAGAGAGATTTGTAAGGAGAATGTGACCTTCCCCACACATTTTGCTGTGGAGCCCGGGGGAGATGTGGTGCTAACATCACCATCAAGCTCTTTCCCAGTGTTGTGAAGTGTGAGGGGGAGGGAGAGAGAGCCACGTACCTGCTCAAGGTGCTTCTGACATCCCAGAAGGGAGAGGGAAGGAAAGGGGCAGGGAGAGGGGGAGAGAGAGAGGAAAAAGAAAAGAGTACTCGTGGCACCTTAGCTCACGAAAGCTTATGCTCTAATAAATTGGTTAGTCTCTAAGGTGCCACAAGTCCTCCTGTTCTTTTTACGGACACAGACTAACACGGCTGCTACTCTGAAACCTGTCATTATGCAAGAGAGAGGAAAGAATCTCAGTCCCATTGGATATACACAGGGGACACTGGAGAAGGGATTTTGCAAATATGGGGAAGAGAGGCCCTGCCCTGGCCCCAGGGCCATGGAGTCCCTGAGCTAATGGGGCTTTTCCATCTCTACTATCTCTGTGTCTGTAACTCTGCAGTGACCAATAGTCATTCACACGTCAGCAATGGACACGCCGAGTTACAGTGAGATCTCCGATTGCTGGACTCCAGTGCTTATGATTCAGGAGCCCTCCCTTCCTGGTGTGGGGATCTGGACTGTTTCTAACCACAGGTGCTGGCTTCTAATTGTCCCTGGGGGTGCTCAGTCCCAGGCCCCGCCCTCACTCCAACCCTTCCCCAATGCCACACCCCTGCCCTCCCTCTTCCCAGCCCCGCTCCGCCCCCACCCAGCCTCTTTCTGCCCCCTCCCTGGTGCGCACCCCATCCCCACTCCTCCCTCCCCCTCCCAATGCCTCCTGCACATCATGGAACAGCGAGGCAGGTGGGAAGCGCTGGGAGGGCGGGGGAGGAGTTGATCGGCGGGCAGGAGGCGCTGGGGCAGAGGGGGGGAGCTGGCTGCCAATGGGTGCTCAGCACCCACTAATTTTTTTCCATGGGTGCGCTAGCCCTTAAGCACCCCCGGAGTCAGTGCCTCTGTTTCTCCCTCAGTCTGACCTGCAGGAATTCACTCGCTGGCTTCTGACACTTCCCCTCCAGCTCACTGATCAGCTCACTGAGGCGGGAAATCTGCTCGGAGAGTTGACTGACATTTTCTTTCTGGATCCTCACAATCTCCTTGTCCAGTTTCTCCAGCAGGAGTCGCTCTTGTTCCTCCAGGAGCTGCCGCAGTTGCTGAAATTCAGACACAATCTTCTGCCTCTCGGTTTGTGTTTGTTTCTGTATGAAAATAGGGCAAGGGCTGATCAGGAACATGGATGGAGCCCGGGGTCTTTTCATGGAGCATTGAGTGTGCAGGAGGGAGAACTTCATTGAAACTCCTAAGATTTCTGACGTTTGACTCTACCCTAGAGAGAGGATTTTCTCACAACTTCCCCTTCGGCCCCGATATCTCTGAAAGGGACGTTTCCATGCGTGTCATGGTCAGCACATTCTGTTATTTATGGTCTCTGGAAATTCAGACCCAGAGCAGCAGGAGCCAGGACTCAGCATTACACTGACAGAGACGCCAGGGGAGAAACAAGAAACAAACATGTTAATGCACGAAATGACCAGACACAGCGGACAGCACTTCACGGGGACATTCAGTTCACTTGGGGAGGATTTCTGGGAGAGCCACAAGGGCTAGACATTAACTTATCAGCTGAAATGGAAGCTTAGGGCTTGTCTACATATGAATCTAACCCAGCAATCCATGATCAGGTAGAAACACACACAAGCCCATGTTCCCCAAGGCCACACAGGAGTCTGCCTCCAAACAGACCTCCCACGGCCAGTCCCTGCTGGTTAATAACAACAGGCACCTTACCAGATACTCCCGGCTATTCCCCTGTCCAGTCGCTTTCAATCCCAGGAGCTTTTCTCTCTCTTCCCTCAGAATCTTCAATTGGGCCTGGATTTTTTCCTAAAGAAACAGAAATTATTTGGGAGCTTTTATTTGAATGGTTGAGAGGGGTGTGGAGCTTTTTGTTTTTCCATCCAAAACCCAAGATGACTGTTGGTCCTAATCACTTTGTGACATCAGGGCCACCAAGGAGATGAAACCTTCTCCATGCAGACTGGGAGCATGTCATACTCAGACTTGTTACCAATTCAGGTTCAGTCTTTTCAGTAATTAGAGAGAGATCTCAATTATAACCAAGCTTTACTGGTATTTGTGGATTGATTAGTGGTACAGCACATAACAGGGCACTTGAGTCACATGGGGTTGAATCAATAAACCTGTTTTTGAGAAGGTTTAACGAACAAAGTGATACAAATCCTAGGAGCTCTGAATCTCTGGGGACGGCACTGGTTGGGCAGAGCTGGTCCAAGCACCAGGGCAAAGCCCATGAGACGTCAGGAGGCCACTCGTCTGGTTTGAAGCTGCGTGGTCCCAGTTTGGTGGAGCCCTATCCCTGTCCGGCAGGGACCCAGCACTGGACGTGGCTTTGTCCGGTGAAAAAGAGAGAGGAGGAGACCGAGGATGCAGGGAGACACCAGTGGGGGTGGGGGTAGGGGTCTGGACAGCACTTCCATGCAGAATGATGCCGGTGGGGGTGCGCTGACAAAGGTGGTGTGGGCCCACGCAGGCTGACCGATTCAGGTGTGGGAGGGCCCATGCAGGCAGGCGTCGGGATGTCCTGTGTTCTGGGGATGCCTCAGTGGCCCCCCTAATTAGACAGGCAGATTTGTATAAAGAACGGTTGGGGTTTGCCCCAGTGCTGCCCTAAACCCTTTCCGTGGCAATGCCCCCTGGGCAGGTCCCCACGGTCCCATTGCCTGGTAAAGATCCCGGAAGCAGTGGATTCTGGGAGATTTCAAAAGGCTGCCTGGTGGGACTCATGGAACCACTTTGGCTGATCCTTGCCCACGTACACAACGGAACAGGTCAGACTGGCACCGGTCAGCTCCAGCCTGGGGTTAGTTTGTCTACAAGCCAGTCTAATCCCAATGGGACTTGGCATGGACCTGAGCTGTGTGGAGCCATTTTGTGTGTGGACTGAAGGTGCTCGGGGTCCCACACAGTGTTTAGCCCGGTGATGTCCTCTAGTGCAGGCCGGCAGCAGCTGAGTTTAACGCTTCCTGGAGGAATACAGGAGTTCAAAATCCCAGTGGGAAACCTGCTCTCCCTGCTGGGCCTGGGGCTTTTATCAAGGAATTTTTTCCTTCTACTGTCCGCACTTCATCACTGCTCAGTGCTGCTGGGGCATGAGGAGGCAGCATATCCTAGTGGTTAGGGCACTGGACTTGGTCTTGGAAAAATGGGGGTTTATACCCAGCTCTGACACTGACCTACTGAGTGACCTTGGACAAATCACTTCCCCTCTTTGTGCCTTAGTGTCCCTCCCACCTTTTGTCTCTCTTGTCCAGTTACACTGTAAATGGCTCAGGGCAGGGATTGTCCCTCACTGGGTTTTGTGCAGGGCACCCTACACTCAAGGTCAGATCTCATCTGGGGTTTGTAGGGGCTGCTGGGACGCAAATAACCATAATAAACACTGTGATACAATCAGTAATAACAGCCACAGCTTGTAGCTCCCCCTTCTCCAGCCTAAAGGCAGCACTCTCACATAGACTGGCCTGCCGCTCCTGTGAGTCAAACGTCATTTGTCATTTAATAGCTTCCGGTCTGCAGAGAGTTCCTTTATTGTACTGGTGGGAGCTGGGTTTGAAAAGGATTCAGCTGCTCAGAGAAAACTTTCCCACGTCAGACAATTTTAAAATCTTCATCTCTTGCCTTTCCTGCCAGGCTGAAGTCTCATTAATTTGTACGGCATCTTTCATGGAATGAAGGCTACACACAGCTGAATGACACAGTTACACCTGTCTTGGGCAACTTGTGATGCCATTTCCTTGTAATTAAAATCCAAAGTTATTCCCATTAGACTGGAAAAAAACTCGGTACCTTGTACTCTTGAGCAGCTTCCTGTATGGGAACCACCATGTGCGCATTTGATCCTCTTCACAGAACAGTTTCAGAGCCTCCTGGTGTTCCCCACACACCCCGCCCCCTCCTGCTCCCTTCGCTGCCTGGAAACTCAGACGCTTGGCAATTTCTACCATGTTTCCCAGCTGCACGTTGGGCCTGAGGTTTCTCTGTTGCACAGTTTCTCTGCACTGAGGGCAGGAGGCGGCTGTGTCGGGTCCCTCCCAGCACTGGGCGATGCAGGCTCGGCAGAGATTGTGCCCACACTCCAGAGTGACAGGGTCTGTGAAATACTCCAGACAGACGGGACATGTCGCTTCCTCCTGGAGACTTTCGACGGGACTCTCTGCAGCCATGGCTCCCTCCGGGCAGTGGGACCGGCTTTGTTTCCATTTCCTGAGTTCACACTATGCCCCACCTGCAGCAGCAAGGGGTGTTTCCCTTCTGGAATTGACTCAGGCTGTTTGTTCAGGGGGAAGGGGCCCACCATGGAGGTTGTGGTGAAAAATGTACCACTAGGGCTCTGGTCCTGAAATCAGCCCCTGTGCTGATGGGGCGGTTCACTGAGGCATCCCCCTGTGAGGATGAGCCTGGAGGAGCAGCGTCTGTGTGTCTAGGAAGTGATAGTCAGACTTGGTGGAATTCTTCTTTTTATATAATATACAATTTTGACAGATAATGTTTATTTTAAACAATTTTTATACTTATTGATTTAAACGTTCACAGTTGCACAAAAATCTGGGTTTCAGCATTTCATTCCAATTGTTATCAATTACAATTTTCACAGCTGTGGGAAATTATGGGAGGATCAGACAATATTTTGGTCAGACCAGAACTATTTAATGACACTGGACAATGAGATTCAAAAAGTTAAAGCTTTATAACCTTTAAAATTGTCTGTGAGCAGGTAAAACTCCCCCAGCAGCTCCCCTTGTGAGTGCAATAACCCAATTCCTCCCCCTCCACCACATGGACAGAGGGCGAGAGTCCATCTCATGGCGGCTCAGGAGCTGGTCTGGAATGTGCTGGGATCTCAGTCTGGGCCCTAGTGGGACAGGTGACCCTAAGTCATGCAACCACACCCAGCAGAGAGACCAGCAGTGTTTTCCCCAGGAATTGAAATTAGGGGGGGTGTTGGAATATTCTAGGGGGGGTGAGGGCCGATGAGGGCTGAGACCGTGAGGCCAAAGGTGGGCTGTATAGCACCATAGTAAAAACTGAAGAATGTTTCATGACCATTTTATTAGATTTAACTCATGTTTTCAAACCATCACAAAAATTAAAGTTGGCTACTCAACCCTACGATGAAGCACTACTTCTACACCCGTCTTGGTTTCTTGTTGTAATTAGGTACTCTTTGGTGTCTTCTTGTGTGTCCGTTACTTCCAGTCCTTCATGATATGCTCATGATCAGGCAGAAGGCGACTCCCTTCAGAACACAAAATTCTATTCAATGAGGAAAAAATATGCTCAACTGTAGCTATTGTGACTGGGAGTAGCAAGAGATGAATCCCTACTTTCATCCCAGGAAACACAGCACAAAGATTGGGTCCAACCACTAGTAATGATAAAGAAGTTGAAGTTAAATCTTCATTCATTCGTCGTATGATATTCCACTCTGTGTTCAAAATTCTCTATTCTGTCCTGATCACATGGCAGCCCCATTGTTGGGAGTGCCTCACTCCACTCAACTGTTGGTGTTTTATAAGACAGGCATCTGTAAAAGCTACGTGGAGGTTGAATAGAATCCCGAAATCTCTATTGTAGATTTGTAAGAATCAAGTCTGTGTACTTTTTCAGCTGGCTTAACAAACACTTCTTGTCCTTTTCACTTATGGAATCAATAGAAGTACCTTCATTAGTCAACTTCTGGACTGAAGTCTTTGTTTCTTCCAGTACGTTTTCAGTAGATATCTCTGATTGATCCAAGGATCGCTTCTATTGCTGGACAGAGATCTACTACTGTTGTAGTGGATGCCTGGATGACATTGTTTAATGACTCAAGTGATTTCAACAGTAGACTTACAAGAGAGAGAATGGCGAGAGTCTTCTCTGAACTTAGTAACAAAAGTAGTCCACCAGCCTCACGACTTAGAACGGTCCTATCTTGGTGGATACATTCCAAAGCCAGTAATAACGGTTGCAGTAATTGTAAGAAAACTGCCAAGAATCATTCATGATAATGCCAGCAGATTTTCCCAGGCTGGACTAATTTGAACTTCAATCCCACTGTATCTTCTATGTGTTTCCAAAATGTTCGGTCCTTTTGGACTCTTGCTGAAAAAAGAGTATAAATAAGGCATTAAATCTATGGCTTTTTAACGTCTTTTGAAGATTCTGCAGCTTGGACTAGCGCTAGTTGGCATAGATGGCCTCTACAGTGTGTATAGGAGAGATTAGGGTGACACTTTTCCCTGAGCAAAGCTTGTACTCCACTATGTCTTCCAGAGAAGTTTGGAGCTCCATCAAGTGCACAAGCAGCCATCTGCCTTGGCAAAACTTTTGTGTTGGGGAAGGGGAGGTAAAGTACCTGTGAACAACAAAAAATCCATTACAATTTGTAGTGATAAACACCCATTTTTTCATGGTCTGTGTGTATAAAAACATCCTCTGTATTTTCCACAGTATGCATCCGATGAAGCGAGCTGTAGCTCACGAAAGCTCATGCTCAAATAAATTGGTTAGTCTCCAAGGTGCCACAAGTCCTCCTTTTCTTTTTGCGGATACAGACTAACACGGCTGCTACTCTGAAACAAAAGTTTTGTTGTTCAATTGCAAATGTAGACTAAGCTATCATCCCTGAACTCTGCCTTGCCCGCAGTGAGGGCACTCTGCAGGCAGGCCGTACAGACTGGCACTGCGTGACGGCACAGCTGAGATTCAATTCCATGCAGAGAACGACATTAAAAAAAAACTTCCGGTGGCGAAGTCAAGGGTGCAAACACTGTGAAGTGCCAGAATTAAGGTGCCTGAACAGCCAGATCACCAGCCTCAAGAGGCGACAGTTCAGGTTGGAGCATCAGAGGCAGGATTTTTAGTGCAGTAACAGTAGCTTTATTTCTCTGTGGGCTCCGTGGGAGTGTTGACATTGACTTCAATAGAAGCAGGATCAAGCCCTATATAGGCAACAGAATTGAAGGGCTTGGGGCCAACGGCTAGAAAGGTCCAGGTGCTGCACCTTGGTTTTTGCTGCATTGTTTTCCCAGAAGCCATCGGTGTCCAGAGTTTTTGACTTACCCTGACAAGCTAGAGTTGATCTCATTTTGAAGGTACAGCCGGAGCGTCTCTGTTTTGATGGCACAGTCTGGGGACACACATTGTCAGGCTGAAGGTGGAGTCAGGTTTTATCTCTGACCCCTGCCCCTTCTGGTTTGTGCAGCTGTAGCCGTAGATCTCAGCATGCTCGGAGCTGCACACCTCCGGGGGGGCAACGTCTAGGGCACGTTCCCGTCTGGGAGCCCCATGACCCACTCCTAGGGGCACACAGATCCCAGAGCTCTTCGGCTCGGTTGGAGGAATTTACGGTGTCTGCCCTGACTCGGAAAGCTGCTCATCTCTTCAGATACCTGCTAAGAGCATCCCGACTGCAAACAGCAAGCGTTGCTGATGTCTGGCTGACAGGCCAGAGAGCCCATCTAGTGGGTTATAAAGAATGAGACATGGGAGGAGCACAGACATGAGGAGAAGTTCATACCAGGGTGGTTTTATCAGGGGTTCATGGGCGCACTGACACCCCCAAAACCCTGCAGTGGTGTCTTCTGACCCACAGGGCTGGGCCTGGCTCCCTGCTGTGGGTGTTGTGACCTGGGGGCTCCGACCACTTGCAGCAACACCTTCCACCTCTGCACTGTGACCCTAAACCCAGTCTGGTGCAAACAGGGGAGGGGCTGCAGAGTGAGCCTGGCCCTCACTCAGCCTGCAATGGGGAGCCAGGCACAGCCCCACGGGACAGGACACACCACTACAGGAGGAGTGTGGGCTGGGCTCACTCTCGAGCTCTGCCCTCGGCACTTGGCTGGGATTAGGGCTGCGGTGGTCAGGCAGAGGGTGCTGTTGTGTGTGGTCTGAGGAGGAGGAGGAGGAAGAGGCAGAGCGAAGTGGCAGTTAGGGAAGCCCATTTGTGCAAAGCCATCCACAATGTCACGCCACGTTGCCCAGAGTCGCAGACTTTCAGAGTCCAACAGTTGACTTTCCCGCTCCGAACGGGTTAATGACCAATCGGTAGCAGTCTGGAGTAGCCAGCTTCCACAGTGCAATCGCCACGTGCTTCTCCACCGGCAGGGCAGCTCTCATTCTCCCGTGACCCAGGGCTGCAGCATGGGGCCCATGGAGGGGTCTATGCCCACAACCAGCCTGTGCAGCAAGGCCCTTCGGAGGCACATTCTGCAGTCTCCAGGGCAGAAGCAGGTACAGAGCTGAGCTCCCATTTTCAGCGCATGAAGCTCCATCCTCTAGTTCTGAAACTTTGAGCCCATACGTTTATTCTATAGGGAAAGAGACTCTGCCAGTCCTAGCTCTTGCTGTGCTGTTCTCTGCGGCTGGGGCACTTCCCCTCTTCTCACAAACACCCTCCCTGCGGAAGTGCCGGGGCTGCAGCTCCCCACACACGAGAGATGGTTTCCTTTAACCCTTCAGCTGCTGCAGATACTAACTCACCCACCTCCCACTCTGGAGCACAAAGGGCCAGAGTCTTGGGCCAGGCTGAGCTGCTATTTCAGCAGGACCTGAAGGGAAGGGATGAGGGCAGAGGCCAGTGGAGACATTTTCAGCCCCATCTGGGCCTGATCTGGACAGTAAAACCCTGCAAAAATTCCTGCTACAGAACAAACCTTGAAAAGTCCCTCCCCCGCCGCACCATTCTCAAAGACCTGAGGAAACTTCTAGACTGGGGGGAGGGGAGAGCTTTTGTTAAATTGGAGCTAAAGGTTGCAGGGGAGAGAAGTGTCACTGGAAGGGAAAACTCCCCGTACTAAGGGAATTCTGTAGTTTTGTCAAAACCCACCAAGGTTCAGAAGCCTGGAGATTCTAAGTTAAGGCGACACTTTCTAAACAAATCCCAATATTGCACAGTCTGCCAATGCGCAGTTAGGACACCAAACAACCCAGGTTCTCTCCTGTGCCAGCACCAGCTTCTCACCCCCACCCCAATGGACCATCTGTATGTCCTGTGCAAGTTTATGGGGGAGGACTCTATAAATGAGTGTTTGCTCTTGGAGTTTCCAGGTTGGCAGGAGCTCGAACAGGCCCACAGCCACAGGCCAGGTCTGCACTTGAAAATTAGGTCGACCCAGCTACGTTGCTGAGGGGTGTGAAAAATCCACACCCCTGAGAGATGGTGCTAAGCCAACCTAGCCCCCGGCGAAGACAGCGCTAGGTCCATGGTAGATTGCTTCTGTCAACCTCGGGAGGTGGATTTCCTATTGTGCTGCCGTAGTGTTTCTAATGCAGACATGGTGTCTGGCTGCAGAAACCCTAAAGTCTGACACTCCCCTGGTATTTGCATAGTTAATCTACCTGTACCAGGGTGCCATCCAGCCATTACCATCTGGCAATGGTTAGGCAAGGGGCAAGTTCAGACAGCTCTTTTTCTGCTGAACTCTGTCAATTGTATTACCAGATTGGAAAGGCCAGATCTTGAAGACATTTCGTAAAGGAAGAAGTGGTAAGATTCAGACATGAGTGGGAAGTGTGGGGCTACAGAGAGGGCTGAATCGAAGACAATGCCTAGTTCATGGCCTGAGTGACCACCCCCATGGGGCTGCCCATGGTGACTGAGAAAGGAGGGTGAGTGGGACGGTGGATGTGGGGACATTAGGAGCTTTGTTTCAACCGTGTTGAGTTTAAACTGATGGTGGGATACCAGTGAAGACAGAGAATGGGAGACAGACTGGAGGTTTTAGTTTGGACTGACAGAAACAGGCCCAGAGTGGATAGGCTGATCTAGGAGTTGTCAGCATAAAGATGATCATGAAAGCCATGGCTTTTAATGAGATTGCCCAGAGATAAGGTGCAGAGGCAGAAGGGAGAAGGGGAGGTGTGGAGTGAAGCTGAGGTGCATAGACTGTGAGCAGGGGAAGAGGAGGAGTAATAGTTTTACAGTAGTGCCTAGGGACCCAACTCATAGACCAGGGCCTCATTGCGCTAGGTGCTGTACAAAACCAGGACAAACAGAGAGTGGGATGCTTGTGGCTAGGTCCTTCCAGAGATGCATTGGGGACACCACTGGGATGAGCCATTGTCTCTCCTCCAGCCGCCTATCGCAGCACAGTACTGAGGGCAAAGGGGAATTCTGCCGCTGACTTAAGGGAGGCCTGGGTTCTCCCTGAGAGTATCAAGGCTGAAGGTCTCATCGCACTCGGCTGCAGTGACTGTCTGTGTCACTGATCTCCAGCTCTTCCAGGTCACTCTCAGCCAGTTAAAGTGACTCTGCACCATAAGTGCACAGTTGCAGCGGGATTTTGGGTGGTGGCTGTTTTTAACTGTAGAATTGTTTTGTTTGTTTCCGAAGCCCTTGCACAGGATGTGACAGGGCTGAAAGAGAATTTATAGCTCTGCGGCTCACGCTCTGAACTACAGCCGGCCTTTGCTTCCTCTGCAGCTTCCGCTTACAAGACACCAAGGCTGAGAATTGGTCCGAATTCAACGAAATGAAATT
The DNA here is from genome assembly GCF_965152275.1 of Natator depressus. Classification (NCBI taxonomy): domain Eukaryota; kingdom Metazoa; phylum Chordata; order Testudines; family Cheloniidae; genus Natator; species Natator depressus. The sequence goes on from NC_134247.1 coordinate 41,575,427, forward strand.
CAATTAACTCAAGTGCAAAGTATTTCATTTAGGAAGGACAAGTCAAATGCACAGCTACAGAATGGGGAATAACTGGCTAGGAGGTAGTACGGCTGCAAAGGATCTGGGGGTCATAGTAGATCACAAATAATACTAGGAGTCAACAATGTAACGGAACTGTGAAAAAGGCTAATCTCAGTGTGGGACGTATTAACAGGCGTGTTCTGTGTAAGACAGGGGATGTAATTGTCCCGCACTGAAGCCTCAGCTGGAATAGTGAGTGCAATCCTGGGTGCCCCTCTTTAGGAAAGACGAGTCCAGAGGTGAGCAACCAAAAATGATCAACGGTTCAGAAAACCTGACCTGAAAGGTTAAAAAACAACTAGGCATGTTTAGTCCTGAGAAAAGGAAGCTGAGAGGGGATCTGAGAAGAGCCTTCCAATCTGCTAAGGGCTGCTCCGAAGAGGACTGTAAATAGGCTTCCAAGGGAGGTTGTGGAATCCCCATCACTGGAAGGTTTTAAGAATAGGTTGGACAAACACCTGGCAGGGATGGTCTCGGTTTACTTGATCCTGCCACAGATCAGGTTCTGGATTGATGAGGTCTTGTGGCTCCTTCCAACCCTTTATTTCTATGATTCTGTGATCCCAGACTGATGACAACAGCCCTCAAGGTATCCTGCGGAGAGCAGAAACCAGGAGGAAAGACAGAAATTAAGCGAGTAAATGGCCAAAACATTAGTGACTAGAACAAAGTGGAGCTAAGGGCAGCAGTCCCTGGCAGTGGTTGAAAGCTGGGGCAGGAGGAAGGGGTGGCAGCCCTTTTAGTGCCCCTGGCCACCGCCATGTTCCCTCCAGTGCAGTGCTACTCAAAGTGGTGGTCCGCGGACCGGCACTGGTCCGCGAGCCATCGGCTGCCGGTCTGCGCACACTGGGAAAAAAAATTGCTGGTCCCCCACATCAGATAGCTCGAGAAGCACTGTCCGAGTGCACATCAGGCCTGATTCTCCCCTTGCGTCGGCGTTCACATCTGTGCAAAGTGAGGGCTAATTTAGTTTAAATGCCACTGTTGGTGTCAGTGAGAGGAGAACTCTGGCTGGCAGGGTTTACCCCCCACTCTGCCCAGGTGTAAATGGCAGCAGGAGGGGCAGGGCAGGGGAGAATCCTGCCACTGTTGCTTAAGGCCCCGGCTGACAGTTAGCATCTGCTTCCTCCTGCCTGCTCGCATGCCATGGAGCTTTCCCACTGCTTTCCGGAGGAAGCCCGGTGACCATGTGAGTTTCCTTCACTACCAACTGTCTCTCTCTCCTGCTACTGCCTTGCTCAGCGGCTCTGCTTCTGCCCTCACACTGAATCCCACACACAGCCCCAGCTCTCTCTCTTTGGGGACGTCTACATTGCAGCTAAAGGTGGAATTTCCAGCTGGGGTGGACGTACCCTGTAAGCTTTGACTGAGCTTGTGAGATAAAAATACCAGTGTCGCTGTGGCAGTGGGGGTAGCTGGAGAGGCTGAGGGATTCCCCCCCCAGGGGGGGGTGTATACCCGCCCTGAATTTTCCCAACCCCCCCATTTTGTGAACTAGTTACATGCAGTGTTACCAATTTAGTGATTGTTTGGAAATTTGAATTGAAATTGAAACATTAATACACACTTTAAAAGCATATAAAGTGTATGATAAAATACGTGTATCTGAAAAAGTATCATAGATTTGAAAAATGTGAACACAGACTAGCTTCCTTATACAGCTTTTGTTTTTTATGACATCAGTGCATTCATTTCGGTGATGTTGGCCAACCTAGTAATTTCAAATTATGATTTGTAAGCAAAGTCTAAATGAGCTCTCCCTGACAGCCAGTGATGAGCTGGGGACTGTGGGGGGAAGGCTTCAGGACCAGATTGTCTTTACGTTCACACCTAATCTACCTCGGTATCCAGCAAACAGAGCTGTGTTACCCAAGTGATAGCTTTTGGCTGGGGTTGGGTTACAAATCACTTGAATGCGGGGGTGGGGGGTAATTAAATGTTGTTATTTTTATTGTATCAGTAAAGAGCAGTAGAACTGTCCTTAGCCTGTTTTCATTGAGGGCATCAAGGGAGAGGGTGGGGACAGGTGTTTTGCTTGATGGTCTGCCTGAGTCACCAGTACTATTTGACCTGCCCCTCTCCCCTGTTTAAAGACGGAGCTGATTAGGCTTCATAGAGAGTCTTTTGGTTTGTTAAGTGACCACTAGAGCGGAAATCTCTGATAATCAGGTCTAAGTGCTTAGACCTGCTGTGGGACAGTGTTTCTGTGGAAGAGAAGGCCCAGTGTGCACTAGCACCGAGGTTCCCCCCACTGAGAGCTGAAATCACTGAGAGTCGGGTGGAACCGCGAGAGACCGACTCACAGAGGTCACAGTGGCAGGAGGCAGCAGAAGGTGACAGTGCAGGGCCGTTGGGGTAGAGCAACAGACTGAACGGTGGCCTGACAAACAACAGCGGCCAGAGCACTGGACTATGTTTCAGTGACCTTTCTCCAGAAGCTAGATTTGGGACTGGGAAACTTATATAAATATATGTTTCCTAGTAGGCCAAAACTTTTAAAATGCGTTATTTGCCAAAGTTATTATCTCACATCATCGCTATCTCAAGAGGTCATTATCTTGGGGAGTTCCTGTACTAAACTTTATTATTAATTATTGTTATTATTATTATTATTTATGTAAGAACGGCTATATTGGGTCAGATATCCTGTCTTCCAGCAGTGACTGTTCCGGGAATGACTCTGAAGTGACTGCTTCAGAGGGAATGAACAGAACAGGGAATCATCGATTGATCCATCCCCTGTCATCCACTCCCAGCTTCTGGCAAACAGAAGCTAGGGACATTCAGATCATGATGTTGCATCTCTGCCCATCCTGGCTAATAGCCATTGATGGAGCTATCCTCCATGAACTTATCTAGTTCTTTTTTGAACCCTGTTATAATTTTGGCCTTCACAAGATCCCTGGCAAAAATTTCCACAGGTGACTGTGCGTTGTGTGAAGAAATACTTCCTTTTGTTTCTTTTAAACTTACTATTAATTTCATTGGGTGACCCCTGGTTCTTGTGTTAAGTGAAGGGGTAAATAACATTTCTTTATTCTTTTCTCCACACCAATCAAGATTTTATAAGACTCTATCGTATCCACTCTTAGTGGTCTCTTTTCCAAGCTGAAAAGGCCCAGTCTTCTCTCCTCATATGGAATCTGGTTCCATACCCATAGTCATTTTTGTTGCCCTTCTCTGTACCTTTTCCAGTTCCAATATATCTTTTTTGAGATGGGGTGACCAGAACTACACGCAGTATTTAAGATGTGGGCATGTCATGGATTTATATAGTAAAAGTGGAGGAGCTTGGTTTGCCAGGCTGATCAGCTAAGCCAATACTGACAACCTATATGAAAAGACTGCAAAACACCATGCCTCTGGACTGCATCAACATGCAGAAAGCCTCATAAGCCTGTCACTGTCAAAGCCAATTTTAGAAGAACTTAATGAGGCTGTTAAGAATGCTGGAGACACAACTCAGTTTATGTGAACCAACATGGCTATTGCATCATACTTTCTATTTAAGCAAGAGATACCACACACTACAAACTAGAGGCCTATGTTAAGTGCATTGTCACTTGTTAATCCTGCATTTGGACACTGGTTCTGAACAAGACTGGCAAATGCTCCCTCTCTTTCTGCAAAAAGCTCAGCTGACTCTCTTGGAACATGTGGTCCAACAGTGAAAGACTCAGGAGTTGAAAAAGTGAAGAACTCTCTCACTATATTCAAAATATGTCCATACATGGCCGGCGAATGCACCAATGCAAATAGGAATCAAGTATTAAGTCATTGCGTACGTTATCTTGATGTCTGTGGTAGGCCAGTAGATGCATTCTAGATGTTCAGATTATAGAAGACACATTAGCTGCATCTGTGACATCTTAGAAGAGTTAAATGCTTGTAAATTGAACCCCAGACAGATGGCTGCTTGTGCACTTGATGGAGCTACAAACTTCTCTGGAAGACATAGTGGAGTACAAGCTTTGCTCAGGGAAAAGTGTAACCCTAATGACTCCTATACGCACTGTAGAGGCCATCTACTCCAGCTGGCGCTAGTACAAGCTGCAGAATCTTCAAAAGACATTAAAAAGCCACAAATTTAATGCCTTATTTATACTCTTTTTTCAGCAAGAGTCCAAAAGAACGGAACATTCTGGAAACAAATAGAAGATACAGTGGGACTGAAGTTCAAATGAGTCCAACCTGGGAAAACCTGCTGGCTTTCTCATGAGTGATTCTTGGCAGTTGTCTTACAATTACTGCAACCGTTATTACTGGTTTTGGAATGTATCCACCAAGATAGGACAGATCTAAGTCGTGAGGCTGGTGGACTACTTTTGTTACTAAGTTCAGAGAAGACTCTCGCCATTCTCTCTCTTGTAAGTCTACTGTTGAAATCACTTGAGTCATTAAACAATGTCATCCAGGCATCCACTACAACAGTAGTAGATCTCTGTCCAGCAATAGAAGCGATCCTTGGATCAATCAGAGATATCCATTGAAAACTTCTCTGGAAGAAGCAAAGACTTCAGTCCAGAAGTTGACTAATGCAGGTACTTATATTGACTCCATAGGTGAAAAGGACAAGAAGTGTTTGTTAAGCCAGCTGAAAAAGTACACAGACTTGATTCTTACAAATCTACAATAGAGATTTCGGGATTCTATTCAACCTCCACGTAGCTTTTACAGATGCCTGTCTTATAAAACACCAACAGTTGAGTGGAGTGAGGCACTCCCAGCAATGGGGCTGCCATGTGATCAGGACAGAATAGAGAATTTTGAACACAGAGTGGAATATCATACAACGAATGAATGAAGATTTAACTTCAACTTCTTTATCATTACTAGTGGTTGGACCCAATCTTTGTGCTGTGTTTCCTGGGATGAAAGTAGGGATTCATCTCTTGCTACTCCCAGTCACAACAGCTACAGTTGAGCATACTTTTTCCTCATTAAATAGAATTTGTGTTTTGAAAGAAGTCGCCTTCTGCCTGATCATGAGCATATCATGAAGGACTGGAAGTAACGGACACACAAGAAGACACCAAAGAGTGCCTAATTACAACAAGAAACCAAGACGGGTGTAGAAGTAGTGCTTCATCATAGGCTTGAGTAGCCAACTTTAATTTTTGTGATGATTTTAAAACATGAGTTAAATCTAATAAAATGGTCGTGAAACATTCTTCAGTTTTTACTATGGTGCCATATAGCCCACCTTTGGCCTCACGGTCTCAGCCCTCATCGGCCCTCACCCCCCCTCGAATATTCCAGCACCCCCCGCTAATTTCAATTGCTGGGGAAAACACTGTGCCCTATTCCACATCTAGGCATGCATGCAGTCCAAACCCTCCTTGCCCCAAGAGCCCGCACCGAAGAAATTCCTTCCCGAAAAAAAGCCACTTACAGGGAACCTGCTCTTGTGTTTGACTTTCTCCAAGCATTGGCAGCTGCGACTGGCTCCCTTCCTCCTGGCTCGAGAAGAGCTCCTGGCTGCATGCCTCCAGGGATTCCGGGGTGTCTCCTCCCACCTCAGCACTCTTGCTCCTGCTTTCCTCCTCTTCCTCCTCCCTCCTTGTTGCACTGGGCTGTGAAGTGTCCATGGTGGTCCTCGGAGTGGATGTGGTGTCGCCCCAAATATGGCGTCCAGCTCTTTGTAGAATCTGCAGGTTGCGGGGACAGCACCGGAGCAGCCGTTTGCCTCACAGGCTTTGCGGTAGGCATTCCGCAGCTCCTTTACTTTAACCCGGCACTGCACTGTGTCCCGGTCATGGCCCCTTTCCATCATGGCCCTTGATCTCTGCCCATAGATATCATAATTCCTACTGCTGGAGCACAGCTGGGACTGGACTGCTTCCTCCCGACAAATACTGATGAGGTCCAGCACCTTGCCATTGCTCCATATTGGGGCTTGCCTTGCGCGTGGAGGCATGGTCACCTGGAAAGATGCACTGAGAGCACTCCACACCTGGCTGAGCAAAGAGGAAGGGGATTTTCAAAATTCCCAGGGAATTTAAGGGGCGGGTCTGATGGTTGGTCACCTGAGGCCAGGACAGTAGTGTTCGAACTGATGACCAGAGTGGCTAGAAGAGGCATTGTGGGATACTTCTGGAGGCCAATCAGAGCGCATTGGGTGGCTACACAGGCACCGTGGTGCTCCAGCAGGGGTGCAACAAACATTATTCCTCTCGGGGAGATGGAGTGCCAGGAGCGCTCTAGCCGCGGAGTCAGAGCGCTCTACTTGCCTAGCTGGTGTGGACGGGGAGTGAGGTAGAGTGCACTGGGAGGCTTTATTGCGCTATAACTCGCAAGTGTAGACAAAGCCTAAGAGTTCTGTCCATAAGCAGGTCCCTGCATACCTTGCTGAGTCACAAGGTGTATCTGCTTTCTCTCAATCGGTCGATTGTATAGCTGATGGTCCTTACTGGGCTATCAAGCAGGCTAGGCAGAGCTGATACCAACTTATCTTGGACGTTCCCGGGAAGCATAGCACAAGTTTGAAATACAGACATTTATAGAGCCAATATTCATAACTTCAACTACAAAAATGATACACATATACAGATGTTCTCAGTGGCAGCTGATGACAGAACAAGGAGTAATGGTCTCAAGTTGCAGTGGGGGAGGTTTAGGTTGGATATTAGGAAAAACTTTTTCACTAGGAGGGTGGTGAAACACTGGAATGCGTTACCTAGGGAGGTGGTGGAATCTTCTTCCTTAGAAGTTTTTAAGGTCAGGCTTGACAAAGCCCTGGCTGGGATGATTTAGTTGGGGATTGGTCCTGCTTTGAGCAGGGGGTTGGACTAGATGGCCTCCTGAGGTCCCTTCCAACCCAGATATTCTATGATTCTGTGATAGTATAATTATAATCAGCCAATCATAACCTCTCCATAGACCCCTTACACGACAACCTTTATATTATTGGCTGCAAATATACAACAATCATCGCAACAGTGATCTACACAGTTACAGATTATTTCAATAACATCACAGGAGGGGACACGGCATCAGAGAGACTGATATTGGAATACTGCATCCCGTTTTGGTGTCCTCATTCGAGAAAGATGTTGTGAAATTGGAGCTGGGCAGCAAAGACCCACCAAATGTTCTGAGGGCTGGAGAAAAATGACTTCTCGTGAGCTACTGAAAGAGCTCGACCTGTTTAGCTTATCAAAAGAAGATTGAAAGGTGACTTCATTGAAGTGTTGAAGTGCCTTAATGGAGAGAAAATATTGGATATTAAAGGGCTCTTTAATCTAGCAGAGAAAGGCATATCAAGACCCAATGGCTGGAAGGTGAAAAGAGATTCATATGACAAATAAGGCACAAATGTTCAACAGCGAGGATGATGAGTGAGGAGAAGGGAGAGAACAACACTGAACATCATCCATCCATTGCTCCATCACCTAGAGCAAGTGAGTGGCATTGGGGTTTCTCTGTGGCATTCCCTGTCTGTCTGGGGAGAGGCAGAAAAAGGGGGAGAGAATCTCTCCCAATGGAGATTGGATTTGCAAACAGTCCCCAGGAGCCCCTCGCTCTCAGACCGGGGAGGGACTTCTCCAGAGCCATCTCCAGTGTGTTTGGAAAGGTCCCAGCAATGGGGCTCCCAGCCCTTCCCTTGTGGGACACTGTTCCCCAGGCTGAGAGTCTCTGAGCTGGGCCAGATGCTGTGAGCTGCTGTGCATGGAAATCAATGGGAAACTAGGGGTCCCTGGCCTTGCTATGCCTAGGGACTTTGAAGTGGGGAATGGTTTCCCAGGAGAAGTCCGGACTCCTGGGTTCTGTTCCTTCTCTAGACTGGGGGCGGGGGGGGGGGAAGGGGGGAGTGTGGCCTGAGATGGCAGGAGAGAGCTGCTAGTCCAAAGTGACCGGTGGTCTTTGTGACTGACCCCGGTGGTCAAAAAGGAGGAGTCTCCCCGGTTATTGCAGCACCAGGGATGATGAGGGAGAACATTGGGAGCAGATCATGCAACGAACTCCTGCCAGTGTGTGTGTAGCTTGCACTCCCTGCACTCCTGTGGGGGGAGGAGGAGCTGCTCTGGATGGGGAGGGACCAGAAAGGCTGGTTAGTGAGAGGCTGCCTTGACCCCAGACTCACGCCAGTCCCCGCTCTGTTCCAGGATGGCCAGGCTCCTGGGGGTGTTCAGGAGGAAGGCTCTGCAGGTGGCCCCAGAGCCTGAGGGAAGCAGCTGCCATCTTCCCCAGGAGCAGAGTGGCCCCTCCATCCCCGCTGGCGGGGAAGGAGCTCCTGGCTGGGCCAGGAGGTGGAAGTGCCCAGCCTTCTGGCAGAGAAAACCCACTCCCGGTGCAGGCGCCAAGGTGGGAGAGGCAGTGGCCAGGCCAAAATGGAGCTGGGCCAGGATGCAGCTGTCAGGCAGGACCCAGCCCAGGAGCAGAACCGGGCAGGGTGGCTCTGGGGCTTGTTGTGTGGGCAGCAGCAGCCCCAGGAGCCCAGCCGTGATTTCCAGCAGGAGGCATCGCCCTGCCCGGTCACTGAGGACCTTCCAGCCTTCCCGGGGCAGGAGGTGGAGGATCCCTGTCCCAGCACCGGCAGCTCGGCCCGCTCCCCATGGGACAGCAGCAGCGCCTGGGACTCGAGCAGCAGCCAGGCCGATGGAGGCTTCTGCTTTGTTCCAGGTGAGGAGCCAGGCTGGGCTCAGGGAGGGGTGAGGAGGGGGCTGTGAACACCCTGGGCCCAGGCCCTCAACCAGTGCTATGGGGGCAGGTCCCCAGCCCAGGTGTCTGGCCTGAGCCACAGGAACCCCACTGACACTAGATGCTGCCACTTTGGTCCTTGGTGCTCCATTAGGTAGGGGGTGGGGGGAGGCACCTCCCAGAGAGTCCAGGACAGTGTTGGGGGGTCTCTTTGCTATGGGCTTCTGAACAAGTTGGGGGCTGAAGGCATCACTGAGAGAGGGAGTGTGGGGCCTGATCTGCCCTAGGTCCCAGAGGTAGGAAGGGGGCACATTGCCCCACCATGCCCCTGTTCTTCCCCCGAGTGGTAGCAGGAGTCACCCTGTCCCCTTCTCTCCCTGGTGCAGGGACCACCAGGGACTCAGAGGATGAGGAATGCGTGGAGGTTGTCACAGAGGGGGCTGCTCTCAAAAACATCCGAGAGCAGCTCCAGGGCCAAGAAAAGGTACAAACGTTCCCCAGCTGTGCTGGAACTGAGATTGTCCTGCTCTTTCCCAGCATCCCAATCCCCTGCAGAGGGTCTTGGCCCTCATGAGCCACCACCCCTAACGGGGACCTTTCTCCTCCATGATCTGGGACCCCCAAGATGGGGGTGCTTGTCACACACCAGCCGGGGTCTCCTCCCCCCACAGGCACTGTCCCAGTTCCTGACCCTGCTTGTGTAGGAGTCGTGGGTGATTTGGACAAGGGGCGGGTCCCCACTATCCCCCATTCTGGCCTAAGTCCTGCAGTTGGTGTGGCTGGGGCAGGGAGGTCCCTGGCTAACTGGCTTTCTCTCCCCTAACCCCCCTCCTGGTGGGCACAGGATGTGGCCCAGCAGCTCATGTTCCTGCACGCCATCCACCCCGCGTGTCTCGCTGCACAGCAGAGAGGGCAGGACACACTGGAGCCGCACCGCTGCAAGGAGGCTGTGGAGGAGAGGATTGTGGTGAGCGAGACACGGCGCCTGGCAAGCTGGAGGGTGGACAGAGACATGGGAGGGGCAGGGGTCTCCCCGGGCCAACGGTTGGGGGATGGCTGGTGCTGGAGGGGCAGCTGAGGGCAGGGATTGCTGGGGCTGAAGACTGGGGAGAAGAGACAGGAGAAATAGGGGGCAGGAATCGGAGGAGTGGGAGGCAGGTGGGGGAATCCTGGTGGCTGGGTGGGGTGCTGGTTGTGTAATCTCCTCATTGGGAAGTGTCAGTGAGGCCCAAATCTCACACGCTCCTTTGTCTCCTTTGGGTCTCACAGGAGCTCACTGAGGAGCTTCCTGATGACTCTCCACCCAGCGCCATCCTGGCCAACTCCCTGATTGCTGTGGGCAACCTCAGGTACCGAGACCCTCTTACCCAGTTCCCCTAACCCCAGTGCTGCTCAGGCCCATGGCTGGGAGTCACTGCCCCTCCCACTCCCAGGTCACCTCCCAAGGGTGGCCCCTCTGGCAGAGGTGGCGGGAAGGTTCGCTCTCTCCTGGCTGCTCTGTTCTTTTCACTCCAGTAACATTGCAATGGCTTTGGGGAGAGGCTGATTCCCAGGATCAGATACAGGCAGGGCAGCAAGGTCCAGGGAACAGGCGCCATTCCTGCCCTGCCACTGTCTGTCTGGGAAATCTTGGCCTTAACATTCCCTGGCTCGGTGCCTCAGTTTCCATTCTCACCAGCCTCTGTCTATTTCCCTGCAGTTTCACGTCCATGTTGGTGCCAGTGCCACCCGTGCACTCGACGGTCTAATACCGGCTCCTCTCTCTTGCCAGCACCTGCCCTGGAGCCAGAGCTGGAGACCCACCTCCTTCGAGCTGCCCTGCATGCAGTCTTCACCCTGGGCACGGAGAAGGACACCACCCGAGTCCAGGTAGATCATGATGAAGCATGGACTGAAGAGCCAGCTGTCATCCTGCCACGAATCCTTGCTAATTGCCTGCAGTGGGTTGTGAATGAGAGAGGCTGGGCAGGGCCGGCTCTAACTTATTTGCCTCCCCAAGCGAAAAACCACCACCAACAACAACAAAACCCGAGTACCACCACGCCGAAACAAACAACCCCCCCCCCCCGAGCGCCGCCCTGTCGAAACAAAAACAAAAAAAACAACCCCCCCGAGCGCCGCCCCGCTGAAGTAAAAAATAAAAATAAAAAAACCCGAGCGCCACCCCGCCCCGCCACCCCAAGATTGGCCGCCCCTTAGAAGGTGCCACCCCAAGCACGTGCTTGGTCAGCTGGTGCCTGGAGCCGGCCCTGAGGCCAGGATATGTGTTTGGGGGGTCTCACCAGTGCTTCCCAGAGACCCCCTCTTCCCATCCTGTGGCAGGTGTATCCCCAGTTTCCCTAACTCTGACCCATAACTCTCCCTTGCTTTGCAGGATCTGCAGAGGGTCTTGCCAGACCTCCCGGATGCCATGCTGGGGAACTTGCTGGCAGAGTCCCCGGACACCAACAGGCTCTACTACATCTTGGAGGTGAGCCCGATGAGAGGGGTGGGGGCAATTTTACCTTAACTCTTAGATCCATTTTCCAGTCTGTCCTCCTAGCTGGGACCCCAGTGGGCTGTCCTTGGTCAGGGCAGTCAGTGCAATGCAGTGTCAGGCCCTTCCTCCTTGAAGGACAGAGGAAGGAGCTGGGACTTCAAGCCAGAGCTCTGCCTGGTTCTGTTGAGCACTAACCATTGGGCCCCTGGCTGGCTTGGGGAGTGAGAGTCTGAAACCCTCCTGTGAGATCCAGAAAATGGTCCTCAGAGAAGAGTCACAGGCTCGTTCCTAGAGAAACAGGACGACCCCAGAGAATCAGCCCTTGTCTCTGACGGGCCCTGAGATTCCTGGGGGGATTGTGCTCACACTCAGTCCCTTCACCCAACCAAGGACTTGAGAGTCAGGGAGGGGTAAAGGGTCTGTCTCCTTCCTGGTGAGCTGTTCAGGAATCAGGCGTTCAGGGAGGATGGGACCAGCCCCGACACCAAACATTGTCCCAATCTAGAGAGACAATGACAAGTTGTGACCTACAAGCACCGTCCGGGGGCAACAATCTCCTTCTAAAGCTCTGTGATCAATGAATCAGATATTCCACCCCGCACACAATGTCTCAGCCCCCTGGGGACGGGGAGGGGCTCATTAGCACAACACATGCACCTGCCCCTGCCCCTGCCCATTGATCCTGAGCTGCCTCCTTTCCCCACAGCACATTAACTACTGGATCGTGTCCAGGGTGTCGCGCGAGAGAGCCAGAGGCATTAGGAGCAGCATGGCCCTGCTCAGATCCACCGTCACCCTCCCTGAGTTCGACGTAAGTGGCCTCTGACCCCAGCTTCCTGACTCCAGGGGAAGGTGGGCTGTAGGATCTGCTGCTGCAGGGGCTGTGGACTAGGAGTGTTCCTCCTGGGGAGGCAGAGTCAAAGCAGAGAATGAGCCTGGCTTGAGTCAAGTTCTTCTTGTCCTGGTTAAGTGGCAACTCTCACTTTTAAGGGGACCATGCTCCAGATTCATGCCTTCCTGTCATCCTGGACCAGCTGGGGAAGCAAATCCTCATGGAGGGCCCTGCCCGCATCCCTTTGCTCCAGGCTCCCTTGCGGGCAGCGATAATTAAGGATCTAGCTCTAGCTCCTATGCTCTAGCATCTCCCACAGCGGGGCTGAGAGGAAGGAGAGTCCTGGCCCAGGGGGGACTGGGAGCTGACAGGAAAATGCTAATGGAGTCCCCTCTCCGTCTCCCTTCCCTTAGAACTCAGCCGAATTCCCCAGGATGGATCACCACATGGCACAGCTGGCTCTGTTCGTCGGTGACCCATCTAAGGACATCAGCCGGCAGGCCAGGGAGGGGGTTTACCAGCTCTACCAGCTGCTGCTGCACCAGAGGGGTAAGGAACCCAGCTGGGAAATGGCACCCGATAGAAGAGTGAGACTGGGACCCCAGCCAATGTCTCTCAGACTGACCGCGGCTGGAGGATGAGTCTCTGTCTATCTCTTTCTGTGTTCTACCCCACCCCCTGCGATTGTGTTGGGCCAGGCACACAGCGAGGACTCTGCCCACTATGCAGCCATCAATGGGATGGGAAGGACACAAGCACTGCAACCAGAATGACAAATGTGTGTGTGTGTGTCTCTTTCCCAGGCCTGACCATCCATGAGACCGAAGACCTCTGGGTCTGGGACTGGCACCAGGCTCCTGGGCTACACGAACACAGCCAGGGTCGGGGAGGTAAGGACGCTCTGCCAGGACATGGGAGTGTGGGTGGCTGCCTCCTGGAGCCACTAGACAGAGATGCCGTTCTAGTCCAGGATTTGGAGCCTGGTTCCGGGCAATCTGCTGAAGCCTCACATCTGGCTGGTTTTAGGTCTTCGGAAAGTTCTTTTCGGAGGGGCAGAGAAGATTCTTCCTGCAGACGGCAGTGCTGGCCATCCACGACCCCCTGCTGCATGTCAGCCAGGCTGGGCTGCTCCTGACCTACTCCCTGCTGGGGGAAGCCCAGCAGCTGATGGGGGACACAGTAAGCAGCTGCACGAGACTCAGGAGATTGGGGCGGGGCCCAGGCCTCATTCCCATCCTATGGCCATTCGCTGGCCTGGCAGCAAGACAACTGGTGGGGAATGAGAGTGAGAGCAGGTGCTACTGGGAAGGGAGATGAATTCACCTCCATGAGCAGGAGGGAGCCAGCTTATCCCCGGAGCAGCTCCAGCCCAGCTCTTTAGCAAGGCTAATTAATGACGAGCATTGCCTCATCACGGACTTATATTCTTGGGAAGGGCAGCAGAGTCCTCTAAGTGCCCTCTGCGAGCCTCCCCTGTCACCCGAGCCATCACCCGGAGTTGCTCCCATCACTGGCAGCCTGGGAGACCAAGGACTGAGGGGTGATGGCGACGCACCAGGCAGGGCTGAGGCACATGGGAATGGGAAGCTTGTCCTGCTGCTGGCAGGGCTGGACCCGCTCTAGAGAGAACGGGAGGATTCAATCAGCAGGGGCTGCTGATCTGCCCCATTCCCCAGAGCTGCCATCCTGCGGCTTCAGCATTAGTGGCTGGGATGACTTGGGGAAAGGTCTCAACCTCCCCATATCCCACTTCACTGCTGCCAGAATCCCTCCTGCCCCCCCCCGCTAGAGCCCCCTCCCTGCCCAACGTGGGTGGGGGTGGAGGAGAGGGGTCTGAGAACTGGAGCTGTGGATTGGAGGTGGAATAGCTGTCAGGGGCACGGATGGGGAGGTGGCAGGAGCTCACCCTACAAGGAGGGGCGTTGGCACTGGAGGTCACTAGAAAGGACAACAAGACTCCATTCTGGGAGTCAGGAGGGAGAAGCCATCCCTTAGAGGTGGGCGGGTGCTGGGTGGAAATGCTGCTGGTTCCAGGTGCCCTGATTCCGCGGGGGCGTCTGCGTCTCTGACAGGTCCTCGTTCCCTTGCAGCAGGAGGGCGTCATGGCCAGTGTGCACCAGCTCCGCGTCATCCGGCACGTGCGCCAGGTGCCTGAGGCACTGCAGGGGCTCTGCCTCTGAAGCCACCAGCAACTCCCGCTCCCTGCTGCAGGTACTGCCCTGGCTCCCTGTGGTGGGGTGGTGCCCTGGAGAAAGAAGGGCTGAACCAGGCCAGAGAGGCTGGGCAGACCAGCAGCCAACCGGTAAAGGCCTGAGGAAAGCCAGTCAGAGCAGAGGAAGAAGCCAGGGCCAGGCTAGGTCCTGTATAAAGGCTGCCTAACAGAGGAGAAGGCAGTTGCTCCCTGGCTAGCAAGGGAGAAGGACTGGCTCCTGGTATAAGGAGCAGCATCTTGGCCAAAGCAGTGCTGGGCAGGCTTGGGGGAACAGGACATAGCTCCAGCCCGTTACCTTCCAGGCTGCGGCCCACGCCAAAAGGGGTTGAGAAGGTGCATAGGGCCAAAAGGTGAAGTGGCCCAGGATACTAGGCAGACAAGAGGGGAGAGAAGAAGGGCAGAGGGAGGCTGCCACTAGAGGGTCCCTGGGTTGGGACCCAGAGTAGCGGGTGGGCCTGGGTCCACCCCTTTCCCCCTTGTACAGCACCTGGCTGTGGAAGAGTGGCCGTGACAGACTGCAACCAGCTCTTGAGCAGAAGGGCTAGACTTATAGCGTTGTGGTTGGCCACCAAGGCAGGTGCAAGCAGGAGGACTGCTGCTAACAACCCCCCGCCCCCCGGAAGGGGGTGAGACTGGAGTGGTGGGCACTGCCGGAGGGCAGTGGCCTGAAGCAGACGAAGGTACTGCGCTGAAGAGGACGCCGCCGAGCAGGGAGCAATGCGGGTCCCAGGGCAGACGATGGGCCGGACACCACGCGTCGAGGGCGCTCCGCAGCGGTCGAGAGCTAATTCCCGGAGCGACCAACAGGGGGCACCAGCTGTGGTGAGTCGAACCCCATCACACTCCCTGTAAATGGGGAGCTAGTGGAAGGGGAAATGGAGCCCCCTGGCACTCACAGAAACTTTCTCCCCTCTCTGTGGAGCAGGGTCCTTCCCTCTGCCCCCCCAAATTCCTTCTTCTGGGACAGGAGCTCTTTCCCTTACACACCCATTCCCCTCCCCCCTTTCCTTGGTCTACCCCCATCCCATTCCTCCTGCACCCAGGAAGAACACTCCCTGCCCCACATGGTGCAGAAAGGCCGTTGTGTCAGGGCCACAGCCCCACTGAAGCTCAGAAAGCTCCACTTTTGAGGAGGTGGGGGTGAGACAGAGGCTCAGGGCTAGCTTCATCTCCTTCCCTTTATTCTCCCCTTGGCCCTTCTATGGGGTCTCTGGGTGTGAAATGAATGGGAGCCTCTTTCCCAGCTGTCTTCCAGGCCTTGGGATCTGGCACAGCCACCCAGACGGGTGCATCCTGTAGCTAAGCCACATCAGGGAGCAGTGGGGACAGGTCACCTTGTCCCATCCAAGCAAGCAATGCTGGCTCTCAAAGAGGCTTAGATGGAAGACCCCACTCCCTCATGGAGGTAAGAGCCATTTACTCCTTGGGGCGTGTGGGTCTCTTGGGGGAGAAATGGCATCCCCAATGCATAACCTGGCTGGGAGCGTCCCCCGTCCCTGGCTCCCTGCTCTGGGACAGAGACGTGTCCATCATCGTACCACCCTGGTTTTGTTCCTAGGAAGGAGCTCCCCAGAGACGTCATCGAACCTGGACTCCTGAGAGCGTTTCTGGCGCCAGCCCCTCGAGCATGAAGAGAGCATCAGGTAGTCTCGTTCACATGGCATCTCCGGCAGGGCCGGTGCAACCACGAGGCGAACTAGACGGTCGCCTAGGGCACCAGGTGGTTGAGGGCATCAAAAAGCGGTGGCCTGGCTCGGCAGGGAGAAGCCGCCTTCCAGAGGCACCGGAGAGCCAGAGCGTCGGCTTGCGGGGGCAGCAAGCCCCAGCCATGGAGGAGCCAGTGCGGCGCAGGGGGGCAGCAGCCCTGCAAAGGCCGCAGCAGATGCATGCGGACGGCAGCCCCCGTGAGCCCCGTGGCTCCCCCTTCGCCGCGCTCGGGCTCTGCGGCTCCCAGGCATGTGAGCAACTGCTGGGGCGCGGGGCCCTGAGCCTGCTCCGGGAGGGGGGTCAGGGCTCACACTCCCAGGAGCCGCAGTGCCCAAGGGGGAAGCCGGGGGGCGCACGGAGGCCACCGCCTGCAGCCTGGGCAGGTGCGGGCTCCCCCCCCCCCCCGGCTCCCCCTCACCACGCTCGGGTTCTGCGGCTCCTGGGCGTGAGAGCACTCTGTAGGTGAGGGGCTGTGCGCCCGGCAGCGTATTTTGCCTCCAGGTGGAGCCAGCGTCTGACCGGCATGGGCGTAGTAAGGGGAGTCCCGGCCGGGGCGCAGTCAGGGAGCAGGGGGAGGGTTGGATGGGTCGGGAGTTCTGGGGGTCCTGTCAGGGGGTGGGGAGTGGTTGGATGGGGCCTGGGAGTCCCGGTGGTCTGTCTGGGGGCGGGGGTGTGGATAAGGGTTGGGGCAGTCAGGGGATGGGTAGGGTCCTAGGGGGGCAGTTAGGGTGGGGGGGGTCTCAGGAGGGGGTAGTCAGGGGACAAGAAACAGGGAGGCTTAGGTAGGGGATGGGGTTCTGGGGGGCAGTTAGGGTCAAGGGTCCCAGGAGGGGGCAGTCAGGGGACAAGGAGCAGGGGCGGGGTTGGGGGTTCTGAGGGGGGAAGTCAGGGGGTGGGAAGTGGGAGGGAGTGGATGGGGGCGGGGCTAGGGCAGGGCTCTTCCCCCCCAATCCTCCTTTTTCATTGTTGAAATATGATAACCCTAGGCGAGGGGGGAGCCAGGGGGCGTATGGGGGCCGGTGCCCGCATGCATCCGCTGCAGCCTGCAGAAGCCCCCGGGGGGGTGCCGGGCCGCAGCCTGGGCAGGAGGGGCGGGGGTCACGGCTGCTCCCCGTTAGTGGCGCTGCCACCTTTGCAGGGCTGCTGCCCCCCTGCGCCGCGCCGGCTCCTCCATGGCTGGGGCTCGCCGCCACCACAAACGGGACATTCTGGCTCTCCGGTGCCTCCAGAAGGCGGCTCCTCCCTGCCGAAGCGGCCCAAGCCCGGCAAAGCCAGTGAGTGGACTCGGGGCAGGGGCCGCCGGGGTGGGGTGGGGAGGGAAGGGCTAGTCGCGGGGGGGGAGGGGGCTGTGCACCCTCCAGGGGAGTTCAGAGGGCGGGGAGGGGGAAACCTGGTCTGGGGAGCAGCCCCTGGGCACAGCTGGCCCCTGGGGTCTATAAAGGCTCATTGGGATTTGCCCCTCAATGAACCGATGTGCAGGGGTTGGGGGTGGGGGGGCGCAAGGTGGACGTTTCACCTAGGGCACAAAATATCCTTGCACCGGCCCTGCCTGGGAGCTGGTAACTCCTCCTCTCCCCAAATTCCCTAGGGTGCTGGGCTCTGGGGGAATCAAATGTTAAGGGACCAGGGTGAAGGGTTCTGGGGAGGACACTGGGGATTGAATGGTTGCGGTTGGTGGAGCTGGGAAGCAGGGGGAGCTGGGTGCTGGGGTATCAAGTGTTTGGGGATGATGGGATAAGAGGCGAGGGAGAGCACAGGAGTAGAGCGGTGCTGCCTCTCCTCACTCACCCCCTTTGCCCCTTCTCCCTGCCCCCGCTGCATTCAGACAGCGCCACTGAGAGGGGCTGATTCCCACAGGACCTTTTGTGGGAGGCCTGGAGATCCCACCTCTGTCTCCGCAGCATCAGCCTCTGAAGTTCTGTCTACACTAGGAGGTGTGGTCGGGATTAGCCAGGAGCTCTCTGTGGCCCTCCACCAGATTCCCTAGTGTAAACTCACTCTGAGAATCTTATGTGTTCTGACTAGTGTTCCCTCATTTTTTACGTCCTGTGCCAACCCTGGGGAGGGGCTCCTCTCCCTGCCTGCCTCCACGGCCCTCCATAGCCTGCAGTGCAGCTGCGTAGCCTGCAGGGAACAGAGTTTCTGACCCCCTGACCTCCCGTTAGCAGAGTGATTGCTAGTCCCTGAGTTCCCCCATTGGGGCCAGATTGTCTCATTCCCAGATAGTCTCACATTACTCCAGGCTGTGCTGAAAAGCATTTCGTGTTTGTACATTTTATCCCTTATGGGCCAGAATTAACTAGATGCTAAAAAGGTGGGGAGCAGGGTCAGTAAAATGTGGTGTTTTAGCTTCTGTGCTATTTCAGGGCAATGGGGTGAGTGCGAGAGATTCCCTCCTTCCCCTCTCACTGTCACGCTCCTCTCTCCACACAGCAGCCTCTGCCCCAGCCATGGAAAGTTTAACCTGCCTCCGTTCTATCCCTCCATCTCCCGCGGTGTCACGTACCACCCTGTCCCTGGCTCTCCATGCTTAGAAGTCACAGCTTTGATGTCTATGATCTTAGTCAGACTCTGGAGGGCTGGAGAAGGAAGTGTCACAGATCTGGAAGTGAGCAGGGAAATCTCAATGAACTTCAAAGCACAGTTTGACCTCCAGGTCTTATAGCCCCGTTTCCATCTATTGGTAAAATTGCATCCCGGCTTTTTCTAGGTTTGGTCCAGATCATTTGCAGATGGGAAGGTTGTTTTGTCTTTCATTCTCTTTCTTTCATTATGATGATTCTAAAACTTTTGTAACTCATACAGCCGAATAATGAGGCGAGAAGTAAAGCCGGTTTTGCCACTTCAGAAGAAAATGAGTATGTTTCTTTTCCTGATTTTGAGTCTGAAATGATTCTCTGAGATTTCACTTTATGAATGTGAAATGATTTTATAGCCCACCCTGGACTGTGGATTTTTCTGTCTTTGTGAAGGCTGTGAGGTCACATACTTTGATATTAGTTTGATAGAGTCGTGGAAAAATTTACCACGCATTGTGTTTGGATCAGAACAAAGCCTGACGTCCCTTTATTCAAGCATGTGCATACAGGGAGAGGTAGCCAAAGCTGCTGTGGCATAAACAGAAAATACAGGAGCTTCTCTTGCTGAAAACCACAATTTCTTAAACCCACTTTCTTTAACAGCATTTTCCTTATTTGGCATATAGTGCAAGTTTCAACAGTAGCTTTGCCTTATTTGGAGTTTAGCAAAATCAAGCTTTTCCTGTTATTGACAGGTGTTTTCTTTGCAGTTAATGCTTCATTTTTTTATTTTTTTTAAACTTCTAGCAGTTATGGTAACATTTCTTGAGGTGTGTTGTCTGCAATCACCTCTTAATGGAATTTTCCACACTCCCTTCTTATACTTTATATACACAGTTAGCTTGACCAAAGTTTTAGGCCTACTTGGGTCCACTGAATTTTTCCTCCACAACAGGATGTAGCTCAGATTTATTGCAGATTTCAAGAGACAAATGGTCATTTGCCAGAATTGTCCTTTTTTAGATTTTATTTTAATGTTTACCTAACCCTTTGTCGTGAGATTTTTGTGTGGTTTGAACAATGACAGTGATCAGTATCTCTCAGCAGGAACACTGATGGTGAGAGCTAGATTCAAATTGTGAGGCAGAGACTGAAACGGAAATGAAGTTACTGCCTGATCCCTGCAGAGATGTGAGCTACCGTTGGGAGGGGGAGAAGTTGGGGGAGCAGAGCTGGGAAACTGCTAGGTTTGCTCCTCAGAGCCCGACAGCTGAGGCTGAGAACTGTGAACTCGCTGCACGGGTGCCAGACAACGACTAGACTTGGACTGTGAGTGTCGTGTGAAGCTGCCCCTGAACTCTAAAGGACTATGAATGACACCCCAAACAATGATAGGGGAGGCAGCAACTTCTCTCTATTCTTGAGTTGCCAAACTTGGGCTCAGGCAAGAAGGGCGCGGAGATGTCAACAGACCAGGGCAGCCTTGAAGCCAGGCTGACTCCCCATCACTGAGACCAGAGGGAGATGAGGAACCTGACAGCCCACCTGGTCATCCCCTCCCCATCTACGTCAGTGTCCTGTGTTGGGATGGCAGAGACTCTCTTTGCTCCCCAAGCCCCATGTTCACCACTCATGTATGGTTCTGATATATCATATACAATGTAGGTTTGGTGAGGGATCATTGGAAAACACGCATTTCAATGGTAGATCATGAAACAGCAGTGTATGCAGAATGGTGAGATTATACTTTGTTTGTTGCTAGGGAGATCATATCACAGGTGCCCAAAAAGGGGACACGGAGGAGGGGTTGGAGCTGGGGAGGATGTGGTAGGGGCATTCACAAGGTGAGGTTTAGTGGTGTAGTTGCCCACTCTGGGAGAAGAGGGGTTAAAGCAGCCCTTGGAGAGGCTGTGCAAAGCCCAGCCAATGAGAGGAGGGCTTGCAGAAGAGCCAATGGAAAGAAGGCTTGATGGAGCAGCCAATAAGGGCTAGTGAGGGCCATATAAAAAGGACTGTTCAGCAGAGCAGAGAGTAGTCTTTCTGGAGCCTGAGGGAAAAAGACTAGCTGTCTATAAAGGGAAGTGTCAGGGGAAGAGCAGTGCTCTAGCCTGACTGCCTGAATCCCCGATAGGGGGCAGGGAAAATGCTGGGGCCATGGGGAAGTGGCCCAGGGATAAAGAGGTAAGTAGCAGAACTTGGAGGAGGGGCAGTAAGTGCTTCTGCTAGAGGGTCCTGGGGGTGGGGCTTAGAGTAGCAAGCGGGCCTGTCCCTGTCCAAAGAGAGTAGTCCATCCAAGAACTGCAGTTTGCCCCTGTGGGAAGGGCTACACTAGGGGCTGCAGTTTGTCACCATGGCAAGAGGATGGGAACAAGGACTAAGGGCTGCTGGTTCCCTTGTATGATGTAATCTGATTAAAATATGAACATTGTTGCAACTGCTGTTCTATGTTTGAAACAAGTCTTGTGCAAAGGTGGTCAAGATAGGTGCCTATAGAAAGGATATCAATAGCTGGTTATGATTATACTATTTGTATGCATCTGTTTTTGTATTTGAAATTAAGAGTATTGGCTATGTACTTGTATTTCCATGAGTTTGATTCTGAGTAGCACCAGTGAAGCAGTTGGCCAGCATATTGTGAAGGGACTATTCAAATTGAGTGGCCCATCAAGAAGTACATGACTGACAATGGGCCTTTGGAGACACCAATCCACATCTGATGACTCTTCCTGGGAACATTCAAACTAGCCTGTGGGCCATGGCTTCTACCTGTAAAGAACTGAGTCGTGCCTAGACAGGTGATTTGCCCATGTGGTGGCTCATGTGACTGGACACCATCTTCTTACTGTTCTTTTCCACAGTAAGAACAATGGGATTCCCTCCACATGACAAAAGAAGATATAAAAGGCCCTGGAAACATCTCCATCTTGCCTCTTTCCTGCTCCAGCTTCTCTGCTGCTCAAACCTCTGGCCTATGCACTTATGCAAAGGGTAGCGTTCTACCCAGGAAACAGAGGTCCTTCCAAACCATTGGAAGGAACCAGACACTTGACTTAAGCCAGCAGTTTATTCCATCACTGCTATAAGCCTGAATCAAGAACTGTGATTATTGTATGTATGATTCCTTGGACCAATTTTAACTCACCTTTCTTTTAATAAACTTTTAAGTTTTTGATATTAAAGGATTGGCAACAGCATGATTTCTGGGTAAGATCTGATTTGTATATTGACCTGGGTGTATAGCTGATCCTTTGGGATCAGGAGAACCTTTAACTGGGGACATTGGTTTTAATAACCACTCATCCCTATAAGCAATGCTTCTCGTGGTGATACAATGGGACTGTAGTATTTTGAGGGAATTGCTTCCCTGTGTCTTCATTCTGGCGAATGAAGTCAGAAGTTCTTTTGGGTTGTTTCGTGTATCTTGTGAGTGAATGACTACCAGTCTTGGGCTGTGCCTGCCCTTTCTCTCAGCAGTCCATCCTGAATTGGATACTCACAGTAGTATCCCACTACAGCAAACATTTACACCCCAGAAGGGGGGAGAACGGAGTTTGGGGCACAGCCCGAGGGCCATACCCTGAAGAGGACACTGTGGTCCAGGAGCGATGCAGATCCAGATACCGAAGAGATGGAGACAGCGAAGCAATGACAGAGCGTGAGACCCTACCAGAGGAGGGTGCCCTGCTGATGGACTGAGAATTCCCTGGACAACCAGCAGGAGGCGCTGCGGTGGAGAGTCTGCACCCGGTGACACGAGGAGTGTCAGTCCCTGTCACAGTGGCAAGGTGCTGGCACAAGCCCAGAACGCAGCGACAGCTGTCAATCAACACCTACCTGCGGGACCCCCTCCCCAGGACTGGGAGCTGAGGCCTGGGTGGGCAGGACCTGGCAGCAATCAATCAGGTGCAGGGGAATGCACCAATTGGCTGGATGCAAGGAATGGACCAGTTGGGAAGTGGACCAATGAGGGCTTCTTTTTTGAGCTGCAGTGTGTCTGCTCTGCAAATTATGGGGACATTTGCTGTTAGTGGAAATCTGTACTCAGCAGGCTCAAAAAAGAGGCTCTCTGGGAAAACCCAGATGTGGAGTAACCATGATTATTACTGACATATGCCATAGGCTTGAAGAGACTGGGAATGGTTATTTCCCCTTGTTTTTTCCTACCCCCCCCAACATTCTTGTTAAACCCTGGCTTTGTGCTGGAAATGGCCCACCTTGATTATCATACACATTGTAAGGAGAGTGATCACTTTAGAGAAGCTATTAGCAGCAGGAGAGTGGGGTGGGGAGAGAAAACCCTTTGAAGTGATAAACACCCATTTTTTCATGGTCTGTATGTATAAAAACATCCTCACTGCATTTTCCACTTTTATACATCTGAAATGAGCTGTAACTTACAAAAGCTTATGCTGAAATAAATTGGTTAGGCTCTAAGGTGCCACAAGTACTCCTTTTTCTTTTTGAGTATAAGAAGGGGAAGGGCTCTGGCCACCTCCCCTCCCCTCTCTCTACTCACAGCAGCAAAATTGCTTCAAAGATAACAGCATCATTGAGCTGGGGGAGTGGTCCAAGCTGGAAGGCTTTCCCATGAGCATGGACTGCTGAAAGCTTTTGGGGGAGAGAAATCCTTTTGCTTGTAAGGGTACATCTACACTCCAAACCTAAGTTGACCTGTATTAGGTTCACTTATAGCAACCGCAGTAATGACTGAGGTAGACTGTGTCCACGCTATCCTCCTTGGGTCGGTGGGGTGTGTCCTCACCAGGAGCACTTTCACCGACCTAGGAGGGGCACTGGGGGGAGCTGAGAGCCCACTCTGTCAACTCCAGCAGCAGCTCTCTCCCAGGAATGGGGCTGCCCTACAAGCTCTGTGTGAATTGCTCTCCATCTAGGCCCCGTTCCCTGCTGGGCTGCCCCCCTCCACTGCCTCTTCCCCATAAAGAGCGAGGGAGGCCACCTGGGGCTTCTCCTGCCCCCTCCCCCCCGCACCATTCCCCTCCCAGTTTGACACCAGTCCATAAATAACTACTCTGAGTGCAGTCTTTAGTTGTGCACCCACTTTACAAAAAGAAAAGGGGTACTTGTAGCACCTTAGAGACTAACAAATTTGTTAGTCTCTAAGGTGCCACAAGTACCCCTTTTCTTTTTGCAAATACAGACTAACACGGCTGCTACTCTGAAACCCCCTTTACAGTAATTTCAGCTAGAGCAATGAATTCTTCTCTCCTGGTCAGAACTGAGTCTAACCCACCTGCCCCCTGGTTACTTCCTCCACCATCAGAAAGCAGAACTTGTCCCTGACGTGTTCCCAGCACTTCTGGCACTGTGGGTGCTGTTATGGTGGCCAGGTGCCCGGTTTTCAACCATGAAGTCCAGTGGAAAAGGAGACCTGACAGTGTCCGATCACATCTACTGACCGGACAGCTGAAGTCGAGTTACTGCGGGTGGGGAGGCACTGGGTCATCACTCCCATCAGAGCCGACTCAGCCGGGGCTGCCTCCTACCTGCACTGGGCAGCTGCAGCTCCCAGCCCCTGCTCCACAGACAAGTCCCTCCTGACCTGGGGGGGGGGGGGGAGAGGTGAATGGTGGGCAGACCCTTGGAGGAAGAGCTGGAGTCGGAGCAGGGCCTTGGTGGGAAGAGGTGGGGTCGGGATGGGACCTCGGGGGGGGGGGGGAAGAGGCGGGGCAGGGGAGGTTGCAGCACTCCTGCTTGAGAGTCCATTTTTTAAATATTACCAAGTTGGCAACCCAAGTCACTAGCTGAGAGGTTGTGGAAAAATTTTAGCAAATATAGAAATACCATTTTTCACAGCAGCAGATTTACGAGCTAGCAATAAATAAATTTTGATTTTCATGTTTATAAGTGTAAGGGGATTGTTGGCCCCTTACTGAAACTTAATGGGTTGGCCATTAGTTAGGCCGTCTCCTAACACCAAAAGAAACGGGAAGGGCCAATGAGAAATGAAGACCCTGAGACTGACAATGGGGGGGGGGGTAATGCTGTAGGTCAGCCTGATTGACAGGGCAGGCAGGCCAATGAGGGAGTCAGCAGCCGGGTCCTCTCCTTTGTGTCGGCTGGAGCTGGCTGGGCTAGAGCAGAGCAGGAGGGGCTAAGGAGAGAGGAGGGCTGGGCTGGGCTGGAGGCAGAGGGAAACTGGAGCAGCCGGGAGCAGTGAGCGGAGGGGACCCTGGGCAAAGAGCCCAGGGCAAGGAGAGGCCCTCAGCCAAGAGGCCTTGCAGGCCAGACTGGGTGGGGGATCATAACCCTGACAGGAAGAGGCTGACGCTAGGAAGAAGGATCCTACCACCTAGAGCCTGAGGGCGTGTGGCCAACACCAGAGTTAGTGGCCAACCCTGGGCATGCCTGCAGCACAGCCCGGGCCTGGGCAGGAGGCCTGGGACGTGGGAGGGACAGACTGTGAACTGCCCTGGCATTCCAGAGATGATTGTTTGGGGTTCCCCCCCACAGAGCGGGGTGACTTGTTTTCCTTTCATCTTTCCCACTTTTCTCCTTATTTTTGTATTACTTGCTGTTTAATAAATTGTATTTGTTCTGAACTCTGTGCAATGATCAGGGAAGCATCCAGAGTGGAGAGAACACCCCACAATGGGGACAGCTGTCCTGAGTGATCACAAGATTGGGGGTTGAGCGCCTCAGGATCCCTGGGCCCAGCCTTGGGGTTACGGGACACCAGAGTGGAAGCGGGCGGGGGGGGGGGTCCTTGAGGTCATACAGGCCTCTGGGTAAAGGACTCAGATCCTTTCGCTAGCCAATTCCACTGGGGCTCGGTAGAAGCCAGAAAAGATCCCCACACTAGGGGGAGGTTCCCCCCTCTTACCTCTGTGCATATTTATTGGTTTCTAGTAAAGTTAATTAGGATTATAGGGGCAAGTGTCAGAGCGGGCACCAGCGAGAGTTGCTGGCCACACTCTGAGGCCACCAAAAATTTAGTTGTGAGAATCCCAGGGCTCGCTGCTTATGATGGTCCCTTGTGACCTTGGAGCCTGTGAGTTAACAGCCAAGCACAGAGAGACGAAGCGCATGGAGAAGGGTTGATCGCTAGGACCCAGGAGCGGCTGGGGGGCGGCTCTGGGGGGAGCGATCGCGGGGCTCAGGCCCGGCCCAGGAAGTGACTCGCAGCCGCTGCGGGGACTCCGGCTCCCAGGCTCCCGGCGAGATCCCCGAGCCCCGGCGGCTGGTGCTGGGAGCCCGGAGCCCGGGCTGCGGCCGGGAGAGGGGAACCTCCAGCCGGGCCCTGCCCGCTGCTCCCCGGGATCCTCTCCCAGGGCAGAGCCCCCAGCCCGGCCAGGGCCCCTTCCCGGCCCGGCCCCTGCCCCGGGGGGCCCCGCTCGGAGGGAAGGTGAGAGAGACCCGCCCCCCCCCCCTTGCTGCGGGCCCCCCGGTCACATCTGGGCTGCAGGGGGAGGAGGATAAAGAGGGGCAGGAGGCGGGTGCGGGGGATGCCGGGGGCAGGCTGGGATGGGGGCAGGGGTGCACTGAAGGGAAGATGGGGCGATGCAGGAGGATCGGGGGACTGTGGGGCTGAGGGGGCGAGGTCGGGAATGGGGGAAGACGTGAGTGGGGGGCACAGCGAGGGAAAGGGGGGATGTGGGGAGGCGGGCGGGGGGAGATGCCAAGGCAGCTTCTCCGCCCCATGGGACAAGAGGTGGGAGGGGTGGAGAGAAGCTCTTCTCCTCCTGGAACTGGTCAAACCAGCTTTGGGAGTGATCAGGGGACTAACCCCTCAGGGCGCAGAGGGTACAAGGCAAAAACCCAACCCAGCCCCCGTTCCCGGCTCCCAGTCTGTTATTGTCAGACACACCCGCGCTGGTGGGGTCAGCGTCTCATGAGTTTTCAGGTCTGCCCGGGGCCCTGGTCTGATTTCCCTGCAGGATTCAGATCTCAGCCACACCGGAGTCAGACCAGAGTCACTGCTGGTTCTGGCATGGGGGAAGTGCAGATGGGCCAATGGGATCAGCCTCTCTCTGCCTGTCCCTGGGGGCTGCTGGAGGAGTCCAGAGCAGCTCATTCTTCAGGTGATGCCACCAGAGGGCTCCGGCTATTGCTAAGGGAGAGGGGTTTACACTGCAACGGGGGGGGGGGGGGGGAAATCCCCCAAAGTGGCCCCTTTGGTTCTTCCCTTTTTCTAGCATTTGGCTCAGAGTTGCTGTTCTTGGGAGAGTCTGAAGATCCTGGGGGGAATGTGGAAGTGTGAAAAGGGGATTTGCAGCAGCCATCTTACTGTTGTTAAGAGACAGAGCAGAAGACAGGCTAATCTTAACCCTAACATTGCGAGATTTGTAGATGCGGGGATTGTGCGAGGCGGATGGGAAAACCACATGGGAAGCTGTTTTCTAAGCTTGCTTTAAGATAAGAATGGAGTGCTGACTGAGATAACGGAAAGGAAAATGTATAAACACGGTACAGCTGTATCCGTTGACATATGTGACGGGCAGGGCCAGCTCGAGCTTTTTTGCAACCCCAAGTGGCGAAGCAAAAAAAAAGAAACCTGCCACAGCCGTGCCGCCGAAAGAAGGAACAAAAAGTGGCCCAAGTGCCCCCCTGCAGAACGGCTGGAAAGCCACCCCTTCAGACTGGCCGCCCCAGGCACCTGCTTCCTTGGCTGGTGCCTAGAGCCGGCCCTGGTGACGGGAACCTATAAATACATGCCTTACACTGTTGTACTTTGGAGACCTGCCAAAGGAAGGGAACCCCCCTGTCCCTAGGCTCCCCCTGCAATTGCTTGAAATACACTGCCTCTGACTTGCTGCTAACAAACACAAGAGTGAAGACTCTGTTTCTTCCACAGGAATCTGGGGGCGACATGGACAGAAGCCCCTTCTGTAACCACCCCTCTCGACCCGACAGGCTGAGGAATCACGTCCACGTGTCGCTCCAGATCGTCCCATCTTCCAGGGTACAGGGAAGGGAAATGGCTGCGATGGAGCCAACTCAGGTAGGGGATTTTCAGGGAGCTGCTGGGCTGGAGGAGGGAGAGGCAGGTAGGAGAAAGGGTGTGAGAAACCTGCTGATTTTCTGAGTGGGCCCATTGGTGGAAGGGGAGGGGAGAGGGGACATTCCCCCATTTCTGAAACAGGATATAACCTCACTCGGCAGGGCTGGGAACATTTTCCAGACTCCCAGTGCTGGAGCCTGAACCCACTGGCCAGAGGCCGCTGTGAAATACAAAGGGAAGCTGTCGGGATTCCTGTCCCTGTCCCCAGCTCAGAGCTCTGCTTCCCGTATCAGCCTCTGGCTGGCAGGTGTGTGGGAAATGAGAAAACCCTGCCCTGCTCCGTGTGCTGGGGGGGACAAGGAGTTCTCACCTTCTCCCCACCCCCTGAAGCCTCCTGGCTGCTCTGAGCAGGGTGGGGGTGGGATTCTGCTACTCTGGACCTCCCACAGCTTCACGGTTTTTTTCCTTTCCCATGACTAGTGGGATTGTATCTGGGGCAGCCCGTGCTGAGTGAGGGACTCTTGCTGTTTCAGATGCCAGTGACCTTTGAGGATGTAGCTATTTATTTCACCAAGGGGCAGGGGGCTCTGCTGGACCCCGCTCAGAGAACCCTTTACAGGGACGTCATGCAGGAGAACTACGAGACGGTGACCTCGCTGGGTAAGGGATTCCCGTCCACTCGGTTATTACAAGCCGTGGGACTTGCGTATCTGAATGTGGTCAGGTTCTTCCCTGGTCAGTTAGATCAGAGGCAAATGGGTTCCATAATGCACAGCTGCCATGTAAGAAAGACTTGCATCTCTGTGCCCTCTCCAGTGGGAGAAGGGTGTCAAAACCCAATGGACAAGCTAAACCATCCCTACCCCTCCAGCTTTCAAAGGGGCATAAATCCAGCATTGTCCTGTCTGTGTTTCTTGGCTGCACATACAATCCCTGTTCACCTCCCTCCTTGGGAATAGCTCCAGGCACAGGGAGGGCTCTGGGTTCTGCAGGTTTAGAAAGAGGAAGGGGTTTAAGTGCAGAGCTGTGTGTGAGTCAGCAAGGCCCCCAGAGTGCACAGATCCTGAGTACGCCTAGTGCGGGTGTAGTAATAATTCAACTCATCTCCACAGACAATTTCCTATGTGGAACAGGGCTCAGTGATAATTTCCCCATCCCCTTGGATTCCACGTTCCTCCAGCAGAGCACAGGGAATGTCCTTAGTGACAAATACTCCACCAATGCTCCATGCACCCTGATCTGGTCTGATTTCACCCTCTGCACAGGATTTCCCATTCCCAAACCCAAGCTGATCGCCTGGCTGGAGCAAGGGGAAGAGCCGTGGGTGCCCGATCTCCAGGCCTGCGAGGAAGGAAGGCTTCTGAGATGCACCCGCACAGGTGAGGACTGACACCGAAACCATCAAGGGAATGAAGGGAAAAGTTGAGAATCCCAAAATAAGGTGTGAGTAATGCCCTCAGTTCTTCCTCATCTCAGCCAGGACAGGGCTGTAGTCAGCAATTGTCGCTCACGGCATTCCACCCAGCCTCTTAGCTGCAGGAGTTTGCTTCCCAGCTTTCCTTCCCTGTCAGTGTTTGGGTGGGATGTGGAGGCAGAATCCAATTGCTCAGTCTTTCTTTTGGGTTTTCCCTCGGTGCTATTCCTCTTTCTCCCCAGCACAATGACTCCTGTCTGGATTGTCTCTCTCCCAGCAGGCGCTGAGCGAGGGAGTGAGAACCAGGAGGGGAATCATCATCAGGAAGTTCCTGGAAAAGTGCAACCACAGGGGACCTTTGTGGGAGGACCTGAAGGGAATTTTTCCCAGTGCTCTGAGGGAGAATCCTGCAGAAATTGGCACAGGTCAGAGAGGCTTCCAGGAAACCACCCCAGAAACAAAGTGGATGAATCTCTTAACGGTGGGGGACAAGACAAAGATCCCAGAGTGCAGCAGACAAATCCCAAGGAAGATACACCCTGGCACTGCCTTCAGTGTGGGAAAGGATTCATTGTGAGATCACGGCTTGTGACACATCAGACAATCCATATTGGAGAGAAACCCCTTCAATGCTTGGACCGTGGGAAAAGCTTGAATAAGCGCACAGATCTTAATAACCATGGGAGAAGCCACACTGGAGAGAAGCCCATTCAGTTCCTTGAGTGCGGGAAACATTTCAGTTCAAAGTCGGTACAAAAGTCACATAAGAAAAGCCACACAGGAGAGGAACCCCACAAGTGCTTGGACTGTGGGAGAAGTTTCATGCAAAGATCAGACCTTGTTCAACATCAGGCAGTCCACACAGAAGAGAGATCCCATAAGTGTTTACAATGTGGGAAAAGTTTCACATGGAGATCGGCGCTTGTTAATCATCAGGCAAGCCACACAGGAGAAAGACCCCACAAGTGCTTGGACTGTGGGAAAAGTTTCATGCAGAGGTCACATCTTGTTAAACATCAGGCAATCCACACAGGAGAGAGACCCCACAAGTGCTTTGACTGTGGGAAAAGTTTCATAAGAAGGTCAAACCTTGTTGAACATCAGGCACTCCACAGAGGAGAGAGACCCCACAAGTGCTTGGACTGTGGGAAAAGTTTCATACGAAGGCCAGACCTTGTTTGTCATCAGGCATTCCACACAGGAGAGAGACCCCACAAGTGCTTGGATTGTGGGAAAAGTTTCCTAAGAAGGTCACACCTTGTTCAACATCAGGCAATCCACACAGGAGAGAGACCCCACAAGTGCTTGGACTGTGGGAAAAGTTTCATACGAAGGTCAGAGCTTGTTTATCATCAGGCAATCCACACAGGAGAGGGACCCAACAAGTGCTTGGTCTGTGGGAAAGGTTTCATAAAGAGGTCACAGCTTGTTCAACATCAGGTAATCCACACAAGAGAGAGACCCCACAAGTGCTTGGACTGTGGGAAAAGTTTCATACGAAAGTCAGACCTTGTTAAACATCAGGCAATCCACACAGGAGAGAGACCCCACAGGTGCTTGGACTGTGGGAAAAGTTTCACTCGGAGATCAACCCTGGTGAAACATCAGAGAATCCACACAGGAGAGTGACGCTATAAGTGCTTGGACTGTGGGAAAAGTTTCACATGGAGATCATTCCTCATTAAACATGGGAGAATCCACACAGGATCTAAACTTCTGTGACACATGACAAGAAAGGGTTAAGCAGCTTGCATGTAATTGACTCAGATCAGGCCTTGTTACACATCAGGCAAGCCACACAGGACAGAGACTTTATAAATGCTTGGCATGTGGGAAAAGCTTCAGTAACAGCAGAAACCTTAATAATCATTGAAGAATGCACACAGAAGAGAGACCATATAAATGCCTGGACTGCAGGAATGGTTTCCATTGGAAATTAGCCCTTCATAACAAAAGGAAGAGTCTAGTGGCATCTTAAAGACTAACAGATTTATTTGGGCATAAGCGTTTGTGGGTAAAAAAACCCACTTCTTCAGATGCATGGAGTGAAAATTACAGATACAGGCAGAAATATACTGGCCCATGAGGAGAAGGGAGTTACCTTACGAGTGGAGAACCAATGCCAACAAGGCCAATTCAATCAGGGTGGATGTGGACCACTCCCAATGACTGATGAGGAGGGGTCAATACCAAGAGAGGGAAAATTGCTTTTGTAGTGAGCCAGCCACTCCCAGTCCCTATTCAGGCCCAAATTGATGGTGTTAAGTTTGCAAATGAATTGTAGCTCTGCAGTTTCTCTCTGAAGTCTGTGTTTGAAGTTTTTTGGTTGAAGGATGGCTACTTTTAAATCTGTTACTGAATGTCCAGAAAGAGTGAAATGTTCTCCTACTGGCTCTTGTATGTTACCATTCCTGATGTCTGATTTGTGTCCATTTATTCTTTTACATAGAGACTGTCCGGTTTGGCCAATGTACATGGCAGAGGGGCACTGCTGGCACATGATGGCATATATCACATTGGTCGATGTGCACGTGGATGTGCCCCTGATGGCGTGGCTGTTATGGTTGGGTCCTATGACGGTGTCGCTAGAGTAGATATGGGGACAGAGGTTGGTAATGGGATTTGCTGCAGGAATTGGTTCCTGGGTTAGTGTTTCTGTGGTGTGGTGTGTAGTTGCTGGTGAGTATTTGCTTCAGATTGGGAGCTGTCTGTAAGCGAGGACTGGCCTGCCTCCCATGGTCTGTGAGAATGAGGAATCGTTTTCCAGGATAGTTTGTAGATCGTTGATGATGCACTGGAGAGGTTTTAGCTGGGGGCTGTACATTATGGCCAGTGGTGTTCTGTTATTTCCCTTGTTGGGCCTGTCCTGTAGTAGGTGACTTCTGGGTATCCATCTTGCTTTGTCAGTCTGTTTCCTCACTTCCCCAGGTGAGTATTGTAGTTTTAAGAGTGCTTGATAAAGATCTTGTAGGTGTTTGTCTCTGCCTGAGGGATTGGAGTAAATGCGGTTATATCTTGGGGCATGGCTGTAGACAATGGATCGTGTGATGTGTCCTGGATGGAAGCTGGAGGCATGTAGGTAAGTATAGAGGTCAGTAGGTTTTCAGTATAGGGTGGTATTTATGTGACCATCACTTATTTGCACTGTAGTGTCCAGGATCTCTTGTGTGGTCCAGGCTGAGGTCGATGCTGGGGTGGAAATCTTTGAAATCCTGGCGGAATTCTTCAAGGGCCTCCTTCCCATGGGTCCATATGATGAAGATGTCATCAATGTAGCGCAAATAGAGGAGGGGGAGCTAGGGGACGAGAGCTGAGGAAGCGTTGTTCTAAGTCAGCCATAAAAATGTTGGCATGCTGTGGGGCCATGCGGGTACCCATAGCAGTCTCGCTGACTTGAAGGTATAAATTGTCCCCAAATCTGAAATGGTTGTGGGTGAGGACAAAGTCACAAAGCTCAGCTACCAGATGTGCCGTGGCCTCATCAGGGATAATGTTCCTGACAGCTTATAGCCCATCCTCATGTGGAATAGCGGTGTAAAGAGCTTCTACATCCATGGTGGCCAAGATGGTGTTTTCAGGAAGATCACCAGTAGGTTGTAGTTTCCTCAGGAAGTCAGTGGTGTCTCGAAAATAGCTAGGAGTGCTGGTAGAGTTGGGTCTGAGGAGAGAGTCCACATCGCCAGATAATCCTGCTGTAAGAGTGCCGATGCCTGAGACGATGGGGCGTCCAGGATTTCCAGGTTTATGGATCTTGGGTAGCAGATGGAATACCCCAGGTCGGGGCTCTAGAGGTGTGTCTGTGTAGATTTGTTCCCATGCTATAGCAGGGAGTTTTTTGAGCAGTTGGTGTAGTTTCTTTTGGTACTCCTCAGTGGGATCGGAGGACAGTGGCCTGTAGAATGTGGTGTTGGAAGGTTTTCTGGCAGCCTCCTGTTCATAATCCAACTGTTCATGATGACTACAGCACCTCCTTTGTCAGCCCCTTTGATTAGAATGTCAGGGGTGTTCCTGAGGCCGTGGATGGCGTCGTGTTCTGTATGGCTGAGGTTATGGGGTGTGCGGACAATTTCTCAGGCCTAAACTTGATCTATAGAGAGGAAAGCTTATTATATGGAAATGCTGTAACGCAAAAAACCTACAGTCCTGTGTCCTGTGTGACTTAGGCCAGCATAGTAAAGTACTGTAGGCCTGTGTCTGTTGACACAGATAATCAGTTAAGCCACTGTGGGTACGTGACTAGGGGCTGGAAGGGGGACCGAGGGGGACCAAGCAGCGTCCGAAAAGTCCCCAACTGCACGTTATTGCACCAGCCAGCTCTGTAAAAACCCCCAGCCGCAATATTGCACCAATTAACCGCAGATTTTATTACCGCTGATAAACAAGTTTTTGCTATACTAATATGGAGTTGTTTTGCTATATTCCTTATAAGGCATTATTAATGAGGCTTGAGTGTTGGAAAAATACTGATGGGGAAGTATATTTGTTTGAATGCAATTACAAACCTATATAAGTTTGTGTGTTATTGGAGGAGAGCCAGAGAGCAGCTTAGCACCTGTGTGTGGCCTGCTGTTTCTCTCCCTGCATGCTTGTATGCTAATAAAGGCGCCCCAGGCTGTTCTGATCCAAAAAACAACGCATGGTGGTTTTTTCTACAACAGGGGCCAGTGACGCTGTTTGTTCACAATCTCAGCCTGTGCACATCTGCGGAAGCACTCTGTGTAGAAGTCCAGTCTGTCATTTCGACCCTCAGGAGGAGTCCACGTGGCATTCTTTTCCTTGTAGTGTTGGTAGGAGGGTACCTGTGGGCCAGTACTCTGATCAGTGGTGTGTTGAAAATATCCCTTGAGTCGGAGACGATGAAAGTAGGCTTCTAGATCTGTATCATGGCGGGGGGGAAAGAGAGTCCCCCAGATAGGACAGACTCCCGAGATATATACAGAGAACATCTTCCTACTGTATGCTCCACTCTATGCATCTGATGAAGTGGGTCATAGCCCACGAAAGCTTATGCCCATATAAATTTGTTACTCTCTAAGGTGCCACAAGTACTCCTCGTTCTTTTTGTGGATACAGACTAATACGGCTACCACTCTGAAAGCTCCTTCCCCGTCACTGTCACGCTCCACTCTCAACACAGCAGCCTCTGTCCCAGCCATGAAAAGTTTAACCTGCCTCCGTTCTATCCCTCCGCCTCCCAAGGTGTCACGTACCACCCTGTGCCTGGCTCTCCATGCTTAGGAGTCACAGCTTTGATGTCTATGATCTTAGTCAGACTCCGGAGGGCTGGAGAAGGAAGTGTCACAGACCTGGAGTGAGCAGGGAAATCTCAATGAACTTCAAAGCACAGTTGGACCTTCAGATTTTATAGCCCTGTTTCCATCTATTGGTAAAATTGCTTCCCGGCTTTTTCTAGGTTTGGTCCAGATCATTTGTAGATGGGAAGGTTTTTTTGTCTTTCTTTCTCTTTCTTTTGTTATGATGATGCTAAAACTTTTGTAACTCGTACAGCCGAATAATGGGGTGAGAAGTGAAGCCAGTTTAGCCACTTCAGAAGAAAATGGGTAAATTTCTTCCCCTGATTTTGAGTCTGAAATGATTCTCTGAGATTTCACTTTATGAATGTGAATCATTTTATAGCCCACCCTGGACTGTGGATTTTTCTCTCTTTGTGAAGGCCGTGAGGTCACATACTTTGATATTAGTTTAGTTTGACAGGATGTAGCTCAGATTTATTGCAGATTTCAAGAGACAAGTGGTCATTTGCCAGAATTGTCCTTTTTTAGATTTTATTTTATTTTAATGTTTATCTAACCCTTTGTCGTGAGATTTTTGTGTGTGGTTTGAACAATGACCGTGATCAGTATCTCGCAGCAGGAACACTGATGGTGAGAGCTAGATTCAGAATGTGAGAGGCAGAGACTGAAATGGAAATGAAGTTACTGCCTGTAAAAGCAAAATTAAGTGGGCGCAAACTGTGGTCAAGTTAACTGTTTACGTGATAAAGAGCTGAGGAGCGGGGGGGGGGGAGGGGGGGGAAGAGGAATGAGGGAGCTCCGAGAAACATAATTGCAACAGCTAATCTTAAGAAAGCCGTTAACCGTAAAAGAACAACTTGTTAAAACCAGACAACTTGTTTTTGCTGTGTTCCTAATAGGGAAATATTAATGAGGAAGTGTGCTTAGCTGAATATTGTTACAAATCTATGTAAGCTTTTGTTTTTTCATCTTTGCAGAGCCGCTCGGTGCAGCTGTCTCTCCCTTCATGCTTGTAGTACAATAAAGGAGCCTCAGGCTGTCTGATCCAAACACAACGTGTGGTTAATTTCCACGACACTGCCTGATCCCTGCAGAGATGTAAGATACTGTTGGAAGGGGGAGAAATTGGGGGAACAGAGCTGGGAAACTGCTGGGTTTGCACCTCAGAGCCTGGCAGCTGAGGGTGAGAACTGTGAACTCGCTGCATGGGTGCCAGAGAACGACTAGACTTCGACTGTGAGTGTCGTGTGAAGCTGCCCCTGAACTCTAAAGGTCCATGAACGACACCCCAAACAATGATAGGCAGCGACTCCCTGTTCTTTAGGTGCCAAACTTGGCTCAGGCAAGAAGGGAGCCTATGAGTGTAACAGAAGGCAGACACAGAGATGCTGCAGAGTGATGGGTTTATTGCTAGGACCCAGGAGGGGCTGGGATGCGGCTGGGAGCGATCGCTGGGGTCAGTCTTGGTGGCAGGAAGTGACTCGCAGCCGCTGCGGTGACTCTGGCTCCCAGGCTCCTGGTGAGATCCCCGAGCCCCGGCGGCTGGTGCTGGGAGCCCGGAGCCCTGGCTGCAGCCGGGAGAGGGGACTCTCCAGCCGGGCCCTTCCCGCTGCTCCCTGGGAGCCTCTCCCAGGGCAGAGCCCCCAGCCTGGTGAGGGCCCCCTTCCCGGCCTGGCCCCTGCCCCAGGGGGGCCCCGCTCGGAGGGAAGGTAAGAGAGATCCCCCCCCAGGGAGCGGTGCCCCCCTATCACACTGGGCTGCAGGGGCGGGGGGCAGATGGCGGGTGCTGGGGTTGCAGGGGGCAGGCTGGGATGAGGCGGGGGTGCACTGAAGGGAAGATGGGACAAAGCAGGGGATTTGGGGGGATTGTGGGACTGAGGGGAGTGAGGCTGGAATGGGGGAAGATGTGAGTGGGGGGCACTGCGAGGGAAAAGGGGGATGTGGGGAGGCTGGCGGAAGGAAGGGGAGATGCCAAGGCAGCTTCTCTGCCCCATCGGACAGAATGAGGGAGGGGCAGAGAGAAGCTCTTCTCCTCCTGGAACTGGTCAAACCAGCTTTGGGAATGATCAGGGGACTAACCCCTCAGGGCACAGAGGGTACAAGGCAAAAACCCAACCCCCATCCCCACCCCCCACACACCCGGCTCCCAGTCTGTTATTGTCAGACACACCCGTGCTGGTGAAGTCTGTGTCTCATGAGTTTTGGGGTCTGCCCGGGGCCCTGGTCTGATTTCCCTGCAGGATTCTGATCTCAGCCACACCGGAGTCAGACCAGAGTCACTGCTGGTTCTGGCATGGGGGAAGTGCGGATGGGCCAGTTGGATCAGCCTCTCCCTGCCTGTCCCTGGGGGCTGCTGGGGGAGTCCAGAGCAGCTCATTCTTCAGGTGATGCCACCAGAGGGCTCTGGCTATTGCTAAGGGAGAGGGGTTTACTCTGCAATGTGGGGAAATCCCCCAAAGTGGTCCCTTTGGTTCCTCTCTTTTTCTAGCATTTGGCTCAGAGTTGCTGTTACTGGGAGGGTCTGAAGAGCCTGGGGGGAATGTGGAAGTGAGAAAAGGGAAAAGGGGATTTGCAGCAGCCATCTTACTGTTGTTAAGAGACAGAGCAGAAGACAGGCTAACCTTAACCCTAAGATCGCAAGATTTGTGCAACGCAGATGGGAAAACTACATGGGAAGCTGTTTTCTAACCTTGCTTTAAGATAAGAATGGAGTGCTGACTGAGGCTACGTCTACAGTACAAAATTATTTCGAAATTATTCTATTTGAATTTTCGGAAGCGATTTTATACAGTCGGTCTTGTGTGTCCCCACTAAAGTGCGTGAATTCGGCGGAGTGCGTCCACAATACCGAGGCTAGCATCGAATGTCGGAGCAGTGCACTGTGGGTCACTATCCCACAGTTCCCGCAGTCCCCACCGCTCATTGGAATTTAGGGTTAAGCTCCCAGTGCATGGTGGAGCAAAAACATTCTCGCAAGTGTTTCTGGGTGTGTGTCGTCAGTTGCTCCTCCCGCCGTGAAAGCTGCGGCATGCAATCGTTTCGCGCCTTTTTGGCGTGCAGAGGCCATACTGTTTTCAGCAGATGGTGCACTGCTTCTCTCCTGCTACTATGAATCCACCTCGCATTTCCTCTCGTCTTTCTATGTCATCTCTATAAGTATCTACTCTTTCTCTTCCTCATTGACTGCTTCCGCTACCAACTCTGCTCGGCCATCGTGAACCGAGCAGCACAGCTTCCGCCGCCAATTCTGCTCTCCCGGTCTCACCGCTCTACCGAGCTTCTCCATGTTGTCTGTCCTGGGCTCCCGCCTCCTTGAAAGCTACAGAAGACAACCATTTCCTGCCTTTTTTCGGCTATCGTGAACGGAACAGCACCTCTTCCGCTGCCACTCGCTCTCCTACGTTTCGCTCCCTTTTTCGAGGATTACCCTTGCAAGCGCCATAGCGCAGCAAGCATGGAGCCCGCTCAGATCTCCGCTGCAGTTTTGACCACTGTAAATACCTTGCGCATTATCCAGCAGTCTGTGTATACCTGCAAAACCAGGCGAGGGAGCGACGACAGCGCGATTACGATAGTGATGAGGACATGGACATAGACATTCCTAGAAGCACGGCATGTGGCGATTGGGAGATCATGGTGGCGTTGGGCCAGGTTCATGTCGTGGAACGCCGATTCTGGGCCTGGGAAACAAGCACAGACTGGTGGGACCGATATGGGACGATTCCCAGTGGCTGCGAAACTTTCGTATGCGTAGTTTCGTGGAACTTTGTGACTTGCTGTCCCCTGCCCTGAAGCGCAAACACACCAAGATGAGAGCAGCCCTCACAGTTGAGAAGCGAGTGTCCATAGTCCTGTGGAAGCTTGCAACGCCCGACAGCTACCAGGGAATCAGTTTGGAGTGGGGAAATCTACTGTGGGGGCTGCT
Organism: Natator depressus; assembly: GCF_965152275.1. Classification (NCBI taxonomy): domain Eukaryota; kingdom Metazoa; phylum Chordata; order Testudines; family Cheloniidae; genus Natator; species Natator depressus. The sequence continues at coordinate 41,613,432 of NC_134247.1, forward strand.
GTGCTGCAAGTAGCCAACACAATCATTGACCAGCTGCTATCAAGGGTTGTGACTTTGGGAAATGTGCAGACCATTGTGGTTGCTTTAATGCACTGGGGTTCCCTAACTGCGGCAGGGTGATAGACGGAACCCATATCCCTATCTTGGCCCTGGAACACCGGGGTGGCCAGTACGTAAAGCACAAGGGGTACTTTTCCATGGTGCTGCAAGGAGCGGTGGATCACAAGGGATGTTTCACCAACATCAACGTGGGATGGCCAGGAAAGGTGCATGACGCTCACATCTTCAGGAACTCTGGTCTGTTTGAACAGCTGCAGGAAGGGACTTACTTCCCAGAGCAGAAAATTACTGTTGGGGATGTTGAAATGCCTATAGTTATCCTCGGGGACCCAGCCTACCCCTTAATGCCATGGCTCATGAAGCCGTACACAGGCACCCTGGGCAGTAGTAAGGAGCAGTTCAACTATAGGCTGAGCAAGTGCAGAATGGTGGTAGAATGTGCTTTTGGATGTTTGAACGCGCGCTGGCGCAGTTTACTGACTCAGTTAGACCTCAGCACAGCCAATATTCCAATTGTAATTGCTGCTTGTTGTGTGCTCCACAATATCTGTGAGAGTAAGGGGGAGATGTTTATGGCAGGGAGGGAGGTTGAGGCAACTCGCCTGGCGGCCAGTTTCGCACAGCCAGACAACACGGCGGTTAGAAGAGCACAGGAGGGTGTACTAATAATTAACTCACCTCCCCAGACAACTTCATCTGTGGAACGGGGCTCAGTGACCATTTTCTCATCCTCTTGGATTCCACGTTGCTCCAGCAGAGCACCGGGACAGGTTCCACTCATGCAATGTCCTTTCTGACAAATACTCCACCAATGCTCCACGCACCCTGATCTGGTCTGATTCCACCATCTGCACAGAATTTCCCATTCCCAAACCTGAGCTGTTCACTGAGCTGGAACGAGAGGACGAGCTGTGGGTTCCCGATCTCCAGGCCGGCGAGAAAAGAAGGCTTCCAAGATGCACCCATACAGGTGAGAACTGACACAGAAACCATCTAGGGAATGAAGGAAAAAGTTGAGAATCCCAAAATATGGTGTGAGTAAGCGCACTCAGTTCTTCCTCATCTCACCCAGAGCAGGGCTCTAGTCAGCAGATATCGCTCACACTATTCCACCCAGACTCTTAGCTGCAGGAGTTTCCTTCCCGTCTCTCCTTCCTTGTAAGTGTTTGGGTGGGATGTGGAGGCAGAATCCATTGCTCAGTCTTTGTGTTGGGTTTCCTCTCAGTGCTATTCCTGTTTCTCCCCAGCACAATGACTCCTGTCTGGATTGTCTCTCTCCCAGCAGGTGCTGAGCGAGGGAGTGAGAACAAGGAGGGGAATCTTCATGAGGAAGTCCCTGGAAAAGTGGAACCACAGGGGACCTTTGTGGGAGGACCTGAAGGGAATTTTTCCCATTCCTGGGAGTAGGGAGAAGCCTGGGGAAATTGGCACAGGGGTCAGAGAGGCTTCTGGGAAACCACCCAGGGAAGAAAGTGGATGAATCTATTAATGGTGGGGGAGGAGACGAGGATCCCAGAGCACAGCAGACAAATCCCAAGGAAGAGTCACCCTTCAGTGTGGGAAAGGATTCATTCTGAGATCACAGTTTGTGACACATCAGACAATCCATACTGGAGAGAAACCCCTTCAATGCTTGAACCATGGGAAAAGCTTCAATAAGCGCTCAGATCTTAATAACCATGGGAGAAACCACACTGGAGAGAAACAGACGCATGAAGGGAAGGCTGGCACCAGAATTTCAAATCTCACATCCCTGTAGGAGTTCAAAATTTAGCTGAAGTCAATGGAGTTGATGATGTCAGCTGGTTCCCCTTCTCTGGTTTGCCCTGCCTGGCTTGCCTTTCAGGAGCAGGATGATGAAAGCCCAACGGTGCTATGCTGGGTCCCAGAAGTCAGCGGATGTGAAACATAACCCAGGTTACAATCTGGACTTTTGAACTGCTTAATTCTCCAACCCAGGGTGGATAGAAATCAATGTGTTTTTTTTTAAAAAAAAATTTAAAAAATCCAATTTAAATAAAAAAAATCTGATTTTCTTGATAACTTTTTCCGCAAACACCATTTTATCTAAAGATCGTTTTAAGTAAAATACATTATAGCTCAAAGATATCTCATCATGGAATAGGGATTTTAAATTCTAATTCTATAGTGTGAGACACTGTATTCATGTAATGTTTAAGAAAAGTTTTTTGTACATGAGTTCCAAAAGTTCTACCCAATGGGGTTCAGTGCTCAGTCTAGAACAGTGGTCTCCAAACTTTTTGGCTCGCGCACCCCCAGGGTGAAGAGCAGAAGACCTGCTGCAGATGCGCCGCCAACAGAAGACCAGCCGCAGGTGCACCGCCAATGGAAGAAGACCAGAAGACCTACTGCAGATGCACCGCCGACGGAAAAAGAACGGAAGACTTACCGCAGGCGGGCTGCCGGAGGGGAAAACCAGCCGTGGACGTGCAGAGCTGCCGCCAAAGAAAAAAAACGGTGGAGTGCTGTCTGGTGGCGCTCCTGCTGCCACGGACCCCCTGGGATCATCACCCCAGTTTGGAGACCACTGGTCTAGAAGATCCCATCAGAGATGCTTAGTTTTCCAGTTCTCAAACTGTGGCTTTGTGTCTCCAGAGGTAACATGCTTGTTAACAGCATGTTTTCAAATAAATTAATATAGAGAGGTGAGAAATAACAGACCTCACCTCTATTGTCCCTCTGCAAATTTGTGTACACAGAGTCAATCCCTTACCTCTCTCCAAAAGTGCAAAGTTTCAAAAAGTTGAATGAATAGAACACTGTTGGAGGCGGAATATATCTGGACAAGGATAAGATGTCTGGAGATAAATGTGAGAAGCGATGGACATATGCTTTTCTGTTAAAATATTATATCTTTGTTGTTGAAGAAAAAAATCCAGAATACTTAACGTTGTTGTTTTAGTTAAATAAAACAATTTAAATGTCTGTCTGGTGCTGTTCTCCTCCTAATACAGCATGGCAAGAAAATCATCCAAGTATTAGTGATTAACCTGTTGAATTGGAGATAGTTCACCTCCCAATGACTTCATAAATATCTGCTTCAATTACCTTTGGTAAATGAAATAACCAAACAATCATTCATTGTCTGATATTGCTGTAAAACTCATCTGAAAAGTTTTCAAAATAAATCACTGTTTTAAAATGTATAGTGTGTACCTTCTAAAAATGAAACCTACATCAATCTATGAGTTGTGAAGAATATGTATTAAGGTTATAACAACCAACAAGAATGCACTTTTATGTAGAATACCATGATTAAATCGAGTCTTCCTGACTTGTGATTTAAATCAAATCCACCCTGCTGCGTCCCTTTGTGAACAACAAACCCCTCCATGCTCTGCTCACACACAGCCACCAGCGTTCAAACTCACTCCTGGTTGCACTGTACTGAGTGTGACTAGCCAGACACCCATGAAGTCACTAAACGACACAGCAACATCAGCCAGTTTTCTACTCCCAGCCTTGCACCCTGGGAATGTGCATCTTGGACTGCTCAGACTGTTCACTGTGCTGGACAAACTCAATAATTAGTGGGTCATCCCCCACCTGACTAGGCCACAGCCTTGTTTTCTCAAGTCAAATCCCCCAAACACTTCAATGAAAACACACAGGTCCAGACAAAACACTAACATCAGTTTATTAACTGGAACAAGGAGGTTTTCAGGGATTACAAGGGAGAAATATGTAAAAGGTCAGAACTGGTTAAAACTATAAAATTAAAACATGCAGTTTAAATCCTAAATTTTACCAATCTAAGTAAAATGCGAAGCAAGCAGGTTTTCGCACCCCACCCACTGTTGTAGGCAGTTTACTGTTCTAAGTACCCAGGTTGGATTCCTTTCCTGCCTTGGACCATCCTCCCCAGTTCAAGGCCCCTGTGGCCTTTCAAGGCATATTGTTGCCTTCTGTAAAGATGGGAGAGGAGAGGTGAAAATGGAGACAATTCTTCCTTGTGCTTTTATACCATTCTCCACTTTGAAGTTCACCCTCCAGCTGGGGGGCAGGTGACAATCAGTCTGTGGCCTAAGTGAGCGTCCAGCCGTCCTTCTGGTGAATTGTAACTCTCTGGTTCACAGCTCCACAGCTGGTGAATGGCCAGCTAAACAATTAATGGCCACTTAGCACCTAGCTGGTGTGCGGGTACCATTGTCTCTGAGGAGCTAGTCTGTGGGCGTTTTCCGGCATGTAACAAGCATGTATTCTGTTAATTCAGGGATCAATAATTCAGAGATTATACCCTCGCCCATGCTATCTACCCAATTCTAGCTCAGTCGCACTGAAATCGCTATGGGTAGGGGCTGAAGGATGGAGGGAATGTTAATAGCTGAAATCACCAAAATTTGTTTTGCAAGGTTAGTGTTAATCGGATCTGTTCCGCTCTTCTGCTCAGACATTTTCTCTGAGGATCCCGGAGACAGAAAGGAGCAGACGTTACCATCTTGGCTACCAATCCCAATGGTGACTATCTACACTAGCAATTCTCAAACTGTGGGGCAGGCCTCCAAAGGGAGGCATAGGAATGTGTCAAGAGTGGAATGATCAGTGTGGATTGTTTGGGTTTTTTTTAAAAAGCACTGGCTGTCGGCCCCAGTTGGCTGGGGCTCATGAAGAAGGGACAGGCCTAGCTAGGAGTTGGGGATAAATGCTCAGGCTCTCAAAACCCAGGTGGAGCAGCAGGGCAGAAGTCAGGGTGGCAATGGGGTGATAAGTCTGCTGTGAACAGTGATATTGATGAATATCACTTTTCACATGGCCACCCTAACTTCTGTTCTGCTATTGGAGACCTTCAGAGCTGGGCACATCGCCAGCAACGACTCTGCCTTTAGAGCTGGGTGGCCATATATGTGCTTGTGAGGGTGAGGGCGTAAATGACCACGCACACAAAGAAGCGGCGGGCAGGCACTGAAACACATTTGGGAACCACTGGTCTACACTCTTATGGTCACCGCGTTTACAAAAGGATAAATCTTCTCCAAAGTATGTCTTGTGAGGTATCATAGGAAAATTCGTTGCCTGCTGAATATTATTGTCCCATTAAGATGTGTCTATCAGCGCTGTCCATGGAGCTCTGAGAGTTTAAGAACATAAGAATGGCCATACTGAGTCAGACCAAAGGTCCAGCCAGCCAGTATCCTGTCTACCGACAGTGGCCAATGCCAGGTGCCCCAGAGGAAGTGAACCTAACAGATAATGATCAAGTGATCTCTCTCCTGCCATCCACCTCCACCCTCTGACAAACAGAGGCCAGGGACACCATCCCTTACCCATCCTGGCTAATAGCCCTTAATGGACTTAACCTCCATGAATGTATCCAGTTTTCTTTTAAACCCTGTTATAGTCCTAGCCTTCACAACCTCCTCAGGCAAGGAGTTCCACAGGTGGACTGTGCGCTGTGTGAAAAAATACTTTCTTGTGTTTGTTTTAAAACCTGCTGCCCATTAATTTCATTTGGTGGCCCCTAGTTCTTATATTATGGGAACAAGTAAATAACTTTTCCTTATTCACTTTCTCCACACCACTCATGATTTTATATACCTCTATCATATCCCCCCTTAGTCTCCTCTTTTCCAAGCTGAAAAGTCCTAGCCTCTTTAATCTCTCCTCATATGGGACTCGTTCCAAACCCCTAATCATTTTAGTTGCCCTTCTCTGAACCTTTTCTAATGGCAGTATATCTCTTTTGAGATGAGGAGACCACATCTGTATGCAGTATTCGAGATGTGAGCGTACCATGGATTTATATGAGGGCAATAAGATATTCTCCGACTTATTCTCTGTCTGTTTTTTAATGATTCCTAACATCCCGTTTGCTTTTTTGACTGCTGCTGCACACTGCATAGACGTCTTCAGAAAACTATCCACGATGACTCCAAGATCTTTCTCCTGATTAGTTGTATCTAAATTAGCCCCCATCATATTGTATATACAGTTGGGGTTATTTTTTCCAATGTGCATTACTTTGCTGCAGTAGTTTGCTGTATGTTTGCTACATGCTGGAAAACGCCCACAGACTAGCTCCCCAGAGACAATGGTACCTGCACACCCGCTAGGTGCTAAGTGGCCATTTATTGCTGAGCCAGCCATTCACCAGCTGTGGAGCTGTGAACAAGAGAGTTACAATTCACCGGAAGGACGGCTGGATGCTCACTCAGGCCACGGACTGATTGTCGCCTGCCCCCGGCTGGGGGGTGAACCTCAAAGGGGAGAATGGTATAAAAGCACAAGGGAGAATTGCCTCCATTTTTACCTCTCCTCTCCCATCTTTACAGAAGGCAACAAGATGGCTTGAAAGGCAACAGGGGCCTTGGACTGGGGAGGATGGGACAAGGAGGAAAGGAAATCCAGCCTGGGTCCTAAGAACTGTGAACTGCCTGCAACAGCAGGTGGGGTGAGAAAAGCTGTTTGCTTCCAATCTTCCTTAGCTTGGTAAAGTTTGGGATTTAAAATGTGTGTTTACCTTTTATTTTTATTGTAACCAATTCAGACCTTTTACGCCTTTCTCACTTGTGATCCCTTAAAACCTACCTGGCTCTAGTTAATGGACTTGTTTTTATTCCAACCGGTGTGTTTTCATTGAAGTGTTCAGGGGATTTCACTTGAGGCTGTTTCCCAATCACTGTCCTTCGTTGGGATGAGGAACTAATGAGCTTGCACTCCACAGCGTACGGACTGGACAGTAGAAGACACTCAGCTGGGGTGCAAGGCTGGGAGTAGAGAACTGGCTGGTGTTGCTATGGGCTTTAATTCATCACTGGCTGGCTAGTCGCACTCATTGCTGCATAGCTGGGTGTGACTGAATCTGCTGGCTGGCGGGTGTGAGCAGAGCGTGGAGGGGTCTGTTGTTCACACAGCGAAGCAGTGTAAAACATGTCCTGGGACGGAGAATTAAGCAGTTCAACAGTCTGCACTGTACCCTGGGGTATGTCTCACCCACCGTCTCCTGGGACCCAGCATGGCCACACTGATCTTTCGTCATTCAGTTCATCTTTCAGCATGAGAACAGGGCTAGTCGGAGAGAGGGAACCAGCCAACATCCTCAACTGCACTGGCTTTGGCTAAATGCTAAACACCCCCTGGGATAGGAGATTGGGGCTCTGCAGTCACCCTTCCCCTCAGGCCTCATTCTCCTTCCTCACCTTGCTTCTGTCTCTCCTGTTGCCTTCTGGCTCCTACAAGTCTGGCTCAGCCAGTGGAGACAATGCCATGTTTTCCACCAGTGCAGGGGCCTGTGACTGGAGAGGCAGCTCAAAGCAAAGCCTTAAGCAGCCCAACATGGAGAGAAGTTTTTCAAGTCTCAGAGGGGCTGATCAGCCGGCGGGCCGTGCCCGGGATTCTCCTGCAGGGAGGCTGCAAGTGAGACTCAGCTCTGGTAGCAGAAGCTTGTATGCATCATGCACCCTTAATTCTGAGAAAAGCTGCCCACCTGTAACCATGCCTTTGTGGGTCACAACTGAGAATACCAGATTCAGGTCACACTGCTGAGAAACAGGGTAAATACACCCCAAAATGCGGGTGGTTTTTCTCCCAAAAGATATACCAAACCACCACAACAGTAAACTTCTATCTTGCCCCACTTGCTAACAAGAAGTGATGAAAGCAGCTTTCTGCGGCATTCCAGTCTTTGTATCACCCCCCAAAGCACTGGATTGAAAGATGAGTGGTTCTTTAAAACCAGTCTCCTCAAATAAGAGGTTATTCTGATCCCAAAGGACCCACCGCACACTCAGATCTTACCCCAAAATCACACCGTTGCCAATCCTTTGGTATATAAAATCTAAAGGTTTATTTATAAAAAGAAAAAGAAAGAAAGAAAGGAAGAAAGAAAGGGCAGGCTGGGGGATTAGCAGGGGGCCTGATGCTGGCAGCAGAGGTCGGGCCCACTCCCACACTCACGGGTGTTGGGTGTGATGTGTTATACTGTTATAGTTTATTAAAATATGTGTATGTTAATCTCAATATGTTATTTGTAAGGACATAGCAGCAATTCAAAATGGAGTCTGAACCACCGTTTTGTAAACTCCATCTTGTGACCCCCTTTGTGCCCTGTCAGCCTGACCTAGTTGTAACTTGTTCAAACTGGTTTTTCCTGCCACTGGGCGATCTCAAGAACAATTTAACCTCAGATTATTTCCTGCCTTTGCTGGGACCGTACCATGTTTTCCCGCCAGAGACTGCATAAAAGAACCATGACCACAGGCAAGTGGTGCAGTCCATCCTAGTGACTGTCCGTGCGCGGTTCAGGCCTTCGCAGCATCAGTGTATCATCGAAGGATACCACCTTTCCTGCTCCTGTTCCTGGGGACGACATCACCGGAGGGTTCCCGATCCGTTTCTTCCATCCCGGTCGCCATCGAGGGACTCTCCAGTGCTCCTCCTCTTCGGGTACCAGCTACCCAACGAGGGCAGGTCCTGGACTTCACCGCTGCCGCAGACATGCTGGTAGTGAGATAATTAGGGTTCTTTCATCGGGGTTTTATATGGTTATTGCCAGGGTGATTTTGTATTTTGGGCCTGAGCTTCATGCTCCTGTTCTAAGCTGCTGTTTCACTGGTTTGTGTTTGTTTCTGTAGCTACTGTTTATTTCATGCTTATCCCCTTCCCCTCATTGTACTGATTCCCTCACTACACTTACCTGTTGTTTTCTAACTTTACTTATAATCAGTCTTTATTTCTCACACTACACATTGTGGTGGAAAATTAACCCCGCGTTGTGTGTGGTTCAGAACAAGCCTGAGGCCAGCTTTATTCAAGCATGCGCATACAGGGAGAGTCAGCCAGAGCTGCTCTGGTGTAAACAGAAAATACAGGAGTTTATATAGCTGAAAACCACAATTTGTTAAGCACACTTCCTTTAACAGCATTTTTCCTTATTGGGCATATAGTGCAAGCTTTAACAGTAGCTTTGCCTTACTTGGAATATAGCAAAACAAGCGTTACCTGTTATTGACAGGTGTTTCCTTTGCGGTTAACAGTCTTTTCTAACTTCTAGCCGTTATGGTTACATTTCTTAAGCTGTGCTGTTGCAATTGCCCCTCAATGGAATTTTCCTCACTCTCTTCTTATGCTTTATATACGCAGTTAGCTTGACCAAAGTTTTAGGCCTATTTAGGCCTACTAGATTTTTCCTTTACAACATAGGGAAGTGGGAGGGAGATCCATCTGTGTACCAGTCCACCAGCGACAGATACGGCAGAGGGCGGTCTGCTCTTCTGCGTAAAAGGGGCTTGTCTTAGCTCTTGATACCTACACCACTATACATATAGAGTTACCTTGGTTCCCCTTTGAGGTAACGCTGGCGGCGGTAGGAAATGGAATGAACTGGTCCCAGCCCGCTCTGCTCCCCCGGCTCCCAGCCATGTCGCTCTGTGGAGGGGGTTTCAGGGAAGGTTTGGGAGGGGGCAGAGCAGAGGTGGGAAGAGGCAGGGTAGGGGCAGGGCCTGGGATGGAGGTGAGAGGAAGGTTGTCCCAGACCCCATATCCCCCTAGGGACGGCCCTGGAACGAACGAACGACTGAACAAATGAACGAAAGAACAAAAGAACAAAAGAAAGAAAGGTGAGAGTTAAAATTGGTTAAAGGAATCAAATACATACAATAATTGCAAAGTTCGTGGTTCAGGTCTGGTTTAAGTCAAGTCTCTGGTTGCTTCCAAATCTTTGGAAGGTCCTCCATTCCCCGGTTAGAACGCTCCCCTTCGTATAAGTGCATAGTCCAGAGGTTGGAGCAGGAAAGAGGCCAGATAGAGGTGATTCACAAAATTCCCTGGCCTTTTATAGCTTCTGCCATGTGGAGGGAATCCCATTGTTCTTATGTGGAATGTGACAGCTAAAAGTGGAGTATGGAGTCACACGTCCGTGCATAATTTTGCTTAATCACAGCAGAAGCTATTACCCACACTCTAGTTTGAACCTTCACGGGAAAGTCCATTAGGTGCAGTGGGGTGTCTTCCATGGTCCCTTGTGAGCTAACTGTACCTAGATGGGTCATTCCACTTGAATAGTCCCTTCACAATGTGCTGGCTAAATACCACAGGGACCAACATTTGAAATACAGGTGCACAGCTAACATTTATATCTTCAGATAGAGAAATGAAACATGCATACAAATAGCATCATCATATTCAGCAAATGATAACCTTTCCGTAGACATCTCACATGCCACACGTTGTACAAGGTTTGTGGCAAATATATAACCGGTTGCAACAGTGATCTACATAGTCATATTTTAATCACATCACACTGCCCAAACCCAGGGGAGGTGGAGCTCCAAGGGGCAGGATCTGGGGCAGGGTTCAAGGCGCCCTTTGGGGGGGACGGTATGGGCAGGCGGCCCACCAAAAAGGACACCCTGTGCTGGATTTGCCTGCTTCCCACCTGTCCTGCTGAGAGCCGGCTGGGCTGAGGTTGGGGGCAACAGGTGAGCAGCAGTCTCTGGAAAGCGTGGAGAGACCCCAGTTGCAGGGGGCTGTTGGATGAGGAGCTGAGCCAGGTGAATCATCTGGAAGCAGGGGTACCCCACTCCGCCCCTCCCCTGCTCAACTGCTCCTGCCTTTGCCCTCTTCCTTCCTGGAGCCTCTGGCCACTCTGGACTGGGAGCGCCTCCTGTCTGCTGTGCGTTTGAAGTCAGGGTATCACCCCCCACCTGGGTACTGGTCTCCAATGAGCTGGGGTGACGGCACAGGGGGGATCTGTGGGAGCTGCAGCCTCCCTGGGTCTGGTGCTGCTGGCAGCTGCTTGTGTCTGAAGAGGCCTTCAGGTTCCTAACTCTGACTGGTTTCAGAGTAGCAGCCGTGTTAGTCTGAAGTGAGCTGTAGCTCACCGAAAGCTTATGCTCAAATAAATTTGTTAGTCTCTAAGGTGCCACAAGTCCTCCTAACTCTGACTGGTTTCTTAGAGAGATAGTGCACTCCTACACTCACTCAGGCACACACAGGCTCCCCCCGCAACACAACCCCGGGGCTCCCTGCCTCCAGGTTACTTCCCACCTGGGCTGTGCTATGAGGCAACAGCAGCTGTTGCTCTCCTGCCCTCTGGGGAAAGTGACCTGGAGGCAGGGAGCCCTGACGGGGCTCCTGACTCCCCGGCCTCACAGGGTGGAGGAGCAGCAGGTCAGCGAGCAGCGATGCCACCTGCCTTACGCATCCAGGGCAGTTTCCCCACGTGGCGGCAGGAGGGGGATGTGGGGTTAGGGTGAGGGGAGACTCAGAGTGCAGGGATTAGGGGTGCAGGAGGGGAATGCAGGGACTGGGGTGAGGGGCACGCACAGTGGAGGGATTAGGGGTGCAGGAGGGGTACAGGCGTTGGGGTAGAAGGGGAAAAGTGCAGAGGTTAGCAGTACAGGAGAGGGAAGGGCTTGGGGTGAAGGGGACATGCACAGAGCAGGGGTTGGGGTGAAGACGGCACTGTACAGGGGTAAGGAGCACCGAGGGGTCAGGTGCAGGGGGGGCAGGGGTTGGGGTGAAGGGCATTGTACAGTGCGGGGGAGGGGTGCACAAGCCCTGCACTGTGCATTGCCCTTCACCAGGGGTTGGGGGTACAGGAGGGGGCAGGGGTTAGTGGGGAGCCAATGGAGGGCACCAAATGCAAGTTTGCCAGGATGTCATTTTCCGGTGTTCAGCGCGGTGGGTTCATCGCTAGGACCCCTTTCCCGGCCCCTGCCCCAGGGGGGCCCCGTCCGGAGGGAAGGTAAGAGAGACCCCCCCCACACACACACCTAGGCTGCAGGGGGAGGGTTTGGCCCCAGGCTGCTCCCAGCAGAGCTGGCTGCAATTCCCTGCCCCGGGCCCAGGAAAGCTGCCGCCAGCTCCCGGTGTGTGCGGGGCCTGGGGGGGGGCGGGGGCTGGCTGGCTGCGGACCGGCCCGCACTGCTGCCGCCGAGAGCCCCGGGGGCGGCGGGGAGCCCGGCTCGGCCCGCGGCACGGGGAAGGCGGCACATCTGCGCTCTGCTCTTCGGGCCGAGGAGCTGGGTGTCTACTCTGCCTGCCAGGTACTTAGCCGGGCCGCGGGGAGCCCCACGGGCCCGCTGAGCGCCGGGGGTGTGCAGGTCCAGTCCCTGGCCTGGGGGGCAACTCGGGCACCCCTCCCCCAGCCAGCGCCACCCCCTCCAACACCCAGCTACCTTCTCCCCTGTGCACCCCCGGCCCCAACAACCCACCCCGTCCTGCCACTTTTGCCTTTGGGCAACCTCCACCCGTCAACCCACCCCCATCACCTTCACCCCTGCATCAACCTCGGACTCCTCCCCCCCCCCACGCCACCTGCCATCTCCCTCCTGCCCACTCCTCCCTTGTGCAAACCCCTCCCTGCCACCTTCACCCCCCTGCAACAACCTGGGGCACAGACACCCTCCCCCCCGCCTGTCAGCCCCTTGCAACAACCCCCTCCTGCCCACTTCTCCCTTGTGCCACTCCCTCCCTGCCACTGCATCCCCTGCAACGAGCCCCTTTTGCCTCTGTGCAATCTCTTCCCTGCCACTACACCCCCGCCCCCTCCACCTCTTGGCCACCTTCACCCCCCTGCAACAATCCCATGCACACCCCTCTCTGCCACCTTCACCCCCTGGAAGAGCCTCCATATGATCCCCCCTTTGCAGCCCCCCCCCAGTGCCCCCTGCACTTTGTGAACATCTGGGCCCCTGGGGGGAACTTGGCCATAGGAAGGTGGGGGCTGGACATCGGAGGGGGGGCGCAAGGTGGAAGTTTCACCTAGGGCACAAAATATCCTTGCACCGGCCCTGCAGACACCCCCACCCAGATCTCACTGTCACACCTACTCTGAGTGTTTAAAAGAATCTGGGTCTCAGTTCCTGTATCTACGTAAAGTCGCCCAGTGCTTCATCCGTGTGTCAGAGCCCCTGTCCCTGTTCCCCCAAGTTTGACTCCTCTTGCAATCCAGTCTGGGCAGTTTCACTCCTTTACATTAGTTCCTTCTGAAAATAGTCTTTTTATTACTCAGAGCTCTTCATCCTACACTTCATTAGCATTCTGCGGAGGGACGTCATTGTGCCATGGAATTCATATTTTTAATGGCAAATCATCACGGAAAATATGAATAGTTGTGAGTAGCTTCAGCAATCACATCTCACGGTGACACCGTAACTGTTCCTGTTTCTATTGTAATTGTTGTAATTTGAGGGCAGTGCTGACTGATTTCATAGGCTGGTCTCAAAACTCATCACACGAATGAAGTGAGCTTAATATGTGTTTGTTACACCTGCCAGACTGCGTCCTCCCACCTTTGTGAGCATGGCAGTCACAGACTCACCAATATGACCATCCCCATGTACGACAGGGGTAACAGACAATGCTGGCTGTCCAAGTTACATTTCCCTGGCAATGCCTACTTACAAGGCAAATATCCACAGGCAACCCCCTCCCTTCCCTCACACACACTGCTCCCAGCTTCCATTGCATTTATTAAAAAAAGAGCAAAAACAACCAGGAGTCCCTGCGGCACCTTAGAGACTAACAAATTTATTTGGGGATAAGCTTTTGTGGTTCTAGCCCATGAAATAAATTGGTTAGTCTCTAAGGTGCCACAAGGACTCCTGGTTGATTTTGCTGATAAAGACTAAAACTGCTTGTAAAAGCAAAGTCAAGCGGGCCTAAACTCTGATCAAGATAACTGTGTACATGATAAAAGGACGGGAGGGGTGATGAGGAAGCTCCAAGAAATGCAATTGCAACAGCTAACCCTAAGAAAGCCATTAACCACAACAACAACAACAAAAACCCCACCTGTTTAGACTGCAAAAAACTTGTTTTTGCTGTGTTACTAACAAGGAAGTTTCAGAGTAGCCGCCCTGTTAGTCTGTATCCACAAAAAGAACAGGAGTACTTGTGGCACCTTAGAGACTAACAACTTTATTAGAGCATAAGCTTTCATGGGCTAAAACCCACTTCATCAGATGCATAGAATGGAACATAGAATGGAACATTCTACGCATCCAATGAAGTGAGCTGTATCCCGTGAAAGCTTATGCTCTAACAAATTGGTTAGTCTCTAAGGTGCCACACGTCCTCCTGTTCTTTTAACAAGGAAGTATTAATGAGGAAGTGTGCTCATCTGGATGTTGCTATAGATCTAGCTAAGCTTCTGTGTTCTTTTTTACTTTGTGGAACAGCTCGAAGCGTTGTTTCTCAGCTGTCTCTCCCTGCATGCTTGTATTATAGTAAAGGAGCCTCAGACTGTTCTGATCTAAACACAACGCGTGGTTAATTTCCATGACAATTTCTGGTGCCACCGAACCAGAGGGCCGCGGACCGTTCCCCACAGGACCCGGGAACCATCTGAAAGGTGAGAGACCTTTTATATCTCTATTTTGGGTTTCTGGTGGAGGACTGCCCATAGGCTCTGGGTTTGGGTGAGTTGCGTGCTGGATCCAGACCCTTTTGCTGCCAGACACGCCTGACGTCCTCCTGTATTGCCCCGGGAAGAGCCACGGGTGCGGCTAGGTAGGACTTTGTTTGTTTGTGTGTGCCAGTGTGAGTGAGGGTCACAGGAAGACGCCCAGAGCTCTCTGCGAAGCCCACAAGCTCGTGACCTGTGGTGTCTCTAAAGCAAGCCCTGTGACTGCAACTAGTAGGGCCAAAAAAAGGGCCCTGCCGAGGCAGGCTGGCTCTGCATGGCCTGACCGGTGAGGGGCCTGGCTAGGCCTAGGATTGTGTGACCCTATCCTTTTCCCCATCCTCGGACAGTCCATGAGCTCTGTTCGATCCTTTGGACTGGAGTAAGGAGCATTATCCGCTCCAGAACCAAGATCGGGGGAAACGTCCTTTTCCGTAACCTCTTTCCTCCCTTTCCCCTCCCTGCCTGAAGGCTGTCTATGAGCCCCTGACTGGTCTGACCATCTCGCCTGAAGCATCCGAGTAAGCTGCGCCGTTCTCTCTGAGACTAGCCGACGGTCTTTGCTGATGGGGGGGTGTAGGAGGGTCGTGGACGTCCTCAATAAGCCTTTCCTGTGTGAGTGACCCGAGTGAAAATGGGAGGTGGTGGGTCCAAAATGATCCCTGTCCTGCCAAAAAGCACACCCACGTACCATATACACACACATTACAGTCCTTTCACTTGTAAGGTTCTGGAGAAATGGAATCTGGTATACCAGAGTGTGACGATGTGATGCAGCAGGGAGGGGGAAGTGTTGACCTGGGAATGTGCCCTGGGGATGGGAGACCTGAGAGCCTGTCACCTGAGCCAGGAGGGGAAGGGGGAGGTAACACCTCTGGCCAGGAATGTGAAGACAGGCTGCAGGAGAGAGCCTGCTGGGTGGGTTTAGTTTTCAGTTTGGGGCTGGGTGGAGGAACACAGGGAACCCCAGGGTTGGGGTCTAAGCTCCCTGCTCCCCCAGAAGGACTTGACTGAGGGGTCCTGGGTGTCCCCACAAGCTCTGTTTTGGACTGTGTTCCTGTTGTCCAATAAACCTTCTGTTTTACTGGCTGGCTGAGAGTCTCAGTGAATCCCTGGAAGAGGGGTGCAGGGCCTGGACTCCCCCACACTCCGTGACACAGAGATGACCCAAAATTACAGTTTCCCTCAGAGGGAAGTTTTGACCTTGACAAGATTGTGCACCTCAGAGGCGCACTTCTGGCCAATAAGGTCGGGCAAGGCCAGTTTAACGCATATTTCGATTGGTATGGAGAAATGGAAAAACGGTGCCATGAATCTCCAATGAGGAGTCTTAAGGACTCCGAAGAGAAACTTAAAATACAATTAAAAGAGGCAAAAGAGAAATTGGCTATTCCCCAAACCTCTGCCGGCCAGCAGACATCTCTCTACCCTTCAAGACCTTTTCAGGGTACCCCTTCGGCTTCAGCCGAAGATCTTATAGACTTATATTTGGACTGCAGACAACTGGCTGCCCCGGCACCACCTCCAGGCAGACCTCAGGCCAGAGGCACCAAGTCCCAGCCCGGTTCAGCCCAGGCGAGGCTGTTCGAGTGGCCACCGAACAATCACCACCTCCACCATATAACCAGGAAGCCGACTCCACCATCCCAGGGTCCCTAGCCTGGGCAGAAACGCCGCCATAGGCTTCTGTTTTCCCTCCTATCGGAAGTCCAGTCAGACCCGTAGAGGATTCGATCCTGTGACAGATGAGCCGACTGGAAGAATTTAAAGAGGCTATGAATTTAACCGGGCCGGCGAGGAATACTAGGCACAAGAGGCCCTTCATGTCCACCCCTCACGGGATGTTTCCCTTATGCCAACTCCCGGGCATAAGCACCTCGGGTGGGGGAACCCTAATGTCTGTACATGCACCCTGGTCTCCCACAGATTTGTATAATTTGACTGAAAAATTTCCCAAAATAAGAGAAGACCCTGTTAAACTCCAAGAAGAATTAAGAACGGTCATAAACTGTTACAACCCCACCTGGGCAGACCTAAACCAACTCCTAAGAGGAGTTGGACTGCATTTATCAGGAAGTCCAGTGGCCCACGGATGAGCCAGGCCACAAGCAGGCACAATTAAATAGGCTTAGAGAGAAACTGTTGGAAGTGGTTCTCACAGTCTGCCCCCAAAAAACAGACTGGGCCAAAATTAGTGCTTGTGAACAAAACAAAGGCCAAAACCCTGCTGATTACATGCAGCGCCTTAAGCAAGGTTTTGAAAGACACTCAGGCATAGACAATGCAGAGCAAGGTGCCAAACAAGCCGTGGGAGCTGCTTTTGTCCAGGGACTCAATCCACGGCTGGGAGACCAATTAAAAATTGGCATGGTAGACTGGGAAGGAAAAAACCTAGCTGAGATTTTAGCAGCTGCCCAACATTACCACCGCCAGTTGGAAAAGAAAAAGGATGCCCCTGAAACTAAGTGAATGGCCCTCCAGGTTGAGAACACACAGGGACCCCGCAACAACCGCCCATCACGGGGAAAAGGGGGAAGGCCAAACCGAGAGCCCCAACATCCACCTTCCCAGGAACAGAGTAATGGCGCTTGTCACTATTGCAAGCAAGTGGGCCACTGGAAAAGTCAATGTCTCTACCATCCTGGCCAACCCACTTACCCTGCCTTTCCACCCCTGCTCCCTTGCTCCCTCAAAGCTGTTAGGGTAGCCAGGAGACTGGTACCATCATCGTTTGGCTTATTCCTTTGGACCAAACTGGACCATATGTAACCTGCATGATGAATGGCACTCCTTCCTCTTGCTTGCTAGATACTGGCGCTTCGCGATCTACTCTCCGCACCAGTGACTTCCCCTCCCTCCCTGTGACTTCTGAGATAGTAAATACAGCCGGGGTGGGCAACACTCCTCTTCCCCACCCCGTCTCTTCACCTCTGACCATCTCCATCAGTCCTCTGTTTGGCCAACATGCTTTCCTCCTCAGTCCTTGTTCACCTGCTAACCTTTTGGGAAGAGACTTGCTGTGTAAATTGAAATGTACAATCTATTGCACCCCAGACAGCACGTATTTGGACGTCCCTGGTCACAGTCACAATGAGGTCCTAGCAGTCGTACAGATGGATGCTCCGAGGGAGGAACCAGACCCCAGCCCTTCCTTGTTGCTGGCCAAGGTCCCTCCCTGCTTGTGGTCTAATCATGCCAATGAGGTTGGGTGCATTGGAACTGCCCAACTGGTCAGAATTCGCCTAAACCCAGCAAAACCCCTTCCCAGAGGGCAACAATCCCCTCTCTCAAAGTAGGCCGAGGAAGGAATCAGGCCAGTAATCACTTCCTTAATCCAGCAAGGGGTCATTGTTCCTCCGGTCAGTGAGTGTAACACCCCCATTTTACCTGTAAAAAAACCTGGCAAACAGGCTTGGCGTTTTGTCCAGGATCTCCGTGCCGTCAATGCTGCTGTTCTCCCCACTTTCCCTGTTGTCCCTAACCCCGCTACTATCCTTTCCTGCATTTTCCCTTCTGCTACCTACTTCACAGTTGTAGACCTCTGCTCGGCTTTCTTCTCCATCCCTATTCCTAGGGACAGTCAGCATCTGTTTGCCTTCACCTACCAAGGCCTTCAGTATACTTCGACCAGACTACCCCAAGGTTACACCGAGTCGCCCACCTTGTTCTCCCAGATCCTCAAAAGGGATCTTAATGACATCAAATTCCCAATGGGGTCCATTCTGGTCCAGCATATAGATGACCTGCTTCTGGCATCACTTTCGCTTGAGGCCTCTATAACCGATTCCCTTATTTTACTACAAGCTCTAGCCCAGAAAGGCCACAAAGCCACACTAAACAAAGAGACAAACTCACCGTATTTGTGGCTCTGATTCCTGAGTGTGAAAGGGTTTCCAGGGTTGCCCTGGGTCTTGCTCTGATTTCCAGGCAGGATTCAGATCTCAGCCACAGCACTGCTGGCTCTGGAAGGAGGGGGTGAGTGCGGATGGGCAAATGGGATCAGCCTCCACCTGCCTGTCCCTGGGGGCTGCCGAGGGAGTCCAGAGCAGCTCATTCTTCAGGTGATGCCACCAGAGGGCTCCTGATGTTGCTAAGGGGGAGGGGTTTACACTGAAATGGGGGAAAATCCCCCAAAGTGGCTCCTTTGATTCTGCTCTTTTTCTAGCATTTGGCTGAGAGATGCTGTTACTGGGAGGGTCTGAAAAGCCTGGGAGGAATCGGGGGGTGACATGAACTCCAGCCCCTTCTGTAACCTCCTCCATCACCCCTCTCGCCCCGACAGGCTGAGGAATCATGTCCAGATTTCGCTCCAGATCGCCCCGTCTTCCAGGAGATGGGGAAGGGAAATGGCTGTGATGGAGCCAGCTCAGGTAGGGGATTTTCAGGGAGCTGCTTGTCAGGAGGAGGGAGAAGCAGGGAGGAGACAGGGTGTGAGAAACCCGCTGATTTTCTGAGTAGGCCCATTGGCGACAGTGTGGGAGAGGGACATTCACCCATGTGACAGGGCAGGGGTAAACCCCTTCAGAGCCCTGCCAAAATGCTGGCTGTGGCCTGCTTTCTGGCCAGGAGACCAGGGGCAGTCTCAGGTATCCAGCAGGGAGCCCAGCTGCAAGCTCTAACGGGGGGCTGGCTCAGAGGAACATGCTGAGCTAAGTGCTGACAGCTGGGCTGAGGCACCAGGAGGGCTATAAAAGCCCTGGGCAAATCTCAGCTCAGAGGCTAGCCTGAGAGGAGACAAGAGGGCTGTTTTGCTGTCTCCTTACCAAGTAAGGAAGCCTTGATAGCCAGGAGACCCTGGGGGGTCACTATCTGTCAGGGGATCTGGGACCTGCACGAGCACTGTAAATAAAGACACTTAGGTGAACCAGCAAAAGAAGGTGTGGGGGACTTTTTATTACTCCAGCCTGAACACAGGGTGCAGGCATCAGAGGGTGGAAACCTCTGTGACACTGGGGGCTTGTCTTGGATCTCCCTAGTCACCGCTATTTGTGGCTGCCATGTGGGAAACCTTGAAGTGGCTGGTGAGCACCATGTAGGAGATCCAGCAGGTGGACAGACAAGCCCTGATGACGTGGCAGGCGGACCAGCAACTGGCCCTTCAGGAGTTCATCAGGGAGCAGTCAGCAGCCCAGCAGCAGATGCTACAGAGGGCAGTGAGTCCGGCATCCGGGGATGGAACCAGGCTGCCAGGGTGGGGGCTTTGCAAGATGGGCCCCACGGATGATCCCGATGCGTTCCTGGGGACATTCGAACGGGTGGCCGGTTGGGAGCGGGCAACCTGGGCCTTGTGGCTAGCCCTGTACCTGGTGGGGAGACTATGATGCGGTAAAGGCCGCAGTGCTGGACTGGGTAGGACTCTCAACCAAGAGATACTGTCAGTGAATCCACTGTGGCCCAGGGCATTTGCCTAGAGATTGACCAATTGGGCCACCTGCTGGCTGAGGCCCACAGCCCAAACCATGGAGGAGGTAATGGATCAAATAATCTTGGAACAATTCCTCCTGGGGCTCCCGGACCCAGTGTGGGTCCAAAGACATCGGCTGTCCCAGGTGGCAGATGCCATCCGGCTAACAGAAGAATATGTGGAAGCAGAGGGGCCCAGGTGGGTGGTTTGAGATTCGGGGTAGCCAGAAGGATTTTATGTGCAATATGGGGAGTAGGCTAACTTCTTATGGTTTTGCTTTTGGTGTGCGATTTTAACAACTTTTTAATTAAAAAGTTTGGTTTTATTGTATTAAAAATGGACTGCATTTATTTGTACTGATAAGTATTAGTGATTTTTTTTGCTTTAGCCAGCGTATTAAAATTTTAGTATTTAAAACATTTTGTGTTCCAAGTTGGATAAAGCAAGTATTTGCATTTTGGTTTAATTTTTTTATTTGGTTGTAAATTAGGCTGTTATGGAGAAAAATTAAACCCAACCGTTTTAGTTACAATACAAACACCACAAGACAGGACGTGGAATGCAAAACACAATTTTTATTGTGCCAGTAGATTTATGGTATTTTGGAGGTTGCTTTTTAGTGAGCATTAGCTTTTTGGGTTTTTTTGAAAGACAAAAAAATCTTTATTTTTTGGGGGGGGTGACAAGTTATTGCTTAAAATTTTTTATATAAATACCCTTGTTGATTGCAGGCAAAACAGAGGAATTACCCCCATATTTTTTGTATTTGTTTTATAGGCAGGCCAGGTTTTAGTGGCTTCTACCCTTTATTAGTTAGGTAATATGAATTAAGCCAGATGCCTTTTGGCTTGCTTTGGATTTAAAGCCATGAGCAACTTAGACTTTTAAGTAAAAGGGCCAGCATTCACTTTTACCAGAGTTTTGATTCCTTTTTATTTAATTTTTTTCCTTTTAAAACACACAGTGATTTGAAAAGGAAAACACCATTTATTGTAGCCCCTTGGCGCCTAATAGGATTGTATGCTTACATTTTTTATAATATACATTGCAAATCTTTTTTCTTTTTTAACTTTTTTATATTGCTTTATTTTTAGATAACTGTACATAGATTACATTCCCTTTTATACATTTGGGGCAGTTAAGTTTTAATAGCAACCCCTTATGTTCTTTTAGCTAACTGAACTAAAATGTTTATGGCCAAATGATTTTAATAGTTTTTTTGGCCTGGATTATTTAGACTTTTTTGGAAAAGGGCTTTTTTTAGAATGGCTGCAAAGAAATCAAGATTTTTTTTAAACATTTTTATAAAGTTTAATTGCTAAATTTTTTTAGCCATTTGCGGAGTTAATTTTTTACTTTTTAAAAAAAAATAATTATTTGCTTATTTTTAAAACAATATTTTAATTAACGTAGATTTTACCATTTTAATTGTTTTAGGGATGTAAATTGCCCATTCTGGTAATTACTGCTTTTTTTGTTTTTGCCATATTTTTTTATTTGTTGCTTGATTGCTTGCCTGGGCCCAGTTCTGGTTGGTGGTTCTCCCCCACACCTTTCTGAACTGTTCCTTTTTATGGGCACAAGCCTTGTTCTGCTACCAATTTAGCAAGGAGGGTGGGCTTTTTAACTAGCCCCCACCGTTCTGTTTGGTTTTTTTTAACATTTTTACTTACAAGGTTTCAGAGGAGCAGCCGTGTTAGTCTGTATCTGCAAAAAGAACAGGAGGACTCGTGGCACCGTAGAGACTAACCAATTTATTTGAGCATAAGCTTTCGTGAGCTACAGCTCACTTCATCGGTGCTACAAGTCCTCCTTTTCTTTTCACTTATGAGGGTTACCTGAGTTATTTCCCATGAGGCTTGCCACCTGGACAGAACACATGGCCAATTGGTCGCTGCATTTCTCCTCTGGGTGACCAATCCCAACATAAAAATCCTTCGGGATCCTTGCAGATGAGGTACTATGGAAATGTGTGGGGCTTATCAGCTTGCTGTATTCTGCTAACCTGAGTTTTGCTTTTCCATAGGGTTGGAAGTGGAGACTCCCTCACTGGTTCCTTTAAAGAAGAACCCCAACGCTGTAGTGGTGTCTGAAAAATACAACTTGAAGGCGATGCTGATAGAGACAGAGGTTGGTCTGAGCATCCCGCCCTGCTCTGGGGAAAGTGTCCAGACCTTGGGCCTGTGGCTTCCTCTGTCTGCCTCCCCTTTCCACTCTGTTCCTCAGTCCTCAGAAGCACTCTGTGTAGAATTGGGAGGCAGGACTCCTGGGTTCTATCCCTGGATCTGGGAGGGGAGTTGGATCTAGTGGGTTAGAGTGGGAGGAGGCAGGACTGAGTGCTGAGGGGATTTGCCTGAGGCCCTGTGTGTAGTATGGGCCCAGCATTGGTAACCTTCCCCTAAGCCACCCCTGCTTACCCTTTCAGCCCCCTGCAAAGCAGCTCCAGGGTTGTGCTGAGCTTCCTATGCTTTTCACGCCAGATCGCCATGTGAGCTGGGCTTGCCTGTTCCTTGCCTTATCCCTTTCCTGGGCCATGGCCTCAGTACCATGTCTGCTTTTTCCCTCTCACAGCATGTCCGCCCCCTCTGGAGACAACCCACCGGTAGAGAAGAAATACAAGCCTCTGAACACCACCCCCAACAGCACCAAGTAAATCAAATTCAAGATCATCGCCGCACAACGTGAGTACATGGAGTCCCTGGTAGTCAGGATGCCTGGGTTTGGCCCTCATCATTGGGTGGTGAGTGGGGTCTAGTTGGTGAGAGTAGCAGAGTTGCAGGAGTGGGACTGAGAGTCAGGACTCCTGGTTTCTATCCCTCGTTCTGGGAGGTGAGTGGGGTGTAGCATGGGGGAGGGGCGGGATAACACATGAAGTTGCAGGTGCTTGGAGCGTTCAGTTTGTGTAACCTCTTTCTTCCCTCCCCCCATCCCCCGCCACAGCAATGGGGAGCTTGGGTTTCCTGGATGCCCTTAACTCTGCCCCCATCCCAGGGATCAAGATCAAAAAGAAAGTCTTGTCTCCTACGGCAGCCAAGGTACAAACACCTCTGGGTGTGGGGGAGGGAGGCTTAGAGGCAGGACTCCTGGGTTCTGTCCCCAGCTCAGGGGGTGGGAGGATCTGGTGGGTTAGAGCATGGGGCTGGGAGGCAGCACCCCTGGGTTCTGACGTCAGCAATGAGAGGGGAGGGGAATCTGGTGCAGGGGCTGGGAGTCACTGGTTCACTTCCCATTACGCTGATCCCACATTTCTCTCTGTTCCAAGCGAGCCTGTTTGAAGGGAAGCCAGCCCCAGAAGCGATCACTGCTAAACCATCCTCACCAGAACCCGCTACTGCATCCAAGCCCATGGAGGTGGATCGGCCCGGCACTCCTGTGCCGGCAGTAGAGGTCCCAGAGCTGATGGAGACCAGTAAGGATGAGGAAGGCGTTGAAGCCAACGGGTTCTGTTGTGCTAACCCTGGGCGGGTGGTAGGTGTCAGCCCAACATCCTGGCTGTGTTGGATCAGACCTGATGTTGCCACCCAGGAGGCCGTAAAACCCCATAATGCATGTGGCCGGGTGTGCCATGCCAGCTGGGATACAGCTGCCTTGGCGGAGGGGAAGCCCCTGTGTCAGCTTAACTGTGGGGCTGGCAGAGCTGTCTTCACTGGGGGTCCTGGGTTGGGCTCAGGAGGCATTGGCGCCAGCTGGTAGATCCAGGCTCCGTGGGTGTGTTTGTCTGATTGCTGAGCCGCTCTGTGTCCCATCCCCGCAGCCTTGTCCGGGCAGAACTCAGACGCCAAGCCGCCCGAGAGCGCCGCTGACTCCACGCAGCTCACCAAGAAGGGCAAGAAGAAGAGGACAGTGAGCTGGCCTGAAGAGAGCAAGCTGCGGGAGTACTTCTTCGAGCTGGACGGGACTGAGCAGAGTGAGTATTGGGGAAGGGGCCTTTCCCTCTAGGGGGCACCAACTCCCATCTATCACCAGGAGACTGGGTCATGGGGCCTTTCTCTCTAGGGGGTGCCAGCTCTGCTCCGGCACTAGGGGACTACCTGGCTTCTGCAGGTGGGAAAAGGGGATACGAGGCCTTTGAACTCCGATTATGGAGTGGTGGGGGGTGTCACCCTTCCCATCGGCTGTACGGCAGTGGCCTGTCTGTCCCCTGACTAAACCCCTCCCTGTTTCTTCCTCTCCCCCGGCAGTCAACATGAACCAGACCAAGGACTTCGGCGAGGCAGCCAAGCGGGAGATGCTGAAGGATCGGGAGACCTTTGAGACGGCGCGCCGGCTCAGCCACGATGCCATGGAAGAGAAGGTGCCCTGGGTTTACCCCAAGCTCATCGACCTGCCTAGCCCCCTGGTGCAGCTGGCAGCCATGAGCAGTTCATCCAGGCCGAGAGGGAGAAGGGTGTCCTGCAGGAGATCTTCTTCTCCAAGGAGAGGTGGGTGTGGCCCTGAGGGGCAGTGCGAGGGGTTGGAAGGATACTGGGGGCAAAGCTGGGGCACCATTTCCCAGTTGCACAATGTAGGCTTTGTCCCCCTCTAATGGCTGCACCGTGCAACAGCCAGTGTATCAAATTTAGGGCCATGAATCCAGCATGGCTCTGTCCCTCTCTAGCAGCATATGAGCTGGCTGCTGCCTCTGAGCCTGTTGACCTGGTGGTAGGACTCAGGGAGCACAGACCCTGCTTTCAGCTCCAGAGGTCCCAGGAGATGACCCCACCAGGGGCCTCTCTAGGTTCCTGGGCACCAGGAGCCCTCTCTGACCCTGCTATCTTTGCTTCCCGTGGATGCAGGGTGGGTGTGTGGACCTGGCCTGTGAGGCTGTGCTGGGAGCTAAGGGGCAGAGTGGGGGGGGGGGAAATCAGGCTGTGCTGAGAGCCCCATAATGGGGGGGGGGGCTACGACCACATCTCTTGGAACTGAGATCTGATGGGCATCTCTCCTTTCCATAGCATTCCAGACAGTCCCCACGAACCTGACCTGCCCAAACTTATCCTGCTCAACAAGGTACGTCTGGCCCAAGGCCCTGGGTTCTCTACCCTGCTTTGGGGGACAGAAGGAGGGGGCCTGTTGGGTTAGAGCAAGGGGATTGGTAGTCAGGATTCCTGGGTTCGCTCCTCACTGTGGAAGGGGTCTAGGGGTTAGAGCAGGGGGTTCATTTCCCAGCTCACTGGGGGCCCTCCCCTGCTCTGTCTGTCTCTCCCCTGTATAAACAGGGATGGGCTAGAGAAGGGCAAAGGCCCAGGAACCCAAGCACCTAGCCATGACCCCAGCCCCTAAGGCTGGGGTGTCCTCCTCGCCCTCAGCCTGTCCTGACTCCAGTGTCCCCTCTCTCAGGAATGCACCATGGACGAGGCCGCCCACCAGGAAGGACTCAACCCGGCCGCCACCTCGCGGTCTCCCAATGGAGCCGGGGCCTCCAAGTTGCCCCCAGTGCTGGCCAACCTGATGGGGAGCACAAGGGCCGGCAAGAGCCCTCAGGGCCCCAACCCCAGCTCCTCCATGAATGTGCAGGAGATCCTTCCCTCCATGGTAATTGGAGCTGCTGTGTAGTCTGACCCTATAGGCTCCCCCTAGCGTTGTTCAGCCAAAACCACACAGGGTCATTTCAGGGGACAAGACAAGATGTCACATTTACTATAACCCAATTTGATTTGACCAATAACTAATATCTAATACCTCTGTGTGTGTGTACACACACAATGTTCTGCAGCTGCTGTGTAGTTACCAGTCCTGAATGTAGGTTGAGTTCGTGGCTTGGGTTCGATGCTTGTGGGGGCTAACTGGCCAGGAAAGCCAGGCACAAGGAAGGGCTGGGTCTCTGTTGGGCATGCACCAATGCCCTTCCATGTTGGCAGCAGAATATTACCCTCCAAAGTCTTCCATCTCATCCATCTTTTTTGTAGGCTTCAGTTTGAATCCAGAGTCTATAGGTCTTGCTGTGTCACACTGCCTCTGGGTTCAGTGTGATTGATCACCCGTCAATTGCAGGCATGACTTTCAGCCTAGGACCTGGCTTTGATGTTTCTTCAATTGTTCTTTTCTTTTGAGGGTGGACTCCTCTTCCTTTGTCAGGGCTGTTGTCTGCATCTTCAGCCCTTGCGTGTTTACCCTTTATTTTATCAGGACGGGCTGGGGCTGGAGGTTGATTCCATCATCCATACATACCTCATTCACACATCTAAACTAATAAGATTACAGCAGGGTTTTGCAAAAATGAAGGTTGCAGCAAGCTTTTACAGAATGGAGTGAGCATTTTAAAATGGAGTTTGTCATTCCTTACACTTGTCTATATTGTGACTCAAACAGTGAGCAGAAGTTACAATGTTGAAGCAGTGTAAATTTCAGTGATTTAAGCAGCAGTTGGATTATTGAAAGTGAAATTTACAATGGGCAGAGACAAACACCTCTAAGATCTCTATTAAGCGTTCTTACAACTACAATACCCACCTGCAGAAGTGAAGAAACAGATTGACAGAGCCAGAAGAGTACCCGGAAGTCACCTACTACAGGACAGGCCCAACAAAGAAAATAACAAAACGCCACTAGCCGTCACCTTCAGCCCCCAACTAAAACCTCTCCAACACATCAAGGATCTACAACCTATCCTGAAGGACAATCCATCACCCTCCCAGATCTTGGGAGACAGGCCAGTCCTTGCCTACAGGCAGCCCCCCAACCTGAAGCAAATACTCACCAGCAACCACACAACAGAACCACTAACCCAGGAACCTATCCTTGCAACAAAGCCCGTTGCCAACTGTACCCACATATCTATTCAGGGGACACCATCACAGGGCCTAATCACATCAGCCACACTATCAGAGGCTTGTTCACCTGCACATCTACCAATGTGATATATGCCATCGTGTGCCAGCAATGCCCCTCTGCCATGGACATTGGTCAAACCAGACAGTCTCTCCATAAAAGAATAAATGGACACAAATCAGACATCAAGAATTATAACATTCAAAAACCAGTCGGAGAACACTTCAATCTCTTTGGTCACTCAATTACAGACCTAAAAGTTGCAATTCTTCAACAACAAAAACTTCAAAAACAGACTCCAACAAGAGACTGCTGAATTGGAATTAATTTGCAAACGGAATACAATTAACTGAGGCTTGAATAAAGACTGGGAGTGGATGGGTCATTGTACAAAGTAAAACTATTTCCCTATGTTTATTTTCTCCCCTCCTCTCTCTCCCCCCCCCCAACTGGAAATGGTCCACCTTGATTATCAGTACATAAGGTTCCTTTTCTCTTCTCCCCCCCCCCCTGCCCCCCCATGCTCTCCTGCTGGTAATAGCTCACCTTACCTGATCACTCTCATTAGTGTGTATGGTAACCCCCATTGTTTTATGTTCTCTGTGTATATACATCTCACCACTGTATTTTCCACTAAATGCATCTGATGAAGTGAGCTGTAGCTCACGAAACCTTATGCTGCAATAAATTGGTTAGTCTCTAAGGTGCCACAAGTCCTCCTTTTCTTTTTGCGAATGCAGACTAAAACAGACATTCCAGAGATGCTGTTTGTGGTTCTTCTCCCCCCCGCCCCAACAGACCAGCATGAAGTGTTTTCCTTTAATCTTTCCCACTTTTCTCATCTTTTATTATTACTTGCTGTTTCATAAATTGTATTGGTTCTGAACTCTGTGCAATGGTCAAGGAAACATCCAGGGAAGCACCCCTCAATGGGGACAGCTGGCCTGAGTGATCACAACAAGATTGGGGGCTGAGCCCCCCAGGAGCCCTGGGCCCAGCCTTGGGGTTATGGGGACCCAAGTGGAAGGGGAGTCCACAAAGTCAGGCAGGCCTCTGGGTGAAGGGAGTGGGAGAGGAGACTCAGATCCTTTTGCTAGCCCATTCCTCCGGGGCTGTGTATAAGCCAGGAGTGTTCCTCACAATAGCAGGAACTTTCCCCTGCTTAACCAAGTGCCTATTTATTGGTTTGTCCTAAAGGTAATTAAGTATTTTAAGGAAAAAGTGTCAGAACCACCACCAGCGAGAGTTGCTGGCCACACTCTGAGACCACAAAAAATTTGGTCCTGAGAACCCCTGGGCTAGATGCTCATGATGGGCCCTTCTGTCCTGAAAGGCTGTGAGTGTAACAGGGGCCGGGCACAGGGATGCTGATCCTTAGGTGGCTTGATCGCTAGGACCCAGGAGCGGCTGGGGGGCGGCTCTGGGGGGAGCGATCGCGGGGCTCAGGCCCGGCCCAGGAAGTGACTCGCAGCCGCTGCGGGGACTCTGGCTCCCAGGCTCCCGGCGAGATCCCCAAGCCCCGGCGGCTGGTGCTGGGAGCCCGGAGCCCGGGCTGCAGCCGGGAGAGGGGAACCTCCAGCCGGGCCCTTCCAGCTGCTCCCCGGGAGCCTCTTCAGGGCAGAGCCCCCAGCCCGGCCAGGGCCCGTTCCCGGCCCGGCCCCTGCCCCAGGGGGGCCCCGCTCGGAGGGAAGGTGAGAGAGACCCGCCCCCCCCCCCAAGCTGCAGGGGGAGGGTTTGGCCCCAGGCTGCTCCCAGCGGAGCTGGCTGCGATTCCCTGCCCGGGGCCCAGGAAAGCTGCCGCCGGCTCCCGGTGTGTACGGAGCGGGGGGAGCCACTCCTGGGGGGCTGAAGGCGTGGGAGCGGGAAGAGGAGCAGGGGTGTAGATAAGGGGGAACAGGGTTGTGTGAGGGGTAGGATGGGATGGGGCCAGGGGTGGCTGAAGGGGGGATGGGGCGATGTAGGGGAATCGGGGAGACTTATGGGGCGGATGGGAACAGGGCTGCAATAGAGGGAAACTCTGGGGGGGGGTCACTGCGAGGGAAATGGGGGGATGTGGAAAGGGGAGGCTGGGGACCGGAGGGATAGAGGGTAGGGGTCGGGGAGAAGAGATGGGGAGAGAGACAAGGCAGCTCCCCCACCCCATGGGGCAGGAGAGTGGGAGGGGCTGCCCCACCCAGCAACCAGACGGGGTCAGAAGCTACAAGGCAAATATCCAGGCCCCTCTTCCCCCCCCACGCACCCGGCTCCCAGTGTATTATTGTCCGACACACCCACGCTGGTGGGGTCCGTGTCTCCTGAGTGTTGGGGGCTGCCCAGGGCCCTGGTCTGATTTCCAGGCAGGATCCAGATCTCAGCCACACCGGAGTCAGACCGGAGTCACTGCTGGCTCTGAGCGTGGATGGGCCAATGGGATCCGCCTCCGCCTGCCTGTCCCTGGGGGCTGCAGGGGCAGGACAGGGAGGCTCAGGCATGAGCTGCTGCCACCAGAGGGCTCCGGGTCTGGCTGAGGGAGAGGAGGAGGCTGGTGCCTGTCTCTGCTCCTGATGTCAGAGCCCTTGAATTGAGCTCCCTGGCTCAGACACTGCTGCCTACCTGAGAGCCCAGAGTGTGAAACTGCTGGTCCCCCTCTAGGGCTGGGCCAGGGACAGACCTTCATTAACCCCCCCCCCCCCCCCCCGGGCCCAGCCCGGGTGGGGACTTTCACTGAGCCTGGAACCAGCCCCTGTGGCAGCCCCGGGCTCTGCCCACACCAGCCCCTGAGCCGCAGCCTGCAGGGGATGGGGAGTCCCGGGGGGACAGGGCTGGGGCCAGGCAGGGCAGTGTCTCTGCACAAAGGGCCCCTTTTAGGGACCTGCTGGTGAGTTTGTACCAGAGGGGGAGGAGCTCCCCATGGGTCTGCGGGTCCCCGAGCTGCTGCCCTCAGTGACCCAGCCTGGCTCACCCTGGAGAGCAAATGCCCATGGGAATGGGACAGTCCCCAGTTCTCCCAGCCAGAGGGGGGAGGGAAGGAGACAGAAAGGGCAGAGGGGAGACCTGAAAGGGGCAGCAGAAGCAGGAAGTGGGGAGGGAGGTTCCCAGCTCCCAGCCCTGCCTGGATCCCTTCCCTGCATCACCCCAGGGCAGACAGCTCCTCCCCTTGTGCCCAGGAAAGTCAGATGGAGGAGAAGTCAGTTCCTGCCCTGGCCGACTCCCCGTGCTCCTGGGGGACATGCTGCCCTTGGGGCCAATGTCAGGGGGGATCCCCAAAGTGGCTTCTTTGATTCGGCTCTTTTCTAGCATTTGTTTTAGAGACTGTCCCTGGGAGGGTTGAAAATGTCTCAGGGGTTCAGTGCTGGGGGGAGGGTCCGGGTCTGTGTTGTGATAAAGTGATTGAGGGTTTTCCCAGCCTGGCAGAGCCCAGAGTGTCTGTCTGCAGGGAGAGAGCCTGGGGGGAATCGCGGTGTGTCATGGACACAAGCCCCTTCTGGAACCTCCCCCCATTGCCCCGACAGGCTGAGGAATCACGTCCACGTTTCGCTCCAGATCGGCCCATCTTCCAGGAGACCGGGAAGGGAAATGGCTGTCATGGAGCCAGATCAGGTAGGGGATTTGCAGGGCGGGGCTGGGAAAACAAACCAGACTCCCACTGCCGATGCCTGAACCCACTGGGCAGAGGCTGCTGTGAAATACGAAGGGAAGCTGTTAGGATTCCTGTCCCTGTCCCCGGCTCAGAGCTCTGCTTCCCATCTCAGCCTGTGGCTGGCAGGCGTGTGGGAAATGAGAAGACCCTGCCCTGCTCCATGTGCTGGTGGGGACAAGGAGCTCTCACCTTCTCCCCACCCCCGAAGCCTCCTGGCTGTTCTGAGCAGGGACTGAGGGAGGTGGGGGAATTCAGCCTTTATGGTCCTCCTTCCCTGTGAATAGCGCCTGGGGCAGCAGGTGCTGAGTGGGGGACCCTTGTTTTTTCAGATGCCGGTGACCTTCGAGGAGGTGGCTGTGTATTTCACCCAGGGGCAGGGGGCTCTGCTGGACCCCACTCAGAGAGCCCTCTACACGGATGTCATGCAGGAAAACTATGAAACGGTGACCTCGCTGGGTAAGGGATTCCCGTCCCCTCGGTTATTAGAAGCCGTGGGGTCTGCGTGTCTTAATCTGGTCAGGTTCTTCCCTGGTCAGTTAGATCAGAGGCAAATGGGTTCCATAATGCACAGCTGCCGTGAGAGAGACTTGCATCTCCGTACCCTCTCCAGTGGGACAAGGGTGTCAAAACCCAATGGACAAGCTAAACCTTCCTCACCCCTCCAGCTTTCAAAGCGGCATAAATACATCATTATCCTGTAGTTTCTCGGCTGCATACACAGTCCCTGTTCACCTCCCTCCTTGGGAATAGCTCCAGGCATGGGGAGGGCTCTGGGCTCTGCAGGTTTAGAAAGAGGAAGGGGTTTAAGTCCAGAGGTGTGTGTGGAGCAAGGCCCCCAGAGCGCACAGATCCTGGGAACACCTAGTGAGGGTGTAGTAATAATTCAACTCACCTCCCCAGACAACGTCCTCTGTGCAACGGGGCTCAGCGACCCTGTTCCCATCCTCTTGCATTCCCCGTTCCTCCAGCAGAGCACAGGGACAGGTTCCACTCACGGAATGTCCTTTGTGACAGATCCTCCACCAATGCTCCATGCATCCTGATCTGGACTCATTTCACCTTCTGCACAGGATTTCCCATTCCCAAACCTGAGCTGATCGCTCTGCTGGAACGAGGGGAAGAGCCGTGGGTGCCTGATCTCCAGGCCTGTGAGGAAAGAAGGCTTCGTAGATGCACCCGCACAGGTGAGGACTGACACAGAAAGCATCTGGGGAATGAAGGAAAAAGTTGAGAATCCCAAAATATGGTGTGAGTAACGCCCTCAGTTCTTCCTCATCTTACCCAGAGCAGGGTTGTGGTCAGCAGATATAGCTCACGCCATTCCACCCAGCCTCTTAGCTGCAGGAATTTCCTTCCCGACTCTCCTTCCCTGTGAGTGTTTGGGTGGGATGTGGAGGCAGAATCCATTGCTCAGTCTTTGTGTTGGGTTTTCCCTCAATGCTATTCCTCTTTCTCCCCAGTACAATGACTCCTGTCTGGATTGTCTCTCTCCCAGCAGGTGATGAGCAAGGGAGTGAGATCAAGGAGGAGAATCATCATGAGGAAGTTCCTGGGAAAGTGGAACCGCAGGGAACCATTCTGGGAAGAGCTGAAGGGAATTTTTCCCATTGCTGGGAGCAAGGAGAAGCCTGGGGAAATTGGCACGGGTCAGAGAGGCTTCTGGGAAACTACCCAAGGAAGAAAGTGGATGAATCTATTAATGGTGGAGAAGGAGACGAGGATCCCAGAGCGCAGCAGACAAATCCCAAAGAAGAGACACCCTGGCACTGCCTGCAGTGTGGGAAAGGATTAATTGTGAGATCACAGCTTGCAACACATCAGACAATCCATACTGGAGAGGAACCTCTTCAATGCTTGGACAGTGGGGAAAGCTTCAGTAAGCGCTCAGATCTTAATAACCGTAGGAGAAGCCACACTGGAGAGAAGCCCATTCAATGCCTTGTGTGCAGGAAATGTTTCAGTTCAAAGTCAGCACTAAATTCACATAAGAAAAGCCACACAGGAGAGAGACCCCTTAAGTGCTTAGACTGTGGGAAAAGTTTCAAATGGAGGTCGGTGCTTGTTAATCATCAGGCAATCCACACAGGAGAGAGACCCCATAAGTGCTTAGACTGTGGGAAAAGTTTCAAATGGAGGTCGGTGCTTGTTAATCATCAGGCAATCCACACAGGAGAGAGACCCCATAAGTGCTTGGACTGTGGGAAAAGTTTCAAACGAAAGTCAGATCTTGCTAATCATCAGGAAATCCACACAGGAGAGAGACCCCACAAGTGCTTTGACTGTGAGAAAAGTTTTCTACGAAGGTCAAACCTTGTTCAACATCAGGCAATCCACAAAGGAGAGAGACCCCACAAGTGCTTGGATTGTGGGAAAAGTTTCATACAAAGATCAAACCTTGTTCAACATCAGGCAACCCACACAGGAGAGAGACCCCACAAGTGCTTGGACTGTGGGAAAAGTTTCAGACAGAGGTCAACCCTTGTGAAACATAAGGCAACCCACATAGGAGAGAGACACAAGTGCTTGGACTGTGGGAAAAGTTTCATACAGAGGTCAACCCTTGTTAAACATCAGGCAATCCACACAGGAGAGAGACCCCACAAGTGTTCTGAGTGTGGGAAAAGTTTCAAGAGGAAGTCAGACCTTGTTAAACATCAGGCAATCCACACAGGAGAGAGACCCCACAAGTGTTCTGAGTGTGGGAAAAGTTTCAAGAGGAAGTCAGACCTTGTTAATCATCAGGCAATCCACACAGGAGAGAGACCCCACAAGTGCTTGGACTGTGGGAGAAGTTTCATACGGAGGTCAGACCTCATTAAACATGGGAGAATCCATGGCAAGAAAGCGTTAAGCAACTTGCATGTAATTGACTGAGATTTACCCTCAGATTCAACCTTTAGAGAGATATTTTAAAAGTGTGTTCACCTTAGATAAGCAGAGTTTGAAATATAAACGTGTATAGCTAAAGACTTGGAAGAAGAGGGGTAACTGTAGTGGTCTATGTTTAGCTATATCTTGTTAGAGGTTAACAATTTATCCAAAGGGTTCCTGTATTCTGTTAATTCAGGGATCAATAATTCAGAGATTATACCCATCGTCCCTGTGACCTGTCCAATTCTAGCTCAGTCACATTGAAATCACTGGGGGTAGGGGCTAAAGGATGGAGGGAATGTTAATAGTTGAAATCTCCAAAATGTGTTTTGAAAGGTTAATGTTAATGGGCTTTGCTCCGCTCTCCTGTTCGGACATTTTCTCTGGGGATCCCGGAGACAGAAAGAAGCAGGTGTTACCATCTTGGCTGCCAGTTCCAACGGTGACGATCTACACTAGCAATTCTCAAACTATGGGGTAGGCCTCCCAAGGGAGGCATGATCTGTGAGGGTTTTTTTGTTTTGTTTTTTTTCAAAGAGCACTGGCTGTCAGCCCCACGTGGCTAGGGCTCATGAAGAAGGAACAGGCCTATGTGGGAGGTGGGGATAAATGCTCAGGCTCTCAAAACCCAGGTGGAGCAGCAGCAGAGAAGTCAGGGTGGCAATGGGGTGATAAGTCTGCTGTGAACAGTGATATTGAGGAATATCACTTTTCACATGGCCACCCTTCCTTCTTTGCTGCTGCTGGAGGCCTTCAGAGCTGGGCGCCTTGCCAGCAACTACTCTGCCTTTCGAGCTCAATGGCGATGTATGTGCCTGTGAGGGTGGGGGCGTAAATGACCACAGACAGAAAGAAGGGAGGCGGGGGGCGATGAAACACCTTTGAGGGCCACTGGTCTACACTATTATGCTCACCACACTTACAAAATGAGAAATCTACAAAGTATGTCTTGTGAGGTATCATAGGAAAAGTCATCATCTGCTGAATATTATTGTCTGGTTAAAATGTGTCTGTCAACATTCCTGGGCTCCCCCGCCCCGGCCAGGAGCGTCACAGAGTTGAAGCCGGGGGCCCCCCCTCACCCCAGCCGGGAGCGGTGCGGAGCTGAAGCTGGCAGGCCCCCCATCCCCGAAGTCGGGAGCAGTGGGGAGGCAGAAGCCGGCGTGGCCCCCAGCATCTCCAAATCTCGGAGCAGTGGGGAGGCTGAAGCTGGGACCCCCAACGCCCCCTGAAGCTGTGAGTTGTACTGGGAGTCCCCCCTGCCACTACAGAGCCCCTAGGTACCCCCTTCCTGCACCCATAGCTACCCCCTGCCTCCACACAGCCCCTAGCTACCTCTTCCCTGAACCCTAAGCAGTTTTCTAACTTTTTGAGCTGAGTCCCCCCCACTGAGTTATGTTTTTTGGTTGCATCCCCCCACTACCCAGACAGGTGGGTGGCCTCCTGAGTGAGTAAGGGGGTGGAGGTGCTGCCTCCTCCCTGGAGCCCCGCCAGCCCTTGCCCCCCCCAAATAGAAGTAAAACTATGGCTATGCCCAAGGGTATCCCCCCGGCCCGGAGCCCCACACTCCTCCCCCCTCCCCCCCACATGCACCCTGGCGTTTTTATAGGATGCAGAAGGGGGCGTCAGCAAGAAAAAGGTGGAAAACCCCGGACTTGAAACACGGCTGGATGCTTACTTAGGCCACAGACTGACTGTCACCTACCCCCTGGCTGTGGGGTGATCCTCAAAGAGGAGAGTGGTATAAAAGCACAAGGGAGAATTGCCTCCATTTTTACCCCTCCTCTCCCATCTTTACAGAAGGCAACAAGATGGCTTGAAAGGCCACAGGGGAGGGCGGACCAAGGCGGGAAGGAAATCCAGCCTGGGTCCTGTGAGCTGCCCGCAACAGCAGGTGGGGTGGGAAAACCTGCTTGCTTCGCATCTTCCTTAGATTGGTAGAATTTAGGATTTAAAATGCATGTTTTAATTTTAGTTTTTAACCAGTTCTGACCTTTTACATCTTTCTCCCTTGTAAGCCCTGAAAACTTCCTTGTTCCAGTTAATAAACACATTTTAGTGTTTTGTCTGGACCTGTGTGTTTTCCTTGAAATGTTTGGGGGATTTGACTTGAGAGAACAAGACTGTGACCTAATCTGACCCCTTTGTGGGGGGCGGGATGACCCATTAATTATTGAGTTTGTCCAGCACAGTGAACAGACTGAGCAGTCCAAGATGCACATTCCCGGGGTGCAAGGCTGGGAGTAGAAAACTGGCTGATGTTGCTGAGTCATTTAGTAACTTCATGAGTGCTGGCTAGTCACGCTCAGTACAGTGCAGCCAGGAGTGACGTTGAAGGCTGGTGGCCGTGTCTGAGCAGAGCGTGGAGGGGTTTGTTGTTCGCACAGGGCAGCAGTGTAAAACATGCCCTGGGATGCAGAATTCAGCAGTTCAACAGTCCTGATTGTACCCTGGGGTATGTCTCACACCCACTGTCTCCTGGGACCCACCAGCATGGCACCGTTGGGCTTTCATCATCCTGATCCTGAAAGGCAAGCTAAGCAGGGCAAACCAGTGAAGGGAAACCAGCCGACATCCTCAACTCCTCCGTCTTAGGCTAAATCTTGAACTCCCCCTGGGATGTGAGACTTGAGATTCTGCTGCCAGCCTTCCCCTCACGCATCTGTTTCCTTCCTACTGGTCTAAACTACTATGCCACCCTCCCTCCCCCGTCTGCTCTCTCTCCTTTTACCTTCTCTCTCTCTCCCCTACAAATCTGGCCCAGCCAGCTGAGACAACCAGACATTTTGCATCAGTGCCAGTAGCCTGTGACCAGGGAGGCAGGTTAAAGCAAGGCCTTAGCGAGCCCGATGCGGAGAGAAGTTCTGGGTGAAGAGAGTGGGAGCGAGGACTCAGATCCTTTCGCTAGCCAATTCCACCAGGGCTGTGTTCCCCACAATAGCAGGACTGTCCCCCCGCTTACCGGAGGGCATATTTATTGGTTTGTCCTAAAGTTAATTAAGTATTTTAAGAAAAAGTGTCAGAGCCCTCACCAGTGAGAGTTGCTGGCCACGCTCTGAGACCACGAAAAATTTGGTGGTGAGAACCCCTGGGCTAGATGCTCATGACAGGCCCTTCTGACCTTAGAGCCTGTGGGTGTAACAGGAGCCGGACACAGGGATGCTGATCCTTAGTTGAGTTGATCGCTAGGACCCAGGAGCGGCTGGGGGGCGGCTCTGGGGGGAGCGATCGCGGGGCTCAGGCCCGGCCCAGGAAGTGACTCGCAGCCGCTGCGGGGACTCTGGCTCCCAGGCTCCCGGCGAGATCCCCGAGCCCCGGCGGCTGGTGCTGGGAGCCCGGAGCCCGGGCTGCAGCCGGGAGAGGGGAACCTCCAGCCGGGCCCTGCCCGCTGCTCCCCGGGAGCCTCTCCCAGGGCAGAGCCCCCAGCCCGGCCAGGGCCCCTTCCCGGCCCGGCCCTGCCCCGGGGGACCCCGCTCGGAGGGAAGGTAAGAGAGACCACCCCCCCCGTCACCCCCGGGCTGCAGGGGGAGGGTTTGGCTCCGGGCTGCTCCCAGCGGAGCTGGCTGCGATTCCCTGCCCTGGGCCCGGGAAAGCTGCCGCCAGCTCCCGGTGTGTGCGGGGCGGGGGCAGGATCACGTAACACCCCCCCCCCCCCATCTGCTGCTTTGTTTCCCTGGCCGCGCTGCTGTGGACAGAGGCTGCAGCTCAGGGAGATCTGAGGGGGGCAAATAGGGAGGGGCAGAAGGTGTGCACAGGCCAAACTGGATGGATTGTGGGGTGCCCCAGCTGGGGGCAGGGGAAGGAGAGGGGCCCAGGGGCATGATCAGGGCCTGCGGGGTGGGGGTGGGGGGCACAGGCGCTGGAAGGGGGCTGGGATCCGTCTGAGGGTCTGCCGCGGCCACGTGGCCGAGACGGGCGCTGGGGTCCCTCCGGCTAGCATGGGGCTGCCAGAGTTAATGGTTAAGGCCGGTTAACCGGTAAGCCTAATGTTTACCGGCTACGCTTTTACATCCCTATCAGCTACCACATCTCCCCGTGTGTCTAGTGTAACGCTTCCTGTTTCTATTGCAATGCTGTAATTTGAGTTCAGTGCTGGCTCAAACCTCCTTCAGTCTCCTTTGCTCCACCAGTGGGTCTTGCTTTAGCCAATTTCTTTGTCTCTCTGTCCAGCACCCTAGTGCTTTATCCCATGTCCCATTTGTCTACAGAACTTGGTTCCCAAATATTCACTAAAGGCCAGAAGTTTCAAGGCTCCTAGATACTTTGTAATATTCCACTAGTGGCCGAAATCCTTTTGAAAATCTGTCCCTAAGGGCCTTAGAGTGTCTCCTATACAGGGCTTCTCAAAAGGAACTTTCTGTGTTTTTTTGTTTTACTAAGCATAGATATGCAACCCCAAGACAGATTGACAACCCCAAGAATTCAAACCCGGTGAGTTATGCACCCAACAGTCTAGAATTTAAATAAAGAAATGAATACATTTTGGTTTTGTCTTATTATCTTTTTGTGTCTGAGCCTTTGGGGTGTACTAGCTTCATAGGTTTACTGCTACCCCTTCCAAAGGGTCCATATATCTAGGATAGTTGTATAATCCTGCAACATATGATGCCATTTTACCCTTAGAATCATAGAATACCAGGCTTGGAAGGGACCTCAGGAGGTCATCTAGTCCACCCCCCTGCTCAAAGCAGGACCAATCTCCCAAATGGCCCCCTCAAGGATTGAGCTCACAACCCTGGGTTTAGCAGGCCAATGCTCAAACCACTGAGCTATCCTTCCTTCTGGGAATGTGATTTCCCAGCACCCCCTTGCAATTGAAGATTGATTTTAAAACATTATTTCTGTAAGTAACCCCCCCATCCTGCACCCTCAGAAGCGCCCACTTCACTTTTCTCTGACTTCATTTATTGCATGCATCATCAATGTGGATTTTTCTACCACATTGTTTGTACTTCTAATGGCCTGTTTAAGTTCTCAGCCTTTTATGGATGCACATTCTTTGTTGTGATCCATTTCAGGGATGTTCTTCCTTCTGGCACGTGTACCGATTTGTACGGCCCAAGTCAAATCATTTTAAAAAGGAATTGCTCTGTTTCTCCTTTGCATTGGTCAGGACACACACAGTGCTGACCTCACCCTTTCCTTTATGATTTTGAAGTGGGATAGCTAATGCAGGTTAGAAGAAAAGGAGGACTTGTGGCACCTTAGAGACTAACAAAGTTACAAGTCCTCCTTTTCTTTTTGCAGATGCAGACTAACACGGCTGCTACGCTAATGCAGGTTAATTGCCTCATGGTAAATACGCCCATTTTCTTATGGACGCAGACTCTGCCGCTGATTCTGATGGTATATGACCCATTATTGTTCATGGCCTGAAAACTCTGATCCTGATTGGGTGGCTACTACTCCTGTTCCTTTGCCAAGCGCTGCCTCTGAATGTCTGCCCCTGTTTGTGGGGGCATCCTGGAAAAGAAATGAAAACATTTAAAACTAAAGAGTTAGCACCAAAACCTAAAAAGTTAGCAGTCTCCCCACCACCTCCCATGTTCCCTTTCCTTTCCTTCCTCACAGCTTGTCTGTATGCCAACAGTGTAAAGTTAATGCCAATAAATCCCAGGGCTTCAAACCCCTGTGTGGATGCTCTTATTCAGAAGTAAGGTGGCTTTAATTTCAACGGTGGCAGTCAGGGCAACCACAGACAAGTGGAGGAGACCTTCCCTCCAACACTGTAAATCGTCAGGCCTTTGATCTCTTCTTGAACATGTTTAAAGCTTGGATAGTCCAGGTGCAACCCACATTCGATGTTTCAACTCCAAAGAGAAGGCGTGAAGCAGCAGGGCGCACATCTCATCTTCCCTGAGTGTTGCCTTGTGTAGAAACGGCATGATGATATTTCACAGCTTTGGCCTGTCAGCATTTCATGAAAGGGGTTGAGGTTGAAATTTAAGGTTGATGTTGCTCCTCCTCTCTCTCTCCTGCAAAGGACAGGACATCCTTCATGAGCAGGAGAGCGAAGGCCGGATAGTGTCATGGCAGATCCTGCTGTGCTGTGCTGTGCAGGGATCCCCTTTATAAGCAACTTGCCCAGACCAAGGGGTGGGGGCACTCTTGTCCCAGGAGAATGAGCCGATTGATCCACAGTTTTGGTGCTTTAAACTGTAAAGACTCTCTGAGCTCAGCATCTCCCTGCTTGCTAACCACAGGATAGCTAAACTATCTCTCTTCCGAATCAGGCACTCCCACGAAAATGTAACTTACACAGGCAACATTCAGGGGTGGCAGGTTTGTATATTTTTTTGGTTGTTCCCAGAACAGAGCCAAGTTCTGCCCCCCCACCCACCCCCACACACCTGCCTTGTAAGCCAATATACAGTAACTCCTCACTGAAAGTCGTCCTGGTTAACATTGTTTTGTTGTTACGTTGCTAATCAATTAGAGCAGTGGTTTTCAAACTTTCTTTTTCGCAGACCACTTGAAAATTGCTGAGGGTCTCGGTGGACCACGTAATGATCTTTCCAAATGTTCTTTGTCCCATTAGCTAACTATTGTAAAGCGCTTTGGATAAAAGTGCTATATATAAAAAAACCCTTAATAATAATTAATGCTTTTTTGTTCTACACATAAAAGGACACAACCCATATTTTAATATCAGTAGTCTTTAACCTTTCTAATGCGATGGATGTGCCCTCTCTCCCCCGCCGTGGCAGCCCCCGAGCTGGGGCTGGGAAGGAGGGCGGATCTCTCCCTCTCTCCCCCACCGCAGCAGCCCCCAACCTGGGACTGGGAAGAAGGGGGCTCTCTCCCCGGCAGCTGGAGCCCTGGAGCCGCCGCAGCCCTGTATGTCCCAAATTCCCCCACCCCCTCTTCTCTCACCACTGCCCCCTCCCACCCACCTCTTATTCTCCCCATGGCCACCACCTGAGCTTATATGTGCATCTTCTCCAGGGTCCAGGCACCTAATTAGTGGAGCCACGTCTGCGCAGCTCCACTAATTAGGTGGATGGCCCTTCATTTTCTCATGTACGGCTGCCCAGGCATGCACCTTAGAGGGAACTATCCCCGGATCACCTGAATGGAGCTCGTGGACCACTGATGGTCCATGGACCACAATCTGAGAACCTCTGAATTAGAGAACATGCTCATTTAAAGTTCCACAAGGCTCCCTTATAACGTTGTTTGGCAGCCACCTGCTTTGTCCACTGCTTGCAGAAAGAGCAGCCCATTGGAGCTAGTGTTGGGAGCTTGGAACCAGGGTGGACCAGCAGCCCCCCATCAGCTCCCCTGAGTTCCCTGTGTGGCCTTGGAGCTGCTCCCGGGAACCTCCTACTTACTGTGCAGGGGGCGGAAGAGGGGTGCTGATGTCAGGGTGTCCCCCTCCCCTGCTCCTGCCCCCCACCTCCACGGAGCAGTGTGGGGGACACGACAGGGCTCAGGATGGAGGGAGCTTGCTGGCAGCAGCTGCTATATCAACTTGCTGATCTACTTAAAAAGGCAATGTACTTAGAATGCGGTCAGCCTACTTTAAAGGGGCAATGCACATCTCTCTCACACACACGGTGTGTGTCTCTGTCTCTCTCTGACATGCTGTCTCCCCTCCCTCCATTCGTGCTGCCTTGTAGAGTGTGAGGCTACATTAGCAACAATGTTGTTAAATCTTGAGGGCTCAGCCGAGTGCTAGTTCATCATTTAGCAGTAAGGCATTCCCTGGGAAATATCCCACCCTCTGACTTCACCACCTCAACCAAGCTTCACAATCATCATTGCTGTGTACAGTATTAAATTGTTTCCAAAGCCGCATCGGATGTTTTCATTGCAGGCCAGCCACCTGGCATGGCCACTCCTTCTTTACTCACCTGAGAGCTGAGGCAATCAGAGCTTGGAGGGGAGGTAGGTGTTCACGACAGCCCTGCATCACTGAGTCACAGTCTCGGAGCTCTGGAATGGCTCTGAATGAAGCCAGGCAGGGCTCTGGTGCAGTGTGTCACCCCTCGGAGCACACTCTCACCAGGACAAGAAGCTTCCTGGGTCTGACCTCGTAGTATTCAGCACCCCTGATCACACTGCGAGCTCCCCGCAGGGAGTCCACCTGGATGGGATACCTGGGGAAGCCTGACACACCCCTCACAGGGGCCATGCACCCCACCATGGTGACTCTCAGCTGGCTTCGAAAACAGAAGGGTTTGTTGGTCGCTGAGAAGACAGCGTAGAACAGAGCTTGTTAGCGCAGAAATCAGGAGCATTCAGCAAAGTCTGGCTTGGGGGGAATCCAGAGTCCCGAGCCCTGGGCTCTCCCCACAGAGTCCCAAACAGGAGACTGACCCGATTTCAGCCCCCCGATCCTCAGTGATGCCCAGCTGCCCCTCCTCCGTGCTTTCTCTCCTTCCCAGGAAAACAGGTCACCTGGCCTCCCCCTCTCTGATTGTTCTTCACCACCTTCAGCTGGCTTCTTGCAAAGGACGGACTCCAGCTATTGCTTGTCAGGATGCAGAGTGTCAGCCATTCTCTGTGCCCAGGCAGCCAGTCTCCAGTCACACCTGCCCTCTAGGGATGTCCACAATCACCTGTATCCCACCCGTATCCCACCCCCGATACTTGAGTAACACATGGGGAAAGTGAGGCACACACAGTATTCAGAAAAAAACATTAAGAGCATTCCCGCTTCCTCATACCCCGCTGGAACCAGTGGCTGGAACCAGCCTCTAGGGTACCTGAGCCTGAGCCTGCAGGTGATGGAGAGACCTGGGGAAAGGGCTGGAGCCAGGCAGGGAAATGACTGCACAAAGGGCGCCTTTCAGGGACTGGCTGGTGAGTTTGGCCTACAAGGGGAGGGGGCTCCCTGGGTCTGCAAGTCCCAGAGCTGCTGCCCTCAGTGACACAGCCAGGTTCAACCCCCCATTACCAGTGTCAGTGGCTGAGCTGCCTAATGAGACAAAGGTCCATGTCAATGGAGCAGTCACCCGTTCTCCGAGGGTGAGGGAAGATGATAAAAAGGGAGAGCGGAGAGACTTGAAGGGCAGCAGGTACAACAAGTGGGGAGGGAGGTTCCCAGCTCTGCCCAGATGATTCCCTGCCCCCCCCCCCCAGGGCAGTCAGCTCTCCTGGGAACAAGGGCAGGAGCTGAGAGAGGAAAAGCCAGTTGCTCGCTCTGCTGAGCACCGCACTATGGAGGGAGACGGGGGAGAGCTAGAGGGGGTCACAATACACTGTGGGGCAGTACCCTGAAGTGACTCCTTTGATTCTGCTCTTTTTCCAGCATTTGATGCAGAGATGCTGTTATGGGGAGGATTAAAAGGGTCCCCGGAGGGTTAAGTTCTCATGGTGGGTGGGGGCCTGGCTGGGGTGGTAATGAACTAACTGGGTTTGTTTCCAGCATGGCAGAGTCATAGAATCAGAGCGTCTGTCTGCAGGGAGAGAGCCTGGTGGGAATCGGGGAGTAACATGGACTCCAGCCTCTCATGAAACCTGCCCAATCTCCCTGCTCCTCTGACAGGCTGAGGAATCGCATCCACGTTTCGCTCCAGATCGTCCCGTCTTCCAGGAGACAGGGAAGGGAAATGGCTGTGATGGAGCCAGCTCAGGTAGGGAATTTTCAGGGAGCAGCTGGATGATGTGACGGAGAGGCAGGGAGGAGAAGGGTGTTATAAACATTCCCCCATTTCTAAAACAAGACCCAAGCCCTCTGGGCAGGGCTGGGAAAACTGACGGGACTCCCAGTGCTGGAGCCTGACCCCACTGGCCAGAGGCTGCTGTGAAATACGAAGGGAAGCTGTCGGGATTCCTGTCCCTGTCCCCAGCTCAGAGCTCTGCTTCCCGTATCTGCCTGTGGCTGGCAGGCGTGTGGGAAATGAGAAGACCCTGCCCTGCTCCATGTGCTGGTGGGGACAGGGAGCTCTCACCTTCTCCCACCCCCTGAAGCCACATGGCTGCTCTGAGCAGGGTGGGGGTGGGTTTCTGCTTTTCCAGCCCTCCCAGAGCTTCAATGTTTTGTTTTTTCCCCCCTGTGACTAGTGGGATTCTGGCAGGGGCAGCACGTAGTCAGTGGGGGACTCTTGTTTCAGGGGCCGGTGACCTTCGAGGAGGTGGCTGTGTATTTCACCCAGGGGCAGGGGGCTCTGCTGGACCCCGCTCAGAGAGCCCTCTACAGGGATGTCATGCAGGAGAACTACGAGACAGTGACCTCGCTGGGTAAGGGATTCCTGTCCCCTTGGTTATTAGAAGCCATGGGGTCTGCGTGTCTGAATCTGGTCAGGTTCTTCCCTGGTCAGTTGGATTGGGGGGGGAGGGTCGCGTAGACCACAGCTGCAGTGAGAGAGAGACTTGCATCTCCATACCCCATTCAAGGGAACAGGGGAATCAGAAACCTAATGCACAGGCTAATTTATCCCCGTCTCTCCAGCTTTCAAGGGGCCAGAAGAAGGGTATTGTCCTGCCTTTATTATTTCTCCTTCACACATCGTTCACCTGCCCTCTTGGGACTAGCTGCAGCTGTGGGGAGGGCTCTCAGTTCTGCAGGCTTTGAAATAGGCAGAAGCTTAGCACCCAAATTGTGTGTGTGTCAACGAGTCCCCTCAGCGCATCTATCCTGAGACCTCTGAGTGCGGGTATAACAACAACCCTGTGCCCCCAGATTTCTGCTTCTCCCAAAGGGTCTGGGTTACCACAGTCCCATGTAGAGTCAGATTAGACTCAAGGAATGTTCCTAATGGCAAATACTCTACCAGTGCTCTCTGCGCCCTGACCTTGCCTGATTTCACCCCCTGCGCAGGATTCCCCATTCCCAAACCGGACCTGATCACCCAGCTGGAACGAGGGGAAGAGCCGTGGGTCCCGGATCTCCAGGACTCCAAGGAAAGGGAGAGCCCGAGAGGCACCAGCACAGGTGAGGAGTCAGGGAAACTGACAGAGAAACCATCTGGCGAGTGAAGGAAAAAGCTGGGACTCCCAAAATGTGCAGTGAGCGGGAGCCCCCAGTTCTGCCCCTTCTCACCCAGGTCAGGGCTGCAGTCAACAGGTGTCATAGCATCAAGTCAAATATCAGTCCTGGCTTCCCACCCATCCTGTTAGCTGTCGGGAATTTCCTCCCTGACTTTACTTCCCTGGGAGTGTTGGGGAGGGATGTGAAGGCAGAATTCAATGTCTCTATCTCCCCAACAGTCACTGTGTGGTGTTTTCCCTGTTTTCTATTCCCCTTTCTGTTTTTTCTCCCCGGCTCAGGCAGTGACTCCTGTCTGGGTTCTCTCTGTCCCAGCAGGTGATAGGACAGTGAGTGAGAACAAGGATGAGAATCCACAGCAGGAAGGTCCTGGGAAAGTGGAACTGCAGGAGACATTTTTGAGAAGAGCTGAAGGGAATTTTTCCCAGTGCTTGGAACAGGGAGAAGCCTGGGGAGATCGACACAGATCAGAGATGCAGCTGGGAAACTATCCCGGGATGCAACTTGATGAATCCATTCAACATGGCGGAGGATGCAAGGATCCCAAGGAAACCACAGTCCAGCAGACAAGTCACAATGAAGAGAAACCCTACAAATGCCTTGACTGTGGGAAAAGATTCCGTTTTAGTGCAAAACTTAGTACACATCAGAGAACCCACACAGGAGGGAAGCCCTATAAATGCCTGGACTGTGGGAAAAGCTTCAGTAAGAAGCCAAGTCTTATTATACACCAGAGACGGCACACAGGAAAGAGACCCAATACATGCCTTGACAATGGAAAAAGTTTTACCAAAAGTGCATCCCTTATTAAAAATGCAAGAATCCACACAGGAGAAAGACCCTATAAATGTGTTGAGTGT
Organism: Natator depressus; assembly: GCF_965152275.1. NCBI lineage: Eukaryota > Metazoa > Chordata > Testudines > Cheloniidae > Natator > Natator depressus. The sequence continues at coordinate 41,658,294 of NC_134247.1, forward strand.
GGGAAAAGTTTCAGTTTGAAATCAACTCTTAACACGCATCAGAAAACCCACAAGGGAGAGAAACCCCATAAATGTTTGGACTGTGGGAAAGCTTTCCGTCAGAACTCATACCTTATTGAACATAGGAGAATCCACACAGGAGAGAGACCGTATAAATGCCTTGAGTGTGGGAAAAATTTCATTTGTCGTTCACACCTTGCTAAACATAGGAGAATCCACACGGGTGCCAAACCCTATAAATGCCTCGACTGTGGGAAAAGTTTCATTGACAATACAAAACTTATTAGACATCAGGCAATCCACACAGGAGAGAGACCCCATAAATGCTTGGACTGTGGGAAAAGCTTCATTCAGAAGATACACCTTATTACACACCAGAGACTGCACACAGGAGAGAGACCCTATAAATGCCTTGAGTGTGGGAAAAGTTTCAATTTGAAATCAACCCTTAATACACATCAGAAAACCCACACGGGAGAGAAACCCCATAAATGCTTGGACTGTGGGAAAACTTTCGGTCAGCGCTCACAGCTTACTAAACATAGGAGAATCCATACAGGAGAGAGACCATACAAATGCTTTGGGTGTGGGAAAAATTTCATTAGCCGCTCACACCTTATTAAGCATCAGAGAATCCACACACGTGCCAAACCCTATAAATGCCTCGACTGTGGGAAAAGTTTTGTTGACAGAACAAAACTTACTAGACATCAGGCAATCCACACAGGAGAGAGACCCCATAAATGTTTAGACTGTGGGAAAAGCTTCAGTAAGAAGTCAAACTTTATTAGGCACCGGAGACTGCACACAGGAGAAAAACCCTATAAATGCCTTGAGTGTGGGAAAAGTTTTAGTCAAACTTCAAACCTTATTGCACATCAGAGGACCCACACAGGAGAGAGACCCTATAAATGCCTTGAGTGTGGGAAAAGTTTCAGTTTGAAATCAACCCTTAATACACATCAGAAAACCCACACAGGCGAGAAAACCCATAAATGCCTTGACTGTGGGAAAACTTTCAGTCAGAGCTCACAACTTACTAAACATGGGAGAATCCACACAGGAGAGAGACCGTATAAATGCCTTGACTGTGGGAAAGATTTTAAGGAAAGTTCATCCCTTACTAAACATAGGAGAATCCACACAGGAGAAACACCCTACAAGTGCTCTGAGTGTGGGAAAAGTTTTAGTCAGAGCTCACACCTTATTGCACATCAGAGGATCCACACAGGATTACGACCCTATAAATGCCCTGAGTGTGGGAAAAGTTTCATTTGCCGTTCAAACCTTATTAAGCATCAGAGAATCCACACCGGTGAGAAATCCTATAAATGCCTTGATTGTGGGAAAAGTTTCCTTGACAGAACAAAACTTATTACACATCAGGCAACCCATACAGGAGACAGACCCCATAAATGCTTGGACTGTGGGAAAAACTTCATTCAGAAGTCACAACTTATTAGACACCAGAGAGTGCATACAGGAGAGAGACCCTTTAAATGCCTTGACTGTGGGAAAACTTTCAGGCAGCACACACACCTTATTACTCATCAGAGAATCCACACAGGCGACAAACCCTACAAATGCCTTGACTGTGGGAAAAGTTTTGTTTACAGAACAAAACTTACTAATCATCAGAAAACCCACACAGGAGAGAAACCCCATAAATGCTTGGACTGTGGGAAAAAATTCAGTCAGCGCTCATACCTTACTCGACATGGGAGAATCCACATGAGGGAGAGACCTTATAAATGCCTTGAGTGTGGGAAAAGCTTCATTAAGAGCTCAGAGCTCACCAAACATCAGAAAATCCACAAGGTGAGACCCCCCAGAAATAGCCTGACTGCTGGAAAAGATTCAATTTGACTTCACACTTCAGTGATCCACAAAACAGAGAGAGCTTGAATGTGGGAGAAGCTTCATTTGGTGCTCCCGGAGTATCAGGCACCTGAAATCCGCACAGGGAAAAAACCTCTCAGATGTTCTCAGTGTGGAAAATGCTCCAAGTGGAGCTAACACCACAGTGGACATTAGAGACTCCTCCACACATCTGGGAAATTCTCTCAGGGCCCTGACTAGTACTGGCCATGGTGACACCCATTTCCTCATTCCCACACACATCAGGGGTGTTTGGCTCCCAAAGAACCAGCTGCCCATCGCTGGGGTGAGGATCCAGCATCAGCTGAACATCAACTGGTCAGTGACCTTCTGGCTCTGCCTGGTCTAAGCAAACCCCAAGCAGAGGAGGAGAAGCCCGGATCAGCCCCTCTTCCTTGCTGCCGCCCTGGCTGCTGAGCTGATGGGTCACAGGTGGGGGAAGGGAGAGAGACAAACTCCTTCAGCCGCTCCCTCTGCCTGGCTGAAGTTCCCCCCTCTCCCTTCCCTTCCCAGCCGGGATCCTCCTGCCATGGAGATGAGGAGAAGGACACTTGGGCAAGGCCCCACCTTCACTCTAGACCCCTGTCCCCTGCCCCTGAGATGGGCTCCCACACTTACATGGCGCTGTTCCTTGCAGGGGGAGTGTCCCTGCGGACTGGTAACTGCTCCCCTCACTGAATCCCGCTGGGTTCTGGGGGATCCAACATTAAGGCATCAGGGCGATGGGTTCTGGGGAGGACACTGCGGATTGAATGGCTGGGGCTGGTGGAGCTGGGAAGCAGGGGGAGCTGGGTGGGGCTATCGAGTGTTTGGGGATCATGAGATAGGAGGTGAGGGAGAGCACAGGGATAGAGAGGTGCTGCTTCTCCTCACTCACCCCCTCTGCCCCTTCCCCTTGCCCCCTCTGCATTCAGAAAGTGCCACTGAGAGGGGCTGATTTCTACAGGGCCTTTTGCGGGAAGCCTGGAGATCCCACGTCTGCCTCCGCAGCATCAGCTCCTGAGCATCTGTCTATGGTAGGAATCGTGGTCAGGATTAGCCAGTGCATCTCTGTGACCCTCCACCAGATTTCCTAGTGTAAATTCGCCCCGAGCATCTTATGTGTAAGGCTAAGAATTTGTCATGGATATTTTTAGTAAAACTCATGGATAGATCACAAATAATAAAAATTCACAGAATCCCATGATCTCTCCATGAGTTTTATTAAAAATATCAGTGACAAAATGGGGAGGGAGAAGGCTCCAGCACATATCGCTGCTTGGGTCTGGTGTCCCTTGACTGCTTACTTATGTGTTCTAACTCTCTCCCATTAGGAGAGTGATCATTAGTCCCTGAGTTTCGTCTTTGGGGCCAGATTGTCTCATTCCCAGATAGTCTCACATTACTCCGGGCCATGCTGAAAAGCATTTAGTTTTTGTTCATTTTCTCCCTTATGGAGCAGAATTAACTAGATGCTAAAAGAATGGGAGCAGGGACAGTGAAATGTGGTGTTTTACCTTCTGTGCTATTTCAGGGCGATGGAGTGAGTCCGAGGGTTTCCCTCCTTCCCCCATCACTGTCGCACTCCACTCTCAACACATCAGCCTCCGTCTCAGCAATGCAGAGTTTTATCCTGACCCAATTCTACCCCTCCGCATCCCAGTGTCACTTAGCATCGTGTCCATGGCTCTCCATGCTTTGGAATCACAGTTTTGATGTCTGTGATCCTAAGTCAGACTCCTGAGGGCTTGGGAAGAAAGTGTCCCAGACCTGGGAGTGGGTGGGGAAATCCCAATGAACCTCAAAGCACAGTTTGACCTTTCAGATCTTATAGCCCTGTTTCCATCTATTGGTAAAATTGCTTCCTGATTTTTTCTAGGCTTAGTCCAGATCATTTGTAGATGGGAAGATTTTTCTTTCTTTCTCTTTCTTTTATTATAATGATGCAACTAATACAACCGAATAATGAGATGAGAAGTGAAGCCGGTTTAGCCACTACAGAAGAAAATGGGTACATTTATTTTCCTGATTTTGAGCCTTAAAGGATTCTTTGAGATTTCACTTTATGAATGTGAAAGTGTTTCATAGCCCACCCTGGACTGTGGGTTTTCCTCTCTTCGTGAAGGCCATGAGGTCACATACTTTGATATTAGTTTAGTTGGACAGGATGTCGCTCAGATTTATTGAGGACTTCAGGAAACAAATGATCTTTTGTTGGAATAGTCCTTTTTTACATTTAATTTTAATTTTTATCTAATGCTTTGTCAGGAGATATTTTTGTGTGGTTTAAAGAATGAGAGAGATCAATATCTCAGCACAGACATGGATGGTGTGAGCTAGATTCAGAGTGCAAGACGCAGAGACTGAAATGGAGAATAAAGTTACTGCCTGATCCCTGCAGTGATGTGAGATACTGCTAGGAGAGGAAGAAGACAGGAATAACAGAGCTGGGAAACTGCTGGATTTGCTCCTGAGAGCCAAATGGCTGAGGCTGTGAACTCACTGCATCACAGCCACAGAGTGACTACACTTGGCTTGTCAGTTTCATGTGAAGCTGCCCCTGAAACCTAAAGGACCATGAATGACACCCCAAAAATGATAGGGGAGGGAGTCAGCATCTCCCTATTGCTGAGATGCCGAGTTTGGGCACAGGGAAGAAGGGAGCAGAGGATGTCAATAGACTGAGGCAGCCTTGAAGCCAGGCCAACCCCCATCGATGAGGCCAGAGGGAGATGAGGAACCTGACAGCCCAGCTGGTCACCCCCTCCCCATGTACCGCCGTGTCCTGAGTTGGGATGACAGAGACTCTCTTTGCCCCATTCATCCCACACTCATCCCTCTTGTGACTAAACCCCTGGTGCCCCATGTTCACCACTACACAGTTATACTGTATTGTGAACAATGTATGCCCGGTGAGGGATCATTGGAAAACTCGTGATCTGTTGAATATTGTGCCAGTGAAATGTGTGTAAGACCAGTGCATGTAGAATGCTGAGTTTTCACTCCATGTTTGTTACTAGGGTGAGCATATTCCAGGTGCCCAAAAAGGGAACACTGATGAGGAGTGGGAACTGGGGGGGATGGAGGTCTGGGGGGGCAGAGTGAGGAGTGCTGGAGGGGGTGCGGTGGGGGTACTCACAAGGTGAGGGCAGCGTTGGTCACAGTGGCAGGGCACTGGCACAAGCCCAGAACGCAGCGACAGCTGTCAGTCAGCGCCTACCTGTGGGACTCCTCCCCTAGGCTGGGAGCTAGGGCCTCCGTGGGTGGGATCCGGCAGCAATCAATCAGCTGTAGACGCTGGGGAATGGAACAATGAGTTGTGGGTGCAGGGGCATGGACCCGTTGGGAAGCTGACCAATTAGGGCTGGTTCTGAGCTGCAGTGCATCTGCTCTGTAAAACCCCCCAGACATTTGCTGTTATGGGAAAACCCCGCTCGTGAGGCTCTGTCTGGGAAAACCCGGACATATAGTAACCCTACTTGTTACTGAAATATGTCGTCATTCTGGGGAACGCCCACAGACTCACTCCTCAGCGATGACTAAGGATTGACCATTGGTGTTAGAAATCTATTATCTGGCCGTCCACCAATAGGAAGAAGGGGGGTAAACAAAGAAATTTACAATTCAGCTGTGGCACAGTGTGGAGCTCTTGCACGCCATGGAGTTGCCTGACCCCATGACCCAGCAAAGACTTTTCCAGTAAAAAGGATCGGAGTATGAGAAGGAGGAAAAAAGGCCTCTGGTCATCTCCCCTCCCCTATTTCAATTCATGGCAGCAAGATACCTTGAAAGTGCATCATTGAACTTGGGGGGGGAGTGATCCTGGCTGGAGGATTTTCCAGTGAGTTCGGGCTGCTGAATGCTTTTGGGTGAGAGAAATCCTTTTGCTTGTGCGCCAAACCTAACTTAACTCATATTAGGTTGATTTACAGCCACAACCGTAATGACTGCGGTAGCCAATGCCCACACTATCCTCCTTGGGTCGGTGGTGTGCATCCTCATGAGGAGCGAGCGCTTCCATTGACCTAAGAGGGGCCATGGGAGGAGCTGAGAGCCTGGTCTCTTAGTGCCAGCGGCAGGTCCCTCCCGGGAGCCTGGCTGCCCCACAGGCTCTGGGTGAGCTGCCCCCCTCTATACTCCATTCCATGGAAAGAGCCGGGGAAGCCACCTGGAGCTTCTCCCCTCCCCATTCCTGCTGGGAATGCCAGCTGGGCCTTTCCCCCACCACACACACACAGTTCCCCTCCTACACCTTGTTAAACATCGGGCAATCCACACAGGAGAGAGACCCCACAAGTGCTTGGACTGAGGGAAAAGTTTCGTACAGAGGTCAGACCTTGTTAAACATCAGGCAATCCATACAGGAGAGAGACCCCCCCAGAAGGTAGCGTGGCCGAGCGGTCTAAGGCACTGGATTAAGGCTCCAGTCTCTTTGGTGGCGTGGCTTCGAATCCCACCACTGCCAGATTCATTTTGGGGGAGTAGGGGGATAGCTCAGTGCTATTGGCCTGCTAAACCCAGGGTTGTGAGTTCAATCCTTGAGGGGGCTATTTAGGGATCTGGGGCAAAAATTGGAGATTGGTCCTGCTTTGAGCAGGGAGTTGGACTAGATGACCTCCTGAGGTCCCTTCCAACCCTGATATTCTAAGTGCTTGGACTGTGGGAAAAGTTTCACACAGAGATCATACCTCATTAAACATGGGAGAATCCACACAGGATCTAAACTTCTGTCACACATTGCAAGAAAGTGTTAAGCAACTTGCATGTAATTGATTCAGATTTAACCTTTAGAGAGATATTTTAAAAGTGTGTCCACTTTAGATAAGCTAGAGTTTGAAATGTAAGCGTGTATTGTTAAACACTTGGAAGAAGAGGGGTAACTGTAGTGGTCTATGTTTAGCTATATCTTGTTAGAGGTTAACAATTTATCCTAAGGGTTCCTGTATTCTGTTAATTCAGATATCAATAATTCAGAGATTATACCCGTCGCCCATGCCACCTGCCCAATTCTAGCCCAGTCTCATTGAAATTGCTGCGGGTAGGGGCTGAAGGATGGAGGGAATGTTTATAGCTGAAATCCCCAAAATGTGTTTTGCAAGGTTAATGTTAATGGGATCTATTCTGCTCTCATGCTTGGACATTTTCTCTGGGGATCCCAGACACAGAAAAGAGCAGGTGTTACCATCTTGGCTACCAATCCCAATGGTGACTGTCTACACTAGCAATTCTCAAACTATGGGGCAGGCCTCCGAAGGGAGGCAGAGGAATGTGTCAAGAGAGGCGTGACCTCTGTGGGTTGTTTGGGTTTTCTTTAAAGAGCACTGGCTGTGGGTCCCAGGTGGCTGGGGCTGATGAAGAAGGAAAGGCCTATGTGGGAGGTGGGGATAAATGCTCAGGCTCTCAAAACCCAGGTGGAGCAGCAGCAGAGAAATCAGGGTGGCAATGGGGTGATAAGTCTGCTGTGAACAGCGATATTGACGAATATCACTTTTCACTTGGTCACCCTTACTTCTGTGCTGCTGCTGGAGGCCTTCAGAGCTGGGCGCCTCCCCAGCAGCGACTCTGCCTTTAGAGCTGGGTGGCCATATATGTGCTTGTGAGGGCGGGGGGCCTAAATGACAACACACCCAAAGAAGGGGGGGCCCAATGAAACATTTGAGAACCACTGGTCTACACTCTTATGGTCACCATGTTTACAAAATGATAAATCTTCTCCAAAGTACGTCTTGTGAAGTATCCTAGGAAAAGCCATCGTCTGCAGAATATTATTGTCCTGTTAAAATGTGTCTATCAGCGCTGTCCATGGAGCTCTGAGAGTTTGCTGTATGTTTGTTACATGCTGGAAAGCTGGAAAACGCCCACAGACTAGCTCCTCAGGGACAATGGTACTGGCACAGCAGCTAGGTGCCATTAATTGCTTAGCTGGCCATTCACCAGCAGGTGAGTTGTGAACAAGAGAGTTGCAAAGGCTGGTAGTTCACTTAGGCCTCAGACTGACTGTCTCCTGCCTCTCAGCTGGGGGTGGGTAAACCTCAAAAAGGAGAGTGGTACAAAAGAACAAGGGAGAATTGCCTCCATTTTTACCCCTCCTCTCCCATTTTGACAGAAGGAAACAAGAGGCTTGAAAGGCAACAGGGGCATTGGACTGGGGAGGGTGGATCAAGACTGGAAGGAAATCCAGCCTGGGTACTAAGAACTGTGAACTGCCTGCAACAGCAGGTGAGGTGGGAAAACCTGTTTCCTTAGCTTGGTAAAATTTAGGATTTAAAATGCATTTTTAAATGTTATTTTTTTAACTAGTTGTGATCTTTTACATCTTTCTCCCTTGTAATCCCTGAAAATCCCCCTTGCTCAAGTTAATAAACTGCTTTTGGTGTTTTGTCTGGAGCTGTGTGTTTTCATTGAAGTGTTTGGGGGATTTGACTTGAGAGAACAAGGCTGTGGCTAATCAGGCCCCTTTGTGGGGATGACCCACAAATTATTGAGTTTGTCCAGCACAGTGAACAGACTGAGCAATCCAAGATGCAAGGGGTGCAAGGCTGGGAGTAGAAAACTGGCTGATGTTTCTATGTTGTTTAGGTTTCAGAGTAGCAGCCGTGTTAGTCTGTATTCGCTAAAAGAAAAGGAGGACTTGTGGCACCTTAGAGACTAACCAATTTATTTGAGCATAAGCTTTCGTGAGCTACAGCTCACTTCATCGGATGCATACTGTGGAAAGTGTAGAAGATCTTTTTATACGCACAAAGCATGAAAAAATATCTCCCCCCACCCCACTCTCCTGCCGGTTATAGCTTATCTAAAGTGATCACTCTCCTTACATGTGTATGATAATCAAGTTGGGCCATTTCCAGCACAAATCCAGGTTTTCTCTCCCCCCCACCCCACAAACCCACTCTCCTGTTGGTAATAGCTTATCTAAAGTGACCACTGTCCTTGCAATGTGTATGATAATCAAGGTGGGCCATTTCCAGCACAAATCCAGGGTTTAACAAGAACTCCCAGCTTGATTATCATACACATTGTAAGGAGAGTGGTCACTTTAGATAAGCTATTACCAACAGGAGAGTGGGTTTGTGGTGGGTGGGGGGGAGAGAGTAAACCTGGATTTGTGCTGGAAATGGCACAACTTGATTATCATACACATTGTAAGGAGAGTGATCACTTTAGATAAGCTATTACCGGCAGGAGAGTGGGGTGGGGGGAGGTATTTTTTCATGCTTTGTGTGTATAAAAAGATCTTCTACACTTTCCACAGTATGCATCCGATGAAGTGAGCTGTAGCTCACGAAAGCTTATGCTCAGATAAATTGGTTAGTCTCTAAGGTGCCACAAGTACTCCTTTTCTTTTTATGTTGTTTAGTAACTTCATGAGTGTCTGGCTAGTCGCACTCAGTACAGTGCAGCCAGGAGTGACTTTGAAGGCTGGTGGCCGTGTGTGAGCAGAGCGTGGAGGGGTTTGTTGTTCGCACAGGGCAGCAGTGTAAAACATGCCCTGGGATGCAGAATTCAGCAGTTCAACAGTCCCGATTGTACCCTGGGGTATGTCTCACACCTGCTGTCTCCTGGGACCCAGCATGGCACCGTTGGGCTTTCATCATCCTGATCCTGAAAGGCAAGCTAAGCAGGGCAAACCAGTGAAGGGGAACCAGCCGACATCCTCAACTCCTCCGTCTTAGGCTAAATCTTGAACTCCCCCTGGGATGTGAGACTTGAGATTCTGCTGCCAGCCTTCCCCTCACGCATCTGTTTCCTTCCCACTGGTCTAAACTACTATGCCACCCTCCCTCCCCCGTCTGCTCTCTCTCCTTTTACCTTCTCTTTCTCTCCCCTACAAATCTGGCCCAGCCAGCTGAGACAACCAGACATTTTGCATTAGTGCCAGTAGCCTGTGACCAGGGAGGCAGGTTAGAGCAAGGCCCTAGTGAGCCCGATGTGGAGAGAAGTTTGCCACAGAGGAGCTGATCAGCCCGCAGTCCGGGTTTGTCCTGCAGGGAGGCTGCAAACAAGACTGAATTCTGACAGGAGAAGTTTCTATGCGGGATGTCCCCTTAATGCTGGGAGAAGCTCCCCGAGCCCAGGGGTGGTGGGTCTCCAGGGGGCAGGGTCTGGGACAGGGGGCTGCAATGCGATGGGTTTATCGCTAGGACCCAGGAGTGGCTGGGGGAGCGATCATTGGCTGGACTCAGCCTGGGCAGCAGGAAGTGACTTGCGAAGCAGGATCGCTTGAAAGACAATAGGAGCATTGTTGAGGAGTGGTCCGAGCTGGAAGGCTTTCCAGTGAGCATGGACTCCTGAAAGCTCTTGGGTGAGAGAAATCCTTTTGCTTGTAAGGGGACATCTATACACCAAACCTAAGTCGAGCTCTATTAGGTTGACTTTGAGCCACCACAGGAATTACTGCAGTAAGCAATGTCCACACTACCTTCCTTGGGGTGGGGGGCCTGACCTCACCAGGAGCACTTCCGCCGACCTAAAAGGCATCGTGTGCGGAGCGGAGAGCCTGATCTCTCAGCCCCAGTGGTTGCTCCCTCCCAGGAGCCTGGCTTCCCCACAAGCTCTGGGTGGGCTGCCCCTCTCCCACTCCATGTTCTCTGTCCCCCACAACACACACTCCCTCTCATAGGTGCCGACTCCTTGGGCGCTGGAGCACCCCCAGGGAAAAATCTGCACCCACTGGCAGCCAAGCTTCCCTCTCCCCTTCCCCACCTCCTCCTCCTCCTCCCGCCCTGAGCACGCCGCGTCCCTGCTCCTCCACCTACCTCCAGCGCTTCCCACCCGACCACTGCCAAACAGCTGTTTGGTGGCGTTAGCATGCCCTGGGAGGGTGGGGAGGAGCGGGAACATGGTGCACTCAGGGGAGGAGGCGGGGAAGAGGCAGGGCCAGGGTGGGGACTTTGGGGAAGGGGTTGGAATGGAGACAGGGTAGGGGTGGGAAGAGGTGGGGTAGGGGTGGGGCCTCATGGAAGGGGTGGAGTGGGGGCAGGGCCAGGTGCAGACGGGGGTTCAAGCACCCAGAGGAAAGCAGGGAAGTTGGCGCCTATGCTCCCTGTTCCCAGTAAAGAGCAGGGGAAGCCACATGGGGCTTCTCCCCTCCCGCACCATTCCCCTCCCAGTTTGACACCAGACCATTGATAACTACTCTGTCTCGGAGTACAGTCTTTCAACCAGTTGTGCACCCACCTTATAGTAATTTCATCTAGACCAATGAATTCGTCCCTGCTGGTCAGAGCCGAGTCTAACCCGGCTGCCCCCTGGTTCCTTCCCTCAACTTTGGAAAGCCAAAGTTGTCCCCGATGCATTCCCAACATTTATTGCACATTGGGTGCTGTTACGGTGGCCAGGTGCCCAGTTTTCGACTGGAAAGTCCAGTTAAAAAGGGAACCTGACAGTGTCTGATCAGATCTACTGACCGGACACCCAAAGTCTAGTTCAGGGGTGGGCAAACCTTTTGGTCCGAGGGCCACATCAGGGTGGGGAAATTGTATGCAGGGCCAGCGCAGGGGGTTGGGGTGCGGGAGGGAGTGCGGGGTGTGGGAAGGGGTGCAATGTGCAGGAGGAGACTCAGGGCAGGGATGCAGGAGGGGTGCAGACTGCAGGAGGGAGCTCAGGGCAGGGGGTTGGGGTACAGGAGGGGTGTAGGGTGCAGCAAGGGGCTCAGGGCAGTGGGTTGGGGTGCAGTAAGGGTGCGAGGTGCAGGCAGGGGCTCAGGGCAGGGGGTTGGGGGTGCACGGGGGTGCAGGGTGCGGCGGGGGCTCAGGGCAGGGGCTCGTGGGGAAATGTTGGGGCAGAAGAAGTTCCGGCACTCCTGGTGTAGTGTCTGGTTTTAAATATTACCTGGTTGGCAACGCAAGTCGCTAGCTGAGAGGCTGTGAAAAATATTAACAAACATACAAAGATCACTTTTCCCAGCAGCAAACTTACTAGCTAGCAATAAATAAATTACAATGATTTTGATGTGTCTGTGGGTAAGGGGACTGTTGGCCCCCCATTGAAACTTAGTGGGCGGGGGGGGGGGTTTTGAGTGGCCCTCTCCCAGTACCAAAAAACAGGGGAAGGGCCAATGAGAAATGAAGAACCTGAGACTAGTCACCAGTGCCAATGGGGAGAGGCCAATGCTCTAGGTCAGCCCCATTGACAGGGCAGGCAGCCAATGAGGGAGTCGGGGCCTGGGGTGCCACCCTTGGCGTGAGCTGCAGCTGCCTGCAGGAGAATGTGAGAGTCGGGCGGGGGCTTGGGGCAAGGGGTGGGGGAGGAGGGAGGTCGAGCATCCACCTGCCAGAGGGGAAGTCGGCGCCTAGAGCAGCAGCGCTGAGCCAGAGGGAAGCTGGAGCAGTCCGGAGCTGGGTGCAGTGAGCAGCTGGGGAGAGCGAGGGGGGCCCTAGAGCCTAGACCCTAGAGCAGCGAGATACCCCCAGCCAAGAGGGCCCCATAAAATCTAATAGACCCGGCCCACAGGAGGGTTAATCCGGCCCTGCTCACAGAGCGGGGTGACATGTTTTCCTTTCGCCTTTCCCATTTTTTCCTTATTTTTTTTATTACTTGCTGTTTAATAAATTGTATTTGTTCTGAACTCAATGCAGTGGTCCGGGAAGAATCCAAAGCGAGGAGAGCACCCTGGAGTGGGGACGCCCTAGTCTCCGTCCTCAGTGATCGCAACAAGATTGGGGGTGAAGTCCCCTCAGGAATCCTGGGTCCAGCATCATCAGAGTTTTGGGGACTAGTCCTTGAGGTCAGGCGGGCATCTGGGTGAAGGGAGTGGGAGCGAGGACTTAGATCCTTCTGCTATTAGAGTCCACGGGGGGGGGGGGGGGGGGTGTGTGTATAAGCCAGGAAAGCTCCCCACAATAGTTCCTCCCCACCCCTTAGCTAAGTGCATATTTATTGGTTTTGCCAAGCCAGGCTTTAAAAACCTCTAAGGAAGGAGATTCCACCACCTCCCTAGGGAACCCCTTCCAGTGCTTCACCGCCCTCCCAGTGAAATAGTGCTTGCTAATATCCAACCTAAACCGCCCACAGTGCAACTTGAGATCATTGCTTCTTTGTTCCATCAAAAAGACTTTTTCCTCCCCGTCGGGGAATCGAACCCCGGTCTCCCGCGTGACAGGCGGGGATACTCACCACCATACTAACGAGGAAGTGATTTATAAAATTGTTGCGTTTTACACCCATGAGGGGCCCTTCTGACCTCAAAGCCTGCGAGTGCAATAAGCCGGACAGAGAGAGCCGAAGCCTAGTGCGGTGGGCTGATCGCTAGGACCCAGGAGCGGCTGGGGGGCGGCTCTGGGGGGAGCGATCGCGGGGCTCAGGCCCGGCCCAGGAAGTGACTCGCAGCCGCTGCGGGGACTCCGGCTCCCAGGCTCCCGGTGAGATCCCCGAGCCCCGGCGGCTGGTGCTGGGAGCCCGGAGCCCGGGCTGCAGCCGGGAGAGGGGAACCTCCAGCCGGGCCCTGCCCGCTGCTCCCCGGGAGCCTCTCCCAGGGCAGAGCCCCCAGCCCGGCCAGGGCCCCTTCCCGGCCCGGCCCTGCCCCGGGGGGCCCCGCTCGGAGGGAAGGTAAGAGAGATCCGACACCCCCCCCGTCACCCCCGGGCTGCTGGGGGCGGGTTTGGCCCCGGGCTGCTCCCCGCGGAGCTGGCTGCGATTCCCTGCCCCGGGCCCGGGAAAGCTGCCGCCAGCTCCCGGCGTGTGCGGGGCGGGGGCAAATCCAGGAATGAGGGGGGCGGGGGGATAAAAATTCCCCCAGATGGGCTGAGCCAGCTGCAGAGGGGCGGGGGAGCCAGCCCGGGCCATGCAGGAGGCTGGGACAGCGACACGTGCGGTGGACAGGGATCGGGGACAGAGGGGATAAAAGTTCCCCCCTGGGGGGGCTTTTTCTCCCCCCTTTCCAAGGATCTTCGCTCCCAGGGCCGTGTCCTTAAAGGCTCAGTGCCTCGCAGAGCCTGGACAGGGCCGCTCTCCCCCCTGTATGTTACTGAGGTGCTAAAGGAGACTTGATCCATTGAAATATTTACAGACCCCTCCCAGATCTGTGCTTCGAGTGTTTAAAAGAATCCGGGTCTCAGTTCCTGTGTCTTGCGTAAAGCCGCCCAGCGCTTCATCCGTGTGTCCTAGCCCCTGTCCCTCTGAGTTTGACTCCTCTTGGAATCCAGTCTGGGCAGTTTCACTCCTTTACATTAGTTCCTTCTGAAAATATTCCTTTTATTACTCTGAGCTCTTCATCCTACACTTCATTAGCGTTGTGCGGGTGGACATCTTTGTGCCATGGAATTCATATTTTTAATGGCAAATAATCATGGGAAATATTAATAGTTGCGAGGAGCTTCAGCAGTCACATCTCAGGGTCTATTGCAGTGTTGTAATTTGAGTTCAGTGCTGACTGATTCCATGGGCTGGTCTGAAAACTCCTTCAATTTCCTTTGCTTTCGCCAATTGTTATTTTGTCTCTCTGTCCAGCACCCTAGTGTTTTTTCTCATGTCCCATTTGTGTCTAGAACTTAGTTCCCAAATGTTCACTAACAGACAAAAGTTTCAAGGTTGAAGGCAGCTAGATGTTTTGAAATATGCGACTAGTGGCCTAAATCATTTTAAAAATCAGTTCCTAAGGGCCTTAGAGCATCTCGTATAAAATGCTTCTCAAAAATAAATTTCTGTGGGGTGTTTTTGTTTGTTTTTTTTTTATCAAGGTTAGATATACATCCCCAAGATAGACTGACAACCCCAAAAATTCAAACCCCGTGAGTTATGCACCCAAAAGTCTACAATTTAAATAAAGAAATAAATACATTTTGTTTTTCTTTTATTACCTTTTTGTGTCTGAGCCTTTGGGGTGTACTAGCTTCCTAGTTTTACTGCTACCCCTTCCAAAGGATATCTAGAATGGTTGTACAATCCTGTAACATTCGATGCCACTTTGCACTTCCAGGAACATGTGATTCCCCACCACCACTTAAAATTGAAAATTCATTTGGAAACCTTGTTTCTGTAAGTAACCCCCCATCCTGCACACTCTGAAGTGCCCACTTGACTTTCCTATGACTTCACTGATTGTATGCATTGATGTGGATTTTTCTATCACATTGTTTATGCTTCTCATTCCCTATGTTTTCTCTTTTTTGTTGTGATCCATTTCAGGGATGTTCTTCGTTGTGACACGTGTACTGATTTGTACAGCCAAAGTCAAAGAATTTTTAAAACAAATTGCTCTGTTTCTCCTTTGCATTGGTGAGGTCAGGGGACACCGTGCTGACCTCACCTTGTTTACTTTTTGGGGAAAGGAAGGTACTTTGCCTCTGCTCTGTTTTTGCGACTTCCCTGGTCCTTCGCACATGAACAGAGAGCAACAATACCCAAAGTCCAAAGGTGCACACAATTCGATGTTTAGTGGGGTGAACTTCCAGCAAGCATGATTCCAGTTTCCTTCCTTAGTGTCCCCCTTCCCAGCTCTGACACCACAGAGCCTTACCTGTGTCCCTGTTCCCATTTTCCCCCCCCTTAGCAAAACATGATTCCTATTTCCCCACCCCCATTCCCTGTTCCCATTCCCCCCACACACACACCCCCACTTCCTGATTGACTGCAGACTATATAGTAAAACTTGAGTTCTGCTTAGCTATACCTTAACCAATCATTTTCCTGAAATTTAACGAACCAGTCCTAACATATTGTAACATGATTATTTAACCAATTATATCCCACCATCTTAATTAGTTTACACCCAGCAAAATTAATTATACAGCAGACAGGAACAATCACAGAACCAGACAGAGATTATGCAGACAAACAATAGGGAAATGGGGACTACAGTGATAGAACAAACACAGAAATGAGGATTTCACATCCAGCTATTGATAAGGGAGTTCTTGCCAGACAGGATGCTATCAAATTAAGTTTCCTTTTACATCTTCTAGTTACTTCCCTTTCTCTGGAGGCGATGGCCATTATCAGGACAGGATTGTATTCCTAACAGCCCAATAGCACCTGATTTCAATGTGACTAGGTTGGAGTGTGAGGATGTGACCGTTCGGGTCCCAGCTTATGGCTGCCTTTGCTGCTTAGCCAAAGATCTTAGCCTAAGAACAGGGCCTCAGACTGTCACAGTGAGAGAAGGCCCTTACACCGGCAGACAGTGATTTTGATTCTTTCTTTTATACCTCTATAACTAGCCAAGTGATAAGAATACACCTAAATTCTTAGAGTATAGGCCTTTACAGACAGGTCTGAATATCTATATCCTCCAGCCCCTCTCACCAATTTCTCGTATTTCCTTCCATTTACTTCTTCAGGGCTTGTCTGCGTGGTCTGCTGTTAAAGGTGTGAAGTTAATCCACATGAATTTCAGAGCTTTAAACCCCTGTGTGGACGCCCTCAGTCAGAAGTAAGGTGGCCTTAATTTTGACATTGGCAGTCAGGACAGCCAGACAGAGACTTTCCCCCAAACACTACAAATCATCAGGTCTTTGATCACTTCTTGAACATTTTTAAGTTTTGTATAGTCCAGGTGTAATGCACATGCGATGTTTCAAGTCCAAAGAGAAGGAGCGAAACAGTGGGGCGCTCATCTCATCTTCTGAGTGTTGCCTTGTGTAGAAACGCCATTACGATATTTCACAGCTTTGGCCTGACAGAATTTCAGTAGATGGGTTGAGGTGAAAATGTAAGGTGATCTCGCTCCTCTGCTGCTTCCTGCAAAGGACAGGACATGCTTCGTGAGCAGGAGGGTGAAGGTCGGATAGTGTCCTGGTAGATCCTGCTGTGAGCACGGAGACTGTTGGCCTGGCTGCTCGGTGATCCCGTTTGTAAGGAACATAGCCCAAATGGCGCACTCTTGTCCCATGGGAGAGAACTATAAAGACTCCTTTGGGCTCTTGCCCTGGTGAGAGTGTGCCCTGAGGGGTAGACACTGCACCAGAGTCCTCCCTGGCTTCATTCAGAGCCGTTCCAGAGCATGGAGACGGTGACTGCCCTAAACACCTGTCTCCTGTCCACGCTCTGATTGCCTCAGCTCTCAGATGAGTAAAGCGGGAGCGGCCGGGCCAGGTGTCATGTGCCCAGTGAAAACATCCGATGCAGCTTTGGAAACAAATACAGAGCATGTCTGGTAACCGCCCCTCCCTACTTCTGGATGCTGTGGAGCAAGATCAGCCCTGTGCTGAGACACAGCATGACAATGTGTGAAGTGAGCTTAGTATATTTTTGTTACACCTGCCAGACTGTGCCTCACACCTTTGTGAGCATCACACTCACAGACACCGACATGACCATCCCCATGTACGACAGGGGTAACAGACAATGCTGGCTGTCCAAATTACATTTCCCTGGCAGAGCCTAGTTACAAGGGAAATATCCACGGGCAACCCCCTCCCTTCCCGCACACACACTGCTCCCAGCTTCCATTGGATTTTTTTTAAAAGAGACAAACTCATGAACTTTGGGGCTCTGATTCTTGAGTGTTCAGGGCTGCCCTAGGTCTTGGTCTGATTTCCAGGCAGGTTTTAGACTTCAGCCACACCGGTATCAGACCAGAGTCACTGCTGGCTCTGGCAGGGGGTGAGTACGGATGGGCCAATGAGATCAGTCTGTGCCTGGTTGTCCCCAGGGGCTGCCAGAGGAGAACAGGGCAGCTCATTCTTCAGGTGTTGTCATCAGAGGGCTCCGGCTATTGCTAAGGGAGAGGGGTTTACACTGCAATGGGGGGCAATCCCCAAGAGTGGCCCCTTTGATTCTGCTCTTCTTTTAACATTTGGCTCAGAGATACTGTTACTGGGAGGGTCTAAAGAGCCTGGGGGGAATCGGGGTGCAACATGGACTCCAGCCCCTTCTGTAACCTCCCCCATCGCCCCTCTCACCCCAACAGGCTGAGGAATCACGTCCAGATTTCTCTCCAGATCGGCCTGTCTTCCAGGAGACAGGGAAGGGAAATGGCTGTGATGGAGCCAGCTCAGGTAGGGGATTTTCAGGGAGCTGCTGGGCGGGGGAACAGAGAGGAAGGGAGGAGACAGGGTGTGAGAAACCTGCTGATTTTCTGAGTAGGCCCATTGTTGATGGGGAGGGAGGGACCTTTGCCCATTTCAAAAACGGGACACAACCCCCCTGCACAGGGCTGGAGCCTGAACCCGCTAGCCAGAGGCTGCCGTGAAATATGAAGGGAAGCTCTTGGGATTCCTGTCCCTGGCTCAGAGCTCTGCTTCCCATATCAGCCTGTGTCTGTCAGGGATGCCCTGCTCGGTGTGCTGGGGGGGACAGGGAGCTCTCACCTTCTCCCACCCGCTGAAGCCTCCTGGCTGCTCTGAGCAGGGTGGGGGTGGGATTCTGCTACTCTGGCCCTTCACTCTTTCCTTCCTTTGCCATGATTAGTGGGATTGTGGCAGGGGCAGCAGGTGCTGAGTGGGGGACTCTTGTTGTTTCAGATGCCGGTGACCTTCGAGGAGGTAGCTGTGTATTTCACCCAGGGGCAGGGGGCTCTGCTGGACCCCGCTCAGCATCTGATGTGTTCTGACCAGTGTTCCCTCAGTTTTTACGTCCAAGTGCGGAATGAATTTGGTTCTACGCACCAGTATGTGACCCATCATCTCCATATTGGTGCACAGAACAAAATTCATGGGGTGGGGTGGGGCCGAGGGATTTGGAGTGTGGGAACTGGCTCAGGACTGGGACAGGGATGAGGTGCGGGGGGTGAGGGCTCTGGATTCAGGTGCGGGCTCTGGGGTGGGGCTGGGGATGTGGAGGTTGACGTGTGAGAGGGGGTTCAGGGCTGGGACAAAGGGATGGGGTGCGGAGGGGTGAGTGCTCTGGCTAGGCATGTGGGGGTTGGGAGTGGGGATGAGGGGTTTGGGGTTCAGACTGCAGTGGAGAGAGGACTCCCCCAGCCCTCTCTCACCAGAGCAGTTTGGGGCCAGGTCAGAGGCAGCTTTCCCCAGCCACGGCGGCTCCTGTGGTCCTGGGCCGGGCTGAGGGAGGGGTTCCTCTCCTCAGCAGCTCCAGTGGACCTGGGCCAAGCCTGGGGAGAGGCTCCTCCCCCTGCCTGCCTCCACGGCCCTCCACAGCCTGCAGTGCAGCTGCGTAGCCTGCAGGGAACAGTTTCTGACGCCCGACCTCCCGTTAGCAGAGTGATTGCTAGTCCCTGAGTTCCCCCTTCGGGGCCAGGTTGTCTCATTCCCAGATAGTCTCGCATTGCTCCAGGCCGTGCTGAAAAGCATTTAGTGTTTGTACATTTTATCCCTTATGGGCCAGAATTAACTAGATGCTAAAAAGGCGGGAGAAGGGACAGTAAAATGTGGTGTTTTCACTTCTGTGCTATTTCAGGGCAAGGGGGTGAGTGCGAGAGATTCCCTCCTTCCCCTCTCACTGTCACGCTCCTCTCTCCACACAGCAGCCTCTGTCCCAGCCATGGAAAGTTTAACCTGCCTCCGTTCTATCCCTCCATCTCCAACGGTGTCACATACCACCCTGTCCCTGGCTCTCCATGCTTAGGAGTCACAGCTTTGATGTCTATGATCTTAGTCAGACTCCGGAGGGCTGGAGAAGGAAGTGTCACAGACCTGGAGTTGGCAGGGAAATCTCAATGAACTTCAAAGCACAGTTGGACCTTCAGATCTTATAGCCCCATTTCCATCTATTGGTAAAAAATTGCTTCCCGGATTTTTCTAGATTTGGTCCAGATCATTTGTACATCGGAAGGTTGTTTTCTCTTTCGTTCTCTTTCTTTTATGAGGATGCTAAAACTTTTGTAACTAATACAGCCGAATAATGAGGCGAGAAGTGAAGCCGGTTTAGCCACTTGAGAAGAAAATGGGTAAATTTCTTCCCCTGATTTTGAGTCTTAAAGGATTCTCTGAGATTTCCACCAACAGGAAGAAAGGGGTAAACAAAGAAACTTGCACTTCATCTGTAGCGCAGTGTGTAGCTCACTTATGCCACGGAGTTCCCTGACCCCATGACGCAGCAAAGACTTTTCAAGTATAAAGGATCCGAGTTCAAGAAGCGGGGAAAGGGGTTCTGGCCCCATCTCTACTCAGGGCAGCAAGATCCCTTGAAAGACAATAGGAGCATCATTGAGCTGGGGGAGTGGTCCGAGCTGGAAGGCTTTCCAATGAGCATGGACTGCTGAAAGCTTTTGGGGGAGAGAAATCCTTTTGCTTGTAAGGGTACGTCAACGCTCCAAACTTAAGCTGACCTGTATTAGGTTGACTTATAACCACTCCAGTAATGACTGCGGTAGATGATGTCCACACTATCCTCCTTGGGTCGGTGGGGTGTGTCCTCACCAGGAGCACTTCCACCGACCTAGGAGGGGCACTGTGGGGAGCTGAGAGCCCGCTCTGCCAACTCCAGCAGCAGCTCTCTCCCAGGAACGGGGCTGCCCTACAAGCTCTGTGTGAATTGCTCCCCATCTAGGCCCCGTTCCCCGCTGGGCTGCCCCCTCCACTCCCTCTTTCCCATAAAGAGCGAGGGAGGCCACCTGGAGCTGCTCCCTCCCCTGCCCCTCCCCTGCACCATTCCCCTCCCAGTTTGACACCAGACCATAAATAACTACTCTGAGTGCAGTCTTTAGTTGTGCACCCACTTTACAGTAATTTCATCTCGACCAGTGAATTCTTCCCTGCTGGTCAGAACTGAGTCTAACCCACCTGCCCCCTGGTTCCTTCCTCCACCATCGGAAAGCAGAACTTGTCCCTGACGCGTTCCCAGCACTTCTGGCACAGTGGGTGCTGTTAGGGTGGCCAGGTGCCCAGTTTTCATCCATGAAGTCCAGTGGAAAAGGGGACCTGACAGTGTCCGATCACATCTACTGACCGGACAGCCAAAGTCGAGTTACTGTGGGTGGGGAGGCACTGGGTCATCACTCCCATCAGAGCCGACTCAGCCGGGGCTGCCTCCTACCTGCGCTGGGCAGCTGCAGCTCCCAGCCCCAGCTCCACAGACAAGCCCTTCCTGACTGAGGCAGGGAAGGGGGAAAGAGAAGTGGAGGGCGGGTAGACCTTGGAGGAAGAGGTGGAGTCGGAGCAGGGCCTTGGAGGGAAGAGGTGGGGCAGGGATGGGACCTTGGGGGGCAGAGGCGGGGCAGGGGAGGTTGCAGCACTCCGACTTGAGTGTCCATTTTTAAAAAATTACCAAATTGGCAACCCGAGTCGCTAGCTGAGAGGTTGTGAAAATTTTTAGCAAACATAGAAATACCCTTTTTCACAGCAGCGGATTTACTAACTACCAATAAAGAAATTATGACTTTCATGTTTATAGGAGTAAGGGGGTTGTTGGCCCCTTACTGAAACTTAATGGGTTGGCCATTGGTTAGGCCGTCTCCTAACACCAATAGAAAGGGGAAGGGCCAATGAGAAATGAAGATCCTGAGACTGACAAGGGAGGGTGGGGGCAATGCTGTAGGTCAGGCTGATTGACAGGGCAGGCAGGCCAATGAGAGAGTCAGCAGCCAGGTCTTTTCCTTTGTGTCAGCTGGAGCTGGCTGGGCCAGAGCAGAGCAGGAGGGGCTAAGGAGAGAGGAGGGCTGGGCTGGGCTGGATGCAGAGGGAAACTGGAGCAGCTGGGAGCCGGGAGCAGTGAGCGAAGGGGACCCTGGGCAAAGGGCCCAGAGCAAGGAGAGGCCCTCAGCCAAGAGGTCTTGCAGGCCAGACTGGGTGGGGGATCATAACCCTGACAGGAAGCAGCTGACGCTAGGAAGAAGAATCCTACTACCTAGAGCCTGAGGCCAACACCAGAGTTAGTGTCCAACCCTGGGCATGCCTGGAGCACAGCCCGGGCCTGGTCAGGAGGCCTGGCAGGTGGGAGGGACAGACTGTGAAGTGCCCTGGCATTCCAGAGACGGTTGTTTGGGGTTCCACCCTACAGAGCGGGCTGACATGTTTTCCTTTCATCTTTCCCATTTTTCTCCTTATTTTTGTATTACTTACTTTTTAATAAATTGCATTTGTTCTTAACTCTGTGCATTGATGAAGGAAGCACCCAGAGTGGGGAGAACACCCCAGAATGGGGAAACTTGTCCTGAGTGATCACAAGATTGGGGGTCAAGCGCCTCAGGAGCCCTGGGCCCAGCCTTGGGGTTACTGGTCCAGAGTGGAAGCGGGAGGGCGGGGGAGGGGTCATGCAGGCCTCTGGGTAAAGGACTCAGAACCTTTCTTTGGTTCTGCTTGGTTAAAGCCAGAAAAGTTCCCCACACTAGGAGGAGTGTCCCCCCTCTTACCTCTGTGCATATTTATTGGTTTCTAGTAAAGTTAATTGGGATTATAGGGGAAAGTGTCAGAGCGGACACCAGCGAGAGTTGCTGGCCACACTCTGAGGCCACCAAATTTGGTCGTGAGAACCCCTGGGCAAGATGCTCATGATGGTCCCTTGTGACCTTGGAGCCTGTGAGTGTAACAGGGGCCGGGCACAGGGATGCTGATCCTTAGTTGAGTTGATCGCTAGGACCCAGGAGCGGCTGGGGGGCGGCTCTGGGGGGAGCGATCGCGGGGCTCAGGCCCGGCCGCAGGAAGTGACTCGCAGCCGCTGCGGGGACTCTGGCTCCCAGGCTCCCGGCAAGATCCCCGAGCCCCGGCGGCTGGTGCTGGGAGCCTGGAGCCCGGGCTGCGGCCGGGAGAGGGGAACCTCCAGCCGGGCCCTTCCCGCTGCTCCCCGGGAGCCTCCCCCAGGGCAGAGCCCCCAGCCCGGCCAGGGCCCCTTCCCGGCCCGGCCCCTGCCCCGGGGGGCCCCACTCGGAGGGAAGGTAAGAGAGACCCTCCCATCCCCCCCTTGCAGCGGTCCCCCCCGTCACATCTGGGCTGCAGGGGGAGGAGGATAAAGAGGGGCCGGAGGCGGGTGCAGGGGATGCCGGGGGCAGGCTGGGATGGGGGCAGGGGTGCACTGAAGGGAAGATGGGGCAATGGAGGAGGATCGGGGGACTGTGGGGCTGAGGGGAGCGAGGTCGGGAATGGGGGAAGACGTGAGTGGGGGGCACAGCGAGGGAAAGGGGGGATGTGGGGAGGCGGGCGGGGGGAGATGCCAAGGCAGCTTCCAGCCCCATGGGACACGAGGTGGGAGGGGCGGAGAGAAGCTTTTTTCAGCTTTGGGAGTGATCAGGGGACTAACCCCTCAGGGTGCAGAGGCTACAAGGAAAAAACCCAGCCCCAACCCCCCCACACACACACGCAGACCTGGCTCTCAGTTATTGTCAGATACCCCTGTGGTGGTGGGGTCTGTGTGCCCTGAGTGTTGGGGGCTGCCCAGGGCCCTGGTCTGATTTCCCTGTAGGGTTCAGATCTCAGCCACACCAGAGTCAGACCGGAGTCACTGCTGGCTGAGGCAGGGGGGTGCGCGGATGGGCCAATGGGATCAGCCTCTTCCTGCCTGTCCCTGGGGGCTGCCAGGGGAGTCCAGGGCAGCTCAATCTTCAGGTGATGCCACCAGAGGGCTCCAGCTATTGCTAAGGGAGAGGGGTTTACACTGCAATGGGGGGAAATCTCCCAAAGTGGCCCTTTTGGTTCTTCCCTTTTTTTTGCATTTGGCTCAGAGATGCTGTTACTGGGAGGGTCTGAAGAGTCTCGGGGGAATCGGGATGTGACATGGACAGAAGCCCCTTCTGTAACCTCCCTCTCGCCCCAGCGCGTTTCACTAAAGATGTGCCAGTCTTCCAGGGGACAGAGAAGAGAAATGGCTGTGATGGAGCCAGCACAGGTAGGGGATTTTCAGGGAGCTGGTGGGCGGGGGAGGGAGGAGTCAGGGTTTGATAAACCTACTGATTTACTAAGTAGGCCCATTGTAGCAGGGAAAGGGGAAGGGGACATTCCCCCATTTCTCAGGCAGGATATAACCACCTCGGCAGGGCTGTATCAGTCTGTGGCTGGCAGGCGTGTGGGAAATGAGAAGATCCTGGCGTGCTCCGTGTGCTGGGGCGGACAGGGAGCTCTCACCTTCTTCATTCCGTGAATCCTCCTGGCTGCTCTGAACAGGGTGGGGGTGGGATTTTGCTACTCTGGCCCTCCCACAGGTTCACGTTTTTTTTTCCTTTCCCATGAGTAGTGGGATTGTGGCTGGGGCAGCAGGTGCTGAGTGGGGGACTCTTGGTGTTTCAGATGCCGGTGACCTTCGAGGAGGTGGCTATTTATTTCACCCAGGGTCAGGGGGCTCTGCTGGACCCCGCTCAGAGAGCCCTCTACAGGGACGTCATGCAGGAGAACTACGAGACGGTGACCTCGCTGGGTAAGGGATTCCCGTCCCCTCACTTATTAGAAGCTGTGGGGTCTACGTCTCTTAATGTGATCAGGTTTTTCCCTGGTCAGTTAGAGCAGAGGTGAATGGGTTCCATAATGCACAGCTGCCATGTGAGAAATACATGCATTTCGGTGCCCTCTCCACTGGGACATGGGAGAGCAAAACCCAATGGACAAGCTAAACCATCCCCACCCCTCCAGCTTTCAAAGGGGCATAAATCCGCATTGTCTTGTCTGTGTTGTTTCTTGGCTGCACATACAATCCCTGTTCATCTCCCTCCTTGGGAATAGCTCCAGGCATGGGGAGAGCTCTGGACTCTGCAGGTTTAGAAAGAGGCAGCGGCTTAAGTGCAGACCTGTGTGTGAGTCAGCAAGGCCACCAGAGTGCACAGATCCTGAGAACGCCTAGTGAGGGTGTAGTAATAATTCAACTCACCTCCCCAGATAACGTCCTCTGCGCAAGGGGGCTGAGTGACCCTGTTCCCATCCTCTTGGATTCCACGTTCCCCCAGGAGAGCACAGGGACAGGTTCCACTCACGGAACGTCCTTTGTGACAAATCCTCCACCAATGCTCCATGCACCCTGATGTGGACTCATTTCACCTTCTGCACAGGATTTCCCATTCCCAAACCTGAGCTTATCGCCCGGCTGGAACGAGGGGAAGAGCTGTGGGTGTCCGATCTCCAGGATTTCAAGGACAGAAGGCTTCGGAGATGCACCAGCACAGGTGAGGCCTGACAGAGAAACCATCTAGGAATGAAGGAAAAAGTTGAGAATCCCAAAATATGATGTGAGTAACGCCCTCAGTTCTTCTTCATCTCACCGAGAGCAGGGCTATGGTCAGCAGATATTGCTCACGCCATTCCACCCTTCCTGTCTCTCCTTCCTTGTAAGTGTTAGGGTGGGATGTGGAGGCAGCATCCAATTGCTCAGTCTTTGTGTTGGCTTTTCCCTCAGTGCTATTCCTCTTTCTCCCCAGCACAATAACTCCTCTCTGGATTGTGTCTCTCCCAGCAGGTGCTGAGCGAGCGAGTGAGAAGAAGGAGGGGAATCGTCATGAGGAAGTTCCTGGGGAAGTGGAACCACAGGGGACCTTTCTGGGAAGAGCTGAAGGGAATTTTTCCCATTGCTGGAATCAGGGAGAAGCCTGGGGAAATTGGCACAGGTCAGAGAGGCTTCTGATAAACCAACCCAGGAAGAAAGTGGATGAATCTCTTAACGGTGGGGGAGGAGACGAGAATCCCAGAGAGCAGCAGACAAATCCCAAGGAAGAGACACCCTGGCACTGCCTTGAGTGTGGGAAAGGATTCATTGTGAGATCACAACGTGTTACACATCAGAGAGTCCATACGGGAGAGATACCATTTCAATGCTTGGACAGTGGGGAAAGCTTCAATAAGCGCAGAGATCTTAATAACCATGGGAGAAGCCACACTGTAGACAAGCCCATTCAATGTGTTGAATGCGGGAAATGTTTCAGTTCAAAGTCAGCACTAAATTCACATGAGAAAAGCCACACAGGAGAGAGACCCCACAAGTGCTTGGACTGTAGGAAAAGTTTCATGTGCAAGTCAGATCTTGCTGATCATCAGGCAATCCACACAGGAGAGAGACCCCACAAGTGCTTGGACTGTGGGAAAAGTTTCATATGCAAGTCAGATCTTGCTGATCATCAGGCAGTCCACACAGGAGAGAGACCCCACAACTGCTTTGATTGTGGGAAAAGTTTCAAGCAGACATCAGTCCTTCTTCGTCATCAGGCAATCCATACAGGAGAGAAGCCCCACAAGTGCTTGGACTGTGGGAAAAGTTTCATGCAGAAGTCATGCCTTCTTAAACATAAAACAATTCACAGAGAAAGATCCCATAAGTGTTTGGAGTGTGGGAAAAGTTTCACAGTGAGGTCAAACCTTATTAATCATCAGAGAATCCACAGTGGAGAAAGACCCCACAAGTGCTTGGACTGTGGGAAAAGTTTCACTTCGAGTTCAGGCCTTGGTTATCATCAGAAAAGCCACACAGGAGAGAGACCCCACAAGTGCTTGGACTGTGGGAAAAGTTTCACTTCGAGTTCAGGCCTTGGTTATCATCAGAAAAGCCACACAGGAGAGAGACCCCACAAGTGCTTGGACTGTGGGAAAAGTTTCACAGTGAGGTCAACCCTTGCTAAACATCAGGCAATCCACACAGGAGAAAGATCCCATAAGTGCTTGGACTGTGGGAAAATTTTCAAGCGGAAGTCACAGCTTGTTAATCATCAGGCAATCCACACAGGAGAAAGACCCCATAAGTGCTTGGACTGTGGGAAAAGTTTCACATGGCGGTCACAGCTTGTTAATCATGAGGCAATCCACACAGGAGAAGGACCCCACAAGTGCTTGGACTGTGGGAAAAGTTTCACTTGGAAATCAGCCCTTGGTTATCATCAGAAAATCCATACAGGGAGACCCCACAAGTGCTTGGACTGTGGGAAAATTTTCATGCAGAAGTCATACCTTCTTAAACATAAAACAATTCACAAAGGAGAACGATCCCATAAGTGTTTGGAGTGTGGGAAAGGTTTCACAGTGAGGTCAAACCTTGTTAACCATCAGAGAATCCACAGTGGAGAAAGACCCCACAAGTGCTTGGACTGTGGGAAAAGTTTTACTTCAAGATCAGGTCTTGGTTATCATCAGAAAAGCCACACAGGAGAGAGACCCCACAAGTGCTTGGACTGTGGAAAAAGTTTCACTTCGAGTTCAGGCCTTGGTTATCATCAGAAAAGCCACACAGGAGAGAGACCCCACAAGTGCTTGGACTGTGGGAAAAGTTTCATTTCGAGTTCAGGTCTTGGTT
The DNA here is from genome assembly GCF_965152275.1 of Natator depressus. Classification (NCBI taxonomy): domain Eukaryota; kingdom Metazoa; phylum Chordata; order Testudines; family Cheloniidae; genus Natator; species Natator depressus. The sequence continues at coordinate 41,685,186 of NC_134247.1, forward strand.
ATCATCAGAAAAGCCACACAGGAGAGAGACCCCACAAGTGCTTGGACTGTGGGAAAAGTTTCACTTCGAGTTCAGGCCTTGGTTATCATCAGGCAATCCACACAGGAGAGAGACCCCACAAGTGCTTGGACTGTGGGAAAAGTTTCACTTCGAGATCAGGCCTTGGTTATCATCAGAGAATCCACAGTGGAGAAAGACCCCACAAGTGCTTGGACTGTGGGAAAAGTTTCACTTCGAGATCAGGCCTTGGTTATCATCAGAAAAGCCACACAGGAGAGAGACCCCACAAGTGCTTGGACTGTGGGAAAAGTTTCACTTCGAGTTCAGGCCTTGGTTATCATCAGAAAAGCCACACAGGAGAGAGACCCCACAAGTGCTTGGACTGTGGGAAAAGTTTCACTTCGAGTTCAGGCCTTGGTTATCATCAGAAAAGCCACACAGGAGAGAGACCCCACAAGTGCTTGGACTGTGGGAAAAGTTTCACTTCGAGTTCAGGCCTTGGTTATCATCAGGCAATCCACACAGGAGAGAGACCCCACAAGTGCTTGGACTGTGGGAAAAGTTTCGTACGGACGTCAGACCTCGTTAAACATGGAAGAATCCACACAAGATGTAAATTTCTGTGACACATGGTAAGAAAGGGTTAAGCAACTTGTATGTAATTGACTCAGATTCAACTTTTAGAATGAGATTTTAAAAGTGTTTCCACCTTCATGAAGCTAGAGTTTGAAATGTAAACATGTTAAAGACTTGGAAGAGGGGTAACTGTCTTGGTCTATGTTTAGCTATATCTTTTTAGAGCTTAACAATTTATGCAAAGGGTTCCTGTATTCAGAGATTATACCCATCGCCCATGTCACCTGCCCAGTTCCAGCTCCCTCTCCTTGAAATCACTGGGGTTAGGGGCTGAAGGATGGAGGGAATGTTTATAGCTGAAATCACCGAAATGTGTTTTGCAAGGTTAATATCAGTGAGATCTGTTCCTCTCTCCTGCTTGGACATTTTCTCTGGGGATCCTGCAGACAGAAAGGAGCAGCTGTTACCATCTTGGGTTCCGATCGCAACGGTGACTGTCTACACGAGTAATTCTCAAACTGTGGGGCACGTCCTCCCAATGGAGGCACAGGAATATGTCAAGGGAGGCGTGACCTCTGGCTGGGACTCTTGAAGAAGGAACTGGCCTATCTGGGAGGTGGGGATAAATGCTCAGGCTCTCAAAACCCAGGTGGAGCAGCAGGGCAGAAGTCAGGGTTGCAATGGGGTGATAAGTCTGCTGTGAACAGCGATATTGACGAATATCACTTTTCACTTGGTCACCCTTACTTCTGTGCTGCTACTGGAGGCCTTCAGAGCTGGGCGCATCGCCAGCAACGACTCCGCCTTTAGAGCTGGGTGGCCATATAGGTGCTTGTGAGGGTGGGGGCGTAAATAACCACACGCACAAAGAAGAGGGGGCCAATGAAACACTTTTAAGAACCACTGGTCTACACTCTTATGGTCACCACGTTTACAGAAGGATAAATCTTCTCCAAAGTATGTCTTGTGAAGTATCCTAGGAAAAGTTATCATCTGCTGAATATTATTGTCCTGTTAAAATGTGTCTCTCAGCGCTGTCCATGGAGCTCTGAGAGTTTGCTGTACGTTTGTTACATGCTGGAAAGCTGGAAAACGCCCACAGACTAGCTCTTTAGAGACAATGGTACCTGCAGACCAGCTAGGTGCTAAGTGGCCATTAATTGCTTAGCTGGCCATTCACCAGCTGTGGAGCTGTGAACAAGAGAGTTACAATTCACCAGAAGGAGGGCTGGATGCTTACTTTGGCCACAGACTGATTGTTGCCTGCCCCCTGGCTGGAGCTTGAATATCAAAGAAGAGAATGGTATAAAAGCAGAAGGGAGAATTGCCTTCATTTTCACCTCTCCTCTCCCATCTTTACAGAAGTCAAGGATATGCCTTGAAAGGCCACAGAGGCCTTGGACTGGGGAGGACGCACCAAGGCGGGAAGGAAATCCGTCCTGGGTACGAAGAACTGTGAACCGCTTGCAATAGCGAGCAGGGTGCGAAAACCTGCTTGCTTCGCATTTTCCTTAGATTGGTAAAATTTAGGATTTAAAATGCATGTTTTAATTGTATAGATTTAACTAGTTCTGACCTTTCACATCTTTCTCCCTTGTGATCCCTGAAAACCTCCTTGTTCCAGTTAATAAACTGATTTTAGTGTTTTGTCTGGACCTGTGTGTTTTCCTTGAAGTGTTTGGTGGATTAGACTTGAGAGAACAAGGCTATGACCTAATCCGACCCCTTTGTGTGGGGGGATGACCCACTAATTATTGAGTTTGTCCAGCACAGTGAACAGACTGAGCAGTCCAAGATGCAGATTCCCGGGGTGCAAGGCTGGGAGTAGAAAAGTGGCTGATGTTGCTGAGTCATTTAGTAACGTCATGAGTGTCTGGCTAGTCACACTCAGTACAGTGCAGCCAGGAGTGAGTTTGAATGCTAGTGGCTGTGTGTGAGCAGAGCGTGGAGGGGTTTGTTGTTCACACAGCGATGCAGCAGGGTGGATTTGATTTAAATCATGATTTAAATCACTAGTCTGGAAGACTCGATTTTATCATGGTATTCTACAGAAAAGCGCATTCTTGGTTTTTATAATCTTAATAGATCATAGAATCCTAGAATATGAGGGTTGGAAGGGACCTCAGGAGGTCATCTAATCCAACCACCTGCTCAAAGCAGGACCGATCCCCAATTAAATCGTCCCAGCCAGGGCTTTGTCAAGCCTGACCTTAAAAACTTCTAAGGAAGGAGATTCTACCACCTCCCTAGGTAACGCATTCCAGTGTTTCACCACCCTCCTAGTGAAAAAGTTTTTCCTAATATCCAACCTAAATCTCCCCCACTGCAACTTGAGACCATTACTCCTTGTCCTGTCATCCGCTACCACTGAGAATAGTCTAGATCCATCCTCTTTGGAACCACCTGTCAGGTAGTTCAAAGCAGCTGTCAAATCTCCCCTCATTCTTCTCTTCTGTAGATTAAACAATCCCAGTTCCCTCAGCCTCTCCTCATAACTCATGTGTTCCAGACCCCTAATCATTTTTGTTGCCCTCCGCTGGACTCTCGCCAATATTTCCACATCCTTCTTGTAGTGTGGGGCCCAAAACTGGACACAGTCCTCCAGATGAGGCCTCACCAATGTCAAATAGAGGGGAACGATCACGTCCCTCGATCTGCTGGCAATGTCCCTACTTATACATCTCAAAATGCCATTGGCCTTCTTGGCTACAAGTGCACACTGTTGACTCATATCCAGCTTCTCGTCCACTGTAACCCCTAGGTCCTTTTCTGCAGAACTGCTGCCTAGCCATTCGGTCCCTAGTCTGTAGCGGTTTTTGCATTGCATTCTTCCGTCCTAAGTGCAGGACTCTTCACTCGTCCTTGTTGAACCTCATGAGATTTCTTTTGACCCAATCCTCCAATTTGTCTAGGTCCCTCTGTATCCTATCACTACCCTCCAGCGTATCTACCGCTCCCCCAGGTTTAATGTTGTCTGCAAACTTGCTGAGGGTGCAATCCACACCATCCTCCAGATCATTAATGAAGATATTGAACAAAACCGGCCCCAGGACCGACCCTTGGGGCACTCCGCTTGATACTGTCTGCCAACTAGACATGGAGCCATTGATCACTACCCGTTGAGCCCGACAATCTAGCCAATTTTCTACCCACCTTACAGTGCATTCGTCCAGCCCATACTTCTTTAACTTGCTGACAAGAATACTCTGGGAGACAGTGTCAAAAGCTTTGCTAAAGTCAAGGAACACCACGTCCACTGTTTTCCCTTCATCCACAGAACCAGTTATCTCGTCATAGAAGGCAATTAGATTAGTCAGGCATGACTTGCCCTTGGTGAATCCATGCTGACTGTTCCTGATCACTTTACTCTCCTCTAAGTGCTTCAGAATTGATTCCTTGAGGACCTGCTCCATGATATTCCACACAACTCAGAGATAGATGTAGGTTTCATTTTTAGAAGTTACACACTATACATTTTAAAACAGTGATTTATTTTGAAAACTTTTCAGGTTAGTTTTACAGCTATATCAGACAATGAATGATTGTTTGGTTATTTCATTTCATTTATTTGCATTTGGTTATTTCATTGTTTGGTTATTTCATTCATGCCACCCTGTGGAGGAGAACATCACCAGACAGACGTTTAAATTGTTTTATTTCACTAAAACAACTACGGTAAGTATTCTGGATTTTTTTCTTCAACAGCAAAGATATAATATTTTAACAGAAAAGCATATGTCCATCGTTTCTCACATTTATCTCCAGACTTCTTCTCCTTGTCCAGATCTATTCCGCCTCCAACAGTTTTCTATTCATTCAACTTTTTGAAACTTTGCACTTTTGGAGAGAGGTAAGGGATTGACTCTGTGTACACAAATTTGCAGGGGGACAATAGAGGTGAGGTCTGTTATTTCTCACCTCTCTATATTAATTTATTTTAAAACATTTTGGCTCTTAACAAGCATGTTACCTCTGGAGACACAAAGCCACAGTTTGAGAACTGGGAAACTAAGCATCTCTGATGGGATCTTCTAGACTGAGCACTGAGTCCCATGGGGTAGATGGAAAGATTAGCCTAAATAATCTATACAGAAGCCTGTGGAACCCCATAAAATTGGGTCCCTAATCCATCAACTATTGGAACTCATGTACAAAACTTTTCTTAAACATTCCATGAATATATTGTCTCATACTATAGAATTAGAATTTACAATCCCTATTCCATGATGAGATATCTTTGAGCTATAATGTATCTTAATTAAAAGTATCTTTAGATAAGTTTTTTCCTCAAAAAGCATTTTATCAAAAAAAACCCTCCAATTTAAATAAAAACACTGATTTTTGTTTAACTCATTGATTTTTATCCACCCTGGGAAGCAGTGTAAAACATGCCCTGGGATGGAGAATTAAGCAGTTCAACAGTCCAGATTGTACCCTGGGGTATGTCTCACACCCGCTGTCTCCTGGGCCGCAGCATGGCACTGTTGGGCTTTCATCATCCTGATCTTGAAAGACAAGCTAAGCAGGGCAAACCAGAGAAGGGGAGCCAGCTGACATCCTCAACTCCACTGACTTTGATTTTGGCTAAATCCTGAACTCCCCCTGGTATGTGACCAGCTGCTGGGAGCTTCGGGCCCTTGAAATCAGGGCAGGAGCAGTAGCTGCAGTGGCAGCCGGGACCCCCCGGGCTTCAGGGGCGATTTAAAGGGCCCAGGGCTCCGCTGCGGAAGCGGTGGCCGGAGCCCTTCACATCACCAGCCTGGGGAAGCTGCCCCCTGCTGGTGCAGTCAGCGGTGTCCCGGCTCTTGCGGGGTACGCCAGACTGGATCAGACTGGCTTACTTTCACCTCTGCCAGTGGTCTAAACAATTATGCCACCCCCCACTTCTGCTCTCTCTCCTTTTGCCTTCTCTCTCCCCCCTACAAATCTGGCCCAGTCAGCTCAAACAACCAGAGGTTTTGGCCAGTAGCCTGTGACCAGAGAGGCAGTGAGAGCAAGGCCTCTGCCAGCCCGACATGGAGAGAAGTTTGCCGCAGACGGGCTGATCAGCCAGCGGCCCGTACCCGGTTAGTCCTGCAGGGAGGCTGCAAGCGAGACTGGATGCTGACAGGAGAAGTTTCTAGGCGGGATGACCCCTTATTGCTGGGAGAAGCTCCCCGAGCCCAGGGGCGGTTGGGCCCCCAGGGGCAGAGGCTGGGCAGGGGGCTGGAGCGCGGTGGGTTGACCGCTAGGACCCAGGAGCGGCTCGGGGGCGGCTCTGGGGGAGGATCGCGGGGCTCAGGCCCGGCCCAGGAAGTGACTCGCAGCCGCTGCGGGGACTCTGGCTCCCAGGCTCCCGGCGAGATCCCCGAGCCCCGGCGGCTGGTGCTGGGAGCCCGGAGCCCGGGCTGCAGCCGGGAGAGGGGAACCTCCAGCCAGGCCCTTCCAGCTACTCCCCGGGAGCCTCTCCCAGGGCAGAGCCCCCAGCCCGGCCAGGGCCCCTTCGCTCGGAGGGAAGGTAAGAGAGACCCACCCCCGGAGCGGTGCCCCCCCGTCACACCGGGCTGCAGGGGGAGGAGGATAAAGAGGGGCCGGAGGCGGGTGCAGGGGGCAGGCTGGGATGGGGGCAGGGGTGCACTGAAGAGAAGTTGGGGCGATGCAGGAGGATCGGGGAGACTGTGGGGCTGAGGGGAGCGAGGCTGGAATGGGGGAAGATGTGAGTGGGGGGCACAGCGAGGGAAAGGGGGGATGTGGGGAGGCGGGCGGGGAGAGATGCCAAGGCAGCTTCTCCGCCCCACGGGACACGAGGTGGGAGGGGCGGAGAGAAGCTCTTCTCCTGGAACTGGTCAAACCAGCTTTGGCAGCGATCAGGGGACTAACCCCTCAGGGCGCAGATGCTACAAAGCAAAAACCAAGTCCCCCCCGCCCCCTCCACACACACACCGCCTTCTCAGAGTGTGTTATTGTCAGACACCCCCGTGCTGGTGGGGTCTGTGTCTCCTGAGTGCAGGGGTCTGCCCGAGGTTCTGGTCTAATTTCCCTGCAGGATTCAGATCTCAGCCACACCGGAGTCAGACCAGTCACTGCTGGCTCTGGCACGGGCTGGGGCGGGAGCACAGATGGGCCAATGGGATCAGTCTCTGCCTGCCTGTCCCTGGGGGCTGCCGGGGGAGTCCAGGGCAACTCATTCTTCAGGTGTTGCCACCAGAGGGCTCCAGGTATTGCTAAGGGAGAGGGGTTTACACTGCAATGGGGGCCAATCCCCCAAAGTGGCCCTTTGGGTTCTTCCCTTTTTTTAGCATTTGGCTCAGAGATGCTGTTACTGGGAGGCTCTGAAGAGTCTGGGGGGAATCGGGGTGTGACATGGACAGAAGCCCCTTCTGTAACCTCCCTCTCGCCCCGACAGGCTGAGGAATCAGGTCCACGTTTCACTAAAGATCGGCCAGTCTTCCAGGGGACAGAGAAGGGAAATGGCTGTGATGGAGCCAGCTCAGGTAGGGGATTTTCAGGGAGCTGCTGGGCGGGGGAGGGAGAGGCAGGGAGGAAACAGGGTGTGAGAAACCTGCTGATTTTCTGAGTAGGCCCATTGCTGGAAGGGGAGCGGTGGAGGGGACATTCCCCCAATTCTCAAACAGGATATAACCCCCTTACACAGGGCTGGGAACATTGTCCAAACTCCCAGTGCTGGAGTCTCACCTTACTGGCCAGAGGCTGCTGTGAAATACGAAGGGAAGCTGTCAGGATTCCTGTCCCTGTCCCCGGCTCAGAGCTCCGCTTCCCGTCTCAGCCTGTGGCTGGCAGGCGTGTGGGAAATGAGAAGACCCTCCCCTTCTCCGTGTGCTGGGGGGACAAGGAGTTCTCACCGTTTCCCAGCCCCTGGAACCTGCTGGCTGCTCTGAGCAGAGTGCCTGTGGGATTCTGCTACTCTGGCCCACCCACAGCTTCACGTTTTTCTTTCTTTGCCATGATTAGTGGGATTGTGGCAGGGGCAGCAGGTGCTGAGTGGGGGACTCTTGTTGTTTCAGATGCCGGTGACCTTTGAGGAGGTGGCTGTGTATTTCACCCAGGGGCAGGGGGCTCTGCTGGACCCCGCTCAGAGAGCCCTCTATAGGGACGTCATGCAGGAGAACTACAAGACGGTGACCTCGCTGGGTAAGGGATTCTTGTCCCCTCCGTTATTGGAAGCCGTGGGGCCTGTGTATCTGAATTTGGTCAGTTTCTTCCCTGGTCAGTTAGATCAGAGGCGAATGGGTTCCATAATGCACAGCTGCCATGAGAGACACTTGCATCTCCGTGCCCCCTCCAGCAGGGCATGGGAGTCAAAACCCAATGGACCCCCCTCCCTGGGAATAGCTCCAGCTATGGAGAGGGCTCTGGGGTCTGCAGGTTTATAAAGAGGCAGGGGTTTAAGTCCAGAGCTTTGTGAGTCAGCAAAGCCCTCAGAGTTCACAGATCCCGGGAACGTCTAGTAAGGGTGTAGTAATAATTCAACTCACCTCCCCAGAAAAGTCCCCCTGCGCAAGGAGGCTCAGTGATCCTGTTCCCATCCTCTTGGATTTCTCGTTCCTCCAGCAGAGCACAGGGACAGGTTCCACTCACGGAATGTCCTTTGTGACAGATCCTCCATGAACCCTGATCTGGTCTGATTCCACCCTCTGCACAGGATTTCCCATTTCCAAACCTGAGCTGATCGCCCGGCTGGAGCAAGGGGATGAGCCGTGGGTGCCCGATCTCCAGGCCTGCGAGGAAGGAAGGCTTCTGAGATGCACCCGCACAGGTGAGGACTGACACAGAGACCATCTGGGGAATGAAGGAAAAGTTTGAGAATCCCAAAATAAGGTGTGAATAACGCCCTCAGTTCTTCCTCATCTCAGCCAGGACAGGGCTGTAGTCAGCAGTTATCTCTCACGGCATTCCACCCAGCCTCTTAGCTGCAGGAGTTTGTTTCCCAGCTTTCCTTCCTTGTCAGTGTTTGGGTGGGATGTGGAGGCAGAATCCAATTGCTCAGCCTTTCTGTTGGGTTTCCCTCGGTGCTATTCCTCTGTCTCCCTTGCACAGTGACTCCTGTCTCAGTTGAGTCTCTCCCAGCAGGTGCTGAGCGAGGGAGTGAGAATGAGGAGGGGAATCGTCATCAGGATGTCCCTGGAGAAGTGCAACCACAGGGGCCCTGGGTGGGAGGAGCTGAAGGGAATTTTTCCGACTGCACGGAAGAGGGAGAAGCCTGGGGAAATTGGCACAGGTCAGAGAGGCTTCTGGGAAACCACCCCAGGAACAAAGTGGATGAATCTCTTAACGGTGGGCGACGAGATGAAGATCCCAGAGCGCAGCAGACAAATCCCAAGGAAGAGACACCCTGGCACTGCCTTGAGTGTAGGAAAGGATTCATTGTGAGATCACGGCTTGTGACACATCAGACAATCCATACTAGAGAGAAACCCCTTCAATGCTTGGACCGTGGGAAAAACTTCAATAAACTCTCAGATCTTAATAACCATGGGAGAAGCCACACTGGAGAGAAGCCCATTCAATGCCTCGAGTGCGGGAAACGTTTCAGTTCAAAGTCAGCACAAACATCACATAAGAAAAGCCACACAGGAGAGAGACCCCACAAGTGCTTTGACTGTGGGAAAAGTTTCAAGCAGAGGTCAGACCTTGTAAAACATCGGACAGTCCACACAGGAGAGAGACCCCACAAGTGCTTGGACTGTGGGAAAAGTTTCAAGCGGAGGTCAGACCTTGTAAAACATCGAGCAGTCCACACAGGAGAGAGACCCCACAAGTGCTCTGACTGTGGGAAAAGTTTCATGCAGAGGTCACACCTTGTTAAACATCAGGCAATCCACACAGGAGAAAGACCCCACAAGTGCTTGGACTGTGGGAAAAGTTTCACAGCGAGGTCAAAGCTTGCTAAACATCAGGCAGTCCACACAGGAGAGAGACCCCATAAGTGCTTGGACTGTGGGAAAACTTTCATAAGAAGGTCAAACCTTGTTGAACATCAGGCACTCCACAGAGGAGAGAGACCCCACAAGTGCTTGGACTGTGGGAAAAGTTTCATAAGAAGTTCAGAGCTTGTTTATCATCAGACAATCCACACAGGAGAGAGACCCCACAAGTGCTTGGATTGTGGGAAAAATTTCATACGAAGATCAGACCTTGTTTTACATCAGTGAATCCACACAGGAGTGAGACCCTATAAGTGCTTGGACTGTGGGAAAAGTTTCACACGGAGATCAGCGCTGGTTAAACATCAGAGAATCCACACAGGAGAGTGACCTTATAAGTGCTTGGATTGTGGGAAAAGTTTCACATGGAGATCAGACCTCCTTGAACATGGAAGAATCTACACAAGAGAGAGACCCCCACAAGTGCTTGGACTGTGGGAAAAGTTTCAGATAGAGATCATACCTCATTAAAAATGGGAGAATCCACACAGGATGGACGTGGTCCACTCCCAATGACTGAGGAGGAGGAGTCAATATCAAGAGAGGGAAAATGGCTTTTGTAGTGAGCCAGCCACTCCCAGTCCCTATTCAGGCCCAAATTGATGGTGTTAAGTTTGCAAATGAATTGTAGCTCTGGAGTTTCTCTCTGAAGTCTGTGTTTGAAGTTTTTTGGTTGAAGGATGGCTACTTTTACATCTGTTACTGAATGTCCAGGGAGAGTGAAATGTCCTGCTACTGGCTTTTGTATGTTACCATTCCTGATGTCATATTTGTGTCCATTTATTCTTTGACATAGAGACTGTCCGGTTTGGCCAATGTACGTGGCAGAGGGGCACTGCTGGCCCATGGTGGCATAGATCACATAGGTCGATGTGCAGGTGAATGTGCCCCTGATGGTGTTAGGGAAAAAGGGTTTCCCTCCCGTCCAGGGTTGGGGGGGAGCCTTCCCTGGACTTCTGTATTAGCCAAACAAACACAGAGTCAGGACTCTTAGATAAAATGAGGCACTTTAATGCTGGCAAGTATGACAGCTGAAGGGCTCACCAATTCCTACACAGAGGAATTTTCCCAGAGTGGGGGCCTTTGGGTATTTTCCCAGAGCGGTTTTACCTTGTGAGTGCAGTGACCTCTTCTCTACGCACAAGGGGGCCTTAACAAGCAAGTCTGGGCGATGGTTTGGGATCCACTTCCTAAAATGCATGGTTCCCCTGCCCCTTTTTCCCTTTTGGCCGTACCACGCCAAACCATTTTGCCAAGAATCAAGGAGTACTGGAACCGGCAAAATGAATGCGAGGAGAAGTGGGAACACACCCAACAGTCACTAACATTCCAGGAGTTGGTTAGATTTGGGGCTAATTGTAAAATGTGTTTTTGTCCCAACCCCCTGGGGCAAGGTTCCAGGTTAATGCCCGTAACCGTACATACATTGTAAACACTAACAACTACAAACAAAACACAAGGCAGTACAAATTGTAACAGTGTAACCAATGTCCCAGAATTCTGTAACTGCTTCTGATCCCGCTGACCGACCGGTACACAGTTCGTGTAGGAGCGGCGGTCGTGATGGCAGTCCTTGGAGACCTTGGAGCAGGAACCTTTTTACAGTGGCTGCAGCGCACCCATCTATCAATGCCCTCGATCTTTACCGCAGTCGGAGTAGTCAGAAGGACTTGAGCAGGGGCCGACCACCGTGGTTCCAGGCAATGCTTCCTTCGATGGATTCTAGCACAGACAAAGTTACCTGGAAAAAGAGAGTGTGCACAAGTATCAAGTGGTAAAGGTTGGGCATCCTTTACTTTGGCCCACGCGTCACTTAACGCATCTTGCAACATGCGACAGTAACCCGCCAGCTTATCTTGTCCCGCCATTAACGACGTTTTCGCTGGGAGAAATCCGTTTGTATTGGTTAGGGGGATTGGCAAGGGTCGGCCAAATAGAATTTCGAACGGTGTCAACCAGTGTTTCCTATGGGGTGTATTACACAGGTTGGTTAACACTATGGGTAACACTTCAGGCCACTGTAATCCTGTTTGCTCACATAGCTTTGCTAATTGGGTTTTGATCAGCCCATTCACCCTTTCCACTTTTCCTGAGCTTTGTGGATGATGGGGGTATGCAAGGCCTGTTTTATGCCTAAGGCTTTCGCTATATGCTGAATAATTTGGGAAGTGAAATGGGGTCCTTGGTCACTTTCCAAACCAGTCATTACTCCAAAGCGGGGAATAATATCCTTGAGGAGACACTTTGCTACGGATACTGCATCTGCTTTTCGAGGGGGGAACGCCTCAACCCACCCTGAAAAAAGGTCAACCAGGACAAGCAAGTGTTTTCGTCCTGTCACTGGTGGTAAATCCATGAAGTCCATCTGGACCACAGCAAATGGGTACTCAGGTAGTTTGCTATGTCCCATAACTTGTGGTTTGATTGCTCCCTGATGATTATATCGTTGACACAACCCACACTGTGCAGTGACGGCCTTCGCAGCTGCATGGACCCCCGGAGCAAAAAACAATTTCTCCCTCTCAGCCACCAATGCCCATAGCCTTTACAGTTGCAGAAGTAGTAGGAAGGTTGGGGTCCTGTAGAGTACTTCTATCTGCTCCGGTGTCAACTAACAGTGAATAAGTTTTTCCTCCCACCACAACGGGAAGTTCCAGATGGTTTGCATCCAGATGCACTGTCCAAGAAGTGGAGGGGGTTTCCGGCAGGGGGAGCGAGGCATTGTGGGCAGCTAGCTTTCAATCAGTACCTCCTTCTTCTCGCCCCCTTTCCTGAACCCTTTGGTAGGCTTGCATAAGAGGGTCAGCGGACTGGGCGGGGGGGATAATTCGGACACTGGGCAGCCCAGTGTCCCTTTTGCCGGCACTCATCTGGCCCTGTTCTCCAGGGCCGTGGCTGGAAGTTCTGACCTTGTGGTTCCCATCCCTGGGTGGAGCTGCCTCCCCTTCCGCCTCGTCCTCGAAAGCCTCCCCTCCTACGGCTGGCTTCTCATCCCCGAGAGCCGTCTTGGAACCCTTGCAACTGCAGATTAAGAAGCTTTTCGGACCTCCTAGTGTCCAATTCCTTTCTATTCCTCCAAGCATGGGCTGCTAAACCCACCACCTCCTCCAGCGTTTTGTTTTCATAAGCTGGTTGACTACACACATACTTCTGAGCGAATGGTAATAAGTTTTTTACATACTGGCCGATCACTTGTGTTTTTGCTACAGGGGAGGTTGGATCTAAACCACCTTGGTTTTTTAAAACCTTACACAGGCGGTGGAAAAATTCCCCTGGGTGTTCATCGTGCTTCTGAACACATGCATCCACCTTTCCCCAATCATAAACAGGCTTAGACATCTCCTCTAATGCTTCTAAAATTCGCTTTCTCATATTATCCCACACACAAACGTTTTCCGGAACATCCCAATCCATTTCAGGTTTCTCTTGCGGATATGTCTCCTTGCCTTGTACCGTCTCTCTGGCTTTCTTATACACCGTTGCCTTCTCACCCTCACTTAGTACTTGATTCAAAACCATCTCCACATCATCCTAGTTACAATTATACACTGTGAAAATGCCCTTCAACTTTTTAATAAATTCTTCCGGACACTTTCGAAATGGGGGGAAAGTAGCTGACCAATTCATTAGATCCGTGCTGGTAAAAGGGACGTACACCATTTGCGTTCCCCCCACACCACTTGGTAGTTGTCACATAGGCATTTGGACTGCACTAGCCATCACAGCACCAATAACTTTTGCCTGAGGTGTCTCTTGAGAGCGGGTTTTAGAGGGCGTCGCGTCACTGGGGTGTCGCGGATCAAGATGTGCCACCTCCCTTGTAGAGGTGCCAGCCTCCTGAGCATCCCCCTGCTCTGTGTCGGATGTGGGTGCATCAGTAGCTAGCGGGAGAGCGGGGCCGCTCCTCTCCCTGTAGCGTGCCCGGTCACTCTCCGGGGACGTGGGTGCGTCGGGGCCGGACGGTGGTACCCCACCCCATATCCAGGTCCATTCTTCCAGTGGTATAGGATCCCCTGCTTCTTTCAATGGGAGTTGGGGATAAATAGACTTTGGCGTTTTTGGCTTCCGGTCAGCATCACCGGATCCTGGATTATAGGGTGGAGGCCGCATGGCTTTAAGTTTTTCTTCCTCAATTCGTAAACTAGTAGTTACACTGGTGCTTTTGCGCCGTTCGGCCTCTCTTATCCATACATCTGAATACTTAAGTTGCCGCGGTTTCAAATCATACAGTGCTTTCCGTAATTGAACAACAGTATGTAACTCAAATGTTCCTTCCCCCGGCCAGCGATTTCCTGGCTCCGGGTCGTCTTGCGTCATTCCCACCCAGGGAATTGACACAAAAATATAAACTTATACACAGCTTTGTTGCTATCCGATTGTAAGGCCTTGATATCCCTATCATAATGTTTTAACATATAGCCGAGGGGTGTAGAAGGATCGACAGTTCTACTGGACCCCCCTCCCATCTTTTCCAAAAGACAGAACCCCTGACTTGTCTAGACAATCACAAAGGAAAAATTCAGAACTCATCAAGTTCCCACCGGCCGGTGTTCACCAATAGGTTAGGACCCTAGTGCCTTTAGGGATGCCTTATTTAGCCGAAGCGGCGGGTGGAAGCGAGACGGGAAGCCTTCAGGGTTAAAGCAACCCAGGTGCTGGCAAGAAGGATTCAGAGTCCCAACCGTCCACCGGTCCGGAGAAGCAGCAATCCCGGACGAGCCCCCAATTTTGTTAGGGAAAAAGGGTTTCCCTCCCATCTAGGGTTGGGAGGGTAGCCTTCCCTGGACTTCTGTATTAGCCAAACAAACACAGAGTCAGGACTCTTAGATAAAATGAGGCACTTTAATGCTAGCAAGTACAACAGCTGAAGGGCTCACCAATTCCTACACAGAGGAATATGGCGAAGCCCAGAACAAAGAACAAGGTAGAGCTTTTATAGCTTGGTTCAACATACTTTGTGATATCTCTTCCAGTTCCAACCGGTCAACCCCTGTTGGTCTGGGTCCTGAGGTATGAACATGGAGGCCCATCTGTATAAGGAATTCCTTCCCCAAACGGGGAGTACAGGTTACACATAGTTCAAATTCTTTCGACCCATAAACATAGGGAAAGGACAGATAAGCATAGAAAAAAGACAGAAGCCTAGCTTTACATGATTACAGGGTTGTTTTCTGGTTCTTTTCTTTATCAATGGCGTGGCTGTTATGGTTGGGTCCTATGATGGTGTCGCTAGAGTAGATATGGGGACAGATTTGGCAATGGGATTTGTTGCAGGGATTGATTCCTGGGTTAGCGTTTCTGTGGTATGGTGTGTAGTTGCTGGTGAGTATTTGCTTCAGATTGGGAGCTGTCTGTAAGCGAGGACTGGCCTGCCTCCCACGGTCTGTGAGAATGAGGAATCGTTTTCCAGGATAGGTTGTAGATCGTTGATGATGCGCTGGAGAGGTTTTAGCTGGGGGCTGTACATGATGGCCAGTGGTGTTCTGTTATTTCCCTTGTTGGGCCTGTCCTGTAGTAGGTGACTTCTGGGTATCCATCTTGCTTTGTCGGTCTGTTTCCTCACTTCCCCAGGTGAGTACTGTAGTTTTAAGAATGCTTGATAAAGATCTTGTAGATGTTTGTCTCTGCCTGAGGGATTGGAGCAAATGCGGTTGTATCTTGGGGCATGGCTGTAGACAATGGATCGTGTGATGTGTCCTGGATGGAAGCTGGGGGCATGTAGGTAAGTATAGAGGTCAGTAGGTTTCCAGTATAGGGTGGTATTTATGTGACCATCACTTATTTGTACTGTAGTGTCCAGGATCTCTTCTGTGGACTGGTCCAGGCTGAGGTCGATGTTGGGGTGGAAATTGTTGAAATCCAGGTGGAATTCTTCAAGGGCCTCCTTCCCATGGGTCCATATGATGAAGATGTCATCAATGTAGCGCAAATAGAGGAGGGGGCGCTAGGGGACGAGAGCTGAGGAAGCGTTGTTCTAAGTCAGCCATAAAGATGTTGGTATGCTGTGGGGCCATGCAGTGCTGCTGACTTGAAGGTATAAATTGTCCCCAGATCTGAAATGGTTGTGGATGAGCACAAAGTCACAAAGCTCAGCCACCAGGTGTGCCGTGGCCTCATCAGGGATAATGTTCCTGACAGCTTGTAGTCCATCCTTGTGTGGAATATTGGTGTAAAGAGCTTCTACATCCATGGTGGCCAGGATGGTGTTTTCAGGAAGATCACCAATATGTTGTAGTTTCATAGAATCATAGAATCATAGAATATCAGGGTTGGAAGGGACCTCAGGAGGTCATCTAGTCCAACCCCCTGCTCAAAGCAGGACCAATCCCCAATTAAATCATCCCAGCCAGGGCTTTGTCAAGCCTGACCTTAAAAACTTCTAAGGAAGGAGATTTTACCACCTCCCTAAGTAACGCATTCCAGTGTTTCACCACCCTCCTAGTGAAAAAGTTTTCCTAATATCTAACCTAAACCTCCTCCACAGTAACTTGAGACCATTACTCCTTGTCCTGTCATCCGCTACCACTGAGAATAGTCTAGAACCATCCTCTTTGGAACCACCTCTCAGGTAGTTGAAACCAGCTATCAAATCCCCCCTCATTCTTCTCTTCTGCAGACTAAACAATCCCAGTTCCCTCAGCCTCTCCTCCTAAGTCATGTGTTCCAGACCCCTAATCATTTTTGTTGCCCTTCGCTGGACTCTCTCCAATTTTTCCACATCCTTCTTGTAGTGTGGGGCCCAAAACTGGACACAGTACTCCAGATGAGGCCTCACCAATGTCGAATAGAGGGGAACAATCACGTCTGTCGATCTGCTCGCTATGCCCCTACTTATACATCCCAAAATGCCATTGGCCTTCTTGGCAACAAGGGCACACTGTTGACTCATATCCAGCTTCTCATCCACTGTCACCCCTAGGTCCTTTTCCGCAGAACTGCTGCCTAGCCAGCGGTGCATTGCATTCTTCCGTCCTAAGTGCAGGACTCTTCACTTGTCCTTGTTGAACCTCATCAGATTTCTTTTGGCCCAATCCTCCAATTTGTCTAGGTCCCTCTGTATCCTATCCCTACCTGCCACCGTATCTACCACTCCTCCTAGTTAAGTATCATCCGCAAATTTGCTGAGAGTGCAATCCACACCATCCTCCAGATCATTTATGAAAATATTGAACAAAACCGGCCCCAGGACCGACCCTTGGGGCACTCCACTTCATACCGGCTGCCATCCAGACATGGAGCCATTGATCACTACCTGTTGAGCCCGACAATCTAGCCAACTTTCTACCCACCTTATCGTGCATTCATCCAGCCCATACGTCTTTAACTTGCTGACAAGAATACTGTGGGAGACCGTGTCAAAAGCTTTGCTAAAGTCAAGAAACAATACATCCACTGCTTTCCCTTCATCCACAGAATCAGTAATCTCATCATAGAAGGCGATTAGATTAGTCAGGCATGACCTTCCCTTGGTGAATCCATGCTGACTGTTCCTGATCACTTTCCTCTTGTGTAAGTGCTTCAGGATTGATTCCTTGAGGACCTGCTCCATGATTTTTCCGGGGACTAAGGTGAGGCTGACTGGCCTGTAGTTCCCAGGATCCTCCTTCTTCCCTTTTTTAAAGATGGGCACTACATTAGCCTTTGTCCAGTGGTCCGGGACTTCCCCCGATCGCCATGAGTTTTCAAAGATAATGGCCACTGGCTCTGCAATCACAGCCGCCAACTCCTTTAGCCCTCTCGGATGCAACGCATCCGGCCCCATGGACTTGTGCACGTCCAGCTTTTCTAAATAGTCCCTAACCACTTCTTTCTCCACAGAGGGCTGGCCACCTACTCCCCATGCTGTGTTGCCCAGCACAGCAGTCTGGGAGCTGACCTTGTTCGTGAAGACAGAAGCAAAAAAAGCATTGAGTACATTAGCTTTTTCCACATCCTCTGTCACTAGGTTGCCTCCCTCATTCAGTAAGGGGCCCACACTTTCCTTGGCTTTCTTCTTGTTGCCAACATTCCTGAAGAAACCCTTCTTGTTACCCTTAACATCTCTTGTTAGCTGCAGCTCCAGGTGCAATTTGGCCCTCCTGATTTCATGCCCGAGCAACATTTTTATACTCTTCTGTGGTCATTTGTCCAATCTTCCACATCTTGTAAGTTTCTTTTTTATGTTTAAGATCCGCAAGGATTTCACCGTTAAGCCAAGCTGGTCGCCTGCCATATTTACTATTCTTTCGACACATCAGGATGGTTTGTCCCTGTAACCTCAATAGGGACTCTTTGAAATACAGCCAGCTCTCCTGGACTCCTTTCCTCCGCATGTTATTCCCCCAGGGGATCCTACCCATCAGTTCCCTGAGGGAGTCGAAGTCCAGGGTCCGTATTCTGCTGCTTACCTTTCTTCCCTGTGTCAGGATCCTGAACTCGACCAACTCATGGTCACTGCCTCCCAGATTCCCATCCACTTTTGCTTCCCCTACTAATTCTTCCTGGTGAATTGTGAGCAGCAGGTCAAGAAAAGCTCTCCCCCTAGTTGGCTCCTCCAGCACTTGCACCAGGAAATTGTCCCCTACATTTTCCAAAAACTTCCTGGATTGTCTGTGCACCGCTGTAGTGCTCTCCCAGCAGATATCAGGATGATTAAAGTCGCCCATGAGAACCAGGGCATGCGATCTAGTAGCTTCTGCGAGTTGCCGGAAGAAAGCCTCATCCACCTCATCCCCCTGGTCCGGTGGTCTGTAGCAGACTCCCACCACTACATCACTCTTGTTGCTCACACTTCTAAACTTAATCCAGAGACACTCAGGTTTTTCTGCAGTTTCGTACCGGAGCTCTGAGCAGTCATACTGCTCCCTTACATACAATGCTACTCCCCCACCTTTTCTGCCCTGCCTGTCCTTCCTGAACAGTTTATAACCATCCATGACAGTACTCCAGTCATGTGAGTTATCCCACCAAGTCTCTGTTGTTCCAATCACGTCATAATTCCTTGCCTTCACCAGGACCTCCAGTTCTCCCTGCTTGTTTCCAAGGCTTTGTGCATTTGTATATAGGCACTTGAGATAACCTGCTGATCGCCCCTCATTCTCAGTATGAGGTAGGAGCACTCCCCTCACAGACGTTCCTGCCTGTGCGTCCTCCCGGTATCCTGCCTGCCCACTTACCTCAGGGCTTTGGTCTCCTTCTCCCGGTGAACCTAGTTTAAAGCCCTCCTCACTTCCTCAGGAAGTCGGTGGTGTCTAGAAGATAGCTGGGAGAGCTGGTAGCATAGGGTGTGAGGAGAGAGTCCACATCGCCAGATAATCCTGCTGTAAGAGTGCCGATGCCTGAGATGATGGGGCGTCCAGGGTTTCCAGGTTTATGGATCTTGGGTAGCAGATAGAATACCCCTGGTCGGGGCTCTAGGGGTGTGTCTGTGTAGATTTGTTCCCGTGCTGTTGCAGGGATTTGTTCCCGTGCTGTTGCAGGGAGTTTCTTGAGCAGTTGATGTAGTTTCTTTTGGTGCTCCTCAGTGGGATCGGAGGACAGTGGCCTTTAGAATGTGGTGTTGGAAAGTTGCCTGGCAGCCTCCTGTTCATAATTGTTAGGGAAAAATAACCTAGTTAGCATATGTGACTCCATTTTGGGTTTCCTGTCGGCCATTAACTAGAAGTGAGGACATCACGTACCAAGGAAGGAAGGATCCTTCAGGGTGGACAGCTGGACAGTTTCAAGAGAAGGGAAACAAAGGAGACAGGAACCAGCCGACATGCCTGAAATAGCTGCTAATTCAGCGTTTTTGCAGGGGGAAGGTGGCTGCAGGGGATTGGTGATAGATAAGGAGACGGCCTGTTTATTGAGTTAGGCGCCCACCCGAGGCACACAGGCAGGATGTTTTGCCAACAGTATATAATCTTTGTGTAACCTGTAATCGGGGTCCCGCTCTGCTTAAGAGAACGGTACCACGCTCGAGCGTAATAAACCTACAAACGCTGAGACACTCTGCAGTCTGTCTTTATTTGGTTGCCTCAGCCTAGAAACGAGCTGTACGTGTCCTAACTGGAATAATTCTTAACAGTTGCTGTGAAATATGAAGGGAAGCTGTCGGGATTCCTGTCCCCGTCCCCGGCTCAGAGCTCTGCTTCCCGTCTCAGTCTGTGGCTGGCAGGCGTGTGGGAAATGAGAAGACCCTCCCCTTCTCCGTGTGCTGGGGGGACAAGGAGCTCTCACCGTCTCCCAGCCCCTGGAGCCTCCTGGCCGCTCTGAGCAGGGTGCCTGTGGGATTCTGCTACTCTGGCCCTTCACTCTTCTCTTTCTTTGCCATGATTAGTGGGATTGTGGCAGGGGCAGCAGGTGCTGAGCGGGGGACTCTTGTTGTTTCAGATGCCGGTGACCTTCGAGGAGGTGGCTGTGTATTTCACCCAGGGGCAGGGGGCTCTGCTGGACCCCGCTCAGCATCTGATGTGTTCTGACCAGTGTTCCCTCAGTTTTTACGTCCAAGTGCGGAATGAATTTGGTTCTACGCACCAGTATGTGACCCATCATCTCCATATTGGCGCACAGAACAAAATTCATGGGGTGGGGGTGGGGCCGAGGGATTCGGAGTGTGGGAACTGGCTCAGGACTGGGACAGGGATGAGGTGCAGGGGGTGAGGGCTCTGGATTCAGGTGCAGGCTCTGGGGTGGGGCTGGGGATGTGGAGGTTGACGTGTGAGAGGGGGTTCAGGGCTGGGACAGAGGGATGGGGTGCGGAGGGGTGAGTGCTCTGGCTAGGCATGTGGGGGCTGGGACTGGGGATGAGGGGTTTGGGATTCAGACTGCAGTGGAGAGAGGACTCCCCCAGCCCTCTCTCACCACAGGAGTTTGGGGCCAGGTTAGAGACAGCTCTCCCCAGCCACGGCGGCTCCTGTGGTCCTGGGCCGGGCTGAGGGAGGGGTTCCTCTCCCCAGCAGCTCCAGTGGACCTGGGCCAAGCCTGGGGAGGGGATCCTCTCCCTGCCTGCCTCCATGGCCCTCCATAGCCTGCAGTGCAGCTGCGTAACAGTTTCTGACGCCCGACTTCCCGTTAGCAGAGTGATTGCTAGTCCATTAGTTCCCCCTTTGGGGCCAGGTTGTCTCATTCCCAGATAGTCAAGCATTTACTGTTTCTACATTTTATCCCTTATGGGCCAGAATTAACCAGATGCTAAAAAGGTGGGAGAAGGAACAGTAAAATGTGGTGTTTTCGCTTCTGTGCTATTTCAGGGCAAGGGGGTGAGTGCGAGAGATTCCCTCCTTCCCCTCTCACTGTCACGCTCCTCTATCCACACAGCAGCCTCTGTCCCAGCCATGGAAAGTTTAACCTGCCTCCGTTCTATCCCTCCATCTCCCACGGTGTCACGTACCACCCTGTCCCAGGCTCTCCATGCTTAGGAGTCACAGCTTTGATGTCTGTGATCTTAGTCAGACTCCGGAGGGCTGGAGAAGGAAGTGTCACAGACCTGGAGTTGGCAGGGAAATCTCAATGAACTTCAAAGCACAGTTGGACCTTCAGATCTTATAGCCCCGTTTCCATCTATTGGTAAAATAACTTCCCGGCTTTTTCTAGGTTTGGTCCAGATCATTTGTAGATGGGAAGGTTGTTTTCTCTTTCATTCTCTTTCTTTTATGAGGATGCTAAAACTTTTGTAACTAATACAGCCGAATAATGAGGCGAGAAGTGAAGCCGGTTTAGCCACTTGAGAAGAAAATGGGTAAATTTCTTCCCCTGATTTTGAGTCTTAAAGGATTCTCTGAGATTTCCATCAACAGGAAGAAAGGGGTAAACAAAGAAACTTACACTTCATCTGTAGCGCAGTGTGCAGCTCACTTATGCCACGGAGTTCCCTGACCCCATGACCCAGCAAAGACTTTTCAAGTATAAAGGATCCGAGTACAAGAAGCGGGGAAAGGGGTTCTGGCCCCATGTCTACTCAGGGCAGCAAGATCCCTTGAAAGACAAGAGGAGCATCATTGAGCTGGGGGAGTGGTCCGAGCTGGAAGGCTTTCCAAAGAGCATGGACTGCTGAAAGCTTTTGGGGGAGAGAAATCCTTTTGCTTGTAAGGGTACGTCAACAGTCCAAACTTAAGTTGACCTGTATTAGGTTGACTTATAACCACTCCAGTAATGACTGCGGTAGATGATGTCCACACTATCCTCCTTGGGTCGGTGGGGTGCGTCCTCACCAGGAGCACTTCCACCGACCTAGGAGGGGCACTGGGGGGAGCTGAGAGCCCGCTCTGCCAACTCCAGCAGCAGCTCTCTCCCAGGAACGGGGCTGCCCTACAAGCTCTGTGTGAATTGCTCCCCATCTAGGCCCCGTTCCCCGCTGGGCTGCCCCCTCCACTCCCTCTTCCCCATAAAGAGCGAGGGAGGCCACCTGGAGCTTCTCCCTCCCACTCCCCTCCCCTGCACCATTCCCCTCCCAGTTTGACACCAGACGATAGATAACTACTCTGAGTGCAGTCTTTAGTTGTGCACCCATTTACAGTAATTTCATCTCGACCAATGAATTCTTCCCTGCTGGTCAGAACTGAGTCTAACCCACCTGCCCCCTGGTTCCTTCCTCCACCATCGGAAAGCAGAACTTGTCCCTGACGCGTTCCCAGCACTTCTGGCACAGTGGGTGCTGTTAGGGTGGCCAGGTGCCCAGTTTTCAACCATGAAGTCCAGTGGAAAAGGGGACCTGACAGTGTCCGATCACATCTACTGACCGGACAGCTGAAGTCGAGTTACTGCGGGAAACTGGAGCAGGCGGAAGCCGGGAGCAGTGAGCGAAGGGGACCCTGGGCGAAGGGCCCAGGGCAAGGAGAGGCCCTCAGCCAAGAGGTCTTGCAGGCCAGACTGGGTGGGGGATCATAACCCTGACAGGAAGCAGCTGATGCTAGGAAGAAGGCTCCTACTACCTAGAGCCTGAGGCCAACACCAGAGTTAGTGTCCAACCCTGGGCATGCCTGCAGCACAGCCAGGGCCTGGCAGGAGGCCTGCGACGTGGGAGGGACAGACTGTGAAGTGCCCTGGCATTCCAGAGACGGTTGTTTGGGGTTCCACCCTACAGAGCGGGCTGACATGTTTCCTTTCATCTTTCCCATTTTTCTCCTTATTTTTGTATTACTTACTTTTTAATAAATTGCATTTGTTCTTAACTCTGTGCATTGATGAAGGAAGCACCCAGAGTGGAGAGAACACCCCAGAATGGGGACACTTGTCCTGAGTGATCGGAAGACTGGGGGTCAAGCGCCTCAGGAGCCCTGAGCCCAGCGTTGGGGTTACTGGTCCAGAGTCAAAGCGGGCCAGGGGGAGGGGTCCTCAAGGTCATGCAGGCCTCTGGGTAAAGGACTCAGATCCTTTTGCTAGCCAGTTCCTCTGGGGCTCGGTAGAAGCCAGAAAAGTTCCCCACACTGGGAGTAGTGTTCCCCCCTCTTACCTCTGTGCATATTGATTGGTTTCTAGTAAAGTTAATTGGGATTATAGGGGCAAGTGTCAGAGCGGGCACCAGCGAGAGTTGCTGGCCACGCTCTGAGGCCACCAAATCTGGTCGTGAGAACCCCTGGGCAAGATGCTCATGATGGTCTATTGTGACCTTGGAGCCTGTGAGTGTAACAGGGGCCGGGCACAGGGATGCTGATCCTTTGAAGACTTGATCGCTAGAACCCAGGAGCGGCTGGGGGGCGGCTCTGGGGGGAGCGATCGCGGGGCTCAGGCCCGGCCGCAGAAAGTGACTCGCAGCCGCTGCGGGGACTCTGGCTCCCAGGCTCCCGGCGAGATCCCCGAGCCCCGGCGGCTGGTGCTGGGAGCCCGGAGCCCGGGCTGCGGCCGGGAGAGGGGAACCTCCAGCCGGGCCCTTCCCGCTGCTCCCCGGGAGCCTCTCCCAGGGCAGAGCCCCCAGCCCGGCCAGGGCCCCTTCCCGGCCCGGCCCCTGCCCCGGGGAGGCCCCGCTCGGAGGGAAGGTAAGAGAGACCCTCCCATCCCCCCCTTGCAGCGGGCCCCACCTCGTCACATCTGAGCTGCAGGGGGAGGAGGATAAAGAGGGGCCGGAGGCGGGTGCAGGGGATGCTGGGGGCAGGCTGGGATGGGGGCAGGGGTGCACTGAAGGGAAGATGGGGCAATGGAGGAGGATCGGGGGACTGTGGGGCTGAGGGGAGCGAGGTCGGGAATGGGGGAAGACGTGAGTGGGCGGCACAGCGAGGGAAAGGGGGGATGTGGGGAGGCGGGCGGAGAGAAGCTCTTCTCAGCTTTGGGAGTGATCAGGGGACTAACCCCTCAGGGTGCAGAAGCTACACGGAAAAAAACCCAACCCCCCCTCACCCCCCCCCACGACACACACACCCGGCTGTGAGTGTGTTATTGTCAGACACCCCTGTGGTGGTGGGGTCTGTGTGCCCTGAGTGTTGGGGGCTGCCCAGGGCCTTGGTCTGATTTCCCTGTAGGGTTCAGATCTCAGCCACACCAGAGTCAGACCGGAGTCACTGCTGGCTCAGGGAGGGGGGTGCGCGGATGGGCCAATGGGATCAGCCTCTTCCTGCCTGTCCCTGGGGGCTGCCGGGGGAGTCCAGGGCAGCTCAATCTTCAGCTGATGCCACCAGAGGGCTCCAGCTATTGCTAAGGGAGAGGGGTTTACACTGCAGTGGGTGGAAATCTCCCAAAGTGGCCCTTTTGATTCTTCCCTTTTTTTAGCATTTGGCTCAGAGATGCTGTTACTGGGAGGGTCTGAAGAGTCTGAGGCGAATCGGGGTGTGACATGGACAGAAGCCCCTTCTGTAACCTCCCTCTCGCCCCGACAGGCTGAGGAATCAGGTCCACGTTTCACTAAAGATCAGCCAGTCTTCCAGGGAACAGAGAAGGGAAATGGCTGTGATGGAGCCAGCTCAGGTAGGGGAGTCTCAGGGAGCTGCTGGGCGGGGGAGGGAGGAGTCAGGGGTTGATAAATCTACTGATTTACTAAGTAGGCCCATTGTGGCAGGGAAAGGGGGAGGGCACATTCCCCCATTTCTCAGGCAGGATATAACCACCTCGGCAGGGCTGGGAACATTTTCCAGGCTCCCAGTGCTGGAGCCTGACCCCACTTGCCCGGGGCTGCTGTGAAATACGAAGGGAAGCTGTCGGGATTCCTGTCCCTGTCCCCGGCTCAGAGCTCTGCTTCCTGTACCAGTCTGTGGCTGGCAGGCGTGTGGGAAATGAGAAGATCCTGGCGTGCTCCGTGTGCTGGGGCGGACAGGGAGCTCTCACCTTCTCCGCCCCCTGAAGCCTCCTGGCTGCTCTGAGCAGGGTGTGGGTGGGATTCTGCTACTCTGGCCCTCCCACAGCTTCACGTTTTTTTTTCCTTTCCCATGAGTAGTGGGATTGTGGCTGGGGCAGCAGGTGCTGAGTGGGGGACTCTTGGTGTTTCAGATGCCGGTGACCTTCGAGGAGGTGGCTATTTATTTCACCCAGGGGCAGGGGGCTCTGCTGGACCCCGCTCAGAGAGCCCTCTACAGGGACGTCATGCAGGAGAACTACGAGACGGTGATCTCGCTGGGTAAGGGATTCCCGTCCCTTCAGTTATTAGAAGCTGTGGGGTCTACGTGTCTTAATGTGGTCAGGTTCTTCCCTGGTCAGTTAGAGCAGAGGCAAATGGGTTCCATAATGCACAGCTGCCTTGTGAGAAATACATGCATTTCGGTGCCCTCTCCACTGGGACACGGGAGTCAAAACCCAATGGACAAGCTAAACCATCCCCACCCCTCCAGCTTTCAAAGGGGCATAAATCCACATTGTCTTGTCTGTGTTGTTTCTTGGCTGCACATACAATCCCTGTTCATCTCCCTCCTTGGGAATAGCTCCAGGCACGGGGAGGGCTCTGGGCTCTGCAGGTTTAGAAAGGGGCAGGCTGAAGTGCAGACCTGTGTGTGAGTCAGCAAGGCCCCCAGAGCATACAGATCCTGGGAACGCCTAATGAGGGTGTAGTAATAATTCAAGTCACCTCCCCAGACAACGTCCTCTGCGCAAGGGGGCTCAGTGACCCTGTTCCCATCCTCTTGGAATCCACCTTCCTCCAGCAGAGCACAGGGACAGGTTCCACTCACGCAATGTCCTTTGTGACAGATCCTCCACCAATGCTCCATGCACCCTGATCCGGACTCATTTCCCCTTCTGCACAGGATTTCCCATTCCCAAACCTGAGCTTATCGCCCGGCTGGAAAGAGGGGAAGAGCTGTGGGTGTTCGATCTCCAGGATTTCAAGGACAGAAGGCTTCGGAGATGCACCAGCACAGGTGAGGCCTGACAGAGAAACTATCTAGGGAATGAAGGAAAGAGTTGAGAATCCCAACATATGATGTGAGTAACGCCCTCAGTTCTTCTTCATCTCACGGAGAGCAGGGCTATGGTCAGCAGATATTGCTCACGCCATTCCACCCTTCCTGTCTCTCCTTCCTTGTAAATGTTAGGGTGGGATGTGGAGGCGGAATCCAATTGCTCAGTCTTTGTGTTGGCTTTTCCCTCAGTGCTATTCCTCTTTCTCCCCAGCACAATGACTCCTCTCTGGATTGTGTCTCTCCCAGCAGGTGCTGAGCGAGCGAGTGAGAAGAAGGAGGGGAATCATCATGAGGCAGTTCCTGGGGAAGTGGAACCACAGGGGACCTTTTTGGGAAGAGCTGAAGGGAATTTTTCCCATTGCTGGAATCAGGGAGAAGCCTGGGGAAATTGGCACAGGTCAGAGAGGCTTCTGATAAACCAACCCAGGAAGAAAGTGGATGAATCTCTTAACGGTGGGGGAGGAGACGAGAATCCCAGAGAGCAGCAGACAAATCCCAAGGAAGAGACACCCTGGTACTGCCTTGAGTGTGGGAAAGGATTCATTGTGAGATCACAACTTGTTACACATCAGACAGTCCATACGGGAGAGAAACCATTTCAATGCTTGGACAGTGGGGAAAGCTTCAATAAGCGCACAGATCTTAATGACCATGGGAGAAGCCACACTGGAGAGAAGCCCATTCAATGCGTTGAATGCGGGAAATGTTTCAGTTCAAAGTCAGCACTAAATTCACATGAGAAAAGGCACACAGGAGAGAGACTCCACAAGTGCTTGGACTGTGGGAAAAGTTTCAAGCAGAAATCAGACCTTGTTCGTCATCAGGCAATCCACACAGGAGAGAGACCCCACAAATGCTTGCACTGTGGGAAAAGTTTCATACGAAGTTCAGCCCTTGTTCAACATCAGGCAATCCACACAGGAGAGAGACCCCACAAGTGCTTGGACTGTGGGAAAAGTTTTATACAAAGGTCACGCCTTGTTCAGCATCAGGCAGTCCACACAGGAGAGAGACCCCACAAGTGCTTGGACTGTGGGGAAAGTTTCATTTGCAAGTCAGATCTTGCTCATCATCAGGCAATCCACACAGGAGAGAGACCCCACAACTGCTTGGATTGTGGGAAAAGTTTCATACGAAGGTCACACCTTGTTCGTCATCAGAAAAGCCACACAGGAGACAGACCCCACAAGTGCTTGGATTGTGGGAAAAGTTTCATAAGAAAGTCACACCTTGTTCAACATCAGGCAGTCCACACAGAAGAGAGACCCCACAAGTGCTTGGACTGTGGGAAAAGTTTCAAGCAGAGGTCATACCTTGTAAAACATCGGGCAGTCCACACAGAAGAGAGACCCCACAAGTGCTTTGACTGTGGGAAAAGTTTCAAGGAGAGGTCATACCTTGTAAAACATCGGGCAGTCCACACAGAAGAGAGACCCCACAAGTGCTTTGACTCTGGGAAAAGTTTCATGCAGAGGTCACACCTTGTTAAACATCAGGCAATCCACAAAGGAGAGAGACCCCACAAGTGCTTTGACTGTGGGAAAAGTTTCATGCGGAGGACACACCTTGTTCAACATCAGGCATACCACAGAGGAGAGAGACCCCACAAATGCTTGGATTGTGGGAAAAGTTTCATAACAAAGTCACACCTTTTTCGTCATCAGGCAATCCACACAGGAGAGAGACCCCACAAGTGCTTGGACTGTGGGAAAAGTTTCATACTAAGGTCAGAGCTTGTTTATCATCAGAGAATCCACACAGGAGTGAGACCCTATAAGTGCTTGGACTGTGGGAAAAGTTTCAGATGGAGACCGGTGCTGGTTAATCATCAGAGAATCCACACAGGAGTGAGACCCTATAAGTGCTTGGACTGTGGGAAAAGTTTCAGATGGAGACCGGTGCTGGTTAATCATCAGAGAATCCACACAGGAGTGAGACCCTATAAGTGCTTGGCCTGTGGGAAAAGTTTCACATGGAGACCGGCGCTGGTTAAACATCAGAGAATCCACACAGGAGAGTGACTCTATAAGTGCTTGGACTGTGGGAAAAGTTTCAGACAGAGATCATACCCCATTAAAAATGGGAGAATCCACACAGGATGAACGTGGTGCACTCCCAATGACTGAAGAGGAAGGGTCAATACCAAGAGAGGGAAAATTGCTTTTGTAGTGAGCCAGCCACTCCCAGTCCCTATTCAGGCCCAAATTGTTGGGTTTAAGTTTGCAAATGAATTGTAGCTCTGGAGTTTCTCTCTGAAGTCTGTGTTTGAAGTTTTTTGGTTGAAGGATGGCTACTTTTACATCTGTTACTGAATGTCCAGGGAGAGTGAAATGTCCTGCTACTGGCTTTTGTATGTTACCATTCCTGATGTCATATTTGTGTCCATTTATTCTTTGACATAGAGACTGTCCGGTTTGGCCAATGTACGTTGCAGAGGGGCACTGCTGGCCCATGATGGCATACATCACATTGGTCGATGTGCATGTGAATGTGCCCCTGATGGCGTGGCTGATATGGTTGAGTCCTATGATGGTGTCGCTACAGTAGATATGGGGACAGATTTGGCAATGGGATTTGTTGCAGGGATTGGTTCCTGGGTTAGTGTTTCTGTGGTGTGGTGCTGGTGAGTATTTGCTTCAGATTGGGAGCTGTCTGTAAGCGAGGACTGGCCTGCCTCCCACGGTCTGTGAGAATGAGGAATCGTTTTCCAGGATAGGTTGTAGATCGTTGATGATGCGCTGGAGAGGTTTTAGCTGGGGGCTGTACATGATGGCCAGTGGTGTTCTGTTATTTCCCTTGTTGGGCCTGTCCTGTAGTAGGTGACTTCTGGGTATCCATCTTGCTTTGTCAGTCTGTTTCCTCACTTCCCCAGGTGAGTATTGTAGTTTTAAGAATGCTTGATAAAGATCTTGTAGGTGTTTGTCCCTGCCTGAGGGATTGGAGCAAATGCGGTTATATCTTGGGGCATGGCTGTAGACAATGGATCGTGTGATGTGTCCTGGATGGAAGCTGGAGGCATGTAGGTAAGTATAGAGGTCAGTAGGTTTCCAGTATAGGGTGGTATTTATGTGACCATCACTTATTTGCACTATAGTGTCCAGGATCTCTTGTGTGGACTGGTCCAGGCTGAGGTTGATGCTGGGGTGCAAATTGTTGAAATCCAGGTGGAATTCTTCAAGGGCCTCCTTCCCATGGGTCCATATGATGAAGATGTCATCAATGTAGCGCAAATAGAGGAGGAGGCGCTAGGGGACGAGAGCTGAGGAAGCGTTGTTCTAAGTCAGCCATAAAGATGTTGGCATGCTGTGGGGCCATGCAGGTACCCATAGCAGTCCCGCTGACTTGAAAGTATAAATTGTCCCCAGATCTGAAATGGTTGAGGGTGAGGACAAAGTCACAAAGCTCAGCCACCAGGTGTGCCGTGGCCTCATCAGGGATAATGTTCCTGACAGCTTATAGCCCATCCTCATGTGGAATATTGGTGTAAAGAGCTTCTACATCCATGGTGGCCAGGATGGTGTTTTCAGGAAGCTCACCAATACATTGCAGTTTCCTCAGGAAGTCGGTGGTGTCTTGAAGATAGCTGGGAGTGCTGGTAGCATAGGGTGTGAGGAGAGAGTCCACATTGCCAGATAATCCTGCTGTAAGAGTGCCGATGCCTGAGATGATGGGGCGTCCAGGGTTTCCAGGTTTATGGATCTTGGGTAGCAGATAGAATACCCCTGGTCGGGGCTCTAGGGATGTGTCTGTGTAGATTTGTTCCCGTGCTGTATCAGGGAGTTTCCTCAGCAGTTGGTATAGTTTCTTTTGGTACTCCTCAGTGGGATCAGAGGACAGAGGCCTTTAGAATGTGGTAGAATCGTAGAATCCTAGAATATGAGGGTTGGAAGGGACCTCAGGAGGTCATCTAGTCCAACCCCCTGCTCAAAGCAGGACCAATCCCCAATTAAATCATCCCAGCCAGGGCTTTGTCAAGCCTGACCTTAAAAACTTCTAAGGAAGGAGATTCTACCACCTCCCTAGGTAACGCATTCCAGTGTTTCACCACCCTCCTAGTGAAAAAGTTTTTCCTAATATCCAACTAAACCTTCCCCACTGCAACTAGAGACCATTACTCCTTGTCCTGTCATCTGCTACCACTCAGAATAGTCTAGATCCATCCTCTTTGGAACCACCTTTCAGGTAGTTGAAAGCAGCTATCAAATCTCCCCCCATTCTTCTCTTCTGTAGACTAAATAATCCCAGATCCCTCAGCTTTTCCTCGTAAGTCATGTGTTCCAGTCCCCTAATCATTTTTATTGCCCTCAGCTGGACTCTCTCCAATATTTCCACGTCCTTCTTGTAGTGTGGGGCCCAAAACTGGACACAGTACTTCAGAAGAGGCCTCACCAATGTCGAATACAGGGGAACGATCACGTCCCTCGATCTGCTGGCAATGCCCCTACTTATACATCCCAAAATACCATTGGCCTTCTTGGCTACAAGGGCACACTGTTGACTCATATCCAGCATCTCGTCCACTGTAACCCCTAGGTCCTTTTCTGCAGAACTGCTGCCTAGCCATTCGGTCCCTAGTCTGTAGCAGTGCATTGCATTCTTCCGTCCTAAGTGCAGGACTCTGCACTTGTCCTTGCTGAACCTCATGAGATTTCTTTTGGCCCAATCCTCCAATTTGTCTCGGTCCCTCTGTATCCTATCGCTACCCTCCAGCGTATCTACCACTCCTCCCAGTTTAGTGTCGTCTGCAAACTTGCTGAGGGTGCAATCCACACCATCCTCCAGATCTTTAATGAAGATATTGAAGAAAAACGGCCCCAGGACCGACCCTTGGGGCACTCCGCTTGATACTGTCTGCCAACTAGACATGGAGCCATTGATCACTACCCATTGAGCCCGACAGTCTAGCCAATTTTCTACCCACCTTATAGTGCATTCGTCCAGCCCATATTTCTTTAACTTCCTGACAAGAATACTGTGGGAGACCATGTCAAAAGCTTTGCTAAAGCCAAGGAACACCACGTCCACTGCTTTCTCTTCATCCACAGAACCAGTTGTCTCATCATAGAAGACGATTAGATTAGTCAGGCATGACCTTCCCTTGGTGAATCCATGCTGACTGTTCCTGATCACTTTCCTCTCGTCTCAGTGCTTCAGGATTGATTCCTTGAGGACCTGCTCCATGATTTTTCTGGGGACTGAGGTGAGGCTGACTGGCAGCTATCAAATCCCAGACTACACTTCTACAGTCGGGGATTTGGTAGCTGCTTTCAACTACCTGAGAGGTGATTCCAAAGAGGATGGTTCTAGACTATTCTCAGTGGTAGAAGATGACAGGACAAGGAGTAATGGTCTCAAGTTGCAGTGGGGGAAGTTTAGGTTGGGTAATAGGAAAAACTTTTTCACTAGGAGGGTGGTGAAACACTGGAATGCATTACCTAGGGAGGTGGTAGAATCTCCTTCCTTAGAAGTTTTTAAGGTCAGGCTTGACAAAGCCCTGGCTGGGATGATTTGATTGGGGATTGGTCCTGCTTTGAGCAGGGGGTTGGACTAGATGACCTCCTGAGGTCCCTTCCAACCCTGATATTCTATGATTCTAATGCTCCTATCCTTCCTGTGAAAAAGCCAAAACCGGGCCCAGATGGGCGCCCAGTTTATCGGTTCGTTCAAGATCTGCGTGCGATAAATAGTTATGTTATAACCCCCCACCAAGTGGTCCCTGATCCGAGTACTGTCCTGACACTGATTCCCCAGTCGGCCAGTGGTGTCCTACTGCAGTACCTAGCGGATCGCCCACGCCCCATCGCTTACTATTCCGTACACTTAGACCCGATCATTCGGGGATCGGTCTCCTGTGTGCGGTCCATTGCCGCTGCAGCCCTTATGGTGGAACGGTCACGCCCTATTGTTCTGGGGCACCCTTTGACTGTCTGGGTCCCCCACGAAGTTGAGGTTCTCTTAAACCAGCATACAACGCAAGCGCTCTCTCCACAGTGGGCCCACAAATACGAGCGGATTCTGCTGGATTCAACTATTGGGGTCTCAAGACTCCATCAGGACTTCTAGTTTTCTTGTTACTTGGACTTATATTTGTTGTCCTGTTTTGTGCGTGGTACACGGGAGGATGCAAATACTGGTATGGGTGGCCTGTGGAATCCCCTCTCTATTTTCGAGTTCTGTACATGGATGGGAAGGCAACAGCTTCCTGGATTTAACCCATGCTATAGCACAGGGGGTTAACCGAACGTGGTGTTGGGTCTGTATTCATACCCCCACGTACATAGGTCAGGGAATCCCGTTGGTAAGGGAGCCTATCCCTCTCAACCGAACCCTCCTGGCCGGATTATGGACAGACACTCCATTTAACTGGAGTGTTAAAATCCAAACTTGGTCTATTGATATGGTGGCCCAGGGTAGTTATGCTTTATGTGTGTCATGACGTAAGAATTTTAAAAATACAGTTTTTGTGGGTAACTTTGTAGGGTCCAGTGATACCACCCGCATTAGCTCTGGTGCGGCAAGTCCCCCCAGGTATTCCAGGGCGCCGTGGCCGGTCCCTGAGGGATCAGGCTGGTTCTGGTTGTGCAAGCACACGGCTTATACGGTCCTCCCGGCAGGTTGGTGTGGTCCATGCACCTTAGTACCCGCTGTTACAGTACACCAGACCCTGGGCCAGGGGGAAATTGGGAACCTGGTATGGAGGAACCGAGGAAATGTCCCATCAAATCCTCTCTCTGAACGGCCTACAGGCTTTCACTCCTTTGTTCGTTGGTTTTTGCCCTGGGTGGGGGTGAGTGAATTGGAAAAGGCTACAGCTAATATTTCTGCAGCCTTAGAATTAATGGCAAATGCCACTGCAGACGCCTTGTCTACCCTTCAAATGGAGGTGACTCAGTTATGTCAGACCACACTGCAGAACCCCTTAGCCTTAGACTATCTCCTTGCAAACCAGGGGGGGGGTTGTGCTCTTGTTAACTCAAGCTGTTGTGTCTTTGTGACTCAACACCGCAGGGTGGAAGCCGATATCCGCACCCTTATGCAGCAGGCCACCTCACTTCACCGTGTCACCCTTGACGACACCAGTACCGGATTCCATGAGGCCTGGAGCTGGCTCACCTCCTGGCTGCCAGACTTGGGGGCTTGGGGAAGGCGTATTTTGTACCTCATTCTTATGGCTGTTTCTCTTTTTGTATTACTTTTTTATGCCTACAATGCTGTAGTATGTGCGGGCCGGCAAATTTTAATTTTGCATCGAGGTTATTCTGCCCCGATATAGTTTACTGACGTACATAACAAAAGGAAGGACTGTCAGGGGAAATCAACCTAGTTAGCATATGTGACTCCATTTTGGGTTTCCTGTCGGCCATTAACTAGAAGGGAGCACATGACGTACCAAGGGAGGAGGATCCTTCAGGGTGGACAGCTGGACAGTTTCAAGAGAAGGGAAACAAAGGAGACAGAAACCAGCCGAGGTGCCTGAAATAGCTGCTAATTCAGCGTTTTTGCAGGGGGAAGGTGGCTGCAGGGGATTGGTGATAGATAGGGAGAAGGCCTGTTTATTGGGTTAGGCCTCCCCCCGCCCCAGCCCCGAGGCACACAGGCAGGATGTTTTGCCAACAGTATATAATCTTTGTGTAACCTGTAATCGGGGTCCCGCTCTGCTTAAGAGAACGGTACCACGCTCGAGCGTAATAAACCTACAAACTCTGAGACACTCTGCAGTCTGTCTTTATTTGGTTGCCTCAGCCTAGAAACGAGCTGTACGTGTCCTAACTGGAATAATTCTTAACAGTTGCTGTGAAATACGAAGGGAAGCTGTCGGGATTCCTGTCCCCGTCGCCAGCTCAGAGCTCTGCTTCCCGACTCAGCCTGTGGCTGGCAGGCGTGTGGGAAATGAGAAGACCCTCCCCTTCTCCGTGTGCTGGGGGGACAAAGAGCTCTCACCCTCTCCCAGCCCCTGGAGCCTCCTGGCTGCTCTGAGCAGGGTGCCTGTGGGATTCTGCTACTCTGGCCCTTCACTTTTTTCTTTCTTTGCCATGATTAGTGGGATTGTGGCAGGGGCAGCAGGTGCTGAGTGGGAGACTCTTGTTTCAGATGCCGGTGACCTTCGAGGAGGTGGCTGTGTATTTCACCCAGGGGCAGGGGGCTCTGCTGGACCCCGCTCAGCATCTGATGTGTTCTGACCAGTGTTCCCTCAGGTTTTACGTCCAAGTGCGGAAAGAATTTGGTTCTATGCACCACTATGTGACTCATCATCTCCATATTGGTGCACAGAACAAAATTCATGGGGTGGGGGTGGGGCCGAGGGATTCGGAGTGTGGGAACTGGCTCAGGACTGGGACAGGGATGAGGTGCGGGGGGTGAGGGCTCTGGATTCAGGTGTGGGCTCTGGGGTGGGGCTGGGGATGTGCAGGTTGACGTGTGAGAGGGGGTTCAGGGCTGGGACAGAGGGATGGGGTGCGGAGGGGTGAGTTCTCTGGCTAGGCATGTGGGGGTTGGGACTGGGGATGAGGAGTTTGGGGTTCAGACTGCAGTGGAGAGAGGACTCCCCCAGCCCTCTCTCACCAGAGCAGTTTGGGGCCAGGTCAGAGGCAGCTCTCCCCAGCCACGGCGGCTCCTGTGGTCCTGGGCCGGGCTGAGGGAGGGGTTCCTCTCCCCAGCAGCTCCAGTAGACCTGGGCCAAGCCTGGGGAGGGGCTCCTCTCCCTGCCTGCCTCCACGGCCCTCCATAGCCTGCAGTGCAGCTGGGTAGCCTGCAGGGAACACAGTTGCTGACGCCCGACCTCCCGTTAGCAGAGTGATTGCTAGTCCCTGAGTTGCCCCTTCGGGGCCAGGTTGTCTCATTCCCAGATAGTCTCGCATTGCTCCAGGCCGTGCTGAAAAGCATTTAGTGTTTGTACATTTTATCCCTTCTGGGCCAGAATTAACCAGAAGCTAAAAAGGTGGGAGAAGGGACAGTAAGATGTGGTGTTGTCGCTTCTGTGCTATTTCAGGGCAACGGGGTGAGTGCGAGAGATTCCCTCCTTCCCCTCTCACTGTCACGCTCCTCTCTCCACACAGCAGCCTCTTTCCCAGCCATGGAAAGTTTAACCTGCCTCCGTTCTGTCCCTCCATCTCCCACGGTGTCACATACCACCCTGTCCCCGGCTCTCCATGCTTAGGAGTCACAGCTTTGATGTCTACGATCTTAGTCAGACTTCGGAGGGCTGGAGAAGGAAGTGTCACAGACCTGGAGTTGGCAGGGAAATCTCAATGAACTTCAAAGCACAGTTGGAGCTTCAGATCTTATAGCCCCGTTTCCGTCTATTGTTAAAATTGCTTCCCGGCTTTTTCTAGATTTGGTCCAGATCATTTGTAGATGGGAAGGTTGTTTTCTCTTTCATTCTCTTTCTTTTATGATGATGCTAAAACTTTTGTAACTAATACAGCCGAATAATGAGGCGAGAAGTGAAGCCGGTTTAGCCACTTGAGAATAAAATGGGTAAATTTCTTCCCTGATTTTGAGTCTTAAAGGATTCTCTGAGATTTCCACCAACAGGAAGAAAGGGGTAAACAAAGAAACTTACACTTCATCTGTAGCGCAGTGTGTAGCTCACTTATGCCACGGAGTTCCCTGACCCCATGACCCAGCAAAGACTTTTCAAGTATAAAGGATCCGAGTACAAGAAGCGGGGAAAGGGGTTCTGGCCCCATGTCTACTCAGGGCAGCAAGATCCCTTGAAAGACAACAGGAGCATCATTGAGCTGGGGGAGTGGTCCGAGCTGGAAGGCTTTCCAATGAGCATGGACTGCTGAAAGCTTTTGGGGGAGAGAAATCCTTTTGCTTGTAAGGGTACGTCAACACTGCAAACTTAAGTTGACCTGTATTAGGTTGACTTATAACCACTCCAGTAATGACTGCGGTAGATGATGTCCACACTATCCTCCTTGGGTCGGTGGGGTGTGTCCTCACCAGGAGCACTTCCACTGACCTAGGAGGGGCACTGGGGGGAGCTGAGAGCCCGCTCTGCCAACTCCAGCAGCAGCTCTCTCCCAGGAACGGGGCTGCCCTACAAGCTCTGTGTGAATTGCTCCCCATCTAGGCCCCGTTCCCCACTGGGCTGCCCCCTCCACTCCCTCTTTCCCATAAAGAGCGAGGGAGGCCACCTGGAGCTGCTCCCTCCCCTGCACCATTCCCCTCCCAGTTTGACACCAGACCATAAATAACTACTCTGAGAGCAGTCTTTAGTTGTGCACCCACTTTACAGTAATTTCATCTCGACCAGTGAATTCTTCCCTGCTGGTCAGAACTGAGTCTAACCCACCTGCCCCCTGGTTCCTTCCTCCACCATCGGAAAGCAGAACTTGTCCCTGACGCGTTCCCAGCACTTCTGGCACAGTGGGTGCTGTTACGGTGGCCACGTACCCGGTTTTCAACCATGAAGTCCAGTGGAAAAGGGGACCTGACAGTGTCCGATCACATCTACTGACCGGACAGCCAAAGTCGAGTTACTGCGGGTGGGGAGGCACTGGGTCATCACTCCCATCAGAGCCGACTCAGCCGGGGCTGCCTCCTACCTGCGCTGGGCAGCTGCAGCTCCCAGCCCCAGCTCCACAGACAAGCCCTTCCTGACTTAGGCAGGGAAGGGGGAAAGAGAAGTGGAGGGTGGGTAGACCTTAGAGGAAGAGGTGGAGTCAGAGCAGCGCCTTGGAGGGAAGAGGTGGGGCAGGGATGGGACCTTGGGGGGAAGATGCGGGGCAGGGGAGGTTGCAGCACTCCTACTTGAGTGTCCATTTTTAAAAAATTACCAAATTGGCAACCCCAGTCGCTAGCTGAGAGGTTGAGAAAATTTTTAGCAAACATAGAAATACCCTTTTTCACAGCAGCGGATTTACTAACTACCAATAAATAAACTATGATTTTCATGTTTATAGGAGTAAGGGGGTTGTTGGCCCCTTACTGAAAATTAATGGGTTGGCCATTCGTTAGGCCTTCTCCGAACACCAAAAGAAAGGGGAAGGGCCAATGAGAAATGAAGACCCTGAGACTGACGGGGGCGGTGGCGGGGGGGGGGCAATGCTGTAGGTCAGCCTGATTGACAGGGCAGGCAGGCCAATGAGGGAGTCAGCATCCGGGGTCCTCTCCTTTGTGTCAGCTGGAGCTGGCTGGGCTACAGCAGAGCAGGAGGGGCTAAGGAGAGAGATATTACTTGCTGTTTAATACATTTGTTCTTAACTCTATGCAATGATGAAGGAAGCATCCAGAGTGTAGAGAGCACCCCACAATGGGGACAGCTGTCCTGAGTGATCACAAGACTGGGGGTCGAGCACCTCAGAAGCCCTGGGCCCAGCCTTGGGGTTACGGGGGTCAAGAGTGGAAGCGGGCGGGCAGGGGTCCTCGAGGTCATGCACGCCTCTGGGTAAAGGACTCAGATCCTTTTGCTAGCCAGTTCCTCTGGGGCTCGGTAGGAGCCAGAAAAGTTCCCCACACTAGGAGGAGTGTCCCCCCTCTTACCTCTGTGCATATTGATTGGTTTCTAGAAAAGTTGATTAGGATTATAGGGGAAAGTGTCGAGCGGGCACCAGCGAGAGTTGCTGGCCACACTCTGAGACCACCAAATTTGGTCGTGAAAACCCCTGGGCAAGATGCTCATGATGGTCCCTTGTGCCTTGGAGCCTGTGAGTGTAACAGGAGCCGGACACAGGGATGCTGTTCCTAGTTGAGTTGATCGCTAGGACCCAGGAGCGGCTGGGGGGCGGCTCTGGGGGGAGCGATCGCGGGGCTCAGGCCCGGCCCAGGAAGTGACTCGCAGCCGCTGCGGGGACTCTGGCTCCCAGGCTCCCGGTGAGATCCCCGAGCCCCGGCGGCTGGTGCTGGGAGCCCGGAGCCCGGGCTGCAGCCGGGAGAGGGGAACCTCCAGCCGGGCCCTGCCCGCTGCTCCCCGGGATCCTCTCCCAGGGCAGAGCCCCCAGCCCGGCCAGGGCCCCTTCCCGGCCCGGCCCCTGCCCCAGGGGGGCCCCGCTCGGAGGGAAGGTGAGAGAGACCCGCCCCCCCCCTTGCTGCGGGCCCCCCGGTCACATCTGGGCTGCAGGGGGAGGAGGATAAAGAGGGGCAGGAGGCGGGTGCGGGGGATGCCGGGGGCAGGCTGGGATGGGGACAGGGGTGCACTGGAGGGAAGATGGGGCAATGGAGGAGGATCGGGGGACTGTGGGGCTGAGGGGAGCGAGGTCAGGAATGGGGGAAGATGTGAGTGGGGGGTACTGCGAGGGAAAGGAGGGGTGTGGGGAGCGGGGCGAGATGCCAAGGCAGCTTCTCCGCCCCATGGGAGACGAGGTGGGAGGGGCGGAGAGAAGCTCTTCTCAGCTTTCAGAATAACAGCCGTGTTAGTCTGTAAAGCTGATGGTCAAATAAATTGGTTAGTCTCTAAGGTGCCACAAGTCCTCCTTTTCATCTCAGCTTTGGGAGTGATCAGGGGACTAAGCCCTCAGGGTGCAGAAGCTACAAGGAAAAAACCCAGCCCCAACCCCCCCACACACACTCGCAGACCTGGTTCTCAGTTATTGTCAGATACCCCTGTGGTGGTGGGGTCTGTGTGCCCTGAGTGTTGGGGGCTGCCCAGGGCTGTGGTCTGATTTCCCTGTAGGGTTTAGATCTCAGCCACACCAGAGTCAGACCGGAGTCACTGCTGGCTCAGGCAGCGGGGCGCGCGGATGGGCCAATGGGATCAGCCTCTTCCTGCCTATCCCTGGGGGCTGCCGGGGGAGTCCAGGGCAGCTCAATCTTCAGGTGATGCCACCAGAGGGCTCCAGGTATTGTTAAGGCAGAGGGGTTTACACTGCATTGGGGGGAAATCTCCCAAAGTGGCCCTTTTGGTTCTTTCCTTTTTTTAGCATTTGGCTCAGAGATGCTGTTACTGGGAGGGTCTGAAGAGTCTGGGGGGAATCGGGGTGTGACAGGACAGAAGGCCCTTTTGTAACCTCTCTCTCGCCCCAACAGGCTGAGGAATCAGGTTCACGTTTCACCAAAGATCGGCCAGTCTTCCAGGGGACAGAGAAGGGAAATGGATGTGTTGGAGCCAGCTCAGGTAGGGGATTTTCAGGGAGCCGCTGGGTGGGGGAGGTAGGAGACAGGGTTTGATAAACCTACTGATTTACTAAGTAGGCCCATTGTGGCAGGGAAAGGGGGAGGGGACATTCCCCCATTTCTCAGGCAGGATATAACCACCTCGGCAGGGCTGGGAACATTTTCCAGGCTCCCAGTGCTGGAGCCTGACCCCACTTGCCCGGGGCTGCTGTGAAATACGAAGGGAAGCTGTCGGGATTCCTGTCCCTGTCCCCGGCTCAGAGCTCTGCTTCCTGTCCCAGTCTGTGGCTGGCAGGCGTGTGGGAAATGAGACGATCCTGGCGTGCTCCGTGTGCTGGGGCGGACAGGGAGCTCTCACCTTCTCCACCCCCTGAAGCCTCCTGGCTGCTCTGAGCAGGGTGGGGGTGGGATTCTGCTACTCTGGCCCTCCCACAGTTTCACGTTTTTTTTTCCTTTCCCATGAGTAGTGGGATTGTGGCTGGGGCAGCAGGTGCTGAGTGGGGGACTCTTGGTGTTTCAGATGCCGGTGACCTTCGAGGAGGTGGCTATTTATTTCACCCAGAGGCAGGGGGCTCTGCTGGACCCCGCTCAGAGAGCCCTCTACAGGGACGTCATGCAGGAGAACTACGAGACGGTGACCTCGCTGGGTAAGGGATTCCCATCCCCTCAGTTATTAGAAGCTGTGGGGTCTGCGCGACTTAATGTGGTCAGGTTCTTCCCTGGTCAGTTAGAGCAGAGGCGAATGGGTTCCATAATGTACAGCTGCCTCGTGAGAAATACATGCATTTCGGTGCCCTCTCCGCTGGGACATGGGAGTCAAAACCCAATGGACAAGCTAAGCCATCCCCACCCCTCCAGCTTTCAAAGGGGCATAAATCCGCATTGTTTTGTCTGTGTTGTTTCTTGGCTGCACATACAATCTCTGTTCATCTCCCTCCTTGGGAATAGCTCCAGGCATGGGGAGGGCTCTGGACTCTGCAGGTTTAGAAAGAGGCAGAGGCTGAAGTGGAGACCTGTGTGTGAGTCAGCAAGGCCCCCAGAGCGCACAGATCCTGGGAAGGCCTAGTGAGGGTGTAGTAATAATTCAAGTCACCTCCCCAGACAACGTCCTCTGCGCAAGGGGGCTCAGTGACCCTGTTCCCATCCTCTTGGAATCCACCTTCCTCCAGCAGAGCACAGGGACAGGTTCCACTCACGCAATGTCCTTTGTGACAAATCCTCCATCAATGCTCCATGCACCCTGATCCGGACTCATTTCACCTTCTGCACAGGTTTTCCCATTCCCAAACCTGAGCTTATCGCCCGGCTGGAACGAGGGGAAGAGCTGTGGGTGTCCGATCTCCAGGATTTCAAGGACAGAAGGCTTCGGAGATGCACCAGCACAGGTGAGGCCTGACAGAGAAACCATCTGGGGAATGAAGGAAAAAGTTGAGAATCCCAAAATATGATGTGAGTAACGCCCTCAGTTCTTCTTCATCTCACCGAGAGCAGGGCTATGGTCAGCAGATATGCTCATGCCATTCCACACTTCCCGTCTCTCCTTCCTTGTAAGTGTTAGGGTGGGATGTGCAGGCAGAATGCAATTGCTCAGTCTTTGTGTTGGCTTTTCCCTCAGTGCTATTCCTCTTTCTCCCCAGCACAATGACTCCTCTCTGGATTGTGTCTTTCCCAGCAGGTGCTGAGCGAGGGAGTGAGAAGAAGGAGGGGAATCATCATGAGGCAGCTCCTGGGGAAGTGGAACCACAGGGGACCTTTTTGGGAAGAGCTGAAGGGAATTTTTCTCATTGCTGGAATCAGGGAGAAGCCTGGGGAAATTGGCACGGGTCAGAGAGGCTTCTGATAAACCAACCCAGGAAGAAAGTAGATGAATCTATTAATGGTGGGGGAGGAGACGAGAATCCCAGAGAGCAGCAGACAAATCCCAAGGAAGAGACACCCTGGCATTGCCTTGCGTGTGGGAAAGGATTCATTGTGAGATCACAACTTGTTACACATCAGTCAGTCCATACGGGAGAGAAACCATTTCAATGCTTTGACAGTGGGGAAAGCTTCAATAAGCGCACAGATCTTAATAACCATGGGAGAAGCCACTCTGTAGACAAGCCCATTCAATGCGTTGAATGCGGGAAATGTTTCAGTTCAAAGTCAGCACTAAATTCACAGGAGAAAAGCCACACAGGAGAGAGACCCCACAAGTGCTTGGACTGTGGGAAAAGTTTCAAGCAGAAATCAGTCCTTGTTAGTCATCAGGCAATCCACACAGGAGAGAGACCCCACAAGTGCTTGGACTGTGGGAAAAGTTTCATACGAAGGTCAACCCTTGTTCAACATCAGGTAATCCACACAGGAAAGAGACGCCATAAGTGCTTGGAGTGTGGGAAAAGTTTCACATGGAGGTCAGACCTTGTTATTCATGAGGCAATCCACACAGGAGAGAGACCCCATAAATGCTTGGATTGTGGGAAAAGTTTCATAAAGAGGTCACACCTTGCTAAACATAAGGCAATCCACACAGGAGAGAGACCCCATAAATGCTTGGATTGTGGGAAAAGTTTCATACACAGGTCAGACATTGTTAGACATCAGGCAGTCCACACAGGAGCAAGACCCCACAAGTGCTTGCACTGTGGGAAAAGTTTCAGGCGGAAATCAGACATTGTAACTCATCAGGCAATCCACACAGGAGAGAGACCCCACAAGTGCTTGGACTGTGGGAAAAGTTTCACAGCGAGGTCAAACCTTCTTAAACATAAAACAATTCACAAAGGAGAAAGATCCCATAAGTGCTTGGACTGTGTGAAAAGTTTCACTTCGAGATCGGCCCTTGTTTATCATCAGAAAAGCCACACAGGAGAGAGACCCCACAAGTGCTTTGACTGTGGGAAAAGTTTCAAGCTGAAATCAGGCCTTGTTAGTCATCAGGCAATCCACACAGGAGAGAGACCCCACAAGTGCTTGGACTGTGGGAAAAGTTTCAAGCAGAGGTCAGTACTTGTAAAACATCGGGCAGTCCACACAGGAGAGAGACCCCACAAGTGCTTTGATTGTGGGAAACGTTTCAAGCAGAGGTCACACCTTGTTAAACATCAGGCAATCCACACAGGAGAAAGACCCCACAAGTGCTTGGACTGTGGGAAAAGTTTCAGATGGAGGTCAGACCTTGTTATTCATCAGGCAATCCACACAGGAGCAAGACCCCACAAGTGCTTGCACTGTGGGAAAAGTTTCAAGCGGAAATCAGGCCTTGTTAGTCATCAGGCAATCCACACAGGAGAGAGACCCCATAAATGCTTGGACTGTGGGAAAAGTTTCACAGAGAGGTCAACCCTTGTTAAACATCGGGCAATCCACACAGGAGAAAGACCCCACAAGTGCTTGGACTGTGGGAAAAGTTTCACTTGGAAATCAGCCCTTGGTAATCATCAGAAAATCCATACAGGAGAGAGACCCCATAAATGCTTGGAGTGTGGGAAAAGTTTCACAGAGAGGTCAACCCTTGTTAAACATCAGGCAATCCACACAGGAGAAAGATCCCATAAGTGCTTGGACTGTGGGAAAAGTTTCAAGCGGAAGTCATACTTTGTTAATCATCAGGCAATCCACACAAGAGGAAGACCCCATAAGTGCTTGGACTGTGGGAAAAGTTTCACATGGCGGTCACACCTTGTTAATCATCAGGCAATCCACACAGGAGAAAGACCCCACAAGTGCTTGGACTGTGGGAAAAGTTTCACTTGGAAATCAGCCCTTGGTTATCATCAGAAAATCCATACAGGAGAGAGACCCCACAAGTGCTTGGACTGTGGGAAAAGTTTCATACGGACGTCAGATCTCATTAAACATGGAAGAATCCACACAAGATGTAAACTTCTGTGACACATGGCAAGAAAGGGTTAAGCAGCTTGTATGTGATTGACTCAGATTCAACTTTTAGAGAGAGATTTTAAAAGTGTTTCCACCTTCATGAAGCTAGAGTTTGAAATGTAAACATTTTAAAGACTTGGAAGAGGCGTAACTGTAGTGGTCTATGTTTAGCTGTATCTTTTTAGAGGTTAATAATTTATGCAAAGGGTTCCTGTATTCTGCTAATTCAGTGATTATACCCATCGCCCCTGTCACCTGCCCAATTCCAGCTCCCTCTCCTTGAAATCACTGGGGTTAGGGGCTGAAGGATGGAGGGAATGTTTATAGCTGAAATTACCGAAATGTGTTTTGGAAGGTGGCCATATATGTGCTTGTGAGGGCGGGGTGTAAATGACCACACACACAAAGAAGGTGGGGCCAATGAAACACATTTGAGAACCACTGGTCTACACTCTTATGGTCACCACGACTTCAAAAGGATAAATCTTCTCCAAAGTATGTCTTGTGAAGTATCATAGGAAAAGTTATCATGTGCTGAATATTATTGTCCTGTTAAAATGTGTCTATCAGCGCTCTCCATGGAGCTCTGAGAGTTTGCTGTATGTTTGTTACATGCTGGAAGGCTGGAAAACACCCAAGGACTAGCTCTTCAGAGACAATAGTACCTGCAGACCAGCTAGGTGCTAAGTGGCCCTTAATTGCTTAGCTGGCCATTCACCAGCTGTGGAGCTGTGAACAGGAGAGTTACAATTCACCAGAAGGACGGCTGGACGCTCACTTTGGCCACAGACTGATTGTTGCCTGCCCCCTGGCTGGAGCTTGAACCTCAAAGAAGAGAATGGTATCGAAGCAGAAGGGAGAATTGCCTCCATTTTCACCTCTCCTCTCCCATCTTTACAGAAGTCAAGGATATGCCTTGAAAGGCCACAGGGGCTTTGGACTGGGGAGGACGCACCAAGGTGGGAAGGAAATCTGTCCTGGGTACTAACAACTAACTAGTTTTGACCTTTCACATCTTTCTCCCTTGTGATCCCTGAAAACCTCCTTGTTTCAGTTAATAAACTGATTTTAGTGTTTTGTCTGGAGCTGTGTGTTTTCCTTGAAGTGTTTGGGGGATTTGACTTGAGAGAACAAGGC
The DNA here is from genome assembly GCF_965152275.1 of Natator depressus. NCBI lineage: Eukaryota > Metazoa > Chordata > Testudines > Cheloniidae > Natator > Natator depressus. The sequence goes on from NC_134247.1 coordinate 41,729,029, forward strand.
TGTGGCCTAATCCGACCCCTTTGTGGGGCGGGGGGGGGGGGGGGGATGACCCACTAATTATTGAGTTTGTCCAGCACAGTGAACAGACTGAGCAGTCCAAGATGCAGATTCCCGGGGTGCAAGGCTGGGAGTAGAAAAGTGGCTGATGTTGCTCAGTAAATTCATGAGTGTCTGGCTAGTCACACTCAGTACAGTGCAGCCAGGAGTGAGTTTGAATGCTAGTGGCTGTGTGTGAGCAGAGCGTGGAGGGGTTTGTTGTTCACACAGTGATGCAGCAGGGTGGATTTGATTTAAATCATGATTTAAATCACTAGTCTGGAAGACTCGATTTTATCATGGTATTCTACAGAAAAGTGCATTCTTGGTTTTTATAATCTTAATAGATCATAGAATCCTAGAATATCAGGGTTGGAAGGGACCTCATGAGGTCATCTAGTCCAACCCCCTGCTCAAAGCAGAACCGATCCCCAATTAAATCGTCCCAGCCAGGGCTTTGTCAAGCCTGACCTTAAAAACTTCTAAGGAAGGAGATTCCACCACCTCCCTAGGTAACGCATTCCAGTGTTTCACCACCCTCCTAGTGAAAAAGTTTTTCCTAATATCCAACCTAAACCTCCCCCACTGCAACTTGAGACCATTACTCCTTGTCCTGTCATCCGCTACCACTGAGAATAGTCTAGATCCATCCTCTTTGGAACCACCTTTCAGGGAGTTGAAAGCAGCTATCAAATCTCCCCTCATTCTTCTCTTCCGTAGACTAAATAATCCCAGATCCCTCAGCCTCTCCTCGTAAGTCATGTGTTCCAGTCCCCTAATCATTTTTGTTCCCCTCCGCTGAACTCTCTCCAATATTTCCACATCCTTCTTGTAGTGTGGGGCCCAAAACTGGACACAGTACTCCATATGAGGCCTCACCAATGTCAAATAGAGGGGAACGATCACGTCCGTCGATCTGTTGGCAATGCCCCTACTTATACATCCCAAAATGCCATTGGCCTTCTTGGCTACAAGGGCACACTGTTGACTCATATCCAGCTTCTCGTCCACTGTAACCCCTAGGTCCTTTTCTGCAGAACTGCTGCCTAGCCATTCGGTCCCTAGTCTGTAGCGGTGCATTGCATTCTTCCGTCCTAAGTGCAGGACTCTGCACTTGTCCTTGCTGAACCTCATGAGATTTCTTTTGGCCCAATCCTCCAATTTGTTTAGGTCCCTCTGTATCCTATCGCTACCCTCCAGCGTATCTACCACTCCTCCCAGTTTAGTGTCGTCTGCAAACTTGCTGAGGGTGCAGTCCACACCATCCTCCAGATCATTAATGAAGATATTGAACAAAACTGGCCCCAGGACCGACTCTTGGGGCACTCCGCTTGAGACTGGCTGCCAACTAGACATGGAGCCATTGATCACTACTCGTTGAGCCCAACAATCTAGCCAATTTTCTACCCACCTTATAGTGCATTCGTCCAGCCCATACTTCTTTAACTTGCTGACAAGAAGACTGTGGGAGACAGTGTCAAAAGCTTTACTAAAGCCAAGGAACACCATGTCCACTGCGTTCCCTTCATCCACAGAACCAGTTATCTCGTCATAGGAAAGTTGTAGGAAAGGTGCCTGGCAGCCTCCTGTTCATAATTGTTAGGGGAAATTAACCTAGTTAGCATATGTGACTCCATTTTGGGTTTCCTCTCGGCCATTAACTAGAAGCGAGCACACCACGTACCAAGGAAGGAAGGAAGGATCCTTCAGGGTGGACAGCTGGACAGTTTCAAGATAAGGGAAACAAAGGAGACAGGAACCAGCCGACATGTCTGAAATAGCTGCTAATTCAGCGTTTTTGCAGGGGGAAGGTGGCTGCAGGGGATTGGTGATAGATAAGGAGAAGGCCTGTTTATTGGTTTAGGCCCCCCCAGGCACACAGGGAGGATGTTTTGCCAACAGCATAGAATCTTTGTGTAACCTGTAATCGGGGTCCCGCTCTGCTTAACGGAGCGGTGCCACGCTCGAGCGTAATAAACCTACAAACTTTAAGACACTCAGCCGTCTGTCTTTAGTTGGTTGCCTCAGCCTAGAAACGAACTGTACATGTCCTAACTGGAATAATTCGTAACAGTTTGGGACTCTAGGCTCGCCCTCGTAAGCGAAGCCGCACTCCTTCCCTCGGACAACTCCAGCCAGCACCGGGTGAGTTCACCTTCCAGAACTCGGAGGAACGGGTTTATGGGCTGTCGTTTAGGCGATAGGCTGGCATCTTAGGCGTTCTTTTGGTAGCCCTGGAATGGGCTCTGGGCAGAGTGTGAGCAGGGGAACCCCTTTGGCTGAGATTCTCGGGAATTGGAAAAATATTTCTGGCACCCATGGGTTAGGTGAAAGGAGAGCTGTAATTTTGTGTAAAGTCGAGTGGCCAGCGCTGACTATTTAGACGCCCTTTGGATGGCCACCCGACGGAACTTTTGCACAGGATGAATTAACCTGCCTTAGACAACAGCTGGAGGACAAGCATCCAGCTCAAATGGATTATTGGTATGTATGGGATAATTGGGCATACGCCTGAGATAAGGGCGCCCCTCGACTTTGTGCTCTGGTACCAGATCTAAGGTTTGCATGCTGCTTGCAGGTTCCGCTCCGCCCTATGCTGCTTTCCCTCCTCCATCTCTTCCCGCTACTCCTCCTCCTGTTGCCCCTCTATACCCGTCTCTAACCCTACCCCCTGTTGCGCTTCAAGCACCCGATACAACAGCCCGTTGCGACGAGCAATGACCGTGTCACTATGGTCACGGTCCACCGCCCTTTTGGGTCACCTGGCAGTCCCAGATGCCGAGGTTGCGCGACGATCCGGAAAGAGTCCTACAGACTATCTGTTCAGTCTTTACGGCGTTTAACCCTAACTGGGCAGACGTCCAGGCTATTTTGCAAACCCTATTTACCCCTGACGAGAAGTATTCTATTCTAGACGCCAATCGGCGTTGGGCGGGGGACGCTGAGAATCGCACCCCTTGGCCCGAAGCCAATCCAGGTTGGGATCCTAAGGACCTCAATGGCCGGGCCAGCCTCTCAGCTGCCCGGGAAGGGCTCCTGGAGAGCATCCGTAGGGCGGGTAGTAAGACGGCAAATTGGTCAAAAATTAGAGAGTGCCAGCAAGACCTAAATGAGCATCCGTCTGCATGTTTGGCCCGCTTGTTTAAGCAGGTTAGAATGTATGGGGGAGGGGTGGAGCCAGAAGCCGAGGTTAGCCGCATGATGATGGTCTCTTACTTTGTCGATCAAGCGGCGCCAGACATAAAGAAGTATTTAACTAAACATGTTCCCGATTGGCCAGGGAAAGCCCTAAGCGAAGTAGTTCGCCTGGCCACTTTTGTGTTTAATGGTAGGGACGAGGAGAAAGCTAAGGAAAAACGTAAGCAAAACAAGGAGGAAGTAAGTATGTTGGCAGCCGCATTGCAGGTTCCCTGGGGGAATCAGCACTGGCAGGGACACGGGAATACAAGGGGGAGGGGACGCGGACATGGGACAGGACGGGGAGGAGGCTGTGGTGGGACAAGGAACGGGAACTGTAATTATTGTAAGCAACCGGGGCACTGGAAGAGGGAATACCCCCTGCTTCCACGAGGGGCTCCTTGGCAGGATCAGCCGGCGACCGGTTCCTCCTTTCCCCCTAACGCTCCCCAGGACTTCGCTAATCCCCAGTGACTAGAGGCAGAGATTTTGGGAGCCGTGGGAGAGTTGGAATGGGATCTTGGATTGCAGTCGCAAATTTACTTGAAAATTGGGGAACGGTTTGTACCCTTTTTGGTGGATACCGGAGCCACCCTTTCCGCTTTAACTTTTGTTCCGGGCTCTCTTTCTAATACCAAGGTCTGGGTGCAGGATATTGAGGGCAACCCGTGCCAGGCTCCCCTATCCTGCCCCGTCCCTGTGGAGCTGGGTTCTTTAAAGTTGTCACGCAGATTTGTTGTTCTGCCAGAAGACCCCGCTAACCTTGGGTGGGACATGCTTAGCAAGCTGGGAGCCCACATATATTGTGCCCCCGAGGGGCTTCACATGTCCATCCCGGACTCGGCAGTTGCTTCTTTTATGGCCTCGGTTACCCCGATTCCCGATCTCCCCACAGAATTGTCCAGCGTCCCACCCAATTTGTGGAGCGTGAGTTCCACCGACGTGGGCCTCCTTAAATCAGCCACTCCAGTCAGTCTGCAGGTGAGGGATGGGCCGCCTCCCTCCGTAAAAGAATATCCCTTGCCGAAGGAGGCGGAGGAAGGTATTTCCCTTCTTATCTCTAGCTACTTAACCCAGGAGGTCTTGGTTCCATGCAGTTCTCCTTGTAATGCTCCTATCCTTCCTGTGAAAAAGCCAAAACCGGGCCCGGATGGGTGCCCAATTTATAGGTTCGTTCAAAATCTGCGTGCGATAAATAGTTATGTTATAACCCCCCCATGCAGTGGTCCCCGATCTGAGTACTATCCTGACACTGATTCCCCAGTCGGCCAGTGGTATCCTATTGCAGTACCTAGGAGATTGCCCACGCCCCATCGCTTACTATTCTGTACACTTAGACCCGATCATTCGGGGATCGGTCTCCTGTGTGCGGTCCATTGCCTCTGCAGCCCTTATGGTGGAACGGTCACGCCCTATTGTTCTGGGGCACCCTTTGACTGTCTGGGTCCCCCACGAAGTTGAGGTTCTCTTAAAACAGCACACAACGCAAGCACTGTCTCCGCAGCGGGCCCACAAATACGAGCGGATTCTGCTGGCCACTGACGACATCACCCTTCGCCGCTGCAACGTCCTCAACCCCGCGATGCTGACACCCCTTCCGGAGGATGGCACGCCTCACCATGTATGTGTGGACGTCGGCGGTGAGAGCAGTAAGCCTCGCCCGGATTTACACGACCTCCCTCTGAAAAACCCGGACCTGTCTCTTTTTACCGATGGCCCCTCCTTCTATTTGGAGGGCCAGCGGGTGTCCGGCGATTCCGTCACTACTCAGACAAGCGTTGTAGAAGCAGCCCTCCTTCCATCTTCCTTTAGTGCTCAGGGCGCAGAATTGCACGCTCTTACTAGAGCTTGCTTGTTGTCTGTTGTGAAATCTGTTACCGTTTATACAGACTCTAGATATGCCTTCGGGGTTTGCCATGCTACGGGCCAGCTCTGGAAACAGCGAGGCTTTCTAAGATCCTCAGGCACTAAGATTGCAAACGGCCCTTTATTCTCTGCACTTTGGGGCACCATTCAAGGTCCTCTTGAACTGGCTGTTGTCCACTGTTAGGCTCACCAGCAGTCTGAGAATCCTGTCTCTCAAGGTAATGCCTTGGCTGATGCAGCCGCAAAGACCGCTGCCCTTCAGCCCCTCCCGGTGTCAGCAACTCTTCTTCTGGAGGCGTCCTTCCCGCTGACGGACTGGATGCGCTTGTATGCTGATGTGCCGCCTGACGAGCTCCAGGACTGGAAACGCTGGGAAGGCTCTGAAGGCATCAATAAGGTTTGGCGAATCGGGAACAAACCTGTTCTCCCCGTCGCTATCTGCTCTCGGCCACCCGCTATTTTCATTCTTTGGGACATGCCAGCATTCAGGCCACAGCAGCTGCTATTCTTAAATGTTGGACAGCGCCTCATGTCTATCCGGCGGTGAAGCGAGTTCTTGGCTCCTGCTCTACTTGCCTGGCCTTCTCTGCTCGGTCTCGGCTCGATGCCTACACTGGGGGGGGGAGACCTTGGGCTAACTTCCCATTTCAGCGATTACAGATGGACTATGCAGAAATGCCTAAAAGCTCGGGGTTTCGCCACCAAGCAGATGCCAGATCTGTGGTAAAATTTCTACTTGAAGACATGGTGCCCAGATTTGGAGTCCCTGAAGTCATCGACTCAGACCGAGGATCACACTTCACTGCAAAGATTTTAGAGGAGCTGTGCTTGGGGATTGCGCGACAACTCCACACCCCTTACCACCCCCAGTCGGCAGGGCAGGTGGAGCGCATGAATCGAACCCTGAAGGCGATGGTAGCAAAGTTTTGCAAAGAGACTGGACTGAAGTGGCCAGAGGTTTTGCCCATAATCCTGTGGCACGTAAGGCGGGCCCCACGCATGCCCCTGGGCTTGTCCCCGTTCGAGGTATTGTTTGGGAGGCCGGCTTTGGTTCCGGGAACCTATGTTCCCGCTCACACTAGCCTCTTGGATGGAGATGAGACCTTGGCCAGGTATGTAGCCAGATTACAAATAGAGCTCAATAACAACCAGTCTGTGGCTCAATTGTTTCAAACCGCGCCATTGGGGTTACAGGTTCATCCCTTCAAACCAGGGGATTGGGTGGTGGTAAAAAAATTCCCCCGTACAGACCCCTTGGAACCCCGCTGGGAGGGGCCGTACCAGGTTCTGTTATGTACTTATTCTGCTTTAACAGTTGCAGGTAGAAGTTCCTGGATCCATCACAGCTACGCTAAGTTGGCGCAGGGACCCCCGCCTGGGCCCGACGAGCTCTCTGACGAGCCGCCCCGCGAATGAACACCACTGGCAGTCCCTGGGCTGAACTCCCCAACTACTGGGATCTCGAGACTCCATCAGGACTGCTTGTTTACTTGTTACTTGGACTTATATTTGTTGTCCTGTTTTGTGCGTGGTACACGGGAGGATGCAAATACTGGTATGGGTGGCCTGTGGAATCCCCTCTCTATTCTCGAGTTCATTACATGGATGGGAAGGCAACAGCTTCCTGGATTTAACCCATGCTATAGCACAGGGGGTTAACCGAACGCGGTGTTGGGTCTGTATTCATACCCCCACGTACATAGGTCAGGGAATCCCGTTGGTAAGGGAGCCTATCCCTCTCAACCGAACCCTCCTGGCCGGATTATGGACAAACACTCCATTTAACTGGAATGTTACAATCCAAACTTGGTCTGTTGATATGGTGGAATGAATTTGGTTCTACGCACCAGTATGTGACACATCATCTCCATATTGGTGCACAGAACAAAATTCATGGGGTGGGGGTGGGGCCGAGGGATTCGGAGTGTGGGAACTGGGACAGGGATGAGGTGCAGGGGGTGAGGGCTCTGGATTCAGGTGCAGGCTCTGGGGTGGGGCTGGGGATGTGGAGGTTGACGTGTGAGAGGGGGTTCAGGGCTGGGACAGAGGGATGGGGTGCGGAGGGGTGAGTGCTCTGGCTAGGCATGTGGGGGTTGGGAGTGGGGATGAGGGGTTTGGGATTCAGACTGCAGTGGAGAGAGGACTCCCCCAGCCCTCTCTCACCAGAGCAGTTTGGGGCCAGGTCAGAGGCAGCTTTCCCCAGCCACGGCGGCTCCTGTGGTCCTGGGCCGGGCTGAGGGAGGGGTTCCTCTCCCAGCAGCTCCAGTGGACCTGGGCCAAGCCTGGGGAGGGGTTCCTCTCCCTGCCTGCCTCCACGGCCCTCCATAGCCTGCAGTGCAGCTGCGTAGCCTGCCGGGAACACAGTTTCTGACCCCCGACCTCCCGTTAGCAGAGTGATTGCTAGTCCCTGAGTTCCCCCTTCGGGGCCAGGTTGTCTCATTCCCAGATAGTCTCGCATTGCTCCAGGCCGTGCTGAAAAGCATTTAGTGTTTGTACATTTTATCCCTTCTGGGCCAGAATTAACCAGATGCTAAAAAGGTGGGAGAAGGGACAGTAAAATGTGGTGTTTTCGCTTCTGTGCTATTTCTCGGCAATGGGGTGAGTGCGAGAGATTCCCTCCTTCCCCTCTTACTGTCACGCTGCTCTCTCCACACAGGAGCCTCTGCCCCAGCCATGGAAAGTTTAACCTGCCTCCGTTCTATCCCTCCATCTCCCACGGTGTCACGTACCACCCTGTCCCTGGCTCTCCATGCTTAGGAGTCACAGCTTTGATGTCTATGATCTTAGTCAGACTCCGGAGGGCTGGAGAAGGAAGTGTCACAGACCTGGAGTTGGCAGGGAAATCTCAATGAACTTCAAAACACAGTTGGACTTTCAGATCTTATAGCCCCATTTCCATCTATTGGTAAAATTGCTTCCCGGCTTTTTCTAGGTTTGGTCCAGATCATTTGTAGATGGGAAGGTTGTTTTCTCTTTCGTTCTCTTTCTTTTATGACGATGCTAAAACTTTTGTAACTAATACAGCCGAATAATGAGGCGAGAAGTGAAGCCGGTATAGCCACTGGAGAGGAAAATGGGTAAATTTCTTCCCCTGATTTTGAGTCTTAAAGGATTCTCTGAGATTTCCACCAACAGGAAGAAAGGGGTAAACAAAGAAACTTACACTTCATCTGTAGCGCAGTGTGCAGCTCACTTATGCCACGGAGTTCCCTGACCCCATGACCCAGCAAAGACTTTTCAAGTATAAAGGATCCGAGTACAAGAAGCGGGGAAAGGGGTTCTGGCCCCATCTCTACTCAGGGCAGCAAGATCCCTTGAAAGACAACAGGAGCATCATTGAGCTGGGGGAGTGGTCCGAGCTGGAAGGCTTTCCAATGAGCATGGACTGCTGAAAGCTTTTGGGGGAGAGAAATCCTTTTGCTTGTAAGAGTACGTCAACACTGCAAACCTAAGCTGACCTGTATTAGGTTGACTTATAACCACTCCAGTAATGACTGCAGTAGATGATGTCCACACTATCCTCCTTGGGTCGGTGGGGCGCGTCCTCACCAGGAGCACTTCCACCGACCTAGGAGGGGCACTGGGGGGAGCTGAGAGCCCGCTCTGCCAACTCCAGCAGCAGCTCTCTCCCAGGAACGGGGCTGCCCTACAAGCTCTGTGTGAATTGCTCCCCATCTAGGCCCCGTTCCCTGCTGGGCTGCCCCCTCCACTCCCTCTTCCCCATAAAGAGCGAGGGAGGCCACCTGGAGCTTCTCCCTCCTCTGCTCCTCCCCCGCACCATTCCCCTCCCAGTTTGACACCAGACCATAAATAACTACTCTGAGTGCAGTCTTTAGTTGTGCACCCACTTTACAGTAATTTCATCTCGACCAGTGAATTCTTCCCTGCTGGTCAGAACTGAGTCTAACCCACCTGCCCCCTGGTTCCTTCCTCCACCATCGGAAAGCAGAACTTGTCCCTGACGCGTTCCCAGCACTTCTGGCACAGTGGGTGCTGTTAGGGTGGCCAGGTGCCCGGTTTTCAACCATGAAGTCCAGTGGAAAAGGGGACCTGACAGTGTCCGATCACATCTACTGACTGGACACCCAAAGTCGAGTTACTGCGGGGGGGGAGGCACTGGGTCATCACTCCCATCAGAGCCGACTCAGCCGGGGCTGCCTCCTACCTGCACTGGGCAGCTGCAGCTCCCAGCCCCGTCTCCACAGTCAAGCCCTTCCTGACCTAGGCAGGGAAGGGGGAAAGAGAAGTGGAGGGCGGGTAGACCCTTGGAGGAAGAGGTGGAGTCGGAGCAGGGCCTTGGAGGGAAGAGGTGGGGCAGGGATGGGACCTTGGGGGGCAGAGGCGGGGCAGGGGAGGTTGCAGCACTCCGACTTGAGTGTCCATTTTTAAAATATTACCAAATTGGCAACCCGAGTCGCTAGCTGAGAGGTTGTGAAAATTTTTAGCAAACATAGAAATACCCTTTTTCACAGCAGCGGATTTACTAACTACCAATAAAGAAATTATGGTTTTCATGTTTATAGGAGTAAGGGGATTGTTGGCCCCTTACTGAAACTTAATGGGTTGGCCATTAGTTAGGCCGTCTCCTAACACCAATAGAAAGGGGAAGGGCCAATGAGAAATGAAGACCCTGAGACTGATGGGGGGGTAGGGGGGGCAATGCTGTAGGTCAGCCTGATTGACAGGGCAGGCAGGCCAATGAGGGAGTCAGCATCCGGCGTCCTCTCCTTTGTGTCAGCTGGAGCTGGCTGGGCCAGAGCAGAGCAGGAGGGGCTAAGGAGAGAGGAGGGCTGGGCTGGGCTGGAGGCAGAGGGAAACTGGAGCAGCTGGGAGCCGGGAGCAGTGAGCGAAGGGGACCCTGGGCAAAGGGCCCAGGGCAAGGAGAGGCCCTCAGCCAAGAGGCCTTGCAGGCCAGACTGGGTGGGGGATCATAACCCTGACTGGAAGCAGCTGACGCTAGGAAGAAGGGTCCTACTACCTAGAGCCTGAGGCCAACACCAGAGTTAGTGTCCAACCCTGGGCATGCCTGCAGCACAGCCAGGGCCTGGGTGCGAGGTGGGAGGGACAGACTGTGAAGTGCCCTGGCATTCCAGAGAGGGTTGGTTGGGGTTCCCCCACACAGAGCGGGGTGTCATGTTTTCCTTTCATCTTTCCCACTTTTCTCCTTATTTTTGTATTACTTGCTCTTTAATAAATTGTATTTGTTCTTAACTCTGTGCAATGATGAAGGAAGCCTCCAGAGTGGAGAGAACACCCCAGAATGGGGACAGCTGTCCTGAGTGATCACAAGATTGGGGGTCGAGCGCCTCAGGAGCCCTGGGCCCAGCCTTGGGTTACGGGTCCAGAGTGGAAGCGGGTGGGGGGGAGGGGTCCTCGAGGTCATGCAGGCCTCTGGGTAAAGGACTCAGATCCTTTTGCTCGCCAGTTCCTCTGGGTCTCGGTAGAAGCCAGAAAAGTTCCCCACACCAGAGGGAGTGTCCCCCCTTTTACCTCTGTGCATAGTTATTGGTTTCTAGTAAAGTTATTTAGGATTATAGGGGAAAGTGTCAGAGCGGGCACCAGCGAGAGTTGCTGGCCACACTCTGAGGCCACCAAATCTGGTCGTGAGAACCCCTGGGCAAGATGCTCATGATGGTCCCTTGTGACCTTGGAGCCTGTGAGTGTAACAGGAGCCGGACACAGAGATGCTGCAGAGCGGTGGGTTGATCGCTAGGACCCAGGAGCGGCTCTGGGGGGAGCGATCGCGGGGCTCAGGCCCGGCCGCAGGAAGTGAGTCGCAGCCGCTGCGGGGACTCTGGCTCCCAGGCTCCCGGTGAGATCCCCGAGTCCCGGCGGCTGGTGCTGGGAGCCCGGAGCCCGGAGCCCGGGCTGCAGCCCGGAGCTGGGAACCTCCAGCCGGGCCCTGCCCGCTGCTCCCCGGGAGCCTCTCCCAGGGCAGAGCCCCCAGCCCGGCCAGGGCCCCTTCCCGGCCCGGCCTCTGCCCCCGGGGGGCCCCGATCGGAGGGAAGGTAAGAGAGACCCTCCCATCCCCCCCTTGCAGCGGCCCCCCAGTCACATCTGGACTGCAGGGGGAGGAGGATAAAGAGGGGCAGGAGGCGGGTGTAGGGGATGCCGGGGGCAGGCTGGGATGGGGGCAGGGGTGCACTGGAGGGAAGATGGGGCGATGGAGGAGGATCGGGGGACTGTGGGGCTGAGGGGAGCGAGGTCGGGAATGGGGGTAGACGTGAGTGGGGGGCACAGCGAGGGAAAGGGGGGATGTGGGGAGGCGGGCGGGGGGAGATGCCAAGGCAGCTTCCCGCCCCATGGGACACGAGGTGGGAGGGGCGGAGAGAAGCTCTTCTCAGCTTTGGGAGTGATCAGGGGACTAACCCCTCAGGGTGCAGAAGCTACAAGGAAAAAACCCAGCCCCAACCCCCCCACACACACTCGCAGACCTGGTTCTCAGTTATTGTCAGATACCCCTGTGGTGGTGGGGTCTGTGTGCCCTGAGTGTTGGGGCTGCCCAGGGCCCTGGTCTGATTTCCCTGTAGGGTTCAGATCTCAGCCACACCAGAGTCAGACCGGAGTCACTGCTGGCTGAGGCAGGGGGGTGCGGGGATGGGCCAATGGGATCAGCCTCTTCCTGCCTGTCCCTGGGTGCTGCTGGGGCAGTCCAGGGCAGCTCAATCCTCAGGTGATGCCACCAGAGGCCTCCAGCTATTGCTAAGGGAGAGGGGTTTACACTGCAATGGGGGGAAATCTCCCAAAGTGGCCCTTTTGGTTCTTTCCTTTTTTTTGCATTTGGCTCAGAGATGCTGTTACTGGGAGGGTCTGAAGAGTCTGGGGGGAATCGGGGCGTGACATGGACAGAAGCCCCTTCTGTAACCTCCCTCTCACCACGACAGTCTGAGGAATGAGGTTCACGGTTCACTAAAGATGGGCCAGTCTTCCAGGGGACAGAGAAGGGAAATGGCTGTGATGGAGCCAGCTCAGGTAGGGGATTTTCAGGGAGCTGCTGGGCCGGGGAGGGAGGAGACAGGGTTTGATAAACCTACTGATTTACTAAGTAGGCCCACTGTAGCAGGGAAAGGGGAAGGGGACATTCCCCCATTTCTCAGGCAGGATATAACCACCTCGGCAGGGCTGTATCAGTCTGTGGCTGGCAGGCGTGTGGGAAATGAGAAGATCCTGGCGTGCTCCGTGTGCTGGGGCGGACAGGGAGCTCTCACCTTCTACAACCCGTGAATCCTCCTGGCTGCTCTCAGCAGGGTGGAGTGGGATTTTGCTACTCTGGCCCTCCCACAGCTTCACGTTTTTTTTTCCTTTCCCATGAGTAGTGGGATTGTGGCTGGGGCAGCAGGTGCTGAGTGGGGGACTCTTGGTGTTTCAGATGCCGGTGACCTTCGAGGAGGTGGCTATTTATTTCACCCAGGGGGAGGGGGCTCTGCTGGACCCCGCTCAGAGAGCCCTCTACAGGGACGTCATGCAGGAGAACTACGAGACGGTGACCTCGCTGGGTAAGGGATTCCCGTCCCCTCAGTTATTAGAAGCTGTGGGGTCTACGTGTCTTAATGTGGTCAGGTTTTTCCCTGGTCAGTTCGAGCAGAGGCAAATGGGTTCCATAATGCACAGCTGCCGTGTGAGAAATACATGCATTTCGGTGCCCTCTCCGCTGGGACATGGGAGAGCAAAACCCAATGGACAAGCTAAACCATCCCCACCCCTCCAGCTTTCAAAGGGGCATAAATCCGCATTGTCTTGTCTGTGTTGTTTCTTGGCTGCACATACAATCCCTGTTCATCTCCCTCCTTGGGAATAGCTCCAGACACGGGGAGGGCTCTGGGCTCTGCAGGTTTAGAAAGAGGAAGGGGTTTAAGTCCAGAGGGGTGTGTGAGTCAGCAAGGCCCCCAGAGCGCAAGGATCCTGGGAATGCCTAGTGAGGGTGTAGTAATAATTGAACTCACCTCCCCAGACAATGTCCTCTGCGCAAGGGGGCTCAGTGACCCTGTTCCCATCCTCTTGGATTCCACGTTCCCCCAGCAGAGCACAGGGACAGGTTCCACTCACGGAATGTCCTGTTTGAGAGATCCTCCACCAATGCTCCATGCACCCTGATCCGGACCCATTTCCCCTTCTGCACAGGATTTCCCATTCCCAAACCTGAGCTTATCGCCCGGCTGGAACGAGGGGAAGAGCTGTGGGTGTCCGATCTCCAGGATTTCAAGGACAGAAGGCTTCGGAGATGCACCAGCACAGGTGAGGCCTGACAGAGAAACCATCCAGGGAATGAAGGAAAAAGTTGAGAATCCCAACATATGATGTGAGTAACGCCCTCAGTTCTTCTTCATCTCACGGAGAGCAGGGCTATGGTCAGCAGATATTGCTCACGCCATTCCACCCTTCCCGTCTCTCCTTCCTTGTAAGTGTTAGGGTGGGATGTGGAGGCAGAATGCAATTGCTCAGTCTTTGTGTTGGCTTTTCCCTCAGTGCTATTCCTCTTTCTCCCCAGCACAATAACTCCTCTCTGGATTGTGTCTCTCCCAGCAGGTGCTGAGCGAGCGAGTGAGAAGAAGGAGGGGAATCGTCATGAGGAAGTTCCTGGGGAAGTGGAACCACAGGGGACCTTTCTGGGAAGAGCTGAATGTAATTTTTCCCATTGCTGGAATCAGGGAGAAGCCTGGGGAAATTGGCACAGGTCAGAGAGGCTTCTGATAAACCAACCCAGGAAGAAAGTGGATGAATCTCTTAACGGTGGGGGAGGAGACGAGAATCCCAGAGAGCAGCAGACAAATCCCAAGGAAGAGACACCCTGGCACTGCCTTGAGTGTGGGAAAGGATTCATTGTGAGATCACAACGTGTTACACATCAGAGAGTCCATACGGGAGAGAAACCATTTCAATGCTTGGACAGTGGGGAAAGCTTCAATAAGCACACAGATCTTAATAACCATGGGAGAAGCCACACTATAGACAAGCCCATTCAATGCGTTCAATGCGGGAAATATTTCAGTTCAAAGTCAGCACTAAATTCACATGAGAAAAGCCACACAGGAGAGAGACCCCACAAGTGCTTGGACTGTAGGAAAAGTTTCATATGCAAGTCAGATCTTGCTGATCATCAGGCAGTCCACACAGGAGAGAGACCCCACAAGTGCTTTGAATGTGGGAAAAGTTACAAGCGGAAATCAGACCTTGGTCGTCATCAGGCAATCCACACAGAAGAGAGACCCCACAAGTGCTTGGACTGTGGGAAAAGTTTCATGCAGAAGTCATACCTTCTTAAACATAAAACAATTCACAGAGAAAGATCCCATAAGTGTTTGGAGTGTGGGAAAGGTTTCACATGGAGATCAGCCCTTGGTTATCATCAGAGAATCCACACAGGAGAGAGACCCCACAAGTGCTTGGACTGTGGGAAAAGTTTCACTTCGAGTTCAGGCCTTGATTATCATCAGAAAAGCCACACAGGAGAGAGACCCCACAAGTGCTTGGACTGTGGGAAAAGTTTCACTTCGAGTTCAGGCCTTGGTTATCATCAGAAAAGCCACACAGGAGAGAGACCCCACAAGTGCTTGGACTGTGGGAAAAGTTTCACTTCGAGTTCAGGCCTTGGTTATCATCAGAAAAGCCACACAGGAGAGAGACCCCACAAGTGCTTTGACTGTGGGAAAAGTTTCACTTCGAGTTCAGGCCTTGGTTATCATCAGAAAAGCCACACAGGAGAGAGACCCCACAAGTGCTTGGACTGTGGGAAAAGTTTCACTTCGAGTTCAGGCCTTGGTTATCATCAGAAAAGCCACACAGGAGAGAGACCCCACAAGTGCTTGGACTGTGGGAAAAGTTTCACAGAGAGGTCAACCCTTGCTAAACATCAGGCAATCCACACAGGAGAAAGATCCCATAAGTGCTTGGACTGTGGGAAAATTTTCAAGCGGAAGTCACAGCTTCTTAATCATCAGGCAATCCACACAGGAGAAAGACCCCATAAGTGCTTGGACTGTGGGAAAAGTTTCACATGGCGGTCACAGCTTGTTAATCATCAGGCAATCCACACAGGAGAAGGACCCCACAAGTGCTTGGACTGTGGGAAAAGTTTCACTTGGAAATCAGCCCTTGGTTATCATCAGAAAATCCATACAGGGAGACCCCACAAGTGCTTGGACTGTGGGAAAATTTTCATGCAGAAGTCATACCTTCTTAAACATAAAACAATTCACAAAGGAGAAAGATCCCATAAGTGTTTGGAGTGTGGGAAAGGTTTCACAGTGAGGTCAAACCTTGTTAATCATCAGAGAATCCACAGTGGAGAAAGACCCCACAAGTGCTTGGACTGTGGGAAAAGTTTCACTTCGAGATCAGGTCTTGGTTATCATCAGAAACGCCACACAGGAGAGAGACCCCACAAGTGCTTGGACTGTGGGAAAAGTTTCACTTCGAGTTCAGGCCTTGGTTATCATCAGAAAAGCCACACAGGAGAGAGACCCCACAAGTGCTTGGACTGTGGGAAAAGTTTCATTTCGAGTTCAGGCCTTGGTTATCATCAGAAAAGCCACACAGGAGAGAGACCCCACAAGTGCTTGGACTGTGGGAAAAGTTTCATACGGACGTCAGACCTCGTTAAACATGGAAGAATCCACACAAGATGTAAATTTCTGTGACACATGGTAAGAAAGGGTTAAGCAACTTGTATGTAATTGACTCAGATTCAACTTTTAGAATGAGATTTTAAAAGTGTTTCCACCTTCATGAAGCTAGAGTTTGAAATGTAAACATGTTAAAGACTTGGAAGAGGGGTAACTGTCATGGTCTATGTTTAGCTATATCTTTTTCGAGGTTAACAATTTATGCAAAGAGTTCCTGTATTCAGAGATTATACCCATCGCCCATGTCACCTGCCCAATTCCAGCTCCCTCTCCTTGAAATCACTGGGGTTAGGGGCTGAAGGATGGAGGGAATGTTTATAGCTGAAATCACCGAAATGTGATTTGCAAGGTTAATATCAGTGAGATCTGTTCCTCTCTCGTGCTCGGACATTTTCTCTGGGGATCCCACAGACAGAAAGGAGCAGCTGTTACCATCTTGGGTTCCGATCGCAATGGTGACTGTCTACACTAGTAATTCTCAAACTGTGGGGTATGTCCTCCCAATGGAGGCACAGGAATATGTCAAGGGAGGCGTGACCTCTGTCTGGGACTCTTGAAGAAGGAACTGGCCTATCTGGGAGGTGGGGATAAATGCTCAGGCTCTCAAAACCCAGGTGGAGCAGCAGGGCAGAAGTCAGGGTGGCAATGGGGTGATAAGTCTGCTGTGAACAGCGATATTGACGAATATCACTTTTCACTTGGTCACCCTTACTTCTGTGTTGCTGCTGGAGGCCTTCAGAGCTGGGCGCATCGCCAGCAACGACTCTGCCTTTAGAGCTGGGTGGCCATATATGTGCTTGTGAGGGCGGGGGCGTAAATGACCATACACACAAAGAAGGGGGGGGCCAATGAAACACTTTTGAGAACCACTGGTCTACACTCTTATGGTCACCACGTTTTCAGAAGGATAAATCTTCTCCAAAGTATGTCTTGTGAAGTATCCTAGGAAAAGTTATCATCTGCTGAATATTATTGTCCTGTTAAAATGTGTCTGTCAGCGCTGTCCATGGAGCTCTGAGAGTTTGCTGTACGTTTGTTACATGCTGGAAAGCTGGAAAACGCCCACAGACTAGCTCTTTAGAGACAATGGTACCTGCAGACCAGCTAGGTGCTAAGTGGCCATTAATTGCTTAGCTGGCCATTCACCAGCTGTGGAGCTGTGAACAAGA
The DNA here is from genome assembly GCF_965152275.1 of Natator depressus. Classification (NCBI taxonomy): domain Eukaryota; kingdom Metazoa; phylum Chordata; order Testudines; family Cheloniidae; genus Natator; species Natator depressus. The sequence goes on from NC_134247.1 coordinate 41,745,899, forward strand.
GAGTTACAATTCACCAGAAGGAGGGCTGGACGCTCACTTTGGCCACAGACTGATTGTTGCCTGCCCCCTGGCTGGAGCTTGAACCTCAAAGAGGAGAATGGTATAAAAGCAGAAGGGAGAATTGCCTCCATTTTCACCACTCCTCTCCCATCTTTACAGAAGTCAAGGATATGCCTTGAAAGGCCACAGAGGCCTTGGACTGGGGAGGACGCACCAAGGCGGGAAGGAAATCGGTCCTGGGTATGAAGAACTGTGAACCGCTTGCAATAGCGGGCGGGGTGCGAAAACCTGCTTGCTTCGCATTTTCCTTAGATTGGTAAAATTTAGGATTTAAAATGCATGTTTTAATTGTATAGATTTAACTAGTTCCGACCTTTCACATCTTTCTCCCTTGTGATCCCTGAAAACCTCCTTGTTCCAGTTAATAAACTGATTTTAGTGTTTTGTCTGGACCTGTGTGTTTTCCTTGAAGTGTTTGGTGGATTAGACTTGAGAGAACAAGGCTATGGCCTAATCCGACCCCTTTGTGTGGGGGGATGACCCACTAATTATTGAGTTTGTCCAGCACAGTGAACAGACTGAGCAGTCCAAGATGCAGATTCCCGGGGTGCAAGGCTGGGAGTAGAAAAGTGGCTGATGTTGCTGAGTCATTTAGTAACTTCATGAGTGTCTGGCTAGTCACACTCAGTACAGTGCGGCCAGGAGTGAGTTTGAATGCTAGTGGCTGTGTGTGAGCAGAGCATGGAGGGGTTTGTTGTTCACACAGTGATGCAGCAGGGTGGATTTGATTTAAATCATGATTTAAATCACTCGTCCGGAAGACTCGATTTTATCATGGTATTCTACAGAAAAGCGCATTCTTGGTTTTTATAATCTTAATAGATCATAGAATCCTAGAATATGAGGGTTGGAAGGGACCTCATGAGTCATCTAGTGCAACCACCTGCTCAAAGCAGGACCGATCCCCAATTAAATCGTCCCAGCCAGGGCTTTATCAAGCCTGACCTTAAAAACTTCTAAGGAAGGAGATTCCACCACCTCCCTAGGTAACGCATTCCAGTGTTTCACCACCCTCCTAGTGAAAAAGTTTTTCCTAATATCCAACCTAAATCTCCCCCACTGCAACTTGAGACCATTACTCCTTGTCCTGTCATCCGCTACCACTGAGAATAGTCTAGATCCATCTTCTCTGGAACCACCTGTCAGGTAGTTGAAAGCAGCTGTCAAATCTCCCCTCATTCTTCTCTTCTGTAGATTAAACAATCCCAGTTCCCTCAGCCTCTCCTCATAACTCATGTGTTCCGGACCCCTAATCATTTTTGTTGTCCTCCGCTGGACTCTCTCCAGTATTTCCACATCCTTCTTGTAGTGTGGGGCCCAAAACTGGACACAGTCCTCAAGATGAGGCCTCACCAATGTCGAATAGAGGGGAACGATCACGTCCCTCGATCTGCTGGCAATGTCCCTACTTATACATCTCAAAATGCCATTGGCCTTCTTGGCTACAAGGGCACACTGTTGACTCATATCCAGCTTCTCGTCCACTGTAACCCCTAGGTCCTTTTCTGCAGAACTGCTGCCTAGCCATTCGGTCCCTAGTCTGTAGCGGTGCATTGCATTCTTCTGTCCTAAGTGCAGGACTCTTCACTCGTCCTTGTTGAACCTCATCAGATTTCTTTTGACCCAATCCTCCAATTTGTCTAGGTCCCTCTGTATCCTGTCACTACCCTCCAGCGTATCTACCACTCCCCCCGGTTTAGTGTCGTCTGCAAACTTGCTGAGGGTGCAATCCACACCATCCTCCAGATCATTAATGAAGATACTGAAGAAAACCAGCCCCAGGACCGACCCTTGGGGCACTCCGCTTGATACTGTCTGCCAACTAGACATGGAGCCATTGATCACTACCCGTTGAGCCCGACAATCTAGCCAATTTTCTACCCACCGTACAGTGCATTCGTCCAGCCCATACTTCTTTAACTTGCTGACAAGAATACTGTGGGAGACAGTGTCAAAAGCTTTGCTAAAGTCAAGGAACACCACGTCCACTGTTTTCCCTTCATCCACAGAACCAGTTATCTCGTCATAGAAGGCAATTAGATTAGTCAGGCATGACTTGCCCTTGGTGAATCCATGCTGACTGTTCCTGATCACTTTCCTCTCCTCTAAGTGCTTCAGAATTGATTCCTTGAGGACCTGCTCCATGATATTCTACACAACTCAGAGATAGATGTAGGTTTCATTTTTAGAAGTTACACACTATACATTTTAAAACAGTGATTTATTTTGAAAACTTTTCAGGTTAGTTTTACAGCTATATCAGACAATGAATGATTGTTTGGTTATTTCATTTCATTTATTTGCATTTGGTTATTTCATTGTTTGGTTATTTCATTCATGCCACCCTGTGGAGGAGAACATCACCAGACAGACGTTTAAATTGTTTTATTTCACTAAAACAACTACAGTAAGTATTCTGGATTTTTTTCTTCAACAGCAAAGATATAATATTTTAACAGAAAAGCATATGTCCATCGTTTCTCACATTTATCTCCAGACTTCTTCTCCTTGTCCAGATCTATTCCGCCTCCAACAGTATTTTATCAAAAAAAAAAAAATCCAATTTAAATAAAACACTGATTTTTGTTTAACTCATTGATTTTTATCCACCCTGGGAAGCAGTGCCTTGGGATGCCCTGGGATGGAGAATTAAGCAGTTCAACAGTCCAGATTGTACCCTGGGGTATGTCTCACACCCGCTGTCTCCTGGGCCGCAGCATGGCACTGTTGGGCTTTCATCATCCTGATCTTGAAAGACAAGCTAAGCAGGGCAAACCAGAGAAGGGGAGCCAGCTGACATCCTCAACTCCACTGACTTTGATTTTGGCTAAATCCTGAACTCCCCCTGGTATGTGAGCAGCTGCTGGGAGCTTCGGGCCCTTGAAATCAGGGCAGGAGCAGTAGCTGCAGCGGCAGCCGGGACCCCCGGGGCTCCAGGGGCGATTTAAAGGGCCTAGGGCTCCGCTGCGGTAGCGGGGGCCGGAGCCCTTCACATCACCAGCCTGGGGAAGCTGCCCCCTGCTGGTGCAGTCAGCGGTGTCCCGGCTCTTGCCGGGTACGCCAGACTGGATCAGACCGGCTTACTTTCACCTCTGCCAGTGCTCTAAACAATTATGCCACCCCCCACTTCTGCTCTCTCTCCTTTTGCCTTCTCTCTCCCCCCTGCAAATCTGGCCCAGTCAGCTCAAACAACCAGAGGTTTTGGCCAGTAGCCTGTGACCAGAGAGGCAGGTGAGAGCAAGGCCTCTGCCAGCCCGACATGGAGAGAAGTTTGCCGCAGACGGGCTGATCAGCCAGCGGCCCGTGCCCGGTTAGTCCTGCAGGGAGGCTGCAAGCGAGACTGGATGCTGACAGGAGAAGTTTCTAGGCGGGATGACCCCTTATTGCTGGGAGAAGCTCCCCGAGCCCAGGGGCGGTTGGGCCCCCAGGGGCAGCGGCTGGGCAGGGGGCTGGAGAGCGGTGGGTTTATTGCTAGGACCAAGGAGCATCTGTGGGGAGCGATCGCGGGGCTCAGGCCCGGCCCAGGAAGTGACTCGCAGCCGCTGCGGGGACTCTGGCTCCCAGGCTCCCGGCGAGATCCCCGAGCCCCGGCGGCTGGTGCTGGGAGCCCGGAGCCCGGGCTGCAGCCGGGAGAGGGGAACCTCCAGCCGGGCCCTGCCCGCTGCTCCCCGGGAGCCTCTCCCAGGGCAGAGCCCCCAGCCCGGCCAGGGCCCCTTCGCTCGGAGGGAAGGTAAGAGAGACCCACCCCCGGAGCGGTGCCCCCCCGTCACACCGGGCTGCAGGGGGAGGAGGATAAAGAGGGGCCGGAGGCGGGTGCAGGGGGCAGGCTGGGATGGGGGCAGGGGTGCACTGAAGGGAAGATGGGGCGATGCAGGAGGATCGGGGAGACTGTGGGGCTGAGGGGAGCGAGGCTGGAATGGGGGAAGATGTGAGTGGGGGGCACTGCGAGGGAAAGGGGGGATGTGGGGAGGCGGGCGGGGGGAGATGCCAAGGCAGCTTCTCCGCCCCACGGGACACGAGGTGGGAGGGGCGGAGAGAAGCTCTTCTCCTGGAACTGGTCAAACCAGCTTTGGCAGCGATCAGGGGACTAACCCCTCAGGGCGCAGAAGCTACAAAGCAAAAACCAAGTCCCCCCCGCCCCCTCCACACACACACCCTGCTCAGAGTGTGTTGTTGTCAGACACCCCCGTGCTGGTGGGGTCTGTGTCTCCTGAGTGCAGGGGTCTGCCCGAGGTTCTGGTCTAATTTCCCTGCAGGATTCAGATCTCAGCCACACCGGAGTCAGACCAGTCACTGCTGGCTCTGGCACGGGCTGGGGCGGGAGCACAGATGGGCCAATGGGATCAGTCTCTGCCTGCCTGTCCCTGGGGGCTGCCGGGGGAGTCCAGGGCAACTCATTCTTCAGGTGTTGCCACCAGAGGGCTCCAGCTATTGGTAAGGGAGAGGGGTTTACACTGCAATGGGGGCCAATCCCCCAAAGTGGCCCTTTGGGTTCTTCCCTTTTTTTAGCATTTGGCTCAGAGATGCTGTTACTGGGAGGCTCTGAAGAGTCTGGGGGGAATCGGGGTGTGACATGGACAGAAGCCCCTTCTGTAACCTCCCTCTCGCCCCGACAGGCTGAGGAATCAGGTCCACGTTTCACTAAAGATCGGCCAGTCTTCCAGGGGACAGAGAAGGGAAATGGCTGTGATGGAGCCAGCTCAGGTAGGGGATTTTCAGGGAGCTGCTGGGCGGGGGAGGGAGAGGCAGGGAGGAAACAGGGTGTGAGAAACCTGCTGATTTTCTGAGTAGGCCCATTGCTGGAAGGGGAGCGGTGGAGGGGACATTCCCCCAATTCTCAAACAGGATATAACCCCCTTACACAGGGCTGGGAACATTGTCCAAACTCCCAGTGCTGGAGTCTCACCTTACTGGCCAGAGGCTGCTGTGAAATACGAAGGGAAGCTGTCAGGATTCCTGTCCCTGTCCCCGGCTCAGAGCTCCGCTTCCCGTCTCAGCCTGTGGCTGGCAGGCGTGTGGGAAATGAGAAGACCCTCCCCTTCTCCGTGTGCTGGGGAGACAAGGAGTTCTTACCGTCTCCCAGCCCCTGGAACCCGCTGGCTGCTCTGAGCAGAGTGCCTGTGGGATTCTGCTACTCTGGCCCACCCACAGCTTCACGTTTTTCTTTCTTTGCCATGATTAGTGGGATTGTGGCACGGACAGCAGGTGCTGAGTGGGGGACTCTTGTTGTTTCAGATGCCGGTGACCTTTGAGGAGGTGGCTGTGTATTTCACCCAGGGGCAGGGGGCTCTGCTGGACCCCGCTCAGAGAGCCCTCTATAGGGACGTCATGCAGGAGAACTACAAGACGGTGACCTCGCTGGGTAAGGGATTCTTGTCCCCTCCGTTATTGGAAGCCGTGGGGCCTGTGTATCTGAATTTGGTCAGGTTTTTCCCTGGTCAGTTCGAGCAGAGGCGAATGGGTTCCATAATGCACAGCTGCCATGAGAGACACTTGCATCTCCGTGCCCCCTCCAGCAGGGCATGGGAGTCAAAACCCAATGGACCCCCCTCCCTGGGAATAGCTCCAGCTATGGAGAGGGCTCTGGGGTCTGCAGCTTTATAAAGAGGCAGGGGTTTAAGTCCAGAGCTTTGTGTGAGTCAGCAAAGCCCTCAGAGTTCACAGATCCCGGGAACGTCTAGTAAGGGTGTAGTAATAATTCAACTCACCTCCCCAGAAAAGTCCCCCTGTGCAAGGAGGCTCAGTGATCCTGTTCCCATCCTCTTGGATTTCTCGTTCCTCCAGCAGAGCACAGGGACAGGTTCCACTCACGGAATGTCCTTTGTGACAGATCCTCCATGAACCCTGATCTGGTCTGATTCCACCCTCTGCACAGGATTTCCCATTTCCAAACCTGAGCTGATCGCCCGGCTGGAGCAAGGGGATGAGCCGTGGGTGCCCGATCTCCAGGCCTGCGAGGAAGGAAGGCTTCTGAGATGCACCCGCACAGGTGAGGACTGACACAGAGACCATCTGGGGAATGAAGGAAAAGTTTGAGAATCCCAAAATAAGGTGTGAATAACGCCCTCAGTTCTTCCTCATCTCAGCCAGGACAGGGCTGTAGTCAGCAGTTATCGCTCACGGCATTCCACCCAGCCTCTTAGCTGCAGGAGTTTGTTTCCCAGCTTTTCTTCCTTGTCAGTGTTTGGGTGGGATGTGGAGGCAGAATCCAATTGCTCAGTCTTTCTGTTGGGTTTCCCTCGGTGCTATTCCTCTGTCTCCCTTGCACAATGACTCCTGTCTCAGTTGAGTCTCTCCCAGCAGGTGCTGAGCGAGGGAGTGAGAATGAGGAGGGGAATCGTCATCAGGATGTCCCTGGAGAAGTGCAACCACAGGGGCCCTGGGTGGGAGGAGCTGAAGGGAATTTTTCCGACTGCACGGAAGAGGGAGAAGCCTGGGGAAATTGGCACAGGTCAGAGAGGCTTCTGGGAAACCACCCCAGGAACAAAGTGGATGAATCTCTTAACGGTGGGCGACGAGATGAAGATCCCAGAGCGCAGCAGACAAATCCCAAGGAAGAGACACCCTGGCACTGCCTTGAGTGTAGGAAAGGATTCATTGTGAGATCACGGCTTGTGACACATCATACAATCCATACTGGAGAGAAACCCCTTCAATGCTTGGACCGTGGGAAAAACTTCAATAAACTCTCAGATCTTAATAACCATGGGAGAAGCCACACTGGAGAGAAGCCCATTCAATGCCTCGAGTGCGGGAAACGTTTCAGTTCAAAGTCAGCACAAACATCACATAAGAAAAGCCACACAGGAGAGAGACCCCACAAGTGCTTTGACTGTGGGAAAAGTTTCAAGCAGAGGTCAGACCTTGTAAAACATCGGACAGTCCACACAGGAGAGAGACCCCACAAGTGCTTGGACTGTGGGAAAAGTTTCAAGCGGAGGTCAGACCTTGTAAAACATCGAGCAGTCCACACAGGAGAGAGACCCCACAAGTGCTCTGACTGTGGGAAAAGTTTCATGCAGAGGTCACACCTTGTTAAACATCAGGCAATCCACACAGGAGAAAGACCCCACAAGTGCTTGAACTGTGGGAAAAGTTTCACAGAGAGGTCAAACCTTGCTAAACATCAGGCAATCCACACAGGAGAAAGACCCCACAAGTGCTTGGACTGTGGGAAAAGTTTCACAGCGAGGTCAAAGCTTGCTAAACATCAGGCAGTCCACACAGGAGAGAGACCCCATAAGTGCTTGGACTGTGGGAAAACTTTCATAAGAAGGTCAAACCTTGTTGAACATCAGGCACTCCACAGAGGAGAGAGACCCCACAAGTGCTTGGACTGTGGGAAAAGTTTCATAAGAAGTTCAGAGCTTGTTTATCATCAGACAATCCACACAGGAGAGAGACCCCACAAGTGCTTGGATTGTGGGAAAAATTTCATAAGAAAGTCACACCTTGTTCAACATCAGGCAATCCACACAAGAGAGAGACCCCACAAGTGCTTGGACTGTGGGAAAAGTTTCATACGAAGGTCAGAGCTTGTATATCATCAGGCAGTCCACACAGAAGACAGACCCCACAAGTGCTTGGACTGTGGAAAAAGTTTCATACGAAGATCAGACCTTGTTTTACATCAGCGAATCCACACAGGAGTGAGACCCTATAAGTGCTTGGACTGTGGGAAAAGTTTCACATGGAGATCAGCGCTGGTTAAACATCAGAGAATCCACACAGGAGAGTGACCTTATAAGTGCTTGGATTGTGGGAAAAGTTTCACATGGAGATCAGACCTCCTTGAACATGGAAGAATCTACACAAGAGAGAGACCCCCACAAGTGCTTGGACTGTGGGAAAAGTTTCAGATAGAGATCATACCTCATTAAAAATGGGAGAATCCACACGGGATGGACGTGGTCCACTCCCAATGACTGAGGAGGAGGAGTCAATATCAAGAGAGGGAAAATGGCTTTTGTAGTGAGCCAGCCACTCCCAGTCCCTATTCAGGCCCAAATTGATGGTGTTAAGTTTGCAAATGAATTGTAGCTCTGGAGTTTCTCTCTGAAGTCTGTGTTTGAAGTTTTTTGGTTGAAGGATGGCTACTTTTACATCTGTTACTGAATGTCCAGGGAGAGTGAAATGTCCTGCTACTGGCTTTTGTATGTTACCATTCCTGATGTCATATTTGTGTCCATTTATTCTTTGACATAGAGACTGTCCGGTTTGGCCAATGTACGTGGCAGAGGGGCACTGCTGGCCCATGGTGGCATAGATCACATAGGTCGATGTGCAGGTGAATGTGCCCCTGATGGTGTTAGGGAAAAAGGGTTTCCCTCCCGTCCAGGGTTGGGGGGGAGCCTTCCCTGGACTTCTGTATTAGCCAAACAAACACAGAGTCAGGACTCTTAGATAAAATGAGGCACTTTAATGCTGGCAAGTATGACAGCTGAAGGGCTCACCAATTCCTACACAGAGGAATTTTCCCAGAGTGGGGGCCTTTGGGTATTTTCCCAGAGCGGTTTTACCTTGTGAGTGCAGTGACCTCTTCTCTACGCACAAGGGGGCCTTAACAAGCAAGTCTGGGCGATGGTTTGGGATCCACTTCCTAAAATGCATGGTTCCCCTGCCCCTTTTTCCCTTTTGGCCGTACCACGCCAAACCATTTTGCCAAGAATCAAGGAGTACTGGAACCGGCAAAATGAATGCGAGGAGAAGTGGGAACACACCCAACAGTCACTAACATTCCAGGAGTTGGTTAGATTTGGGGCTAATTGTAAAATGTGTTTTTGTCCCAACCCCCTGGGGCAAGGTTCCAGGTTAATGCCCGTAACCGTACATACATTGTAAACACTAACAACTACAAACAAAACACAAGGCAGTACAAATTGTAACAGTGTAACCAATGTCCCAGAATTCTGTAACTGCTTCTGATCCCGCTGACCGACCGGTACACAGTTCGTGTAGGAGCGGCGGTCGTGATGGCAGTCCTTGGAGACCTTGGAGCAGGAACCTTTTTACAGTGGCTGCAGCGCACCCATCTATCAATGCCCTCGATCTTTACCGCAGTCGGAGTAGTCAGAAGGACTTGAGCAGGGGCCGACCACCGTGGTTCCAGGCAATGCTTCCTTCGATGGATTCTAGCACAGACAAAGTTACCTGGAAAAAGAGAGTGTGCACAAGTATCAAGTGGTAAAGGTTGGGCATCCTTTACTTTGGCCCACGCGTCACTTAACGCATCTTGCAACATGCGACAGTAACCCGCCAGCTTATCTTGTCCCGCCATTAACGACGTTTTCGCTGGGAGAAATCCGTTTGTATTGGTTAGGGGGATTGGCAAGGGTCGGCCAAATAGAATTTCGAACGGTGTCAACCAGTGTTTCCTATGGGGTGTATTACACAGGTTGGTTAACACTATGGGTAACACTTCAGGCCACTGTAATCCTGTTTGCTCACATAGCTTTGCTAATTGGGTTTTGATCAGCCCATTCACCCTTTCCACTTTTCCTGAGCTTTGTGGATGATGGGGGTATGCAAGGCCTGTTTTATGCCTAAGGCTTTCGCTATATGCTGAATAATTTGGGAAGTGAAATGGGGTCCTTGGTCACTTTCCAAACCAGTCATTACTCCAAAGCGGGGAATAATATCCTTGAGGAGACACTTTGCTACGGATACTGCATCTGCTTTTCGAGGGGGGAACGCCTCAACCCACCCTGAAAAAAGGTCAACCAGGACAAGCAAGTGTTTTCGTCCTGTCACTGGTGGTAAATCCATGAAGTCCATCTGGACCACAGCAAATGGGTACTCAGGTAGTTTGCTATGTCCCATAACTTGTGGTTTGATTGCTCCCTGATGATTATATCGTTGACACAACCCACACTGTGCAGTGACGGCCTTCGCAGCTGCATGGACCCCCGGAGCAAAAAACAATTTCTCCCTCTCAGCCACCAATGCCCATAGCCTTTACAGTTGCAGAAGTAGTAGGAAGGTTGGGGTCCTGTAGAGTACTTCTATCTGCTCCGGTGTCAACTAACAGTGAATAAGTTTTTCCTCCCAGCACAACGGGAAGTTCCAGATGGTTTGCATCCAGATGCACTGTCCAAGAAGTGGAGGGGGTTTCCGGCAGGGGGAGCGAGGCATTGTGGGCAGCTAGCTTTCAATCAGTACCTCCTTCTTCTCGCCCCCTTTCCTGAACCCTTTGGTAGGCTTGCATAAGAGGGTCAGCGGACTGGGCGGGGGGGATAATTCGGACACTGGGCAGCCCAGTGTCCCTTTTGCCGGCACCGCCGGCACTCATCTGGCCCTGTTCTCCAGGGCCGTGGCTGGAAGTTCTGACCTTGTGGTTCCCATCCCTGGGTGGAGCTGCCTCCCCTTCCGCCTCGTCCTCGAAAGCCTCCCCTCCTACGGCTGGCTTCTCATCCCCGAGAGCCGTCTTGGAACCCTTGCAACTGCAGATTAAGAAGCTTTTCGGACCTCCTAGTGTCCAATTCCTTTCTATTCCTCCAAGCATGGGCTGCTAAACCCACCACCTCCTCCAGCGTTTTGTTTTCATAAGCTGGTTGACTACACACATACTTCTGAGCGAATGGTAATAAGTTTTTTACATACTGGCCGATCACTTGTGTTTTTGCTACAGGGGAGGTTGGATCTAAACCACCTTGGTTTTTTAAAACCTTACACAGGCGGTGGAAAAATTCCCCTGGGTGTTCATCGTGCTTCTGAACACATGCATCCACCTTTCCCCAATCATAAACAGGCTTAGACATCTCCTCTAATGCTTCTAAAATTCGCTTTCTCATATTATCCCACACACAAACGTTTTCCGGAACATCCCAATCCATTTCAGGTTTCTCTTGCGGATATGTCTCCTTGCCTTGTACCGTCTCTCTGGCTTTTTTATACACCGTTGCCTTCTCACCCTCACTTAGTACTTGATTCAAAACCATCTCCACATCATCCTAGTTACAATTATACACTGTGAAAATGCCCTTCAACTTTTTAATAAATTCTTCCGGACACTTTCGAAATGGGGGGAAAGTAGCTGACCAATTCATTAGATCCGTGCTGGTAAAAGGGACGTACACCATTTGCGTTCCCCCCACACCACTTGGTAGTTGTCGCATAGGCATTTGGACTGCACTAGCCATCACAGCACCAATAACTTTTGCCTGAGGTGTCTCTTGAGAGCGGGTTTTAGCGGGCGTCGCGTCACTGGGGTGTCGCGGATCAAGATGTGCCACCTCCCTTGTAGAGGTGCCAGCCTCCTGAGCATCCCCCTGCTCTGTGTCGGATGTGGGTGCATCAGTAGCTAGCGGGAGAGCGGGGCCGCTCCTCTCCCTGTAGCGTGCCCGGTCACTCTCCGGGGACGTGGGTGCGTCGGGGCCGGGCGGTGGTACCCCACCCCATATCCAGGTCCATTCTTCCAGTGGTATAGGATCCCCTGCTTCTTTCAATGGGAGTTGGGGATAAATAGACTTTGGCGTTTTTGGCTTCCGGTCAGCATCACCGGATCCTGGATTATAGGGTGGAGGCCGCATGGCTTTAAGTTTTTCTTCCTCAATTCGTAAACTAGTAGTTACACTGGTGCTTTTGCGCCGTTCGGCCTCTCTTATCCATACATCTGAATACTTAAGTTGCCGCGGTTTCAAATCATACAGTGCTTTCCGTAATTGAACAACAGTATGTAACTCAAATGTTCCTTCCCCCGGCCAGCGATTTCCTGGCTCCGGGTCGTCTTGCGTCATTCCCACCCAGGGAATTGACACAAAAATATAAACTTATACACAGCTTTGTTGCTATCCGATTGTAAGGCCTTGATATCCCTATCATAATGTTTTAACATATAGCCGAGGGGTGTAGAAGGATCGACAGTTCTACTGGACCCCCCTCCCATCTTTTCCAAAAGACAGAACCCCTGACTTGTCTAGACAATCACAAAGGAAAAATTCAGAACTCATCAAGTTCCCACCGGCCGGTGTTCACCAATAGGTTAGGACCCTAGTGCCTTTAGGGATGCCTTATTTAGCCGAAGCGGCGGGTGGAAGCGAGACGGGAAGCCTTCAGGGTTAAAGCAACCCAGGTGCTGGCAAGAAGGATTCAGAGTCCCAACCGTCCACCGGTCCGGAGAAGCAGCAATCCCGGACGAGCCCCCAATTTTGTTAGGGAAAAAGGGTTTCCCTCCCATCTAGGGTTGGGAGGGTAGCCTTCCCTGGACTTCTGTATTAGCCAAACAAACACAGAGTCAGGACTCTTAGATAAAATGAGGCACTTTAATGCTAGCAAGTACAACAGCTGAAGGGCTCACCAATTCCTACACAGAGGAATATGGCGAAGCCCAGAACAAAGAACAAGGTAGAGCTTTTATAGCTTGGTTCAACATACTTTGTGATATCTCTTCCAGTTCCAACCGGTCAACCCCTGTTGGTCTGGGTCCTGAGGTATGAACATGGAGGCCCATCTGTATAAGGAATTCCTTCCCCAAACGGGGAGTACAGGTTACACATAGTTCAAATTCTTTCGACCCATAAACATAGGGAAAGGACAGATAAGCATAGAAAAAAGACAGAAGCCTAGCTTTACATGATTACAGGGTTGTTTTCTGGTTCTTTTCTTTATCAATGGCGTGGCTGTTATGGTTGGGTCCTATGATGGTGTCGCTAGAGTAGATATGGGGACAGATTTGGCAATGGGATTTGTTGCAGGGATTGGTTCCTGGGTTAGCGTTTCTGTGGTATGGTGTGTAGTTGCTGGTGAGTATTTGCTTCAGATTGGGAGCTGTCTGTAAGCGAGGACTGGCCTGCCTCCCACGGTCTGTGAGAATGAGGAATCGTTTTCCAGGATAGGTTGTAGATCGTTGATGATGCGCTGGAGAGGTTTTAGCTGGGGGCTGTACATGATGGCCAGTGGTGTTCTGTTATTTCCCTTGTTGGGCCTGTCCTGTAGTAGGTGACTTCTGGGTATCCATCTTGCTTTGTCGGTCTGTTTCCTCACTTCCCCAGGTGAGTACTGTAGTTTTAAGAATGCTTGATAAAGATCTTGTAGATGTTTGTCTCTGCCTGAGGGATTGGAGCAAATGCGGTTGTATCTTGGGGCATGGCTGTAGACAATGGATCGTGTGATGTGTCCTGGATGGAAGCTGGGGGCATGTAGGTAAGTATAGAGGTCAGTAGGTTTCCAGTATAGGGTGGTATTTATGTGACCATCACTTATTTGTACTGTAGTGTCCAGGATCTCTTCTGTGGACTGGTCCAGGCTGAGGTCGATGTTGGGGTGGAAATTGTTGAAATCCAGGTGGAATTCTTCAAGGGCCTCCTTCCCATGGGTCCATATGATGAAGATGTCATCAATGTAGCGCAAATAGAGGAGGGGGCGCTAGGGGACGAGAGCTGAGGAAGCGTTGTTCTAAGTCAGCCATAAAGATGTTGGTATGCTGTGGGGCCATGCAGTGCTGCTGACTTGAAGGTATAAATTGTCCCCAGATCTGAAATGGTTGTGGATGAGCACAAAGTCACAAAGCTCAGCCACCAGGTGTGCCGTGGCCTCATCAGGGATAATGTTCCTGACAGCTTGTAGTCCATCCTTGTGTGGAATATTGGTGTAAAGAGCTTCTACATCCATGGTGGCCAGGATGGTGTTTTCAGGAAGATCACCAATATGTTGTAGTTTCATAGAATCATAGAATCATAGAATATCAGGGTTGGAAGGGACCTCAGGAGGTCATCTAGTCCAACCCCCTGCTCAAAGCAGGACCAATCCCCAATTAAATCATCCCAGCCAGGGCTTTGTCAAGCCTGACCTTAAAAACTTCTAAGGAAGGAGATTTTACCACCTCCCTAAGTAACGCATTCCAGTGTTTCACCACCCTCCTAGTGAAAAAGTTTTCCTAATATCTAACCTAAACCTCCTCCACAGTAACTTGAGACCATTACTCCTTGTCCTGTCATCCGCTACCACTGAGAATAGTCTAGAACCATCCTCTTTGGAACCACCTCTCAGGTAGTTGAAACCAGCTATCAAATCCCCCCTCATTCTTCTCTTCTGCAGACTAAACAATCCCAGTTCCCTCAGCCTCTCCTCCTAAGTCATGTGTTCCAGACCCCTAATAATTTTTGTTGCCCTTCGCTGGACTCTCTCCAATTTTTCCACATCCTTCTTGTAGTGTGGGGCCCAAAACTGGACACAGTACTCCAGATGAGGCCTCACCAATGTCGAATAGAGGGGAACAATCACGTCTGTCGATCTGCTCGCTATGCCCCTACTTATACATCCCAAAATGCCATTGGCCTTCTTGGCTACAAGGGCACACTGTTGACTCGTATCCAGCTTCTCGTCCACTGTCACCCCTAGGTCCTTTTCCGCAGAACTGCTGCCTAGCCAGCGGTGCATTGCATTCTTCCGTCCTAAGTGCAGGACTCTTCACTTGTCCTTGTTGAACCTCATCAGATTTCTTTTGGCCCAATCCTCCAATTTGTCTAGGTCCCTCTGTATCCTATCCCTACCTGCCACCGTATCTACCACTCCTCCTAGTTAAGTATCATCCGCAAATTTGCTGAGAGTGCAATCCACACCATCCTCCAGATCATTTATGAAAATATTGAACAAAACCGGCCCCAGGACCGACCCTTGGGGCACTCCACTTGATACCGGCTGCCATCCAGACATGGAGCCATTGATCACTACCTGTTGAGCCCGACAATCTAGCCAACTTTCTACCCACCTTATCGTGCATTCATCCAGCCCATACGTCTTTAACTTGCTGACAAGAATACTGTGGGAGACCGTGTCAAAAGCTTTGCTAAAGTCAAGAAACAATACATCCACTGCTTTCCCTTCATCCACAGAACCAGTAATCTCATCATAGAAGGCGATTAGATTAGTCAGGCATGACCTTCCCATGGTGAATCCATGCTGACTGTTCCTGATCACTTTCCTCTTGTGTAAGTGCTTCAGGATTGATTCCTTGAGGACCTGCTCCATGATTTTTCCGGGGACTAAGGTGAGGCTGACTGGCCTGTAGTTCCCAGGATCCTCCTTCTTCCCTTTTTTAAAGATGGGCACTACATTAGCCTTTGTCCAGTGGTCCGGGACTTCCCCCGATCGCCATGAGTTTTCAAAGATAATGGCCACTGGCTCTGCAATCACAGCCGCCAACTCCTTTAGCCCTCTCGGATGCAACGCGTCCGGCCCCATGGACTTGTGCACGTCCAGCTTTTCTAAATAGTCCCTAACCACTTCTTTCTCCACAGAGGGCTGGCCACCTACTCCCCATGCTGTGTTGCCCAGCACAGCAGTCTGGGAGCTGACCTTGTTCGTGAAGACAGAAGCAAAAAAAGCATTGAGTACATTAGCTTTTTCCACATCCTCTGTCACTAGGTTGCCTCCCTCATTCAGTAAGGGGCCCACACTTTCCTTGGCTTTCTTCTTGTTGCCAACATTCCTGAAGAAACCCTTCTTGTTACCCTTAACATCTCTTGTTAGCTGCAGCTCCAGGTGCAATTTGGCCCTCCTGATTTCATGCCCGAGCAACATTTTTATACTCTTCTGTGGTCATTTGTCCAATCTTCCACATCTTGTAAGTTTCTTTTTTATGTTTAAGATCCGCAAGGATTTCACCGTTAAGCCAAGCTGGTCGCCTGCCATATTTACTATTCTTTCGACACATCAGGATGGTTTGTCCCTGTAACCTCAATAGGGACTCTTTGAAATACAGCCAGCTCTCCTGGACTCCTTTCCTCCGCATGTTATTCCCCCAGGGGATCCTACCCATCAGTTCCCTGAGGGAGTCGAAGTCCAGGGTCCGTATTCTGCTGCTTACCTTTCTTCCCTGTGTCAGGATCCTGAACTCGACCAACTCATGGTCACTGCCTCCCAGATTCCCATCCACTTTTGCTTCCCCTACTAATTCTTCCTGGTGAATTGTGAGCAGCAGGTCAAGAAAAGCTCTCCCCCTAGTTGGCTCCTCCAGCACTTGCACCAGGAAATTGTCCCCTACATTTTCCAAAAACTTCCTGGATTGTCTGTGCACCGCTGTAGTGCTCTCCCAGCAGATATCAGGATGATTAAAGTCGCCCATGAGAACCAGGGCATGCGATCTAGTAGCTTCTGCGAGTTGCCGGAAGAAAGCCTCATCCACCTCATCCCCCTGGTCCGGTGGTCTGTAGCAGACTCCCACCACTACATCACTCTTGTTGCTCACACTTCTAAACTTAATCCAGAGACACTCAGGTTTTTCTGCAGTTTCGTACCGGAGCTCTGAGCAGTCATACTGCTCCCTTACATACAATGCTACTCCCCCACCTTTTCTGCCCTGCCTGTCCTTCCTGAACAGTTTATAACCATCCATGACAGTACTCCAGTCATGTGAGTTATCCCACCAAGTCTCTGTTGTTCCAATCACGTCATAATTCCTTGCCTTCACCAGGACCTCCAGTTCTCCCTGCTTGTTTCCAAGGCTTTGTGCGTTTGTATATAGGCACTTGAGATAACCTGCTGATCGCCCCTCATTCTCAGTATGAGGTAGGAGCACTCCCCTCACAGACGTTCCTGCCTGTGCGTCCTCCCGGTATCCTGCCTGCCCACTTACCTCAGGGCTTTGGTCTCCTTCTCCCGGTGAACCTAGTTTAAAGCCCTCCTCACTTCCTCAGGAAGTCGGTGGTGTCTCGAAGATAGCTGGGAGTGCTGGTAGCATAGGGTGTGAGGAGAGAGTCCACATCGCCAGATAATCCTGCTGTAAGAGTGCCGATGCCTGAGATGATGGGGCGTCCAGGGTTTCCAGGTTTATGGATCTTGGGTAGCAGATAGAATACCCCTGGTCGGGGCTCTAGGGGTGTGTCTGTGTAGATTTGTTCCCGTGCTGTTGCAGGGATTTGTTCCCGTGCTGTTGCAGGGAGTTTCTTGAGCAGTTGATGTAGTTTCTTTTGGTGCTCCTCAGTGGGATCGGAGGACAGTGGCCTTTAGAATGTGGTGTTGGAAAGTTGCCTGGCAGCCTCCTGTTCATAATTGTTAGGGAAAAATAACCTAGTTAGCATATGTGACTCCATTTTGGGTTTCCTGTCGGCCATTAACTAGAAGTGAGGACATCACGTACCAAGGAAGGAAGGATCCTTCAGGGTGGACAGCTGGACAGTTTCAAGAGAAGGGAAACAAAGGAGACAGGAACCAGCCGACATGCCTGAAATAGCTGCTAATTCAGCGTTTTTGCAGGGGGAAGGTGGCTGCAGGGGATTGGTGATAGATAAGGAGACAGCCTGTTCATTG
This sequence comes from Natator depressus, assembly GCF_965152275.1. Taxonomy (NCBI): domain Eukaryota; kingdom Metazoa; phylum Chordata; order Testudines; family Cheloniidae; genus Natator; species Natator depressus. The sequence continues at coordinate 41,763,206 of NC_134247.1, forward strand.
AGTTAGGCGCCCACCCGAGGCACACAGGCAGGATGTTTTGCCAACAGTATATAATCTTTGTGTAACCTGTAATCGGGGTCCCGCTCTGCTTAAGAGAACGGTACCACGCTCGAGCGTAATAAACCTACAAACGCTGAGACACTCTGCAGTCTGTCTTTATTTGGTTGCCTCAGCCTAGAAACGAGCTGTACGTGTCCTAACTGGAATAATTCGTAACAGTTGCTGTGAAATATGAAGGGAAGCTGTCGGGATTCCTGTCCCCGTCCCCGGCTCAGAGCTCTGCTTCCCGTCTCAGTCTGTGGCTGGCAGGCGTGTGGGAAATGAGAAGACCCTCCCCTTCTCCGTGTGCTGGGGGGACAAGGAGCTCTCACCGTCTCCCAGCCCCTGGAGCCTCCTGGCCGCTCTGAGCAGGGTGCCTGTGGGATTCTGCTACTCTGGCCCTTCACTCTTCTCTTTCTTTGCCATGATTAGTGGGATTGTGGCAGGGGCAGCAGGTGCTGAGCGGGGGACTCTTGTTGTTTCAGATGCCGGTGACCTTCGAGGAGGTGGCTGTGTATTTCACCCAGGGGCAGGGGGCTCTGCTGGACCCCGCTCAGCATCTGATGTGTTCTGACCAGTGTTCCCTCAGTTTTTACGTCCAAGTGCGGAATGAATTTGGTTCTACGCACCAGTATGTGACCCATCATCTCCATATTGGTGCACAGAACAAAATTCATGGGGTGGGGGTGGGGCCGAGGGATTCGGAGTGTGGGAACTGGCTCAGGACTGGGACAGGGATGAGGTGCAGGGGGTGAGGGCTCTGGATTCAGGTGCAGGCTCTGGGGTGGGGCTGGGGATGTGGAGGTTGACGTGTGAGAGGGGGTTCAGGGCTGGGACAGAGGGATGGGGTGCGGAGGGGTGAGTGCTCTGGCTAGGCATGTGGGGGCTGGGACTGGGGATGAGGGGTTTGGGATTCAGACTGCAGTGGAGAGAGGTCTCCCCCAGCCCTCTCTCACCACAGGAGTTTGGGGCCAGGTTAGAGACAGCTCTCCCCAGCCACGGCGGCTCCTGTGGTCCTGGGCCGGGCTGAGGGAGGGGTTCCTCTCCCCAGCAGCTCGAGTGGACCTGGGCCAAGCCTGGGGAGGGGATCCTCTCCCTGCCTGCCTCCATGGCCCTCCATAGCCTGCAGTGCAGCTGCGTAACAGTTTCTGACGCCCGACTTCCCGTTAGCAGAGTGATTGCTAGTCCATTAGTTCCCCCTTTGGGGCCAGGTTGTCTCATTCCCAGATAGTCAAGCATTTACTGTTTCTACATTTTATCCCTTATGGGCCAGAATTAACCAGATGCTAAAAAGGTGGGAGAAGGAACAGTAAAATGTGGTGTTTTCGCTTCTGTGCTATTTCAGGGCAAGGGGGTGAGTGCGAGAGATTCCCTCCTTCCCCTCTCACTGTCACGCTCCTCTATCCACACAGCAGCCTCTGTCCCAGCCATGGAAAGTTTAACCTGCCTCCGTTCTATCCCTCCATCTCCCACGGTGTCACGTACCACCCTGTCCCAGGCTCTCCATGCTTAGGAGTCACAGCTTTGATGTCTGTGATCTTAGTCAGACTCCGGAGGGCTGGAGAAGGAAGTGTCACAGACCTGGAGTTGGCAGGGAAATCTCAATGAACTTCAAAGCACAGTTGGACCTTCAGATCTTATAGCCCCGTTTCCATCTATTGGTAAAATAACTTCCCGGCTTTTTCTAGGTTTGGTCCAGATCATTTGTAGATGGGAAGGTTGTTTTCTCTTTCATTCTCTTTCTTTTATGAGGATGCTAAAACTTTTGTAACTAATACAGCCGAATAATGAGGCAAGAAGCGAAGCCGGTTTAGCCACTTGAGAAGAAAATGGGTAAATTTCTTCCCCTGATTTTGAGTCTTAAAGGATTCTCTGAGATTTCCATCAACAGGAAGAAAGGGGTAAACAAAGAAACTTACACTTCATCTGTAGTGCAGTGTGGAGCTCACTTATGCCACGGAGTTCCCTGACCCCATGACCCAGCAAAGACTTTTCAAGTATAAAGGATCCGAGTACAAGAAGCAGGGAGAGGGGTTCTGGCCCCATGTCTACTCAGGGCAGCAAGATCCCTTGAAAGACAACAGGAGCATCATTGAGCTGGGGGAGTGGTCCGAGCTGGAAGGCTTTCCAAAGAGCATGGACTGCTGAAAGCTTTTGGGTGAGAGAAATCCTTTTGCTTGTAAGGGTACGTCAACAGTCCAAACTTAAGTTGACCTGTATTAGGTTGACTTATAACCACTCCAGTAATGACTGCAGTAGATGATGTCCACACTATCCTCCTTGGGTCGGTGGGGCGCGTCCTCACCAGGAGCACTTCCACCGACCTAGGAGGGGCACTGGGGGGAGCTGAGAGCCCGCTCTGCCAACTCCAGCAGCAGCTCTCTCCCAGGAACGGGGCTGCCCTACAAGCTCTGTGTGAATTGCTCCCCATCTAGGCCCCGTTCCCTGCTGGGCTGCCCCCTCCACTCCCTCTTCCCCATAAAGAGCGAGGGAGGCCACCTGGAGCTTCTCCCTCCCACTCCCCTCCCCTGCACCATTCCCCTCCCAGTTTGACACCAGACGATAGATAACTACTCTGAGTGCAGTCTTTAGTTGTGCACCCATTTACAGTAATTTCATCTCGACCAATGAATTCTTCCCTGCTGGTCAGAACTGAGTCTAACCCACCTGCCCCCTGGTTCCTTCCTCCACCATCGGAAAGCAGAACTTGTCCCTGACGCGTTCCCAGCACTTCTAGCACAGTGGGTGCTGTTAGGGTGGCCAGGTGCCCAGTTTTCAACCATGAAGTCCAGTGGAAAAGGGGACCTGACAGTGTCCGATCACATCTACTGACCGGACAGCTGAAGTCGAGTTACTGCGGGAAACTGGAGCAGGCGGAAGCCGGGAGCAGTGAGCGAAGGGGACCCTGGGCGAAGGGCCCAGGGCAAGGAGAGGCCCTCAGCCAAGAGGTCTTGCAGGCCAGACTGGGTGGGGGATCATAACCCTGACAGGAAGCAGCTGATGCTAGGAAGAAGGCTCCTACTACCTAGAGCCTGAGGCCAACACCAGAGTTAGTGTCCAACCCTGGGCATGCCTGCAGCACAGCCAGGGCCTGGCAGGAGGCCTGCGACGTGGGAGGGACAGACTGTGAAGTGCCCTGGCATTCCAGAGACGGTTGTTTGGGGTTCCACCCTACAGAGCGGGCTGACATGTTTCCTTTCATCTTTCCCATTTTTCTCCTTATTTTTGTATTACTTACTTTTTAATAAATTGCATTTGTTCTTAACTCTGTGCATTGATGAAGGAAGCACCCAGAGTGGAGAGAACACCCCAGAATGGGGACACTTGTCCTGAGTGATCGGAAGACTGGGGGTCAAGCGCCTCAGGAGCCCTGAGCCCAGCGTTGGGGTTACTGGTCCAGAGTCGAAGCGGGCCAGGGGGAGGGGTCCTCAAGGTCATGCAGGCCTCTGGGTAAAGGACTCAGATCCTTTTGCTAGCCAGTTCCTCTGGGGCTCGGTAGAAGCCAGAAAAGTTCCCCACACTAGGAGTAGTGTTCCCCCCTCTTACCTCTGTGCATATTGATTGGTTTCTAGTAAAGTTAATTGGGATTATAGGGGCAAGTGTCAGAGCGGGCACCAGCGAGAGTTGCTGGCCACGCTCTGAGGCCACCAAATCTGGTCGTGAGAACCCCTGGGCAAGATGCTCATGATGGTCTATTGTGACCTTGGAGCCTGTGAGTGTAACAGGGGCCGGGCACAGGGATGCTGATCCTTTGAAGACTTGATCGCTAGGACCCAGGAGCGGCTGGGGGGCGGCTCTGGGGGGAGCGATCGCGGGGCTCAGGCCCGGCCGCAGAAAGTGACTCGCAGCCGCTGCGGGGACTCTGGCTCCCAGGCTCCCGGCGAGATCCCCGAGCCCCGGCGGCTGGTGCTGGGAGCCCGGAGCCCGGGCTGCGGCCGGGAGAGGGGAACCTCCAGCCGGGCCCTGCCCGCTGCTCCCCGGGAGCCTCTCCCAGGGCAGAGCCCCCAGCCCGGCCAGGGCCCCTTCCCGGCCCGGCCCCTGCCCCGGGGGGGCCCCGCTCGGAGGGAAGGTAAGAGAGACCCTCCCATCCCCCCCTTGCAGCGGGCCCCACCTCGTCACATCTGGGCTGCAGGGGGAGGAGGATAAAGAGGGGCCGGAGGCGGGTGCAGGGGATGCTGGGGGCAGGCTGGGATGGGGGCAGGGGTGCACTGAAGGGAAGATGGGGCAATGGAGGAGGATCGGGGGACTGTGGGGCTGAGGGGAGCGAGGTCGGGAATGGGGGAAGACATGAGTGGGGGGCACAGCGAGGGAAAGGGGGGATGTGGGGAGGCGGGCGGAGAGAAGCTCTTCTCAGCTTTGGGAGTGATCAGGGGACTAACCCCTCAGGGTGCAGAAGCTACACGGAAAAAAAACCAACCCCCCCTCACCCCCCCCCCACGACACACACACCCGGCTGTGAGTGTGTTATTGTCAGACACCCCTGTGGTGGTGGGGTCTGTGTGCCCTGAGTGTTGGGGGCTGCCCAGGGCCTTGGTCTGATTTCCCTGTAGGGTTCAGATCTCAGCCACACCAGAGTCAGACTGCTGGCTCAGGGAGGGGGGTGCGCGGATGGGCCAATGGGATCAGCCTCTTCCTGCCTGTCCCTGGGGGCTGCCGGCGGAGTCCAGGGCAGCTCAATCTTCAGCTGATGCCACCAGAGGGCTCCAGCTATTGCTAAGGGAGAGGGGTTTACACTGCAGTGGGTGGAAATCTCCCAAAGTGGCCCTTTTGATTCTTCCCTTTTTTTAGCATTTGGCTCAGAGATGCTGTTACTGGGAGGGTCTGAAGAGTCTGGGGGGAATCGGGGTGTGACATGGACAGAAGCCCCTTCTGTAACCTCCCTCTCGCCCCGACAGGCTGAGGAATCAGGTCCACGTTTCACTAAAGATCAGCCAGTCTTCCAGGGAACAGAGAAGGGAAATGGCTGTGATGGAGCCAGCTCAGGTAGGGGAGTCTCAGGGAGCTGCTGGGCGGGGGAGGGAGGAGTCAGGGGTTGATAAATCTACTGATTTACTAAGTAGGCCCATTGTGGCAGGGAAAGGGGGAGGGGACATTCCCCCATTTCTCAGGCAGGATATAACCACCTCGGCAGGGCTGGGAACATTTTCCAGGCTCCCAGTGCTGGAGCCTGACCCCACTTGCCTGGGGCTGCTGTGAAATACGAAGGGAAGCTGTCGGGATTCCTGTCCCTGTCCCCGGCTCAGAGCTCTGCTTCCTGTCCCAGTCTGTGGCTGGCAGGCGTGTGGGAAATGAGAAGATCCTGGCTTGCTCTGTGTGCTGGGGCGGACAGGGAGCTCTCACCTTCTCCGCCCCCTGAAGCCTCCTGGCTGCTCTGAGCAGGGTGTGGGTGGGATTCTGCTACTCTGGCCCTCCCACAGCTTCACGTTTTTTTTTCCTTTCCCATGAGTAGTGGGATTGTGGCTGGGGCAGCAGGTGCTGAGTGGGGGACTCTTGGTGTTTCAGATGCCGGTGACCTTCGAGGAGGTGGCTATTTATTTCACCCAGGGGCAGGGGGCTCTGCTGGACCCCGCTCAGAGAGCCCTCTACAGGGACGTCATGCAGGAGAACTACGAGACGGTGATCTCGCTGGGTAAGGGATTCCCGTCCCCTCAGTTATTAGAAGCTGTGGGGTCTACGTGTCTTAATGTGGTCAGGTTCTTCCCTGGTCAGTTAGAGCAGAGGCAAATGGGTTCCATAATGCACAGCTGCCTCGTGAGAAATACATGCATTTCGGTGCCCTCTCCACTGGGACACGGGAGTCAAAACCCAATGGACAAGCTAAACCATCCCCACCCCTCCAGCTTTCAAAGGGGCATAAATCCACATTGTCTTGTCTGTGTTGTTTCTTGGCTGCACATACAATCCCTGTTCATCTCCCTCCTTGGGAATAGCTCCAGGCACGGGGAGGGCTCTGGGCTCTGCAGGTTTAGAAAGGGGCAGGCTGAAGTGCAGACCTGTGTGTGAGTCAGCAAGGCCCCCAGAGCGCACAGATCCTGGGAACGCCTAATGAGGGTGTAGTAATAATTCAAGTCACCTCCCCAGACAACGTCCTCTGCGCAAGGGGGCTCAGTGACCCTGTTCCCATCCTCTTGGAATCCACCTTCCTCCAGCAGAGCACAGGGACAGGTTCCACTCACGCAATGTCCTTTGTGACAGATCCTCCACCAATGCTCCATGCACCCTGATCCGGACTCATTTCCCCTTCTGCACAGGATTTCCCATTCCCAAACCTGAGCTTATCGCCCGGCTGGAAAGAGGGGAAGAGCTGTGGGTGTTCGATCTCCAGGATTTCAAGGACAGAAGGCTTCGGAGATGCACCAGCACAGGTGAGGCCTGACAGAGAAACCATCTAGGGAATGAAGGAAAGAGTTGAGAATCCCAACATATGATGTGAGTAACGCCCTCAGTTCTTCTTCATCTCACCGAGAGCAGGGCTATGGTCAGCAGATATTGCTCACGCCATTCCACCCTTCCTGTCTCTCCTTCCTTGTAAATGTTAGGGTGGGATGTGGAGGCGGAATCCAATTGCTCAGTCTTTGTGTTGGCTTTTCCCTCAGTGCTATTCCTCTTTCTCCCCAGCACAATGACTCCTCTCTGGATTGTGTCTCTCCCAGCAGGTGCTGAGCGAGCGAGTGAGAACGAGGAGGGGAATCGTCATGAGGCAGCTCCTGGGGAAGTGGAACCACAGGGGACCTTTTTGGGAAGAGCTGAAGGGAATTTTTCCCATTGCTGGAATCAGGGAGAAGCCTGGGGAAATTGGCACAGGTCAGAGAGGCTTCTGATAAACCAACCCAGGAAGAAAGCGGATGCATCTATTAAAGGTGGGGAAGGAGACGAGAATCCCAGAGAGCAGCAGACAAATCCCAAGGAAGAGACACCCTGGCACTGCCTTGAGTGTGGGAAAGGATTCATTGTGAGATCACAACTTGTTACACATCAGACAGTCCATACGGGAGAGAAACCATTTCAATGCTTGGACAGTGGGGAGAGCTTCAATAAGCGCACAGATCTTAATAACCGTGGGAGAAGCCACACTGTAGACAAGCCCATTCAATGCGTTGAATACGGGAAATGTTTCAGTTCAAAGTCAGCACTAAATTCACATGAGAAAAGGCACACAGGAGAGAGACCCCATAAATGTTTGGACTGTGGGAAAAGTTTCAGATGGAGGTCAGACCTTGTTATTCATCAGGCAATCCACACAGGAGCAAGACCCCACAAGTGCTTTGACTGTGGGAAAAGTTTCAAGCAGAAATCAGTCCTTGTTAGTCATCAGGCAATCCACACAGGAGAGAGACCCCACAAGTGCTTGGACTGTGGGAAAAGTTTCAAGCGGAAATCAGACCTTGTTAATCATCATGCAATCCACACAGGAAAGAGACCCCATAAGTGCTTGGACTGTGGGAAAAGTTTCATACAGAGGTCAAACCTTGTTCGACATCAAGCAATCCACACAGGAGAGAGACCCCATAAGTGCTTGGATTGTGGGAAAAGTTTCACATGGAGAGCAGGCCTTTTTAATCATCAGAGAATCCACAGAGGAGAGAGACCCCATAAGTGCTTGGACTGTGGGAAAAGTTTCACATGGAGAGCAAGCCTTTTTAATCATCAGAGAATCCACAGAGGAGAGAGACCCCATAAGTGCTTGGAGTGTGGGAAAAGTTTCGAGCGGAAATCAGGCCTTGTTAGTCATCAGGCAATTCACACAGGAGAGAGACCCCATAAATGCTTGGATTGTGGGAAAAGTTTCATACACAGGTCACACCTTGTTAGACATCAGGCAATCCACACAGGAGGAAGACCCCACAAGTGCTTGCACTGTGGGAAAAGTTTCAAGCGGAAATCAGACCTTGTTATTCATCAGGCAATCCACACAGGAGAGAGACCTCACAAGTGCTTGGATTGTGGGAAAAGTTTCATACACAGGTCAACCCTTGTTCAACATAAAACAATTCACAAAGGAGAAAGATCCCATAAGTGCTTGGACTGTGGGAAAAATTTCAAGCGGAAGTCACACCTTGTTAATCATCAGGCAATCCACACAGGAGAAAGACCCCATAAGTGCTTGGACTGTGGGAAAAGTTTCCCATGGCGGTCACACCTTGTTGTTCATCAGGCAATTCACACCGGAGAAAGACCCCACAAGTGCTTGGAGTGTGAGAAAAGTTTCTCATGGAGGTCAGACCTTATTAAACATCAGGCAACGCACACAGGAGAGAGTCCCCATAAATGCTTGGATTGTGGCAAAAGTTTCATACACAGGTCACACCTTGTTCAACATCAGGCAATCCACACAGGAGCAAGACCTTACAAGTGCTTGCACTGTGGGAAAAGTTTCAAGCGGAAATCAGACCTTGTTAGTCATCAGGCAATTCACACAGGAGAGAGACCCCATAAATGCTTGGACTGTGGGAAAAGTTTCACACGGAGGTCACACCTTGTTAATCATCAGAGAATCCACACATGAGAAGGACCCCACAAGTGCTTGGACTGTGGGAAAAGTTTCACTTGCAGATCAGCCCTTGGTTATTATCAGAAAAGCCACACAGGATATAGACCCCACAAGTGCTTTGACTGTGGGAAAAGTTTCAAGCAGAGGTCAGACCTTGTAAAATATCAGGCAGTCCACACATGAGAGAGACCGCACAAGTGCTTGGACTGTGGGAAAAGTTTCAAGCAGAGGTCAACCCTTGTTCAACATCAGGCAGTCCACATACACAGGAAAGAGACCCCACAAGTGCTTGGACTGTGGGAAAAGTTTCATACGGATGTCAGACCTCGTTAAACATGGAAGAATCCACACAAGATGTAAACTTCTTTGACACAAGGCAAGAAAGGGTTAAGCAACTTGTATGTAATTGACTCAGATTCAACTTTTAGAGAGAGATTTTAAAAGTGTTTCCACCTTCATGAAGCTAGAGTTTGAAATGTAAACATGTTAAAGACTTGGAAGAGGGGTAACTGTCATGGTCTATGTTTAGCTATATCTTTTTAGAGCTTAACAATTTATGCAAAGGGTTCCTGTATTCTGTTAATTCAGAGATTATACCCATCTCCCATGTCACCTGCCCAATTCCAGCTCCCTCTCCTTGAAATCACTGGGGTTAGGGGCTGAAGGATGGAGGGAATGTTTATAGCTGAAATCACCGAAATGTGTTTTGCAAGGTTAATATCAGTGAGATCTGTTCCTCTCTCATGCTCGGACATTTTCTCTGGGGATCCCGCAGACAGAAAGGAGCAGCTGTTACCATCTTGGGTTCCGATCGCAACGGTGACTGTCTACACTAGTAATTCTCAAACTGTGGGTCATGTCCTCCCAGTGGAGGCACAGGAATATGTGAAGGGAGGCGTGACCTCTGTCTCGGACTTTTGAAGAAGGAACTGGCCTATCTGGGAGGTGGGGATAAATGCTCAGGCTCTCAAAACCCAGGTGGAGCAGCAGGGCAGAAGTCAGGGTTGCAATGGGGTGATAAGTCTGCTGTGAACAGCGATATTGACGAATATCACTTTTCACTTGGTCACCCTTACTTCTGTGCTGCTGCTGGAGGCCTTCAGAGCTGGACGCATCGCCAGCAACGACTCTGCCTTTAGAGCTGGGTGGCCATATATGTGCTTGTGAGGGCGGGGACGTAAATGACCACACACACAAAGACGGAGGGACCAATGAAACACTTTTGAGAACCACTGGTCTACACTCTTATGGTCACCACGATTACAGAAGGATAAATCTTCTCCAAAGTATGTCTTGTGAGGTATCATAGGAAAAGTCATCGCCTGCTGAATATTATTGTCCTGTTAAAATGTGTCTCTCAGCGCTGTCCATGGAGCTCTGAGAGTTTGCTGTATGTTTGTTACATGCTGGAAAGCTGGAAAACGCCCACAGACTAGCTCTTTAGAGACAGTAGTACCTGCAGACCAGCTAGGTGCTAAGTGGCCATTAATTGCTTAGCTGGCCATTCACCAGCTGTGGAGCTGTGAACAAGAGAGTTACAATTCACCAGAAGGACGGCTGGATGCTCAATTTGGCCACAGACTGATTGTTGCCTGCCCCCTGGCTGGAGCTTGAACCTCAAAGAAGAGAATGCTATAAAAGCAGAAGGGAGAATTGCCTCCATTTTCACCTCTCCTCTCCCATCTTTACAGAAGTCAAGGTTATGCCTTGAAAGGCCACAGGGGCCTTGGACTGGGGAGGACGCACCAAGGCGGGAAAGAAATCCATCCTGGGTACTAATAACTAACTAGTTCCGACCTTTCACATCTTTCTCCCTTGTGATCCCTGAAAACCTCCTTGTTCCAGTTAATAAACTGATGTTAGTGTTTTGTCTGGAGCTGTGTGTTTTCCTTGAAGTGTTTGGGGGATTTGACTTGAGAGAACAAGGCTGTGGCCTAATCGGAGCCCTTTGTGTGTGGAGGGGGGGATGACCCACTAATTATTGAGTTTGTCCAGCACCGTGAACAGACTGAGCAGTCCAAGATGCAGATTCCCGGGATGCAAGGCTGGGAGTAGAAAACTGGCTGATGTTGCTGAGTCATTTAGTATCTTCATGAGTGTCTGGCTAGTCACACTCAGTACAGTGCAGCCAGGAGTGAGTTTGAATGCTAGTGGCTGTGTGTGAGCAGAGCGTGGAGGGGTTTGTTGTTCACACAGCGATGCAGCAGGGTGGATTTGATTTAAATCATGATTTAAATCACTCGTCTGGAAGACTCGATTTAATCATGGTATTCTACAGAAAAGTGCATTCTTGGTTTTTATAATCTTAATAGATATTCTACACAACTCAGAGATAGATGTAGGTTGCATTTTTAGAAGATACACACTATACATTTTAAAACAGTGATTTATTTTGAAAACTTTTCAGATGAGTTTTACAGCTATATCAGACAATGAATGATTGTTTGGTTATTTCATTTCATTTATTTGCATTTGGTTATTTCATTGTTTGGTTATTTCATTCATGCCACCCTGTGGAGGAGAACATCACCAGACAGACGTTTAAATTGTTTTATTTCACTAAAACAACTACAGTAAGTATTCTGGATTTTTTTCTTCAACAGCAAAGATATAATATTTTAACAGAAAAGCATATGTCCATCGTTTCTCACATTTATCTCCAGACTTCTTCTCCTTGTCCAGATATATTCCACCTCCAACAGTCTTCTATTCATTTAACTTTTTGAAATTTTGCACTTTTGGAAAGAGGTAAGGGATTGACTCTGTGTACACAAATTTGCAGAGGGACAATAGAGGTGAGGTCTGTTATTTCTCAACTCTCTATATTAATTTATTTTAAAACATTTTGGCTGTTAACAAGCATGTTACCTCTGGAGACACAAAGCCACAGTTTGAGAACTGGGAAACTAAGCACCTCTGATGGGATCTTCTAGACTGAGCACTGAGTCCCATGGGGTAGATGGAAAGATTAGCCTAAATAATCTATACAGAAGCCTGTGGAACCCCATAAAATTGGGTCCCTAATCCATCAACTATTGGAACTCATGTAGAAAACTTTTCTTAAACATTCCATGAATATATTGTCTCATACTATAGAATTAGAATTTACAATCCCTATTCCATTATGAGATGTCTTTGAGCTATAATGTATCTTAATTAAAAGGATCTTTAGATAAGTTTTTTCCTCAAAAAAGCATTTTATCAAAAAAAAATCCAATATAAATAAAAACACTGATTTTTGTTTAAATAATTGATTTTTATCCACCCTGGGAACCAGTGTAAAACATACCCTGGGATGGAGAATTAAGCAGTTCAACAGTCCAGATTGTACCCTGGGGTATCTCTCACACCCGCTGTCTCCTGGGCCCCAGCATGGTACTGTTGGGCTTTCATCATCCTGATCTTGAAAGAGACGCTAAGCAGGTCAAACCAGAGAAGGGGAGCCAGCTGACATCCTCAACTCCACTGACTTTGATTTTGGCTAAATCCTGAACTCCCCCTGGTATGTGAGCAGCTGCTGGGAGCTTCGGGCCCTTGAAATCAGGGCAGGAGCAGTAGCTGCAGCGGCAGCCGGGACCCCCGGGGCTCCAGCGGCGATTTAAAGGGCCCAGGGCTCCGCTGCGGAAGCGGTGGCCGGAGCCCTTCACATCACCAGCCTGGGGAAGCTGTCCCCTGCCGGTGCAGTCAGCGGTGTCCCGGCTCTTGCCGGGTACGCCAGACTGGATCAGACCGGCTTACTTTCACCTCTGCCAGTGCTCTAAACAATTATGCCACCCCCCACTTCTGCTCTCTCTCCTTTTGCCTTCTCTCTCCCCCCTGCAAATCTGGCCCAGTCAGCTCAAACAATCAGAGGTTTTGGGCCAGTAGCCTGTGACCAGAGAGGCAGGTGAGAGCAAGGCCTCTGCCAGCCCGACATGGAGAGAAGTTTGCCGCAGACGGGCTGATCAGCCAGCGGCCCGTGCCCGGTTAGTCCTGCAGGGAGGCTGCAAGCGAGACTGGATGCTGACAGGAGAAGTTTCTAGGCGGGATGACCCCTTATTGCTGGGAGAAGCTCCCCGAGCCCAGGGGCGGTTGCGCCCCCAGGGGGCAGCGGCTGGGCAGGGGGCTGGAGCGCGGTGGGTTGATCGCTAGGACCCAGGAGCGGCTGGGGGGCGGCTCTGGGGGGAGCGATCGCGGGGCTCAGGCCCGGCCCAGGAAGTGACTCGCAGCCGCTGCGGGGACTCTGGCTCCCAGGCTCCCGGCGAGATCCCCGAGCCCCGGCGGCTGGTGCTGGGAGCCCGGAGCCCGGGCTGCAGCCGGGAGAGGGGAACCTCCAGCCGGGCCCTGCCCGCTGCTCCCCGGGAGCCTCTCCCAGGGCAGAGCCCCCAGCCCGGCCAGGGCCCCTTCCCGGCCCGGCCCCTGCCCCGGGGGGCCCCGATCGGAGGGAAGGTAAGAGAGACCCTCCCATCCCCCCCTTGCTGCGGCCCCCCCCCTCGTCACATCTGTGCTGCAGGGGGAGGAGGATAAAGAGGGGCAGGAGGCGGGTGCGGGGGATGCCGGGGGCAGGCTGGGATGGGGGCAGGGGTGCACTGGAGGGAAGATGGCGCAATGGAGGAGGATCGGGGGACTGTGGGGCTGAGGGGAGCAAGGTCGGGAATGAGGGAAGACGTGAGTGGGGGGCACTGCATGGGAAAGGAGGGATGTGGGGAGGCGGGCGGGGGGAGATGCCAAGGCAGCTTCTCCGCCCCATGGGACACGAGGTGGGAGGGGCGGAGAGAAGCTCTTCTCAGCTTTGGGAGTGATCAGGGGACGAACCCCTCAGGGTGCAGAAACTACAAGGAAAAAACCCGCGCCACCCCCCCCCCCCACACACACACACCTGCCTCTGAGTGTGTTATTGTCAGACACCCCTGCGGTGGTGGGGTGTGTGTGCCCTGAGTGTTGGGGGCTGCCCAGGGCCCTGGTCTGATTTCCCTGTAGGGTTCAGATCTCAGCCACACCAGAGTCAGACCGGAGTCACTGCTGGCTGAGGCAGGGTGGTGCGCGGATGGGCCAATGGGATCAGCCTCTTCCTGCCTGTCCCTGGGGGCTGCCAGGGGAGTCCAGGGCAGCTCAATCTTCAGGTGATGCCACCAGAGGCCTCCAGCTATTGCTAAGGGAGAGGGGTTTACACTGCAATGGGGGGGAATCTCCCAAGTGGCCCTTTTGGTTCTTCCCTTTTTTTAGCATTTGGCTCAGAGATGCTGTTACTGGGAGGGTCTTGTTGCCGGCACCCAGTGCCAGAGGCGAGCAACACCGGTGGGGTGGGGGTTCGCTAACCGGTGTGCTTCACTCAATAATCACAACGGGGTGGAGAAGCAGAAAATTTTATTTGAAGCTTCAAAAAGGTACAGGGAGATTAGAATCTCAAATCCTGTACACAGAGCAGGAAGTTACACAGGCTTTTATACATCCTTTCTTCAGCATACTTATCCAATAGCAAACTGCCCTAAGTATCCATATAGCCAGCCAATCCAGTTCCCAGCTAGTTTCCTTGTTTTTTGTATCATTTGTTAAACTATACATAAAGCTGCTTTATTCAGCATTGTTCTTCCATATCTGCCCTGTTTGGCCTTGTTTAGTTTCAGGCAGTCTGACTCTGCAACATATTGTTGCAGATCCTCAGCGTAACTGCTGCGAGTGCCTCCAGGCGGGGGAGGGCCAAGGACACTTGGGCCTAGTGCGAGGGGGCTTCATCGACACTCGTGGTCTTCCATCCCCTCGATTTCCCTAGTGGCCATGCCCCAGTGTCCCCAACAGTCTGAAGAGTCTGGGGGGAATCGGGGTGTGACATGGACATGGACAGAAGCCCCTTCTGTAACCTCCCTCTCGCCCCGACAGGCTGAGGAATCAGGTCCACGTTTCACCGAAGATCGGCCAGCCTTCCAGGGGACAGAGAAGGGAAATGGCTGTGTTGGAGCCAGCTCAGGTAGGGGATTTTCAGGGAGCTGCTGGGCGGGGGAGGGAGGAGACAGGGTTTAATAAACCTACTGATTTACTAAGTAAGCCCATTGTGGCAGGGGAAGGGGGAGGGGACATTCCCCCAGTTCTCAGGCAGGATATAACCACCTTGGCAGGGCTGGGGACAAATTCCAGGCTCCCAGTGCTGGAGCCTGACCCCACTTGCCCGGCACTACTGTGAAATACGAAGGGAAGCTGTCGGGATTCCTGTCCCTGTCCCCGGCTCAGAGCTCTGCTTCCTGTACCAGTCTGTGGCTGGCAGGCATGTGGGAAATAAGAAGATCCTGGCGTGCTCCGTGTGCTGGGGCGGACAGGGAACTCTCACCTTCTCCACCCCCAGAAGCCTCCTGGCTGCTCTGAACAGGGTGGGGGTGGGATTTTGCTACTCTGGCCCTCCCACAGCTTCACGTTTTTTTTTTTCCTTTCCCATAAGTAGTGGGATTGTGGCTGGGGCAGCAGGTGCTGAGTGGGGGACTCTTGGTGTTTCAGATGCCGGTGACCTTCGAGGAGGTGGCTATTTATTTCACCCAGGGTCAGGGGGCTCTGCTGGACCCCGCTCAGAGAGCCCTCTACAGGGACGTCATGCAGGAGAACTATGAGACGGTGACCTCGCTGGGTAAGGGATTCCCGTCCCCTCAGTTATTAGAAGCTGTGGGGTCTGCGTGTCTTAATGTGGTCAGGTTCTTCCCTGGTCAGTTCGAGCAGAGGCAAATGGGTTCCATAATGCACAGCTGCCATGTGAGAAATACATGCATTTCGGTGCCCTCTCCACTGGGACGTGGGAGTCAAAAACCAATGGACAAGCTAAACCATCCCCATCCCTCCAGCTTTCAAAGGGTCATAAATCCGCATTGTGTTGTCTGTGTTGTTTCTTGGCTGCACATACAATCCCTGTTCATCTCCCTCCTTGGGAATAGCTCCAGGCATGGGGAGAGCTCTGGACTCTGCAGGTTTAGAAAGAGGCAGGGGCTTAAGTGCAGACCTGTGTGTGAGTCAGCAAGGCTCCCAGAGCGCACAGATCCTGGGAACGCCTACTGAGGGTGTAGTAATAATTCAACTCACCTCCCCAGAAAATGTCCTCTGTGCAAGGGGGCTCAGTGACCCTGTTCCCATCCTCTTGGATTCCACGTTCCTCCAGCAGAGCACAGGGACAGATTCCACTCACGCAATGTCCTTTGTGACAAATCCTCCACCAATGCTCCATGCACCCTGATGTGGACTCATTTCACCTTCTGCACAGGATTTCCCATTCCCAAACCTGAGCTTATCACCCGGCTGGAACGAGGGGAAGAGCTGTGGGTGTCCGATCTCCAGGATTTCAAGGACAGAAGGCTTCGGAGATGCACCAACACAGGTGAGGCCTGACAGGCATCTAGGGAATGAAGGAAAAAGTTGAGAATCCTAAAATATTATGTGAGTAACGCCCTCAGTTCTTCTTCATCTCACGGAGAGCAGGGCTATGGTCAGCAGATATTGCTCACGCCATTCCACCCTTCCCGTCTCTCCTTCCTTGTAAGTGTTAGGGTGGGATGTGGGGGCAGAATGCAATTGCTCAGTCTTTGTGTTGGCTTTTCCCTCAATGCTATTCCTCTTTCTCCCCAGCACAATGACTCCTCTCTGGATTGTGTCTTTCCCATCAGGTGCTGAGCGAGCGAGTGAGAAGAAGGAGGGGAATCATCATGAGGCAGTTCCTGGGGAAGTGGAACCACAGGGAACCTTTTTGGGAAGAGCTGAAGGGAATTTTTCCCATTGCTGGAATCAGGGAGAAGCCTGGGGAAATTGGCACAGGTCAGAGAAGCTTCTGATAAACCAACCCAGGAAGAAAGTGGATGAATCTATTAATGGTGGGGGAGGAGACGAGAATCCCAGAGAGCAGCAGACAAATCCCAAGGAAGAGACACCCTGGCACTGCCTTGAGTGTGGGAAAGGATTCATTGTGAGATCACAACTTGTTACACATCAGAGAGTCCATACGGGAGAGAAACCATTGCAATGCTTTGACAGTGGGGAAAGCTTCAGTAAGCGCACAGATCTTAATAACCATGGGAGAAGCCACACTGTAGACAAGCCCATTCAATGCGTTGAATGTGGGAAATGTTTCAGTTCAAAGTCAGCACTAAATTCACATGAGAAAAGCCACACAGCAGAGAGACCCCATAAATGTTTGGACTGTGGGAAAAGTTTCACATGGAGGTCGGCACTTGTTAATCATCAGGCAATCCACACAGGAGAGAAAACCCACAAGTGCTTTGACTGTGGGAAAAGTTTCAAGCGGAAATCAGTCCTTGTTCGTCATCAGGCAATCCACACAGGAGAGAGACCCCACAAGTGCTTGGATTGTGGGAAAAGTTTCACATGGAGATCAGCCCTTGGTTATCATCAGAGAATCCACACAGGAGAGAGACCCCACAAGTGCTTGGACTGTGGGAAAAGTTTCATACGAAGGTCAACCCTTGTTCAACATCAGGCAGTCCACACAGGAAAGAGACCCCATAAGTGCTTGGAGTGTGGGAAAAGTTTCACATGGAGAGCACGCCTTTTTTATCATCAGAGAATCCACACAGGAGAGAGACCCCATAAGTGCTTGGACTGTGGGAAAAGTTTCATATGGAGGTCAGACCTTGTTATTCATGAGGCAATCCACACAGGAAAGAGATCCCATAAATGCTTGGATTGTGGGAAAAGTTTCATACACAGGTCACACCTTGTTAAACATCAGGCAATCCACACAGGCGAGAGACCCCATAAATGCTTGGATTGTGGGAAAAGTTTCATACGCAGGTCAGACCTTGGTAGACATCAGGCAATCCACACAGGAGCAAGACCCCACAAGTGCTTTGATTGTGGGAAAAGTTTCAAGCGGAAATCAGGCCTTGTTAGTCATCAGGCAATCCACACAGGAGAGAGACCCCACAAGTGCTTGGACTGTGGGAAAAGTTTCATGCAGAGGTCATACCTTCTTAAACATGAAACAATTCACAAAGGAGAAAGATCCCATAAGTGCTTGGACTGTGGGAAAAGTTTCACAATGAGGTCAAACCTTGTTAATCATCAGAGAATCCACAGCGGAGAAAGACCCCACAAGTGCTTGGACTGTGGGAAAAGTTTCACTTCGAGATCAGCCCTTGGTTATCATCAGAAAAGCCACACAGGAGAGAGACCCCACAAGTGCTTGGACTGTGGGAAAAGTTTCACTTGGAGATCAGCCCTTGGTTATCATCAGAAAAGCCACACGGGAGAGAGACCGCACAAGTGCTTGGACTGTGGGAAAAGTTTCATATGCAAGTCAGATCTTGCTAATCATCAGGCAATCCACACAGGAGAGAGACCCCACAAGTGCTTGGACTGTGGGAAAAGATTCATACGAAGGTCACGCCTTGTTCAACATCAGGCAATCCACACAGGAGAGAGACCCCACAAGTGCTTGGACTGTGGGAAAAGTTACATTTGCAAGTCAGATCTTGCTGGTCATCAGGTAATCCACACAGGAGAGAGACCCCACAAGTGCTTTGATTGTGGGAAAAGTTTCAAGCGGAAATCAGTCCTTGTTCGTCATCAGGCAATCCACACAGGAGAGAGACCCCACAAGTGCTTAGATTGTGGGAAAAGTTTCATAAGAAAGTCACAGCTTGTTCAACATCAGGCAGTCCACACAGAAGAGAGACCCCACAAGTGCTTTGACTGTGGGAAAAGTTTCAAGCAGAGGTCATACCTTGTAAAACATCAGGCAGTCCACACAGAAGAGAGACCCCAGAAGTGCTTTGACTCTGGGAAAAGTTTCATGCAGATTTCACACCTTGTTAAACATCAGGCAATCCACAAAGGAGAGAGACCCCACAAGTGCTTTGACTGTGGGAAAAGTTTCATGCAGAGGTCACACCTTGTTCAACATCAGGCAATCCACAAAGGAGAGAGACCCCACAAGTGCTTTGACTGTGGGAAAAGTTTCATGCAGAGGTCACACCTTGTTCGTCATCAGGCAATCCACACAGGAGAGAGACCCCACAAGTGTTTGGATTGTGGGAAAAGTTTCATAAGAAAGTCACACCTTGTTCAACATCAGGCAATCCACACAGGAGAGAGACCCCACAAGTGCTTAGACTGTGGGAAAAGTTTCATAAGAAAGTCACACCTTGTTCAACATCAGGCAATCCACACAGGAGAGAGACCCCACAAGTGCTTGGACTGTGGGGAAAGTTTCATATGCAAGTCAGATCTTGCTGATCATCAGGCAATCCACACAGGAATGAGACCCTATAAGTGCTTGGACTGTGGGAAAAGTTTCACATGGAGACCGGCGCTGGTGAAGCATCAGAGAATCCACACAGGAGAATGACTCTATAAGTGCTTGGACTATGGGAAAAGTTTCACATGAAGATCAGATCTCGTTCAACATGGAAGAATCTACACAAGAGAGAGACCCCCACAAGAGCTTAGACTGTGGGAAAAGTTTCAGACAGAGATCATACCTCATTAAAAATGGGAGAATCCACACAGGATGGACGTGGTCCACTCCCAATGACTGATGAGGAGGGGTCAATACCAACAAAGGGAAAATTGCTTTTGTAGTGAGCCAGCCACTCTCAGTCCCTATTCAGGCCCAAATTGATGGTGTTAAGTTTGCACATGGATTGTAGCTCTGCAGTTTCTCTCTGAAGTCTGTGTTTGAAGTTTTTTGGTTGAAGGATGGCTACTTTTAAATCTGTTATTGAGTGTCCAAGGAGATTGAAATGTTCTGCTACTGGCTTTTGTATGTTACCATTCCTGATGTCATATTTGTGTCCATTTATTCTTTGACATAGAGACTGTCTGGTTTGGCCAATGTACGTGGCAGAGGGGCATTGCTGGCACATGATGGCATACATCACATTGGTAGATGTGCATGTGAATGTGCCCGTGATGGCGTGGCTGATATGGTTGGGTCCTATGATGGTGTCGCTAGAGTAGATATGGGCACAGATTTGGCAATGGGATTTGTTGCAGGAATTGGTTCCTGGGTTAGTGTTTCTGTGGTGTGGTGCTGGTGAGTATTTGCTTCAGATTGGGAGCTGTCTGTAAGCGAGGACTGGCCTGCCTCCCATGGTCTGTGAGAACGAGGAATCCTTTTCCAGGATAGGTTGTAGATCGTCAATGATGCGCTGGAGAGGTTTTAGCTGGGGACTGTACATGATGGCCAGTGGTGTTCTGTTATTTCCCTTGTTGGGCCTGTCCTGTAGAAGGTGACTTCTGGGTCTCCATCTTGTTTTGTCAGTCTGTTTCCTCACTTCCCCAGGTGAGTATTGTAGTTTTAAGAATACTTGATAAAGATCTTGTAGATGTTTGTCTCTGCCTGAGGGATTGGAGCAAATGCGGTTGTATCTTGGGGCATGGCTGTAGACAATGGATCGTGTGATGTGTCCTGGATGGAAGCTGGAGGCATGTAGGTAAGTATAGAGGTCAGTAGGTTTCCAGTATAGGGTGGTATTTATGTGACCATCACGAATTTGCACTATAGTGTCCAGGATCTCTTGTGTGGACTGGTCCAGGCTGAGGTCGATGCTGGGGTGGAAATTGTTGAAATCCAGGTGGAATTCTTCAAGGGCCTCCTTCCCATGGGTCCATATGATGAAGATGTCATCAATGTAGCGCAAATAGAGGAGGGGGTGCTAGGGGACGAGAGCTGAGGAAGCGTTGTTCTAAGTCAGCCATAAAGATGTTGGCATGCTGTGGGGCCATGCGGGTACCCATAGCAGTCCCGCTGACTTGAAAGTATAAATTGTCCCCAGATCTGAAATGGTTGAGGGTGAGGACAAAGTCAGAAAGCTCAGCCACCAGGTGTGCCGTGGCCTCATCAGGGATAATGTTCCTGACAGCTTGTAGCCCATCCTCATGTGGAACATTGGTGTAAAGAGCTTCTACATCCATGGTGGCCAGGATGGTGTTTTCAGGAAGATCACCAATACGTTGTAGTTTCCTCAGGAAGTCGGTGGTGTCTCGAAGATAGCTGGGAGTGCTGGTAGCATAGGGTGTGAGGAGAGAGTCCACATCGCCAGATAATCCTGCTGTAAGAGTGCCGATGCCTGAGATGATGGGGCGTCCAGGATTTCCAGGTTTATGGATCTTGGGTAGCAGATAGAATACCCCTGGTCGGGGCTCTAGGGGTGGGTCTGTGTAGATTTGTTCCCGTGCTGTAGCAGGGAGTTTCTTGAGCAGTTGGTGTAGTTTCTTTTGGTACTCCTTAGTGGGATGGAGGACAGAGGCCTTTAGAATGTGGTAGAATCCTAGAATCCTAGAATATGAGGGTTGGAAGGGACCTCAGGAGGTCATCTAGTCCAACCCCCTGCTCAAAGCAGGACCAATCCCCAATTAAATCGTCCCAGCCAGGGTTTTGTCAAGCCTGACCTTAAAAACTTCTAAGGAAGGAGATTCCACCACCTCCCTAGGTAACGCATTCCAGTGTTTCACCACCCTCCTAGTGAAAAATTTTTTCCTAATATCCAACCTAAACCTCTCCCACTGCAACTTGAGACCATTACTCCTCGTTCTGTCATCTGCTACCACTGAGAATAGTCTAGATCCATCCTCTTTGGAACCACCGTTCAGGTAGTTGAAAGCAGCTATCAAATCTCCCCTCATTCTTCTCTTCTGTAAACTAAATAATCCCAGATCCCTCAGCCTCTCCTCGTAAGTCATGTGTTCCAGTCCCCTAATCATTTTTGTTGCCCTCCGCTGGACACTCTCCAATATTTCCACATCCTTCTTGTAGTGTGGGGCCCAAAACTGGACACAGTACTCCAGATGAGGCCTCACCAATGTTGAATAGAGGGGAACGATCACGTCCCTCGATCTGCTGGCAGTGCCCCTACTTATACATCCCAAAATGCCATTGGCCATCTTGGCTACAAGGGCACACTGTTGACTCATATCCAACTTCTCATCCACTGTAACCCCTAGGTCCTTTTCTGCAGAACTGCTGCCTAGCCATTCGGTCCCTAGTCTGTAGCAGTGCATTGCATTCTTCCGTCCTAAGTGCAGGACTCTGCACTTGTCCTTGTTGAACCTCATCAAATTTCTTTTGGCCCAATCCTCCAATTTGTCTAGGTCCCTCTGTATCCTATCGCTACCCTCCAGCGTATCTACCACTCCTCCCAGTTTAGTGTCGTCTGCAAACTTGCTGAGGGTGCAATCCACACCAGCCTCCAGATCATTAATGAAGATATTGAACAAAACCGGCCCGAGGACCGACTCTTGGGGTACTCCGCTTGATACCGTCTGCCAACTAGACATGGAGCCATTGATCACTACCCGTTGAGCCCAACAATCTAGCCAATTTTCTACCCACCTTATAGTGCATTTGTCCAGCCCATACTTCTTTAACTTGCTGACAAGAATACTGTGGGAGACAGTGTCAAAAGCTTTACTAAAGCCAAGGAACACCACGTCCACTGCTTTCCCTTCATCCACAGAACCAGTTATCTCGTCATAGGAAAGTTGTAGGAAAGGTGCCTGGCAGCCTCCTGTTCATAATTGTTAGGGGAAATTAACCTAGTTAGCATATGTGACTCCATTTTGGGTTTCTTCTCGGCCATTAACTAGAAGCGAGCGCACCACGTACCAAGGAAGGAAGGAAGGAAGGATCCTTCAGAGTGGACAGCTGGACAGTTTCAAGAGAAGGGAAACAAAGGAGACAGGAACCAGCCGACATGCCTGAAATAGCTGCTAATTCAGCATTTTTGCAGGGGGAAGTGGCTGCAGGGCATTGGTGATAGTGTCAAAGTTTGACTCAGACTCACAATTTATCAGACCACTCTGTTTTATTAGCAAAGCTGCTCTGCTAATACATTTAGAAGTGAGCCCCCCGAGTGGGGCTTGTGTCTCTTAATTTATACAGTTTTTTGGAGAACAAGTTACAGAGAAGTTACAGACAAAAGAAGAAAAAGATTTTTAGTCACCCCCCTTCGAAATCCCTGAGACCAGTCACGTATCTTCAATTACCTGCCACCCTTAACAGTCTCCTTTAACAGCTTCCAGTTAACTTAACTAATTGCCCTTCACACTTTCCGTTCTGATGCCTGCTTCTTAGACGTGCTGGCTCTATCTTAATTGCTTCTCCATTCAAAAGCTAACTGTCCCTTCGTGTGCTCCCTCAGATACTTTGTAACATGTTTTGGCATGACCTCTCATATACAATGTATCCAGCATGTCCCCGTATACAACGTTATACTTATACTTCCAAAATCCCCCCTTTTGGTCAAGGCTACACCCATGACCAATGACTTACTGGATTCCGTACATCAATCGTTCTTTTTCATTACTTTCACTGGTGACATTTAACAACATTAGATTAGCACTCTGGTTAGGGGTAACCTGATGGATGGTGTGTCTTGTGCAGTTTTGGATACAACAAGAAATCAATTGAAAACACACAAAGATTATTAGAATTCCAAATAGGATAGTCAGGATTCCTTGGAACAACCAGTTTCCCAGACTAGAGAAATTGAATAAGTTACTTATCCATTTCCACAAGGAACCTGGTTCTTCGTGGGGAAGGTATGCAATTTGCTCCAGATGGCTAGCACGATTTATTACCTCATTAGTATTATCAGGTATGTATACACAGCATTCTGTTCCAATTAGAGCACAGGTCCCTCCTTTGGCTGCCAGTATTATATCTAATGCCCGACGGTTTTGGAGGGCCGCTTGTCGGACCGCTCCTGCTTCTTTGGCTACAGCTTTTAAGCTCTCTCCTTTCATTGGCCATAATCTCAACCATCGCTTGTAACCTTAAAAGCCTTTTTGCGTGGTGGATTACCCCCCCTACTGGGACTAAAGAAATGCCAATAGCTTCTTCCCAAATTAGGGGGCTTATGTTATCCACATACGATTTAGCATCTGGCAAGTCCCTCCTTTTTCGCCTGAAATTGCAGAGGCGATTTCGTGGGAGGGATTGAAGCACCCGGAATTGTGGGAAAAGCTGAGCAGGATAACAGATACCTGACCAATTTGCTGGTAACACAGTGTAAGCATTTTCCCCACAAACCCAATGATGTCCCATTAAAGCTGGGAAGGGTTGACTGCAACCCTTTGACATGTAAGAATTTACGAAGGAGGAATAGTATCCCCCAAAGGGCACAGGATGATTTTCACTGGGAGAAGAGGTAGCATTCACATGACATTTGTAGATGGTGCTGTTTTTCTCAGGGAGGCTGTAGGGGGAGCAAGAGATTGAATCTTTGGTTTGATCCCAGGTTGAGAGGAAGTTTATCTTTCCATACCCGGTTCGCCATTCTCCAACCTTGTTTGAATAGTCCCATACACCATGGGACACGATGTATTGGAGACAGCTGCTCCTCCCTAGATTCAGCCCTGTCCCATTACACACCCAGCACCAGTGGCCCTTTCCTTTCACCACACTTATAAGTTGAGGAACATATGTTTTTCCCAGCCCCCAAGTGTCATTTTCCTTCCATGTCCTTTTAAGTGGATAGGGTTCTCCAGCAAGCTCTGAGGAATTCAAAGGGATTGCCATGGTGGGAATACTAGCTTGTGAGTGAGCTGGGATGTGGCTGCAGACCCAGCAATTAGAAATATTCAGGATCTGGGCTATCTGCACCTGTTGTTGGGTGAAAGAATTGTCACTGTCACTCTGGATTCCCCAGACCCTCAGGACACAGTAGCTGAGGATTAAGCTTCTCAAAGGACACATGTTGGAAGCAGGACCCTTTCTGGTTCCGACAACCCCTTTCGAGGGAACCGCAGTCACGGTTTTAAATCCACCAGGCAGCAGGCGCTAGGCTCACTACTGCTTCTTGTTTGTTGGGTCCTGCTGTCTGCTTACCCTCTGCTTCTGGCAACCCTTACGAGAGCGCAGATTGTAAGGTATTGCAGGCTGTTCCTCTTTGTCTTCTGGGGTGGAAGCTGGTTCTGCGTGGTCTTGCAGAGGTGCTTGGTCCCCTTGAGGTGGCGCTGGCTTACACTGTGAGGCGTGGATCCATGCAGCGATGCCGGATAATTTCACTGCTGTCTGGGTGGTGAGCAGTACCTGGTATGGACCCTTCCACCGGGGTTCCAAGGCGTGCTTCCGAAGGTGGTGCCACATGTAGACCCAATCACCAGGCTCAAGAGTGTGACAGGCAGCAGAGGTGGGTTCCGTCGGCCAAGCTGCTCGCACCTGTGAATGGAAGGAGCTCACAGCTTGCATTAACCCTTTGCAGTACTGGAGGAGTGTGCTGTGAGTTGGGTTTAGGTCTGGGGCTGGGGTAATAGTAGCCATTGTTCGCATAGGGCGTCCCATGATGATTTCAAATGGACTCAGTTTGTGTCTCTGGGATGGGGATGACCGAATTTCCATAAGGGCCAGTGGTAAAGCAGCTGGCCAGTTTAACCCTGTGGAACTGCAGATTTTTGCCAGCTTATTTTTAAGCACACCATTTCGCCTTCCAACTGCCCCTGCACTCTGTGGATGGTCAGGGCAGTGCAACAGGTGGGTGACATGTAATACCTGGTTTAGATGTTGAACAATTTTTCCAGTAAAATGTGTTCCCCGGTCACTAGACAAAGTGGCAGGAATTCTCTTGGTAGGGATAATGTGGTTTAACAGACATTTTGCAACGGACAATGAATCAGCTTTGTGACACGGAAAGGCTTCAATCCAACCCGAAAACAGACATATTATAACTAAAATGAATTCATATTTCTGACACTTTGGCATTTGTACAAAATCAAGTTGCCAGTGTAGGAAAGGTGCTTGAGGCAAACCCCGGAACCCTTGTGTTACTTTTACAGATTTGCCTACATTGTGGCTTTGACAAGTAACACAAGCGGCACAGTGGCAGGTTGCAAAGGAGCTGAAATGGGGAGCCCACCACCCCGCCTTACTCATAGCAGAGACCATCCCCTCCTTGCCGACATGTGAAACACCATGTAGCAGGGCGGCTAGAGACGGGTAGAGTGAGAGGGGGGCTACAAAGGTACCGGTGGGCGATCGCCAAAGGGAATCAGAATGCAAAGAGCAACCCAAAGACCGGAGTGGAGAGGGAAGTTTCAGACAGCAGGGAAGCTACAGAATCAAATAAGGAAGACTGAGGGATTTGCAGATAGACACCATCTGGGGAGCAGTAAATAGAACAGCCAAGTTTGCATAGCAAGTCCCATCCCAGAGGGTTTGCAGGGGTGGAATCAGAGAGGAGGAATGCATGCTCCTCAGAGAGGGGACCGACCTGAACAGACAAAGGTTTTGAGAGGGGAAAAGAGGTAGGGATCCCTGTAATGCCAACAGCAGACACAGATTTTCCAGATCGCGGAACCTCAGGCAAGTCAGTGGTGCGGACTGTAGAAAGAGAAGCTCCAGTATCAAGAAGGAAAGGGAGAGAGAGATCATTTACAGTCAAGACACATTCTCCAGTAGGGGACAGAGGTAATAAGGGAGCTAAAACTTTGTGAGATTCCCCAGCATCCCGTCATTGTTGGGGTGAAAAATAGGGTTGGGGATCAGCTGGAGGAACCAGAGGGGGGTTCACTTGATTTCCCATACAATTATTAGGTCGTCTTGGACACTCTTTTTTCCAGTGTCCAGGCTGTTTACAGTAGTTACAAACCCCAGTTAATCCAGCCCCCCGCCCCCTTCCGCAACCCCGTCCCTGTCCCCGGTGTGGTCTGCTTAGTCCTGAATAATGCTGTATCTGCAGAGCCATTAACTTTCGGGAGGACTGTTCTTCCTTTCCTTTTAAAGTGCGGTGGCAATGCTCTGCTACTGCCAGCAATTTGTCCATGGTTTCAGTCTCCCATCCCACACTTACTCGTTGTAACATGCTGCCTGTGGCAGGGAGAAGACCATCAACAAATGCATGTACCAAGGCCCCCTGCCCATTTACATCGGGCTCTTGTATTCCTGAATGTTGTAGGAAAATATCAGTTAGCCGGGACCTGTAGTCGCCTGGGCTTTCTCCTTGCCCTTGCTTACAGCAACGTATTGCTGTCCAGTTTGTTTTAGGAGACCACACTTTGGGAATGGCTTGATGCAGGCACTTCCAAAGAGCCATACACCGGTCTCTGTATGCCGAATCTGAGCTAGTACTTTTTATGGTTGAGTGGCGTGCCTCAGCTGGCCAGTCTGCGGCAGCCAACCATTTTTCATAATAACTGGCAGGAGCTAACAATTTACACAGTTGGAGGAGATCTGTCTCAGAGGGTTCATAGGTTTCACAGATTAACAGAAACTCCTCAGCAAATTTGACAGAGTTTTCCTGTGGTTTGGGAAAACTTTTAACTATAGATAAAAGTTCCGTACGAGTCCAGGGCTTATAATCCCATATGGACTCACTTTCTCCCATCTTAAGCACTCGTAAGGGTGCCACAACAGTTTGATCAGAGTCTCTCATTAACCTCCCATCAGGTTCTCTTTTCCAAGAAGAGATGTCAAGAGAATCTTTGCAGTCTGCTTTGGATTTCTTCTTCATAATATTTTGCAGAGCTGCGAGGCCAATGAGGGATCTTCTTCACTTTCATTATCTGTAGTCACTGAAGATTTTTCCTTTTCTGATTTCTTATTTGCGCAGGAGTATGATGGGGGTTGGGTTTGATCCGGATCATTGCACAGGACTGGGCAAAGGGGAGCGCTCGGACTAGTGGTGGGAGAGACTGCATCCAATTGAACTGTTAGTTTTTTGATAGAATTTTTAAGAGAGGTGAGTTTTGACTCAGTCCATCTACGATTTGCCTCTTCCCACCACTGCATGAAGCAGTCTGCTTCTCCTCTCTCCAATTTGGTTTTTGGGAGGACGAGTTTGCTTTTTAAAGCGTCCACTCGATCCTTGTCCCAAGAACCTAACAGTGGCCACTGTAATTTGGGGTTCTCTAGAGCTAATTTGGACCATTTTTCAAGAAACCTACAAGAGTCCGGACCCCTCCTAAAATACATAAAATAAGCTGGAGTTCCCTTAGGGAACTTTTCTACCTTAGACTTCTGATTACCCACCCAGGAGGACTTCACACCACACTCACACAAGAAGGAAATTCGGGCTCAGCAGAGCGGTACCCGGTGCAACACACAGAAAGGAGCCCACAGGCTACTGCCTCAACTGCCCTTGCTTTCACACCAGGGGTTATACCCAAGGCGTGGTGCGGCTGCAGCTGTGCAGATTCCACTTATTCAGACCGTGGGGACGGGGACCCCTTGGTCAGCCAGTCTCCGGACAGAGATGGCTCCCAGATTCACACACACACCACGGGGAAGACGGATAGACACAAAGACAAGACAGTCCTCAAATCGGTTAAAGCACAAAAATAATAATTACCTGAGACGTCTGATTCCAGAAGCTGGATCCAAAGACCCCTACCCGAACAGAGTGGGAACCAACAAGTTCAATGGCGTAGACTGCGCTGCTGCTGTGTACCTTTCTGTCTTCTGGAGGATCGCTTGGACTAAGCGTCCAGGCACCGGCTGCCACGATCGTCCTGCAAGGCAGTCAGGGATCACACAGCCTCAGTGAAGCCGCTTGCCATCTCGGTGGAACCTCCAAATTGTCAAAGTTTGACTCAGGCTCACAATTTATCAGACCACTCTGTTTTATTAGCAAAGCTGCTCTGCTAATACATTTAGAAGTGAGCCCCCCGAGTGGGGCTTGTGTCTCTTAATTTATACAGTTTTTTGGAGAACAAGTTACAGAGAAGTTACAGACAAAAGAAGAAAAAGATTTTAGTCACCACCCTTCGAGATCCCTGAGACCAGTCACGTATCTTCAATTACCTGCCACCCTTAACAATCTCCTTTAACAGCTTCTAGTTAACTAATTGCCCTTCACACCTTCCATTCTGATGCCTGCTTCTTAGACGTGCTGGCTCTATCTTAATTGCTTCTCCATTCAAAAGCTAACTGTCCCTTCGTGTGCTCCCTCAGATACTTTGTAACATGTTTTGGCATGCCCTGTCATATACAGTGTATCCAGCATGTCCCCTTATACAACGTTATACAATGTTATACTTCCACAATAGATAAGGAGAAGGCCTGTTTATTGGGTTAGGCCCCCCGAGGCACACAGGGAGGATGTTTTGCCAACAGTATATAATCTTTGTGTAACCTGTAATCGGGGTCCCGCTCTGCTTAACGGAGCGGTACCACGCTCGAGCGTAATAAACCTACAAACTTTAAGACACTCAGCAGTCTGTCTTTATTTGGTTGCCTCAGCCTAGAAACGAACTGCACATGTCCTAACTGGAATAATTAGTAACAGTTTGGGACTCTAGGCTCGCCTTCGTAAGCGAAGCCGCACTCCTTCTCTCGGATAACTCCAGCCGGCACCGGGTGAGTTCACCTTCGAGAACTCGGAGGAACGGGTGTGTGGGCCGTCGTTTAGGTGATAGGCTGGCACCTTAGGCGTTCTTTTGGTAGCCCTAGAATGGGCTCTGGGCAGAGTGTGAGCAGGGGAATCCCTTTGGCTGAGATTCTCGGGAATTGGAAAAATATTTCTGGCACCCATGGGTTAGGTGAAAGGAGAGCTGTAATTTTGTGTAAAGTCGAGTGGCCAGCGGTGACTATTCAGACGCCCTTTGGATGGCCACCCGATGGAACTTTTGCACAGGATGAATTAACCTGCCTTAGACAACAGCTGGAGGACAAGCATCCAGCTCAAATGGATTATTGGTATGTGTGGGATAATTGGGCATACGCCGAGATAAGGGGCGCCCCTCGACTTTGGGCTCTGGTACCAGATCTAAGGTTTGCATGCCGCTTGCAGGTTCCGCTCCGCCCTATGCTGCTTTCCCTCCTCCGTCTCTTCCCGCAACTCCTCCTCCTGTTGCCCCTCTATACCCGTCTCTAACCCTACCCCCTGTTGCGCTTCAAGCGCCCGATACAACAACCCGTTGCGACGAGCAATGACCGTGTCACTATGGTCACGGTCCACCGCCCTTTTGGGCCTGGGGGCCTGGTCACCTGGCAGTCCCAGATGCCGAGGTTGCGCAACGATCCGGAAAGAGTTCTACAGACTATCCGTTCAGTCTTTACAGCGTTTAACCCTAACTGGGCAGACGTCCAGGCTATTTTGCAAACCCTATTTACCCCTGACGAGAAGTATTCTATTCTAGACGCCAATCGGCGTTGGGCGGGGGACGCTGAGAATCTCACCCCTTGGCCCGAAGCCAATCCAGGTTGGGATCCTAACGACCTCAATGGCCGGGCCAGCCTCTCAGCTGCCCGGGAAGGGCTCCTGAAGAGCATCCGTAGGGCGGGTAGTAAGACGGCAAATTGGTCAAAAATTAGAGAGTGCCAGCAAGACCTAAACGAGCATCCGTCTGCATGTTTGGCCCGCTTGTTTAAGCAGGTTAGAATGTATGGGGGAGGGGTGGAGCCAGAAGCCGAGGTTAGCCGCATGATGATGGTCTCTTACTTTGTCGATCAAGCGGCGCCGGACATAAAGAAGTATTTAACTAAACATGTTCCCGATTGGCCAGGGAAAGCCCTAAGCGAAGTAGTTCGCCTGGCCACTTTTGTGTTTAATGGTAGGGACGAGGAGAAAGCTAAGGAAAAACGTAAGCAAAAGAAGGAGGAAGTAAGCATGTTGGCAGCCGCATTGCAGGTTCCCTTGGGGAATCAGCACTGGCAGGGACACGGGAATACAGGGGGAGGGGACGCGGACGTGGGACAGGACGGGGAGGAGGCTGTGGTGGGACAAGGAACAGGAACTGTAATTATTGTAAGCAACCGGGGCACTGGAAGAGGGAATACCTCCTGCTTCCACAAGGGGCTCCTTGACAGGATCAGCCGGCGACCGGTTCCTCCTTTCCCCCTAACGCTCCCCAGGACTTCGCTAATCCCCAGTGACTAGAGCGGAGATTTTGGGAACCGTGGGAGAGTTGGAATGGGATCTTGGATTGCAGTCGCAAATTTACTTGAAAATTGGGGAACGGTTTGTACCCTTTTTGGTGGATACAGGAGCCACCCTTTCCACTTTAACTTTTGTTCCGGGCTCTCTTTCTAATACAAAGGTCTGGGTGCAGGATATTGAGGGTGACCCGTGGCCGTCTCCCCTATCCTGCCCCGTCCCTGTGGAGCTGGGTTCTTTAAAGTTGTCACACAGATTTGTTGTTATGCCAGAAGGCCCCGCTAACCTTGGGTGGGACATGCTTAGCAAGCTGGGAGCCCACATATATTATGCCCACGAGGGGCTTCACATGTCTGTCCCGGACTCGACAGTTGCTTCTCTTATGGCCTTGGTTACCCCGATTCCCGATCTCCCCACAGAATTGTCCAGCGTCCCACCCAATTTGTGGAGCATGAGTTCCACCGACGTGGGCCTCCTTAAATCAGCCACTCCAGTCAGTCTGCAGGTAAGGGATGGGCCGCCTCCCTCCGTAAAACCGAAGGAGGCGGAGGAAGGTATTTCCCTTCTTATCTCTAGCTACTTAACCCAGGAGGTCTTGGTTCCATGAAGTTCTCCTTGCGCTGGGCAACACAGCATGGGGAGGAGGTGACCAGCCCTCAGCGGAGAAAGAAGTGGTTAGGGACTATTTAGAAAAACTGGACGTGCACAAGTCCATGGGGCCGGATGCGTTGCATCCGAGAGTGCTAAAGGAGTTGGCGGCTGTGATTGCAGAGCCATTGGCCATTATCTTTGAAAACTCGTGGCGAACGGGGGAAGTCCCAGATGACTGGAAAAAGGCTAATGTAGTGCCAATCTTTAAAAAAGGGAAGAAGGAGGATCCTGGGAACTACAGGCCAGTCAGCCTCACCTCAGTCCCCGGAAAAATCATGGAGCAGGTCCTCAAGGAATCAATCCTGAAGCACTTAGACGAGAGGAAAGTGATCAGGAACAGTCAGCATGGATTCACCAAGGGAAGGTCATGCCTGACTAATCTAATCGCCTTCTATGATGAGATTACTGGTTCTGTGGATGAAGGGAAAGCAGTGGATGTATTGTTTCTTGACTTTAGCAAAGCTTTTGACACGGTCTCCCACAGTATTCTTGTCAGTAAGTTAAAGAAGTATGGGCTGGATGAATGCACTATAAGGTGGGTAGAAAGTTGGCTAGATTGTCGGGCTCAACGGGTAGTGATCAATGGCTCCATGTCTGGATGGCAGCCGGTATCAAGTGAAGTGCCCCAAGGGTCGGTCCTGGGGCCGGTTTTGTTCAATATTTTCATAAATGATCTGGAGGATGGTGTGGATTGCACTCTCAGCAAATTTGTGGATGATACTAAACTAGGAGGAGTGGTAGATATGGTGGCAGGTAGGGATAGGATACAGAGGGACCTAGACAAATTGGAGGATTGGGCCAAAAGAAATCTGATGAGGTTCAACAAGGATAAGTGCAGGGTCCTGCACTTAGGATGGAAGAATCCAATGCACCGCTACAGACTAGGGACCAAATGGCTAGGCAGAAAAGGACCTAGGGGTGACAGTGGACGAGAAGCTGGATATGAGTCAGCAGTGTGCCCTTGTTGCCAAGAAGGCCAATGGCATTTTGGGATGTATAAGTAGGGGCATAGCCAGCAGATCGAGGGACGTGATCTTTCCCCTCTATTCAACATTGGTGAGGCCTCATCTGGAGTACTGTGTCCAGTTTTGGGCCCCACACTACAAGAAGGAGAGGCTGAGGGAGAAGCTGAGGGAACTGGGATTTAGTATGCAGAAGAGAAGAATGAGGGGAGATTTGATAGCTGCTTTCAACTACCTGAAAGATGGTTCCAAAGAGGATGGTTCTAGACTATTCTCAGTGGTAGATGACAGGACAAGGAGTAATGGTCTCAAGTTGCAGTGGGGGAGGTTTAGGTTGGATATTAGGAAAAACTTTTTCACTAGGAGGATGGTGAAACACTGGAATGCGTTACCTAGGGAGGTGGTAGAATCTCCTTCCTTAGAAGTTTTTAAGGTCAGGCTTGACAAAGCCCTGGCTTGAATGATTTAATTGGGGATTGGTCCTGTTTGAGCAGGGGGTTGGACTAGATGACCTCCTGAGGTCCCTTCCAACCCTGATATTCTATGATTCTATGCTTCTGTGATTCTAATGCTCCTATCCTTCCTGTGAAAAAGCCAAAACCGGGCCCAGATGGGCGCCCAGTTTATCGGTTCGTTCAAGATCTGCGTGCGATAAATAGTTATGTTATAACCCCCCACCAAGTGGTCCCTGATCCGAGTACTATCCTGACACTGATTCCCCAGTCGGCCAGTGGTGTCCTATTGCAGTACCTATGGGATCGCCCACGCCCCATAGTTTACTATTCCGTACAATAGGACCCGGTCATTCAGGATTGGTCTCCTGTGTGCGGTCCATTGCCGCTGCAGCCCTTATGGTGGAACGGTCACGCCCTATTGTTCTGGGGCACCCTTTGACTGTCTGGGTCCCCCACGAAGTTGAGGTTCTCTTAAAACAGCATACAACGCAAGCGCTATCTCCGCAGTGGTCCCACAAATTCGAGCGGATTCTGCTGGATTCAACTATTGGGGTCTCGAGACTCCATCAGGACTTCTTGTTTTCTTGTTACTTGGACTTATATTTGTTGTCCTGTTTTGTGCGTGGTACACTGGAGGATGCAAATACTGGTATGGGTGCCCTGTGGAATCCCCTCTCTATTCTCGAGTTCGGTACACAGATGGGAAGGCAACAGCTTCCTGGATTTAACCCATGCTATAGCACAGGGGGTTAACCGAACGCGGTGTTGGGTCTGTATTCATACCCCCACGTACATAGGTCAGGGAATCCCGTTGGTAAGTGAGCCTATCCCTCTCAACCGAACCCTCCTGGCCGGATTATGGACAAACACTCCATTTAACTGGAACGTTACAATCCAAACTTGGTCTATTGATATGGTGGCCCAGGGTAGTTATGCTTTATGTGTGTCACGACGTAAGAATTTCAAAAAAACAGTTTTTGTGGGTAACTTTGTAGGGTCCAATGATACCACCCGCATTAGCTCTGGTGCGGCAAGTCCCCCCAAGTATTCCAGGGCGCCGTTGCCGGTCCCTGAGGGATCAGGCTGGTTCTGGTTGTGCAACCACACGGCTTATAAGGTCCTCCCGGCAGGTTGGTGTGGTACATGCACCTTAGTACCCGCTGTTACAGTACACCAGACCAGTGAATTGGAAAAGGCTACAGTTAATATTTCTGCAGCCTTAGAATTAATGGCAAATGCCACTGCAGATGCCTTGTCTACCCTTCAAATGGAGGTGACTCAGTTATGTCAGACCACACTGCAGAACCCCTTAGCCTTAGACTATCTCCTTGCAAACTTTTTCTATGCCTACAATGCTGTAGTATGTGCTGCCAGCAAATTTTAATTTGCATCGAGGTTATTCTGCCCCGATATAGTTTACTGACGTACATAAGAAAAGGAAGGACTGTCAGGGGAAATCAACCTACTTAGCATATGTGACTCCATTTTGGGTTTCCTGTCGGCCATTAACTAGAAGCGAGCACATCACGTACCAAGGGAGGAGGATCCTTCAGGGTGGACAGCTGGACAGTTTCAAGATAAAGGAAACAAAGGAGACAGGAACCAGCCGAGGTGCCTGAAATAGCTGCTAATTCAGCGTTTTTGCAGGGGGAAGGTGGCTGCAGGGGATTGGTGATAGATAAGGAGAAGGCCTGTTTATTGGATTAGGCCCCCCGCCCCCAACCCGAGCCCCGAGGCACACAGGCAGGATGTTTTGCCAACAGTATATAATCTTTGTGTAACCTGTAATCGGGGTCCCGCTCTGCTTAAGAGAACGGTACCACGCTCGAGCGTAATGAACCTACAAACTCTGAGACACTCTGCAGTCTGTCTTTATTTGGTTGCCTCAGCCTAGAAACGAATGTGCGTGTCCTAACTGGAATAATTCGTAACAGTTGCTGTGAAATATGAAGGGAAGCTGTCGGGATTCCTGTCCCCGTCCCCGGCTCAGAGCTCTGCTTCCTGTCTCAGCCTGTGGCTGGCAGGCGTGTGGGAAATGAGAAGACCCTCCCCTTCTCCGTGTGCTGGGGGGACAAGGAGCTCTCACCGTCTCCCAGCCCCTGGAACCTCCTGGCTGCTCTGAGCAGGGTGCCTGTGGGATTCTGCTACTCTGGCCCTTCACTCTTTTCTTTCTTTGCCATGATTAGTGGGATTGTGGCAGGGGCAGCAGGTGCTGAATGGGGGACTCTTGTTGTTTCAGATGCCGGTGACCTTCGAGGAGGTGGCTGTGTATTTCACCCAGGGGCAGGGGGTTCAGCTGGACCCCGCTCAGCATCTGATGTGTTCTGACCAGTGTTCCCTCAGTTTTTACGTCCAAGTGCGGAATGAATTTGGTTCTACGCACCAGTATGTGACCCATCATCTCCATATTCGTGCACAGAACAAAATTCATGGGGTGGGGGTGGGGCCAAGGGATTCGGAGTGTGGGAACTGGCTCAGGACTGGGACAGGGATGAGGTGCAGGGGGTGAGGGCTCTGGATTCAGGTGCGGGCTCTGAGGTAGGGCTGGGCATGTGGAGGTTGACGTGTGAGAGGGGGTTCAGGGCTGGGACAGAGGGATGGGGTGCGGAGGGGTGAGTGCTCTGGCTAGGCATGTGGGGGTTGGGACTGGGGATGAGGGGTTTGGGGTTCAGACTGCAGTGGAGGGAGGACTCCCCCAGCCCTCTCTCACCACAGCAGTTTGAGGCCAGGTCAGAGGCAGCTCTCCCCAGCCACGGCGGCTCCTGTGGTCCTGGGCCAGGCTGAGGGAGGGGTTCCTCTCCCCAGCAGCTCGAGTGGACCTGGGCCAAGCATGAGGAGGGGCTCCTCTCCCTGCCTGCCTCCACGGCCCTCCGTAGCCTGCAGTGCAGCTGCGTAGCTTGCCGGGAACACAGTTTCTGACGCCCGACCTCCCGTTAGCAGAGTGATTGCTAGTCCCTGAGTTCCCCCTTTGGGGCTAGGTTGTCTCATTCCCAGATAGCCTCGCATTGCTCCAGGCCGTGCTGAAAAGCATTTAGTGTTTGTACATTTTATCCCTTCTGGGCCAGAATTAACCAGATGCTAAAAAGGTGGGAGAAGGGACAGTAAAATGTGGAGTTTTCGCTTCTGTGCTATTTCAGGGCAACGGGGTGAGTGCGAGAGATTCCCTCCTTCCCCTCTCACTGTCACGCTCCTCTCTCCACACAGCAGCCTCTGTCCCAGCCATGGAAAGTTTAACCTGCCTCCGTTCTATCCCTCCATCTCCCGCGGTGTCACATACCACCCTGTCCCTGGCTCTCCATGCTTAGGAGTCACAGCTTTGATGTCTATGATCTTAGTCAAACTCCGGAGGGCTGGAGAAAGAAGTGTCACAGACACTTGGAGTTGGCAGGGAAATCTCAATGAACTTCAAAGCACAGTTGGACCTTCAGATATTATAGCCCCGTTTCCATCTATTGGTAAAATTACTTCCCGGCTTTTTCTAGGTTTGGTCCAGATCATTTTTAGATGGGAAGGTTGTTTTCTCTTTCGTTCTCTTTCTTCTATGATGATGCTAAAACTTTTGTAACTAATACAGCTGAATAATGAGGCAAGAAGTGAAGCCGGTTTAGCCACTTGAGAAGAAAATGGGTAAATTTCTTCCCCTGATTTTGAGTCTTAAAGGATTCTCTGAGATTTCCACCAACAGGAAGAAAGGGGTAAACAAAGAAACTTACACTTCATCTGTAGCGCAGTGTGCAGCTCACTTATGCCACGGAGTTCCCTGACCCCATGACCCAGCAAAGACTTTTCAAGTATAAAGGATCCGAGTACAAGAAGCGGGGAAAGGGGTTCTGGCCCCATCTCTACTCAGGGCAGCAAGATCCCTTGAAAGACAAGAGGAGCATCATTGAGCTGGGGGAGTGGTCCGAGCTGGAAGGCTTTCCAATGAGCATGGACTGCTGAAAGCTTTTGGGGGAGAGAAATCCTTTTGCTTGTAAGGGTACGTCAACGCTCCAAACTTAAGCGAACCTGTATTAGGTTGACTTATAACCACTCCAGTAATGACTGCGGTAGATGATGTCCACACTATCCTTCTTGGGTCGGTGGGGTGTGTCCTCACCAGGAGCACTTCCACCGACCTAGGAGGGGCACTGGGGGGAGCTGAGAGCCCGCTCTGCCAACTCCAGCAGCAGCTCTCTCCCAGGAACGGGGCTGCCCTACAAGCTCTGTGTGAATTGCTCCCCATCTAGGCCCCGTTCCCTGCTGGGCTGCCCCCTCCACTCCCTCTTCCCATAAAGAGCGAGGGAGGCCACCTGGAGCTTCTCCTCCCCCGCCCCTCCCCTGCACCATTCCCCTCCCAGTTTGACACCAGTCCATAAATAACTACTCTGAGTGCAGTCTTTAGTTGTGCACCCACTTTACAGTAATTTCATCTTGACCAGTGAATTCTTCCCTGCTGG
Organism: Natator depressus; assembly: GCF_965152275.1. Classification (NCBI taxonomy): domain Eukaryota; kingdom Metazoa; phylum Chordata; order Testudines; family Cheloniidae; genus Natator; species Natator depressus. The sequence goes on from NC_134247.1 coordinate 41,800,022, forward strand.
TCAGAACTGAGTCTAACCCACCTGCCCCCTGGTTCCTTCCTCCACCATCGGAAAGCAGAACTTGTCCCTTCTGGCACAGTGGGTGCTGTTAGGGTGGCCAGGTGCCCGGTTTTCAACCATGAAGTCCAGTGGAAAAGGGGACCTGACAGTGTCTGATCACATCTACTGACCGGACAGCCAAAGTCGAGTTACTGTGGGGGGGGAGCCACTGGGTCATCACTCCCATCAGAGCCGACTCAGCCGGGGCTGCCTCCTACCTGCACTGGGCAGCTGCAGCTCCCAGCCCCGGCTCCACAGACAAGCCCTTCCTGACCTAGGCAGGGAAGGGGGAAAGAGAAGTGGAGGGCGGGTAGACCTTGGAGGAAGAGGTGGAGTCGGAGCAGGGCCTTGGAGGGAAGAGGTGGGGCAGGGATGGGACCTTGGGGGGGAAGAGGCGGAGCAGGGGAGGTTGCAGCACTCCTACTTGAGTGTCCATTTTTAAAATATTACCAAATTGGCAACCCGAGTCGCTAGCTGAGAGGTTGAGAAAATTTTTAGCAAACATAGAAATACCCTTTTTCACAGCAGCGGATTTACTAACTGCCAATAAAGAAATTATGATTTTCATGTTTATAGGAGTAAGGGGATTGTTGGCCCCTTACTGAAACTTAATGGGTTGGCCATTAGTTAGGCCTTCTCCTAACACCAAAAGAAAGGGGAAGGGCCAATGAGAAATGAAGACCCTGAGACTGATGGGGGGTTGGGGGGGACAATGCTGTAGGTCAGCCTGATTGACAGGGCAGGCAGGCCAATGAGGGAGTCAGCATCCAGCGTCCTCTCCTTTGTGTCAGCTGGAGCTGGCTGGGCTACAGCAGAGCAGGAGGGGCTAAGGAGAGAGATATTACTTGCTGTTTAATACATTGTATTTGTTCTTAACTCTGTGCAATGATCAAGGAAGAATCCAGAGTGGAGAGAACACCCCACAATGGGGACAGCTGTCCTGAGTGATCACAAGATTGGGGGTCGAGCGCCTCAGGAGCCCTGGGCCCAGCCTTGGGGTTACGGGGGTCCAGAGTGGAAGCGGGCGGGGAGGGGTCCTCGAGGTCATGCAGGCCTCCGGTTAAAGGACTCAGATCCTTTTGCTAGCCAGTTCCTCTGGGGCTCCGTCGAAGCCAGAAAAGTTCCCCACACTAGGAGGAGTTTTTCCCCTCTTACCTCTGTGCATATTTATTGGTTTCTAGTAAAGTTAATTGGGATTATAGGGGCAAGTGTCAGAGCGGGCACCAGCGAGAGTTGCTGGCCACACTCTGAGGCCACCAAATTTGGTCGTGAAAACCCCTGGGCAAGATGCTCATGATGGTCCCTTGTGCCTTGGAGCCTGTGAGTATAACAGGGGCCGGGCACAGGGATGCTGATCCTTAGTTGAGTTGATCGCTAGGACCCAGGAGCGGCTGGGGGGCGGCTCTGGGGGGAGCGGTCGCGGGGCTCAGGCCCGGCCCAGGAAGTGACTCGCAGCCGCTGCGGGGACTCTGGCTCCCAGGCTCCCGGCGAGATCCCCGAGCCCCGGCGGCTGGTGCTGGGAGCCCGGAGCCCGTGCTGCAGCCGGGAGAGGGGAACCTCCAGCCGGGCCGTTCCCGCTGCTCCCCGGGAGCCTCTCCCAGGGCAGAGCCCCCAGCCCGGCCAGGGCCCCTTCCCGGCCCGGCCCGGCCCCTGCCCCGGGGGGCCCCGCTCGGAGGGAAGGTAAGAGAGACCCCCCCATCCCCCCCTTGCAGCGGCCCCCCCCCAGTCACATCTGTGCTGCAGGGGGAGGAGGATAAAGAGGGGCAGGAGGCGGGTGCAGGGGATGCCGGGGGCAGGCTGGGATGGGGGCAGGGGTGCACTGAAGGGAAGATGGGGCAATGGAGGAGGATCGGGGGCTGTGGGGCTGAGGGGAGCGAGGTCGGGAATGGGGGAAGACGTGAGTGGGGGGCACTGCGAGGGAAAGGGGGGGTGTGGGGAGGCGGGCGGGGCGAGATGCCAAAGCAGCTTCTCCGCCCCATGGGAGACGAGGTGGGAGGGGCGGAGAGAAGCTCTTCTCAGCTTTGGGAGTGATCAGGGGACGAACCCCTCAGGGTGCAGAAGCTACAAGGAAAAAACCCGCCCCCCCCACACACATTCCTCTGAGTGTGTTATTGTCAGCCACCCCTGTGGTGGTGGGGTCTGTGTGCCCTGAGTGTTTGGGGCTGCCCAGGGCCCTGGTCTGATTTCCCTGTAGGGTTCAGATCTCAGCCACACCAGAGTCAGACCGGAGTCACTGGTGGCTCAGGGAGGGGGGTGCGCGGATGGGCCAATGGGATCAGCCTCTTCCTGCCTGTCCCTGGGGGCTGCCGGGGGAGTCCAGGGCAGCTCAATCTTCAGGTGATGCCACCAGAGGCCTCCAGCTATTGGTAAGGGAGAGGGGTTTACACTGCAATTGGGGGGAAATCTCCCAAAGTGGCCCTTTTGATTCTTCCCTTTTTTTAGCATTTGGCTCAGAGATGCTGTTACTGGGAGGGTCTGAAGAGTCTGGGGGTAATCGGGGTGTGACCTGGACAGAAGCCCCTTCTGTAACCTCCCTCTCGCCCCGACAGGCTGAGGAATCAGGTCCACGTTTCACCAAAGATTGGCCAGTCTTCCAGGGGACAGAGAAGGGAAATGGATGTGTTGGAGCCAGCTCAGGTAGGGGATTTTCAGGGAGCTGCTGGGCTGGGGAGGGAGGAGTCAGGGTTTGATAAACCTACTGATTTACTAAGTAGGCCCATTGTGGCAGGGAAAGGGGGAGGGGATATTCCCCCATTTCTCAGGCAGGATATAACCACCTCGGCAGGACTGGGAACATTTTCCAGGCTCCCAGGGCTGGAGCCTGACCCACTTGCCCGGGGCTGCTGTGAAATACGAAGGGAAGCTGTCGGGATTCCTGTCCCTGTCCCCGGCTCAGAGCTCTGCTTCCCGTACCAGTCTGTGGCTGGCAGGCATGTGGGAAATGAGAAGATCCTGGCGTTCTCCGTGTGCTGGGGCGGACAGGGAGCTCTCACCTTCTCCACCCCCTGAAGCCTCCTGGCTGCTCTGAGCAGGGTGTGGGTGGGATTCTGCTACTCTGGCCCTCCCACAGTTTCACGTTTTTTTTTCCTTTCCCATGAGTAGTGGGATTGTGGCTGGGGCAGCAGGTGCTGAGTGGGGGACTCTTGGTGTTTCAGATGCTGGTGACCTTCGAGGAGGTGGCTATTTATTTCACCCAGGGTCAGGGGGCTCTGCTGGACCCCGCTCAGAGAGCCCTCTACAGGGACGTCATGCAGGAGAACTACGAGACGGTGACCTCGCTGGGTAAGGGATTCCCGTCCCCTCACTTATTAGAAGCTGTGGGGTCTACGTGTCTTAATGTGGTCAGGTTCTTCCCTGGTCAGTTCGAGCAGAGGCGAATGGGTTGCATAATGCACAGCTGCCATGTGAGAAATACATGCATTTCGGTGCCCTCTCCACTGGGACACAGGAGTCAAAACCCAATGGACAAGCTAAACCATCCTCACCCCTCCAGCTTTCAAAGGGGCATAAATCCGCATTGTCTTGTCTGTGTTGTTTCTTGGCTGCAGATACAATCTCTGTTCATCTCCCTCCTTGGGAATAGCTCCAGGCATGGGCAGGGCTCTGGGCTCTGCAGGTTTAGAAAGAGGCAGGGGCTTAAGTGCAGATCTGTGTGTGAGTCAGCAAGGCCCCCAGAGCGCACAGATCCTGGGAAGGCCTAGTGAGGGTGTAGTAATAATTCAACTCACCTCCCCAGACAATGTCCTCTGCGCAAGGGGGCTCAGTGACCCTGTTCCCATCCTCTTGGATTCTACGTTCCTCCAGCAGAGCACAGGGACAGGTTCCACTCACGCAATGTCCTTTGTGACAGATCCTCCACCAATGCTCCATGCACCCTGATCCGGACTCATTTCACCTTCTGCACAGGATTTCCCATTCCCAAACCTGAGCTTATCGCCCGGCTGGAAAGAGGGGAAGAGCTGTGGGTGTCCGATCTCCAGGATTTCAAGGACAGAAGGCTTCTGAGATACACCAGCACAGGTGAGGCCTGACAGAGAAACCATCTGGGGAATGAAGGAAAAAGTTGAGAATCCCAAAATATGATGTGAGTAACGCCCTCAGTGCTTCCTCATCTCACCGAGAGCAGGGCTATGGTCAGCAGATATTGCTCACGTCATTCCACCCTTCCCGTCTCTCCTTCCTTGTAAATGTTAGGTTGGGATGTGGCGGCAGAATCCAATTGCTCAGTCTTTGTGTTGGCTTTTCCCTCAGTGCTATTCCTCTTTCTCCCCAGCACAATGACTCCTGTCTGGATTGTGTCTTTCCCAGCAGGTGCTGAGCGAGGGAGTGAGAACAAGGACGGGAATCATCATGAGGAAGTTCCTGAGGAAGTGGAACCACAGGGGACCTTTTTGGGAAGAGCTGAAGGGAATTTTTCCCATTGCTGGAATCAGGGAGAAGCCTGGGGAAATTGGCACAGGTCAGAGAGGCTTCTGATAAACCAACCCAGGAAGAAAGTGGATGAATCTATTAATGGTGGGGGAGGAGACGAGAATCCCAGAGAACAGCAGACAAATCCCAAGGAAGAGACACCCTGGCACTGCTTTGAGTGTGGGAAAGGATTCATTGTGAGATCACAACTTGTTACACATCAGACAGTCCATACGGGAGAGATACCATTTCAATGCTTGGACAGTGGGGAAAGCTTCAATAAGCGCAGAGATCTTAATAACCATGGGAGAAGCCACACTGTAGAGAAGCCCATTCAGTGCGTTAAATGCGGGAAATGTTTCAGTTCAAAGTCAGCACTAAATTCACATGAGAAAAGCCACACAGGAGAGAGACCCCATAAATGTTTGGACTGTGGGAAAAGTTTCAGATGGAGGTCGGTGCTTGTTAATCATCAGGCAATCCACACAGGAGAGAGACCCCATAAGTGCTTGGACTGTGGGAAAAGTTTCAGATGGAGGTCAGAACTTGTTAGACATCAGGCAATCCACACAGGAGCAAGACCCCACAAGTGCTTGCACTGTGGGAAAAGTTTCAAGCGGAAATCAGGCCTTGTTAGTCATCAGGCAATCCACACAGGAGAGAGACCCCATAAATGCTTGGACTGTGGGAAAAGTTTCACAGAGAGGTCAACCCTTGTTAAACATCAGGCAATCCACACAGGAGAAAGACCCCACAAGTGCTTGGACTGTGGGAAAAGTTTCACAGCGAGGTCAAATCTTGCTAAACATCAGGCAATCCACACAGGAGAAAGACCCTATAAGTGCTTGGACTGTGGGAAAAGTTTCACAGCAAGGTCAAACCTTGCTAAACATCAGGCAATCCACACAGGAGAGAGACCCCACAAGTGCTTTTACTGTGGGAAAAGTTTCATACGAAGGTCAACCCTTGTTCAACATCAGGGAATCCACACAGGAAAGAGACCCCATAAGTGCTTGGACTGTGGGAAAAGTTTCAGATGGAGGTCAGATCTTGTTATTCATCAGGCAATCCACACAGGAGCAAGACCCCACAAGTGCTTACACTGTGGGAAAAGTTTCAAGCGGAAATCAGGCCTTGTTAGTCATCAGGCTATCCACACAGGAGAGAGACCGCATAAATGCTTGGACTGTGGGAAAAGTTTCACAGAGAGGTCAACCCTTGTTAAACATCAGGCAATCCACACAGGAGAAAGACCCCACAAGTGCTTGGACTGTGGGAAAAGTTTCACTTGGAAATCATCCCTTGGTTATCATCAGAAAATCCACACAGGAGAGACACCCCATAAGTGCTTGGACTGTGGGAAAAGTTTCACATGGAGGTCAGACCTTGTTAATCATCAGGCAATCCACACAGGAGAAAGACCCCACAAATGCTTGGACTGTGGGAAAAGTTTCACTTGGAAATCAGCTCTTGGTTATCATCAGAAAATCCATACAGGAGAGAGACCCCACAAGTGCTTGGACTGTGGGAAAAGTTTCATAGAGAGGTCATACCTCGTTAAACATGGAAGAATCCACACAAGATGTAAACTTCTGTGACGCATGGCAAGAAAGGGTTAAGCAACTTGTATGTAATTGACTCGGATTCAATTTTTAGAGAGAGATTTTAAATGTGTTTCCACCTTCATGAAGCTAGAGTTTGAAATGTAAACACGTTAAAGACTTGGAAGAGGGGTAACTGTCGTGGTCTATGTTTAGCTATATCTTTTTAGAGGTTAACAATTTATGCAAAGGGTTCCTGTAGTCTGTTAATTCAGAGATTATACCCATCGCCCATGTCACCTGCCCAATTCCAGCTCCCTCTCCTTGAAATCACTGGGGTTAGGGGCGGAAGGATGGAGGGAATGTTTATAGCTGAAATCACCGAAATGTGATTTGCAAGGTTAATATCAGTGAGATCTGTTCCTCTCTCTTGCCCGGACATTTTCTCTGGGGATCCCGCAGACAGAAAGGAGCAGGTGTTACCATCTTGGTTACCTATCCCAATGGTGACTGTCTACACTAGTAATTCTCAAACCGTGTGGCAGGTCCTCCCAATGGAGGCACAGGAATATGTCAAGGGAGGCGTGACCTGTGGCTGGGACTCTTGGAGAAGGAATTGGCCTATCTGGGAGGTGGGGATAAATGCTCAGTGCTTGGACTGTGGGAAAAGTTTCACCTGGAGAGCAGGCCTTTTTAATCATCAGATAATCCACACAGGAGAGAGACCCCAGAAGTGCTTGGACTGTGGGAAAAGTTTCATACAGAGGTCAAACCTTGTTCAACATAAAACAATTCACAAAGGAGAAAGATCCCATAAGTGCTTGGACTGTGGAAAAGTTTCAAGCAGAGATCAGACCTTGTAAAACATCGGGCAGTCCACACAGGAGAGAGACCCCAGAAGTGCTTTGACTGTGGGAAAAGTTTCACAGAGAGGTCAAACCTTGCTAAACATCAGGCAATCCACACAGGAGAGAGACCCCACAAGTGCTCGGACTGTGGGAAAAGGTTCACATGGAGGTCAGACCTTGTTATTCATCAGGCAATCCACACAGAAGAGAAACCCCATAAATGCTTGGTTTGTGGGAAAAGTTTCACTTGGAGATCAACCCTTGGTTATCATCAGATGATCCATACATGCATGTTTTAACTGTATAGATTTAACTAGTTCTGATCTTTCACATCTTTCTCCCTTGTGATCCTTGAAAACCTCCTTGTTCCAGTTAATATACTGATTTTAGTGTTTTGTCTGGAGCTGTGTGTTTTCCTTGAAGTGTTTGGGGGATTTGACTTGAGAGAACAAGGCTGTGACCTAATCCGACCCCTTTGGGGGGAGGGGTATGACCCACTAATTATTGAGTTTGTCCAGCACAGTGAACAGACTGAGCAGTCCAAGATGCAGATTCCCGGGGTGCAAGGCTGGGAGTAGAAAAGTGGCTGATGTTGCTGTGTCATTTAGTAACTTCATGAGTGTCTGGCTAGTCACACTCAGTACAGTGCAGCCAGGAGTGAGTTTGAATGCTAGTGGCTGTGTGTGAGCAGAGCGTGGAGGGGTTTGTTGTTCACACAGCGATGCAGCAGGGTGGATTTGATTTAAATCATGATTTAAATCACTAGTCTGGAAGACTCGATTTTATCATGGTATTCTACAGAAAAGTGCATTCTTGGTTTTTATAATCTTAATAGATCATAGAATCCTAGAATATCAGGGTTGGAAGGGACCTCAGGAGGTCATCTAGTCCAACCCCCTGCTCAAAGCAGGATCAATCCCCAATTAAATCATCACAGCCAGGGCTTTGTCAAGCCTGACCTTAAAAACTTCTAAGGAAGGAGATTCCACCACCTCCCTCGGTAACGCATTCCAGTGTTTCACCACCCTCCTAGTGAAAATGTTTTTCCTAATATCCAACCTAAACCTCCCCCACTGCAACTTGAGACCATTACTCCTTGTCCTGTCATCCGCTACCACTGAGAATCGTCTAGATCCATCCTCTTTGGAACCACCTTTCAGGTAGTTGAAAGCAGCTATCAAATTTCCCCTCATTCTTCTCTTCTGTAGATTAAACAATCCCAGTTCCCTCAGCCTCTCCTCATAACTCATGTGTTCCAGTCCCCTAATGCCCTTTAAACTAGGTTCACCGGGGGAAGGAGACCAAAGCCCTGAGGTAAATGGGCAAGCGGGATACCGGGAGGAAGCACAGGCAGGAACGTCTGTGAGGGGAGGGCTCCTTTCTCATACTGAGAATGAGGGGCGATCAGCAGGTTATCTCAAGTGCCTATATACAAATGCACAAAGCCTTGGAAACAAGCAGGGAGAACTGGAGGTCCTGGTGAAGGCAAGGAATTATGACGTGATTGGAATAACAGAGACTTGGTGAGATAACTCACATGACTGGAGTACTGTCATGGATGGTTATAAACTGTTCAGGAAGGACAGGCAGGGCAGAAAAGGTTGGGGAGTAGCACTGTATGTAAGGGAGCAGTATGAAAGCTCAGAGCTCCGGTATGAAACTGCAGAAAAACCTGAGTGTCTCTGGATTAAGTTTAGAAGTGTGAGCAACAAGAGTGATGTAGTGGTGGGAGTCTGCTACAGACCACCGGACCAGGGGGATGAGGTGGATGAGGCTTTCTTCCAGCAACTCGCAGAAGCTACTAGATCGCACGCCCTGGTTCTCATGCGCGCCTCTAATCATCCTGATATCTTCTGGGAGAGCACTACAGCGGTGCACAGACAATCCAGGAAGTTTTTGGAAAATGTAGGGTGTTGCGGTTCAAATACAAGACAGCACAAAGCTTTTAGCAAGCACGCAGGCTGGTCTGCCGACGGGCTGCTCCTGTCAGCTTTCCACCCTCTCCTTTATTCTTTCTCTCCCCCCGCGCATTATATTCTCCAACAGATAAAAGGAATACACTGGCTTTGTTTAACATTCTTATTTACCAATTTCTATCTACCGCATTCCTTGCTCTCGGGCCTTGAGCCCAGTCCTGGGAGGCTTCCCACGGTTCATGTCATCTGGGCGAGATTCCAAGGATCATGCCCTTGAGAGGAGCCGTGTGTGCACTGCTCCTACACAACACTCCGGGTGTGCCCTGAATGTTGCCAAGCGCATGAACCTTGTATGAATGCTACATCCCCTCCTTTTTTGTTTATTTGTGCTCGGCCATCTCATGGTAGCCATCAATTTGCTTTTGCAAGCCAATTAACTCCCGGACAAACAAGGTCATAACTCGTGGAGCCTGCCAGGGCAGGTCTCGACAAAGCCTTAACAAAAAGGAAATACATTGCACACAGCAACAGCAAAAAATAAGCTTAAGAAGGTAAAGTGTAATTGGCCGGGCCCCAATTAGCCATGCTAGAGTACTGGGAAGAGAGGTTCGCGTAAGCAGCGAGCATCGTCTCATTCCCTATTTCCTCAGGGTGATGACATACTGGAATAAGGCACGTACCTAACTATTTTTCAGCTGCTACAAAATCAGATAAACAAAAATGGGTAACATTTGCTATTGAAGCCAATCTTTCCCATAGGTTATATGTCATTCGGGCCCGTAATGGAGGAGGCGCTCCCGAGTCAACCCCTACAGGAAATAGCAGGCACAAAAGGCACACAATCAGTACAGAATTAGCAATGATTTGGGCGAAAATGGCCACAAACAGAGTCTCAGGAGTCTCTGGCTGTTGGTTTGCTGCCAGTCTTCATTGAGCCGCGGCGACCAATGCTTTCACTGCTCCCCATGTCATGGGCTGGCTTGGGACGCTACGTCTCCTCCGTCTCCGTCCCGCCATTGTCGACCCGGGAGGCACCGCGTTCTCCTCCAGGGTCAGCTGAAACTCCGGTATGGGGTTCGACAGCCCCTGGGGCCACGCCATGCTGTTTCAGTGCCGGTTGCACACACCGGGCCGGAACCCACAACCGGTCCTGCAGGGAGAGACACAGCAGCATATCCCCGACCCCAAGTAATTAAAGGCACTGGGCCCAACCATTGCGGATCGGGCAGCTGACGGTGATAGACACGCGGTCTTTCCAGTACCTCAGATTTGTGAAAATGCCGATCTGCGGGGGTCTGCTGATCTGTATTCAGTGTTAAATTATTTAAAGTAAACAAAAGGACATGCAGTTGTTGCTGAATGTCTCCTAAGGTTCGGAGACGCAGCTCCCCTTGTTTTAATTGTTTGTCAAGCAAGGTTTTTAGCATACGATTTGCACGTTCAACAATAGCTTGGCCTGTGGAATTATAAGGGATCCCGTGTTTGAGACGGACGTCCCATTGGGTACAAAAGGTGGAGAGGGCTGTGGAGCAATAGGCTGGGGCATTATCCGTTTTGATCTGGCTCGGGCGACCCATAACAGCAAAACAGGCTAGCAAATGATGGATAACTTTGGAAGTGGCTTCCCCACGCTGTGGGGTCGCCCAAAGAAACCCAGAATAGGTATCAATGGAGACATGTAAAAACGAATAGGGGCGGAATTGTGGCCCGTGAGTGACATCCATTTGCCACAGCTGATTCGCTGCGGTACCTCTGGGGTTAACGGCATAAGAAAAGGTAGGGGGGGCAGCAGCGGCACAGTGGGGGCAGGAACGAACAATGGAACGTGCATGATCAGCAGGAATGTGAAATTGTCGGGCCAAAACAGAGGCAGACTGATGAAAAAAGGAATGGCTTTCAATAGGGTCAGAAAAGAGGGAATTTACCTGACCACGTAACGCACGATCGGCGCGCGCATTGCCCTCGGTGAGTAGCCCAGGCAAAGTGGTATGACTGCGGATATAAGCAACAAAATAAGGGAAATTACGAGTGGTGAGGAGATACTGTAAGGACAAAAACAGGCGGAGGAGGTCCGCATCAATCTGTGGGGTAATGAGGGCAAGGGGTAAATGATCCATTACCTGATAAACATAATGCGTGTCCACAATCAGATTAAAGGGACAATCAGCAAAAAGTTGAAAGGCCAAAATAACAGCAGCTAATTCTGAGCGGTGCGTGGAATGCTGGGGCAGTGTAAAACGAGAATGCCAACGAGGGGGGTCACCTAATTGATAGGTGACAACACCGCAGTGTGGAGAGCCATAAGTAAAAAGGGTGATAGCTGAAACAAGAGGTCGAGCTATTGGTAGGGATAAGAGCGTTGGATTTTTTCTGGCGCCACTAACAGGCCATTTTGGCCGAGAATCTGAGACAGGTACTCAAGCTGTTGTGCAGTGACCTGGGGACCGCTAAGCAAAATGTCATCCATATAAAGGTAGACTTTAGTGTGGGGTATTGGGCACAAAAAGGGACAAGGGCCCGATCCACAAAAAGTTGACACAAGGTCGGACTATTTTACATCCCCTGTGGCAAGACCTTCCACTGATACCTTTGAGAGGGTCTCTGATTATTATATTCTGGCACCGTAAATGCGAATTTTTCGCAATCTTGTGGGCAAAGGGGGATTGTGAAAAAACAATCTTTCAAATCTAACACACAGAGCTGATCGGTTTGAGAAATTAAATTCGGGTTTGGTAACCCAAACTGCAAGGGGCCCATGGGTTGGATGCGTTTATTTATTTCCCTTAAGTCATGTAACAGCCTCCATGCACCAGATTTTTTCTTAATAACGAACACCGGGGTGTTCCAAGGACTAGTGGAGCTCTCCAAGCGCTGTGCATGCAAATGTTGCTGCACAAGGGAATGAAGCGCTTTCAATTTTTCTAGGGGGAGAGGCCACTGGTCAATCCATATGGGCTCTAAGGATTGCCATACCAATGGTAATGCGGAGGGCAAGGTGGGTGAGGGAGGGTTTTGGGCCATCATATATTAATATCGAGGGTGGTGTCCAGCTTTACAAGTAAGTCACGGCCCCAAATATTGAGGTGGACAGGGAGCATGAAAGGGCGGATTGTAGCAAGGGCACGGCCTCCTGGTTTAGAGACCGTGACCCAAGACAAACTTTGGCGCCCAGGTTTACTACCCCCGATCCCCCACAACTCTTTAGAAGGAACTGTTGGCCAACTGACCGGCCAGTCCTGATCACAAATCACCGTAACGTCAGCTCCAGTGTCCACCAGCCCTGTAAAAGGAAAATTATTTAAAAGAAGTGTTAACTGTGGTTTCGAGGGGTGGATCGACATTGTTAGAGCAACAAGTGGAGAGGGCGTGTCGTGAGGCGGCGACTGAGACAGCGTCGATCCAAAGCCGTTCCCGCCTTGGGTCCGTTCCTCTGCGGCTGGCACCTGATAGGGGACTAAAATCAATTGTGCAATTGACCGTCCACGCGGGAGCGACTGCGGAAGATGGGTCCACACTTGAACCTTAATAACGCCAGTGTAATCGGCGTCAATAACCCCTGGGATGACAAAAAAACCCTGTTTCCCAGCGTGTGAGCGAGGGAGAACCAGACCCACAAATCCGGCAGGGAGAGGTCTCATCACCTGTGTAGGTATGGCACAAACCTTCCCGGGCAACTGAAAATCAGCATCCTCCTGCATAATCAAATCAAGCCCTGCACTTCCGGCAGTCGCCACCCTCATGGAGTCTATGGATATTAAGGCAGAGGAACAGTTGTCTGAGTGGGGAACACCCCCGTTTGGTCCTGGGTTCGGGGGGGACCCGTCGTGCGGTTTCCCGACCCGCTATGACACTGATTAGCCCAGTGATAGCCCTTCCAACACTTGGGGCACTTTTTTGAGAGGCGGGCGGGCGCCGTCAATGAGTGGCACTCCCGCTGAAAGTGACCCTCCTTACCACAGCTGTAACAACGCTTCCCCTCCTTCCCGCTTTTCCGCAGGGCGGCGGCCAGAACCCCAGCCTTATGTGCTTGAGTTCCAATGTTTTGGCACGCCCGCAGCATGTCCGACAGCTCTAGAATTCCAGAGGCTTGTGCAGCCTGGAGAGCACGGCGGCAATCCTCGTTCGCTTTTTCAACCGCCATTTTTAACAGGATCTCCTGAGCTGCCCCAGGGTTATCCACCTGTCGGAGGATAGCCTCCTGCAATCTGTTGGTAAAATCCATAAAGGACTCTGATGCACCCTGACGGATACTGGCAAAGCTTTTGGTGGGCTTGCCTGAATCCGGGACCTTCCGGAAGGCGTGCTGGGGGCAGGCGGAAATAATGGGGAAGACGGCCTGAGGGAATTGAGACTGCATCTGAACGGTAGCAAACTGGCCCTCCCCTGCTAATTGCTCATAGATGACACCTTGCTCTCTATATACCTGGGCTTGGCGTTCTGCCATCTGCCGATACTCACTAAGCCAAATAACGTACTGACTGGGCATCAGCATCATGCACAACAGCGCCTTCCAATCTTCAGGGACCAGGGTGTACCCAGTACCTAGCCCTTCAAGGAGACCACGTACATACGTGCTAGTAAGGCCGAACTCGCGAATCGCTTTCTTTACCTCTCAGATCACCGAGTAAGGCAGACTGACCCAGTTTGCAAGTTGGTTGCCCTGGCCATCATCCTGCCAGGTCACCGGACAAACTGAGACCAGATCAGCCAACTCCTCTGCTGTAAGATCTGAGCGAGTCTTCACCGCGTGAACCATTTGTTGCACCAGCGAAAGTCCCTGAGCAGACGCGGACGACCCCCCCCGGGGGGCCCCGGAGCATGGGGCCCCATGGGGGGACGGTGATCACACACCGGCTCCAGAGGGGAAGACAAGGGAGGCGGCAGTAACTGAGGCACTGGGGGCGAAGCAGGAGGAGGGAGGGCTGCAGGAGCGGACGGGAGTGGCAAGACCGGCAGCCCCTCTATTGGCGCTGGAGAGGGCCTTTCCGAGGCGACACGCTGTGTCGCGTTGCCAGGAGGGGGGATGGCTGCAGGAGCGGACGGGAGTGGCGAGATCAGCAGCCTCTCTATTGGCTCGAGGGAGGGCCTTTCCGAGGCAACACGCTGTATCGCGTCTCGGCAGAGGTGCCAGGCATGTAAAGCCTGCACGAACGCCCGAGGCTCTTTGTGCAATGTCTGGCCCAACCGCTCCCAGTCCGCTAGCTTAAGGATTCCAGCATCAGGGTACCACGGGCATTGGGCACTCACCTCCTGCAGCAGGAGAGTGAGATCTCGAGTGGAGCAATCATGCTGAGCCTTACGCAGCAAATACTGTAGCTCATTGCGGTGTTGCACTTGCAAAGCAGAGAGGGAACTTCCCATACTTACCACGACGAAAAATACTCACCGGGATCCGCGAAGCGGATGAGTGACACGTCTGAAACCCTTGCCGGGCGAGGTGAGCGCTGAAGGCCCCACGTTTGGGCGCCAGTTGTTGTGGTTCAAATGAAAGACAGAACAAGCTTTAAGCAAGCAAGCGGGCTGGTCTGCCAACGGGCTGCTTTTCCTGTCAGCTTTTCACCCTCTCTCTCTTTTATTCTCTCTCTCTCCTCCTGCGCATTACATACTCCAACAGATAAAAGGAATACACTGGCTTTGTTTAATATTCTTATTTACCAATTTCTATCTACCGCATTCCTTGCTCTTGGGCCTTGAGCCCAGTCCTGGGAGGCTTCCCACGGTTCACATCCTTTGGGCGAGTTTCCAAGGTTCATGCCCTTGAGAAGAGCTGTGTGTGCACTGCTCCTACACAACACTCAGGGTGTGCCCTGAATGTTGCCAAGTGCATGAACTTTGCATGAATCCTTCACGTAATAAACCTACAAACTCTGAGACACTCTGCAGTCTGTCTTTATTTGGTTGCCTCAGCCTAGAAACGAACTGTACGTGTCCTAACTGGAATAATTCGTAACAGTTGCTGTGAAATATGAAGAGAAGCTGTCGGGATTCCTGTCCCCGTCCCCGGCTCAGAGCTCTGCTTTCCATCTCAGCCTGTGGCTGGCAGGTGTGTGGGAAATGAGAAGACCCTCCCCTTCTCCGTGTGCTTGGGAGACAAGGAGCTCTCACCGTCTCCCAGCCCCCGGAGCCTCCTGAAATCTCTGAGCAGGGTGCCTGTGGGATTCTGCTACTCTGGCCCTTCACTCTTTTCTTTCTTTGCCATGATTAGTGGGATTGTGGCAGGGGCAGCAGGTGCTGAGTGGGGGACTCTTGTTGTTTCAGATGCCGGTGACCTTCGAGGAGGTAGCTGTGTATTTCACCCAGGGGCAGGGGGCTCTGCTGGACCCCGCTCAGCATCTGATGTGTTCTGACCAGTGTTCCCTCAGTTTTTACGTCCAAGTGTGGAATGAATTTGGTTGTACGCACAACTATGTAACTCATCATCTCCATATTGGTGCACAGAACAAAATTCATGGGGTGGGGGTGCGGCCGAGGGATTCGGAGTGTGGGAACTGGCTCAGGACTGGGACAGGGATGAGGTGCAGGGGGTGAGGGCTCTGGATTCAGGTGCGGGCTCTGAGGTAGGGCTGGGGATGTGGAGGTTGACGTCTGAGAGGGGGTTCAGGGCTGGGACAGAGGGAGGGGGTGCGGAGGGGTGAGTGCTCTGGCTAGGCATGTGGGGGCTGGGACTGGGGATGAGGGGTTTGGGGTTCAGACTGCAGTGGAGAGAGGACTCCCCCAGCCCTCTCTCACCACAGCAGTTTGGGGCCAGGTCAGAGGCAGCTCTCCCCAGCCACGGCGGCTCCTGTGGTCCTGGGCCGGGCTGAGGGAGGGGTTCCTCTCCCCAGCAGCTCCAGTGGACCTGGGCCAAGCCTGGGGAGGGGCTCCTCTCCCTGCCTGCCTCCACGGCCCTCCATAGCCTGCAGTGCAGCTGCGTAGCCTGCCGGGAACACAGTTTCTGACCCCCGACCTCCCGTTAGCAGAGTGATTGCTAGTCCCTGAGTTCCCCCTTTGGGGACAGGTTGTCTCATTCCCAGATAGTCTCGCATTGCTCCAGGTCGTGCTGAAAAGCATTTAGTGTTTGTACATTTTATCCCTTATGGGCCAGAACTAACTAGATGCTAAAAAGGTGGGAGAAGGGACAGTAAAATGTGGTGTTTTCCATTCTGTGCTATTTCAGGGCAAGGGGGTGAGTGCGAGAGATTCCCTCCTTCCCCTCTCACTGTCATGCTCCTCTCTCCACACAGCAGCCTCTGTCCCAGCCATGGAAAGTTTAACCTGCCTCCGTTCTATCCCTCCATCTCCCACGGTGTCACATACCACCCTGTCCCCGGCTCTCCATGCTTAGGAGTCACAGCTTTGATGTCTATGATCTTAGTCAGACTCCGGAGGGTGGAGAAGGAAGTGTCACAGACCTGGAGTTGGTAGGGAAATCTCAATGAACTTCAAAGCACAGTTGGACCTTCAGATCTTATAGCCCCAATTCCATCTATTGGTAAAATTACTTCCCGGCTTTTTCTAGGTTTGGTCCAGATCATTTGTAGATGGGAAGGTAATTTTCTCTTTCGTTCTCTTTCTTTTATGATGATGCTAAAACTTTTGTAACTAATACAGCCGAATAATGAGGCGAGAAGTGAAGGCGGTTTAGCCACTTGTGAAGAAAATGGGTAAATTTCTTCCCCTGATTTTGAGTCTTAAAGGATTCTCTGAGATTTCCACCAACAGGAAGAAAGGGATAAACAAAGAAACTTACACTTCATCTGTAGCGCAGTGTGCAGCTCACTTATGCCACGGAGTTCCCTGACCCCATGACCCAGCAAAGACTTTTCAAGTATAAAGGATCCGAGTACAAGAAGCGGGGAAAGGGGTTCTGGCCCCATCTCTACTCAGGGCAGCAAGATCCCTTGAAAGATAATAGGAGCATCATTGAGCTGGGGGAGTGGTCCGAGCTGGAAGGCTTTCCAATGAGCATGGACTGCTGAAAGCTTTTGGGGGAGAGAAATCCTTTTGCTTGTAAGGGTACGTCAACGCTCCAAACTTAAGCGAACCTGTATTAGGTTGACTTATAACCACTCCAGTAATGACTGCGGTAGATGATGTCCACACTATCCTCCTTGGGTCGGTGGGGCGCGTCCTCACCAGGAGCACTTCCACCGACCTAGGAGGGGCACTGGGGGGAGCTGAGAGCCCGCTCTGCCAACTCCAGCAGCAGCTCTCTCCCAGGAACGGGGCTGCCCTACAAGCTCTGTGTGAATTGCTCCCCATCTAGGCCCCGTTCCCTGCCGGGCTGCCCCCTCCACTCCCTCTTCCCCATAAAGAGCGAGGGAGGCCACCTGGAGCTGCTCCCTCCCCCTCTGCCCCCCCCCCCGCACCATTCCCCTCCCAGTTTGACACCAGACCATAAATAACTACTCTGAGTGCAGTCTTTAGTTGTGCACCCACTTTACAGTAATTTCATCTTGACCAGTGAATTCTTCCCTGCTGGTCAGAACTGAGTCTAACCCACCTGCCCCCTGGTTCCTTCCTCCACCATCGGAAAGCAGAACTTGTCCCTTCTGGCACAGTGGGTGCTGTTAGGGTGGCCAGGTGCCCGGTTTTCAACCATGAAGTCCAGTGGAAAAGGGGACCTGACAGTGTCCGATCACATCTACTGACCGGACAGCCAAAGTCGAGTTACTGCGGGTGGGGAGGCACTGGGTCATCACTCCCATCAGAGCCGACTCAGCCGGGGCTGCCTCCTACCTGCACTGAGCAGCTGCAGCTCCCAGCCCGGGCTCCACAGACAAGCCCTTCCTGACCTAGGCAGGGAAGGGGGAAAGAGAAGTGGAGGGCGGGTAGACCCTTGGAGGAAGAGTTGGAGTTGGAGCAGGCTTTGGAGGGAAGAGGTGGGGCAGGGATGGGACTTTGGGGGGCAGAGGCGGGGCAGGGGAGGTTGCAGCACTCCGACTTGAGTGTCCATTTTTAAAATTTTATCAAATTGGCAACCCGAGTCGCTAGCTGAGAGGCTGTGAAAATTTTTAGCAAACATAGAAATACCCTTTTTCACAGCAGCAGATTTACTAACTGCCAATAAAGAAATTATGATTTTCATGTTTATAGGAGTAAGGGGATTGTTGGCCCCTTACTGAAACTTAATGGGTTGGCCATTAGTTAGGCCGTCTCCTAACACCAATAGAAAGGGGAAGGGCCAATGAGAAATGAAGACCCTGACACTGACAAGGGTGTGGGGCAATGCTGTAGGTCAGCCTGATTGACAGGGCAGGCAGGCCAATGAGGGAGTCAGCATCCGGGGTCCTCTCCTTTGTGTCAGCTGGAGCTGGCTGGGCTAGAGCAGAACAGGAGGGGCTAAGGAGAGAGGAGGGCTGGGCTGGGCTGGATGCAGAGGGAAACTGGAGCAGCTGGGAGCCGGGAGCAGTGAGCGAAGGGGACCCTGGGCAAAGGGCCCAGGGCAAGGAGAGGCCCTCAGCCAAGAGGCCTTGCAGGCCAGACTGGGTGGGGGATCATAACCCTGACAGGAAGCAGCTGACGCTACGAAGAAGGGTCCTACTACCTAGAGCCTGAGGCCAACACCAGAGTTAGTGTCCAACCCTGGGCATGCCTGCAGCACAGCCAGGGTCTGGGCAGGAGGCCTGGGACATTGGAGGGACAGACTGTGAAGTGCCCTGGCATTCCAGACAGGGTTGTTTGGGGTTCCCTCGCACAGAGCAGGGTGTCATGTTTTCCTTTCATCTTTCCCACTTTTCTCTTTATTTTTATATTACTTGCTGTTTAATAAATTGCATTTGTTCTTAACTCTGTGCAATGATGAAGGAAGCCTCCAGAGTGGAGAGAACACCCCACAATGGGGACAGCTGTCCTGAGTGATCACAAGATTGGGCGTCGAGCGCCTCAGGAGCCCTGGGCCCAGCCTTGGGGTTACGGGGGTCCAGAGTGGAAGCGGGCGGGGAGGGGTCCTCGAGGTCATGCAGGGCTCTGGGTAAATGACTCAGATCCTTTCGTTTGCCAGTTCCTCTGGGGCTCGGTAGAAGCCAGAAAAGATCCCCACACTAGGGGGAGCGTTCCCCCCTCTTACCTCTGTGCATATTTATTGGTTTCTGGTAAAGTTAATTGGGATTATAGGGGCAAGTGTCAGAGCGGGCACCAGCGAGAGTTGCTGGCCACACTCTGAGGCCACCAAATTTGGTCGTGAAAACCCCTGGGCAAGATGCTCATGATGGTCCCTTGTGACCTTGGAGCCTGTGAATGTAACAGGAGCCGGACACAGAAATGCTGCAGGGAGGCAGGTTGATCTGTAGGACCCAGGAGCGGCTGAGGGGCGGCTCTGGGGGGGAGCGATCGCCGGGCTCAGGCCCTGCCCAGGAAGTGACTCGCAGCCGCTGCGGGGACTCTGGCTCCCAGGCTCCCGGCGAGATCCCCGAGCCCCGGCGGCTGGTGCTGGGAGCCCGGAGCCCGGGCTGGAGGCGGGAGAAGGGAACCTCCAGCCGGGACCTTCCCGCTGCTCCCCGGGAGCCTCTCCCAGGGCAGAGCCCCCAGCCCGGCCAGGGCCCCTTCCCGGCCCGGCCCTGCCCCGGGGGGGCCCCGCTCGGAGGGTAGGTAAGAGAGATCCGACACCCCCCCCGGTCACCCCCGGGCTGCTGGGGGCGGGTTTGGCCCCGGGCTGCTCCCCGCGGAGCTGGCTGCGATTCCCTGCCCCGGGCCCGGGAAAGCTGCCGCCAGCCCCCGGCGTGTGCGGGGCGGGGGGAAACCCAGGCATGAGGGGGGCGGGGGGATAAAAATTCCCCCAGATGGGCTGAGCCAGCTGCAGAGGGGCGGGGGAGCCAGCCCGGGCCATGCAGGAGGCTGGGACAGCGACACGTGCGGTGGACAGGGATCGGGGACAGAGGGGATAAATGTTCCTCCCTGGGGGGGGGCTTTTTCTCCCCCCTTTCCAAGGATCTTCGCTCCCAGGGCCGTGTCCTTAAACGCTCAGTGCCTCGCAGAGCCTGGACAGGGCCGCTCTCCCCCCTGTATGTTACTGAGGTGCTAAAGGAGACTTGATCCATTGAAATATTTACAGACCCCCCCCAGATCTGTGCTTCGACTGTTTAAAAGAATCTGGGTCTCAGTTCCTGTGTCTTGCGTAAAGCCGCCCAGCGCTTCATCCATGTGTCCTAGCCCCTGTCCCTCTGAGTTTGACTCCTCTTGGAATCCAGTCTGGGCAGTTTCACAGTGAGGGGGGGGGGGGGAGAAAACCTGGATTTGTGCTGGAAATGGCGCACCTTGATTATCATGCACATTGTAGGGAGAGTGGTCACTTTGGATAAGCTATTACCAGCAGGAGCCTGAGTTTGTGTGTGTGTGTTTTTTTGGAAAAAGGGGCGGGGGGGTGAGAAAACCTGTATTTGTGCTGGAAATGGCCCACCTTGATTTTCATGCACGTTGTAAGGAGAGTGGTCACTTTGGATAGGCTATTACCAGCAGGAGAGTGAGTTTGTGTGTGTGGTTTTTGGAGGGGCGTGAGGGGGTGAGAGAACCTGGATTTGTGCAGGAAATGGCCCACCTTGATTATCATACACATTGTGAAGACAGTGGTCACTTTGGATGGGGCTATTACCAGCAGGAGAGTGAGTTTGTGTGGGGCGGGGGCGGAGGGTGAGAAAACCTGGATTTGTGCTGGAAATGGCCCAACTTGATGATCACTTTAGATAAGCTATTACCAGCAGGGGACTGGGGTGGGAGGAGGTATTGTTTCATGGTCTCTGTGTATATAATGTCTTCTGCAGTTTCCACAGTATGCATCCGATGAAGTGAGCTGTAGCTCACGAAAGCTCATGCTCAAATAAATTGGTTAGTCTCTAAGGTGCCACAAGTACTTCCTTCCTTTACATTAAGTCCTTCTGAAAATATTCTTTTTATTATTCTGAGCTCTTCATCCTACACTTCATTAGCGTTGTGCGGGTGGACATCTTTGTGCCATGGAATTCATATTTTTAATGGCAAATAATCATGGGAAATATTAATAGTTGCGAGGAGCTTCAGCAGTCACATCTCAGGGTCTATTGCAGTGTTGTAATTTGAGTTCAGTGCTGACTGATTCCATGGGCTGGTCTGAAAACTCCTTCAATTTCCTTTGCTTTCTCCAATTGTTATTTTGTCTCTCTATCCAGCACCCTAGTGTTTTTTCTCATGTCCCATTTGTGTCTAGAACTTAGTTCCCAAATGTTCACTAACAGACAAAAGTTTCAAGGTTGAAGGCAGCTAGATGTTTTGAAATATGCGACTAGTGGCCTAAATCATTTTAAAAATCATTTCCTAAGGGCCTTAGAGCATCTCGTATAAAATGCTTCTCAAAAATAAATTTCTGTGGGGTTTTTTTGTTTGTTTTTTTTTATCAAGGTTAGATATACATCCCCAAGATAGACTGACAACCCCAAAAATTCAAACCCCGTGAGTTATGCACCCAAAAGTCTACAATTTAAATAAAGAAATAAATACATTTTGTTTTTCTTTTATTACCTTTTTGTGTCTGAGCCTTTGGGGTGTACGAGCTTCCTAGTTTTACTGCTACCCCTTCCAAAGGATATCTAGAATGGTTGTACAATCCTGTAACATTCGATGCCATTTTGCACTTCCAGGAACATGTGATTCCCCACCACCACTTAAAATTGAAAATTCATTTGGAAACCTTGTTTCTGTAAGTAACCCCCCCATCCTGCACACTCTGAAGTGCCCACTTGACTTTCCTATGACTTCACTGATTGTATGAATTGATGTGGATTTTTCTACCACATTGTTTATGCTTCTCATTCCCTATGTTTTCTATTTTTTGTTGTGATCCATTTCAGGGATGTTCTTCGTTGTGACACGTGTACTGATTTGTACAGCCAAAGTCAAAGAATTTTTAAAACAAATTGCTCTGTTTCTCCTTTGCATTGGTGAGGTCAGGGGACACCGTGCTGACCTCACCTTGTTTACCTTTTGGGGAAAGGAAGGTACTTTGCCTCTGCTCTGTTTTTGCGACTTCCCTGGTTCTTCTCACATGAACAGAGAGCAACAATACCCAAAGTCCAAAGGTGCACACAATTCGATGTTTAGTGGGGTGAACTTCCAGCAAGCATGATTCCAGTTTCCTTCCTTAGTGTCCCCCTTCCCAGCTCTGACACCACAGAGCCTTACCTGTGTCCCTGTTCCCATTTCCCCCCCCCTTAGCAAAACATGATTCCTATTTCCCCACCCCCATTCCCTGTTCCATTCCCCCCACACTCACACCCCCACTTCCTGATTGACTACAGACTATATAGTAAAACTTGAGTTCTGCTTAGCTATACCTTAACCAATCATTTTCCTGAAATTTAACGAACCAATCCTAACATATTGTAACACGATTATTTAACCAATTATATCCCACCATCTTAATTAGTTTACACCCAGCAAAATTAATTATACAGCCGACAGGAACAATCACAGAACCAGACAGAGATTATGCAGACAAACAATAGGGAAATGGGGACTACAGTGATAGAACAAACACAGAAATGAGGATTTCACATCCCAGCTATTGATAAGGGAGTTCTTGCCAGACAGGATGCTATCAAACTAAGTTTCCTTTTACATCTTCTAGGCACTTCCCTTTCTCTGGAGGCGATGGCCATTATCAGGACAGGATTGTATTCCTAACAGCCCAATAGCACCTGATTTCAATGTGACTAGGCTGGAGTGTGAGGATGTGACCGTTCGGGTCCCAGCTTATGGCTGCCTTTGCTGCTTAGCCAAAGATCTTAGCCTAAGCACAGGGCCTCAGACTGTCACAGTGAGAGAAGGCCCTTACACCGGCAGACAGTGATTTTGATTCTTTCTTTTATATCTCTATAACTAGCCAAGTGATAAGAATACACCTAAATTCTTAGAGTATAGGCCTTTACAGACAGGTCTGAATATCTATATCCTCCAGCCCCTCTCACCAATTTCTCGTATTTCCTTCCATTTACTTCTTCAGGGCTTGTCTGCGTGGTCTGCTGTTAAAGGTGTGAAGTTAATCCACATGAATTTCAGAGCTTTAAACCCCTGTGTGGACGCCCTCAGTCAGAAGTAAGGTGGCCTTAATTTTGACATTGGCAGTCAGGACAGCCAGACAGAGACTTTCCCCCAAACACTACAAATCATCAGGTCTTTGATCACTTCTTGAACATTTTTAAGTTTTGTATAGTCCAGGTGTAATGCACATGCGATGTTTCAAGTCCAAAGAGAAGGAGCGAAACAGTGGGGCGCTCATCTCATCTTCTGAGTGTTGCCTTGTGTAGAAACGCCATTACGATATTTCACAGCTTTGGCCTGACAGAATTTCAGTAGATGGGTTGGGGTGGAAATGTAAGGTGATCTCGCTCCTCTGCTGCCTCCTGCAAAGGACAGGACATGCTTCGTGAGCAGGAGGGTGAAGGTCGGATAGTGTCCTGGTAGATCCTGCTGTGAGCACGGAGAGTGTTGGCCTGGCTGCTCGGTGATCCCTTTTGTAAGGAACATAGCCCAAATGGCGGCACTCTTGTCCCATGGGAGAGAACTATAAAGACTCCTTTGGTCTCTTGCCCTGGTGAGAGTGTGCCCTGAGTGGTAGACACTGCACCAGAGTCCTCCCTGGCTTCATTCAGAGCCGTTCCAGAGCATGGAGACGGTGACTGCCCTAAACACCTGTCTCCTGTCCACGCTCTGATTGCCTCAGCTCTCAGGTGAGTAAAGCGGGAGCGGCCGGGCCAGGTGTCATGTGCCCAGTGAAAACATCCGGTGCAGCTTTGGAAACAAATACAGAGCATGTCTGGTAACCGCCCCTCCCTACTTCTGGATGCTGTGGAGCAAGATCAGCCCTGTGCTGAGACACAGCATGACAATGTGTGAAGTGAGCTTAGTATATTTTTGTCACACCTGCCAGACTGTGCCTCACACCTTTGTGAGCATCACACTCACAGACACCGACATGACCATCCCCATGTACGACAGGGGTAACAGACAATGCTGGCTGTCCAAGTTACATTTCCCTGGCAGAGCCTAGTTACAAGGGAAATATCCGCAGGCAACCCCCTCCCTTCCCGCACACACACTGCTCCCAGCTTACATTGGATTTTTTTTAAAAGAGACAAACTCATGAACTTTGGGGCTCTGATTCTTGAGTGTTCAGGGCTGCCCTAGATCTTGGTCTGATTTCCAGGCAGGTTTTAGACCTCAGCCACACTGGTATCAGACCGGAGTCACCGCTGGCTCTGGCAGGGGGTGAGTACGGATGGGCCAATGAGATCAGCCTGTGCCTGGTTGTCCCCAGGGGCTGCCAGAGGAGAACAGGGCAGCTCATTCTTCAGGTGTTGTCAACAGAGGGCTCCGGCTATTGCTAAGGGAGAGGGGTTTACACTGCAATGGGGGGCAATCCCCAAGAGTGGCCCCTTTGATTCTGCTCTTCTTTTAACGTTTGGCTCAGAGATACTGTTACTGGGAGGGTCTAAAGAGCCTGGGGGGAATCGGGGTGCGACATGGACTCCAGCCCCTTCTGTAACCTCCCCCATCACCCCTCTCACCCCAACAGGCTGAGGAATCACGTCCAGATTTCTCTCCAGATCGGCCTGTCTTCCAGGAGACAGGGAAGGGAAATGGCTGTGATGGAGCCAGCTCAGGTAGGGGATTTTCAGGGAGCTGCTGCATGGGGGGAGAGAGAGGCAGGGAGGACACAGGGTGTGAGTTACCTGCTGATTTTCTGAGTAGGACCCCTGGCAGCAAAGGGGAGAGAGACATTCCCCCATATCGAAAACAGGACACAACCCCCCTGCACAGTCCTGGAGCCTGAACCCACTGGCCAGAGGCTGCTGTGAAATACAAAGGGAAGCTGTCGGGATTCCTGTCCCTGTCCCCAGCTCAGAGCTCTGCTTCCCGTCTCAGCCTGTAGCTGGCAGGCGTGTGGGAAATGAGAAGACCCTGTCCTGCTCCGTGTGCTGGGGGGACAAGGAGCTCTCACTTTCTTCCCAAGCCCTGAAGCTTCCTGACTGCTCTGAACAATAGGGGTCAGATTCTGCTACTCTGGCCTCCCAGAGCTTCGAGTTTTTCCCCCTTTCCTGTGACTAGTGAGATTGTGCTAAGGCAGCAGGTGCTGAGTGGGGGACTCTTGTTGTTTCAGATGCCGGTGACCTTCGAGGAGGTGGCTGTGTATTTCACCCAGGGGCAGGGGGCTCTGCTGGACCCCGCTCAGAGAGCCCTCTACAGGGACGTCATGCAGGAGAACTACAAGACGGTGACCTCGCTGGGTAAGTGACTCCTGTCCCCTTGGTTATTAGAAGCCGTGGAGTCTGTATGTATGTATTCTGGTCAGGTTCTTCCCTCGTCAGTTAGATCAGAGGGGAATGTTTTGCATAATGCACAGCTGCTGTGTGAGAGAGACTTGCATCTCCTTGCCCTCTCCAGTGAGACATGGTGTCAAAACTTAATGGACAGGTTAGCTCATCCCCATCCCTCCAGCTTTCAAAGGAGCAGAAGTCATCCACTGTCCTTTCTGTATTGATTCCCATTCACACACACAATCCTTATTTACCTCCCTTCTTGGGAATAGCTCCAGCTCTTGAGAAGGCTTAGAAATAGGCAGGGGTTTAACGCCAGAGCTGTGTGCATTAGCAAGGCACCTAGACGGCACAGATCCTGGAAACTCCTAGTGAGGGTGTAAAAATTCCCCTCACCTCTCCAGACGTCTGCTTCTCCCAAGGGGGCTCAGCAACCATGTTCCCGTCCTCTTGGGTTCCATGTTCCCCAGCAGAGCACAGGGATATAATGTCCTTTGTGACAGACGCGCTCTCAATCCTCCATGCACTCTGATCTGGTCTGATTTCCACCCCCTGCACAGGATTCCCCTTTCCCAAACCTGAACTGATCTCCCACCTGGAACGAGGGGAAGAGCCGTGGGTCCCGGATCTCCAGGTCTCCGAGGAAAGAGAGAGCCTGAGAGGCACCTGCACAGGTGAGGACTGACACAGAAACCATCTGGGGAATGAAGGAAAAAGTTGAATATATGGTGTGAGTAACGCCCTCAGTTCTTCCTTATCTCACCCAGGGTAGCGCAGTAGTCAGCAGAAATTGCTAACGGCTTTCCATCTGTCCTGTTATCTGCAGGAGTTTCCTTCCCATCTCTCCTTCCCTGTGAATGTTTGGGTGGGATGTGGAGGCAGAATCCAATTGCTCAGTCTTTGTTTCGGGTTTTCCCTCGGTGCTATTCCTCTTTCTCCTCAGCACAATGACTCCTCTCTGGATTGTATCTCTCCCAGCAGGTGCTGAGCGTGGGAGTGAGAACAAGGAGGGGAATCATCATGAGGCAGTTCCTGGGGAAGTGGAACCACAGGGGACCTTTGTGGGAAGAGCTGAAGGGAATTTTTCCCAGTGCGGGGAACAAGGAGAAGCCTGGGGAAATTGGCACAGGTCAGAGAACCTTCAGGGACACCACCCAAGGAAAAAACTGGATGAATCTAGTAAATGTGGGGGAGGAGACAAGGATCCCACAACCCAGCAGACAAATCCCAAGGAAGAGACATCTTGTCACTGCCTGCAGTGTGGGAAAGGATTCATTCCGAGATCACAGCTTCTTACACATCAGACAATCCATAATGGAGAGAAACCCCTTCAATGCTTCGACTGTGGGGAAAGCTTCAAGAATCGCTCAGACCTGAATAACCATGGGAGAAGCCACACAGTAGAGAGAGCCTCTCAATGCCTCAAGTGTGGAAAATGTTTCATTTGGAAGTCAGAACTGCTTAGACATCAGTTAAGTCACACAGGAGAGAGACCCTATAAGTGCTTTGACTGTCTGAAAAGTTTCATACAGAGGTCAGACCTCCTTAAACATCAGGCAATCCATACAGGAGAGAGACCCCATAAGTGCTTCGACTGTGGGAAAAGTTTCATACAGAGGTCAGACCTTTTTAATCATCAGGCAATCCACACAGGAGAGAGACCCCATAAGTGCTTGGACTGTGGGAAAAGTTTCATACGGAGGTCAGACCTTACTCATCATCAGAGAATCCACACAGGAGAGAGACCTCACAAGTGCTTGGACTGTGGGAAAAGTTTTATACGGAGGTCAGACCTTATTCAACATCAGAGAATCCACACAGGAGAGAGACCTCACAAGTGCCTGGACTGTGGGAAAAGTTTCAGACGGAGGTCAGCTCTTTTTAAACATCAGGCATTACACACAGGAGAGGGATCCCATAAGTGTTTAGTCTGTGGAAAAAGTTTTGTATGGAGGTCAGACCTTGTTAAACATCAGGTATTCCACATAGGAGAGAGACACCATAAATGTTTAGACTGTGGAAAAAGATTCATACGGAGGTCAGACCTTGTTAAACATCAGGCCATCCACACAGGAGAGAGACCCCATAAGTGTGTGGACTGTGGAAAAAGTTTCATACAGAGGTCAGACCTTCTTAAACATCAAATAATCCACACAGGAGAGAGACCCCACAAGTGTTTAGTCTGTGGAAAAGGTTTCATATGGAGGTCACGCCTTGTTAAACATCAGAGAATCCACACAGGAGAAAGACCCCCACCAGTGCTTGGACTGTGTGGAAATTTCACACAGAGATCACACCTCATTAATCATGAGAGAATCCACACAGGATCTAAAGTTCTCTGACACAGGGACAGAAAGTGTTAAGGAAATTGCACGTCATTGACCTAGATTCAACCTTTAGAGACATGTTAGAAAAGTGTGTCCTCGTTAGATAAACTAGAGCTTCGAAAGGTAAACGTGTATTGTTAAAGACATGGAAGAAGATGGTAACTGTAGTCATCGTTGTTTAGCTATATCTTATTAGAGGTTAACAATGGTAATAAACGGTTCCTGTCTAGGGCTGTATTCTGTTAATTCAAAGATCAAAAGGGAATATTAACATTTAGATAAAACTTGATTGTAATAATGTCATTGTTTGTCTTCTGAAAGTTTGTGATAAACTGTCTATGAACTGCTTTATGGAGAATTACCTGATGTTAATCTATGTAATTACCAGTGATGATTAGGAAATAGAAGGTTACTTCAAAAGCCTATTGTTTAGCCAAGGACTGTGTGCTGTCAAGATGCTGCAAAAATGATCCTTTCTTCTCTGATCTGCCTAAGCTTTATTCAATGGGGAGTGTGAGTCAGAAGACGGAGATCTCCAGTCCCATCTGGACCCCCCTGACATTGAAATTTGGATATTGGACTAGAACTTGATGAAATGATTCTGAAAAGGACTCTTTGCAATTCTAAAGCATCATCCCTACAGTGAAACTGATCTAAGGACTCTATGCATGGCTGTATGAACAATGATCTTTTCACCAACACTCTCTCTTTTCTTCTTTTAATAAATCTTAGTTGAGTTAATAAGAATTGGCTGTAAGCATGTATTTTGGTGAGATGTGAAGTATTCCTTAACTTGGTGGATAATGTATTGAATCCTTTGGGATTGGTGAAACTTTTTAATATGATGAAGAAGATTTTCAGTAATCCCCATCATGTTGAAGTGAGCTGTCTGGGAGGGAGCCCAAGGCTTTAAAGGAGCTGTGCAGCCAATAAGGTATTGTAGAAGCTGTTTTGTTGCTGACTTGGTGAATCTAAGTATTGGAATATCCACCAGTTTTGAGGATTGTCGGCCCCATTCTTTAGAGTTTGCCCTAATTGAGCAATCTCATTGTGGCCCCCTGGGACCCTGGTCACAACTTCAGAAATGCCTTGCCTGTGGGAAAAGTTTCATTCAACCATCGTGGCTCCTTAGCCCCCGTGGACAGGGGGAATGCACTGTGGCTACCCTCCCCTGTGGGACCCTCAGTTGCCCCAGGCACAGGTGAATAATCCCCAGCTGCCCAGCCTGTGTGGGCGAGGCAGGAATCTGCAGCGGCACCCCAGCCTGGGAAGAGAGTGACTCAGGGCTCCCCAGTCCTCGGGGGTGAGGGGATTCCCCCATTGCTCTGACTCCAGCCACTGCTGATGGCGGCGGGGAATGCCCTGCATTTCCCCAGCCTCCATGGGGTCATGCCCCGGCGCTCTCCAGCCCATGGTGTCAGAGGGAAAAATCACCTGCAGCTCCGCAACCGCTTCAGCTGGTGGGGAAACACCCCCGCAGCTTGCAAGCCACCACCAGTCCTCGTGGGCCAATGGCTTCCCACTCTTCCCAGGCACTGGGGAATGCCCTGCGGTTCCCCACAACCCATGGGCATTGTGGAATACCCCTCAGTTCCCCAGTCGCCATGTGTGCCTGGGACCTCTGGAGTTCCCAAGGACCCGCGGATGTGGGAGGAATCCTGAGTAGCTCCCCAGGGGTTGGGGGCATTGGGGAATTTCCCCGGGGGCAGGGAGGAAATGGCTCCCCTTCCCCAGGCCCTGTGAATGGGGGTGAATACCCCCTAAGCCTCCCCAGAGGCCGGGAAGTTGGGAATTGCCCTTGGGAATCCGCCCCCAGTGCAAGGTGCAGGGAGGAAATCCTTTGAAGCTCCCTATTCCTCACTTGTGTGGGGGAATCCAGTCTCCATGGCCATTGGGGATCCCCCTGTGGCTCTGCACTCCCCATTCATCTCAAGTTTGGGGGATACCCCACTGCTCTGCAGTCCCCCTGATTCAGGGGGACCCTGGGAGCTCCCGAGCCACTGCAGGCACCTGGGCAACCCCTGCAGCTCCCAGCTTGTGGGGGGGAATCCCCTCAGCTGCTCAGTGTCTGTAAGTGTGGGGGACCTCTGGGCATGGGGGAATGCCCTGTGGCTCCCCAGCTGTCGCAGACGGGCATTCTGCAGCTCCCCCATCTTCATGGGATCTCCCAGAGCTCCCCAGGGTCCATAGATGAGAGGGACCCACGGAGCTCGCTAGCCACCACAGGTGTCAGGGTAATGCCAGCAGCTCCCCAGCCTGGGGGGAATTCCCACAGATCCCCAGCCCCAGCAGATGGGGGATCCCCCACAACTCCCCAGTCGCTGCCAGTTTGGGGGAGCCCCAGAGCTCTCCAGTCCCCCAGGATGTGGGGGACCCTGGTGCTCCCTAGCCCTTGCAGGCAGCAGGGTAACCCCCACAGCTCCCCAGCCTAGGGGAAGAAATCCCCCAGAGCTCCCCAGTCCTCTGGAGGTGGGGGATCTCCTGCAGCTCACCATGTTGTAAACATCTGTTCTCACTTTCATGTGACATTGTAAATAAGAAGCGGGCAGCATTATCTTCCATAAATTTAAACAAACTTGTTTCTCTAAGTGATTGCCTGAACAAGAAGTAAGTGTGAACTTATTGAACAAGATTGCTCAATTAGGGCAAACTCTAAAGAATGGGGCCGACAATCCTCAAAACTGGTGGCTATTCCAATACTTTGATTCCCCAAGCCAGCAACAAAACAGCTTCTACAAAACCTTACTGGGCTACACAGAGGCCAAAGCACAGGTCCCTTGAAGCAACCCCGCCTTAGGCTCCCTCCCAGACAGCCCAGTGAAATATGATGTGGATTACTGAAAATCTTATTAATAATATTAAAAAGTTCCACCAATCCCAAAGGATCCAATACATTATCCACCAAGTTAAGAAATACTTCAGTTCTTATCCAAATACACGCTTACAGCCAATTCTTATTAACTCAACTAAGATTTATTAAAAGAAGAAAAGAGAGAGCGTGTTGGTTAAAAGATCAACCTGGTCTACGCTATGGGGTTAGGTCAAATTTAGCTGCGTTAGGTTGATTTAAAAATGACTGCATCCACACAGCCAACCCCGTTCCGTGGACCTAAAGGGCTCTTAAAGTCAATTTATGTACTCTGCCCCGACGAGGGGAGTAGCACTAAAATCGACCTTGCTGGGTCGAATTTGGGGTAGTGCGGATGCAAATCTATGGTATTGGCCTCCGGGAGCTATCCCAGAGTGCTGCATTGTGACTGCTCTGGAGAGCACTTTGCACTCCGATGCACTAGCCAGGTACACAGGAAAAGCCCCGGGAACTTTGGAATTTCATGTCCTGTTTGGTCAGCGTGGCCAACTCAGCAGCACAGGTGACCATGCAGTCCCCCCAGAATCGTAAAGCGTAGAATGTTTCTCGGCTCCCCCTATCGTCTCCGTCCCTGGGGTTATCGCAGATTAGAAGGTGAAAAAAACGCACTCGTGATTACATGTTTTCCGAGCTCATGCAGTCCTTCCGCACGGATAGGGCACAGCTTAATGCATGGAGGCATTGAGCGGCAGAGGCCAGGAAAGAATTAAGTGAGCGTGAAGAGCGGAGGCAGGACGCGATGCTGAGGCTAATGGGGGAGCAAACGGAGATGGTGAAGCGTCTGTTGGAGCTGCAGGAAAGTCAACAAGAGCACAGACCCCTGCTGCATCCACTGTATAATCGCCTACCGTCCTCCCCATGTTCCATAGCATCCTCACCCAGACGCCCAAGAACGCGGTGGGGGAGGCTCCAGGCACCCAGCCACTCCCCTCCAGAGGATGGCCCAAGCAACAGAAGGCTGTCATTCAAACAGTTTGATTTTTAGTGTGGCTGCAGTAAGCACTGTGGCCTTCCCTCCTCCCCAACCCCACCCGGGCTACCTTGTCCGTTATCTCATTTTTTATTAATTAATAAAGAAAGAATGCCTGGTTTCAAAACAATAGTTACTTTATTTCAAAGGGGGGAGGGTGGTTGGCTTACAGTGAATTAAAATCAACAAAGTGGGCGGGTTTGCATCAAGGAGACCCACACACAACTGTCACATCATAGCCTGCCCAGTCATGAAACTGGTTTTCAAAGCCTCTCTGATGCACAGCGCGCCTTGCTGCGCTCTTCTAATCGCCCTGGTGTCTGGCTGCTCAAAATCAGAAGCCAGGCAATTTGCCTCAACCTCCCACCCCACCATGAACATCTCCTCCTTACTCTCACAGATATTATGGAGCACACAGCAAGCAGCAATAACCATGGGACTGTTGGTTGCGCTGAGGTCTGACCTACTCAGCAAAGAGCACCAGCGAGCTTTTAAACGTCCAAAGGCACATTCCACCGCTGGCTCAGCCTATAGTTGGCCTGCTCCTTACTACTGTCCAGGCTTCATGAGCCATGGGAGTAAGGGGTAGGTGCGACCGCACAGTGCTGCAGGCTGGGAGAGCAGCCTGAGGCAGAAGCCTCCAGCTCGCATGATATTCCAGGCAGGACTGAATCTCCATGAGACAAAACTTAAAGAAGAGAATGACCTGGAGTCTCTGGCTCCCATTCGGTGCTTTAAGAAGAGAATAACCATGTCTGTCCAGGCGCCCCTGATCTACCTCACCGAGGTCTGCCAGGAGCACCCAGGAGACCTACGACAGCTATCAGTCCTACTACACCATCTGCCGCGAAGGCAAGGAGCTGCTGCTGTGTGGCGACATACGGTGAGCTGAGCGGGCTCCATGCTTGCTGTGGTATGGCGTCTGCACGGGTAACCCAGGAAAAAAGGCGCAAAACGATTCTCTGCTGTTGCTTTGAGGGAAGGAGGGGGGCCTGACGACATGTACCCAAAACCCGTGACAATGTTTTTGCCCCATCAGGCACTGGGAGCTTAACCCAGAATTCCAATGGGCAGCAGAGACTGCGGGAACTGTGGGATAGCTACCCACAGTGCACCGCTCTGTAAGTCGATGCTAGCCACGGTAGTGAGGACACACTCCACCGACTTAATGCGCTTCGTGTGAACATACAAAATCGACTGTATAAAATCGGTTTCTAAAAATCGACTGCTATAAAAATCGACCTAATTTCGTAGTGTAGACATACCCACAGACACGCATAGAGTCCTTAGGTCAGTTTCACTGTACAACTGATGCTTTAGAATTGCAAAGAGTCCTTTACAGAATCATTTCATCCAGTCCTAGTCCAATGTCCAAATTTCAATGTCAGGGCAGTCCAGAGGGGACTGGAGATCTCAGTCTTACGACTCACACTCCCCCCCCAAATAAAGCTTAGGCAGATCAGGTAAGAAAGGATCATTTTTGCAGCGTCTCGACAGCACACAGTCCTTGGCTGAACAAGAGGCTTTTGAAGTAACCTTCTATTTCCTAAACATCACTGGTAATTAATTACATGGCTTAACATAAGGTGATGCTCCATAAAGCAGTTCATAGACAAACAATGACATTATTACAACCAACCAACTAAATGTTTATAATTCCTTTTGATCTCTGAATTAATACAGCCCTAGACAGCAACCGTTTATTTCCATTGTTAACCTCTAACAAGATATAGCTAAACAAAGACTCCTTCAGTTACCATCTTCTTCCATGTCTTTAACAATACACGTTTACCTTTCGAAGCTCTAGTTTATCTAACGAGGACACACTTTTCTAATATGTCTCTAAAGGTTGAATCTAGGTCAATGACGTGCAATTTCCTTAACACTTTCTGTCCCTGTGTCAGAGAACTTTAGATCCTGTGTGGATACTCTCATGTTTAATGAGGTGTGATCTATGTGTGAAATTTCCCCACAGTCCAAGCACTTGTGGGGTCTCTCTCCAGTGTGGATTGCCTGATGTCTAACAAGGTTTGAGCTCTGTATGAAACATTTCCCACAGTCTAAGCACTTGTGAGGTCTCTCTCCTGTGTGGATTCTCTGATGTTTAACAAAGTGTGACCTCCATATGAAACCTTTCCCACAGACAAAACACTTGTGGGGTCTCTCTCCTGTGTGGATTCTCTGATGTTTAAGAAGGTCTGACCTCTGTATGAAACATTTTCCACAGTCCTCGCACTTATGGGGTCTCTCTCCTGTGTGGATTCTCTGATGTTTAACAAGGTCTGACCTCCGTATGAATTTTTTTCCACAGTCTAAACATTTATGGCGTCTCTCTCCTGTGTGGAATGCCTGATGTTTAACAAGGTCTGACCTCCATATGAAACTTTTTCCACAGACTAAACACTTATGCGGTCTCTCTCCTGTGTGGAATGCATGATGTTTCAAAAGAGCTGACCTCCGACTGAAACTTTTCCCACAGTCCAAGCACTTGTGAGGTCTCTCTCCTGTGTGGATTCTCTGATGTTGAATAAGGTCTGACCTCTGTATGAAATTTTTCCCACAGTTCACACACTTATGGGGTCTCTCCCCTGTGTGGATTCTCTGATGATTAACAAGGACTGACCTCCGACTGAAACTTTTCCCACAGTCGAAGCACTTATGGGGTCTCTCTCCTGTGTGGATTGCCTGATGATTAAAAAGGTCTGACCTCTGTTTGAAACTTTTCCCACAGTCCAAGCACTTATGGGGTCTCTCTCCTGTGTGGCTTAGCTGATGTCTAATTAGTTCTGACTTCCAAATGAAACATTTCCCGCACTCGAGGCATTGAGAGGGTTTCTCTCTTCTGTGGCTTCTCCCATGGTTATTCAGGGCTGAGCGAGTATTGAAGCTTTCCCCACAGTCCACGCATTGAAGTGGTTTCTCTCCAGTATGGATTGTCTGATGTGATCTCAGAATGAATCCTTCCCCATAACCGAGGCATTCATAGGGTTTGTCTGCCTTGGAATTTGTCTGCTGTGTTGTGGGATTATTGTCTCCTTCCCCACATTTAATAGATTCATCCACTTTCTTCCTTGGGTGGTTTCCCTGAAGCATCTCTGACCTCTGCCAATTTCCCCAGGCTTCTCCCTGTTCCCAGCACTGGGAAAAATTCCCTTCAGCTCTTCGCACAGAGGTCCCCTGTGGTTCCACTTCCCCGGGAACTTCCTCATGATCAT
The DNA here is from genome assembly GCF_965152275.1 of Natator depressus. NCBI lineage: Eukaryota > Metazoa > Chordata > Testudines > Cheloniidae > Natator > Natator depressus. The sequence continues at coordinate 41,834,422 of NC_134247.1, forward strand.
TCTCCTCCTTGTTTTCACCCACTCTCTCATCACCTGCCAGGAAAGAGAGACAATTCAGACAGGAGTCATTGTGCTGGGGAGAAAGAAGAATAGCACCGAGGGAAAACGCGACACACTACAGTTGCGAATACTGAGCAATTGGATTTTGCCTCCACATCCCACACAAACACTCACAGAGAAGGAGAGACAGAATGGAAACTCCTGCAGCTAACAGGACAGGTGGAAAGCCGTGAGCAATATCTGCTGACTACAGCGCTGCCCTGGGCGAGATGAGGAAGAACTGAGGGTGCTTACTCACACCACATTTTTAGGATTCTCAACTTTTTCTTCATTCCCCAGATGATTTCAGTGTCAGTCCTCACCTGTGCGGGCTCCTCTCAGGCGCTCTCTTTCCTCGCAGGCCTGGAGATCCGGGACCCACGGCTCTTCCCCTCGTTCCAGGCGGGAGATGAGCTCAGGTTTGGGAAGGGAGAATCCTGTGCAGGAAGGAAGGAAAATCAGACCAGATCAGGGTGCGTGGAGGATTGAGACCGCGTCTGTCACGAAGGACATTCTGTGAGCGGAACCTGTCCCTGTGCTCTGCTGGGGAACATGGAACCCAAGAGGACGGGAACATGGTCGCTGAGCCCCCTTGGGAGAGGCAGATGTCTGGGGAGGTGAGGGGAATTTTTACACTCTCACTAGGTGTTCCCAGGATCTGCGCAGTCTAGGGGTCTTGCTGACACACACACACAGCTCTGGTGTTAAACCCCTGCCTACTTCTAAGCCTTCCCAACAGCTGGAGCTATTCCCAAGAAGGGAGTTAAACAAGGATTGTGTGTGTGAATGGGATCAATACAGAAAGGACAACGAATGATTTCTGCCCCTTTGAAAGCTAGAGGGGTGGGGATGAGCTAGCATGTCCATTAAGTTTTGACACCCCGTCTCACTGGAGAGGGCAAGGAGATGCAAGTCTCTCGCACAGGGCAACTGTTCATTATGCAAAACATTCCCCTCTGATCTAACTGATGAGGGAAGAACCTGACGAGATTCATACATACAAACTCAATGGCTTCTAATAACCAAGGGGATGGGAATCCCTTACCCAGCGAGGTCACCATCTCATAGTTCTCCTGCATGACATTACTGTAGAGGGCTCTCTGAGCAGGGTCCAGCAGAGCCCCCTGCCCCTGGGTGAAATACACAGCCACCTCCTCGAAGGTCACCAGCATCTGAAACAACAAGAGTCCCCCACTCAGCACCTGCTGCCCCAGCCACAATCCCGCTAGTCATGGGAAACGAAGAAAAAAAAAGTGAAGCTCTGGGAGGGCCAGAGTAGCAGAATCCCACCCACACCCTGCTCAGAGCAGCAAGGAGGCTTCAGGGGTGGGAGAAGGTGAGAGCTCCCTGTCCCCCACAGCACATGGAGTAGGGCATCCCTGACAGACACAGTCTGATATGGGAAGCAGAGCTCTGAGCCGGGGACAGGAATCCCAAGCACTTCCCTTCGTATTTTACAGCAGCCTCTGGCTAGCGGGTTCAGGCTCCAGCCCTGTGCAGGGGGGTTGTGTCCCGTTTTTGAAATGGGCGAAGGTCCCTCCCTCCCCACCAACAATGGTCCTACTCAGAAAATCAGCAGGTTTCTCACACCCTGTCTCCTCCCCGCCTCTCCCTTCCCCCGCCCAGCAGCTCCCTGAAAATCCCCTACCTGAGCTGGCTCCATCACAGCCATTTCCCTTCCCTGTCCCCTGGAAGACGGGACGATCTGGAGCGAAATGTGGATGTGATTCCTAAGCCTGTCGGGGTAAGAAGGGCGATGGGGGAGGTTACACAAGGGGCTTCAGTCCGTGTCACACCCCGATTCCCCCCAGGCTCTTCAGACCCTCCCAGTAACAGCATCTCTGAGCCAAATACTAGAAAAAGAGCAGAATCAAAGGGGCCATTTTGAGGGATTGGCCCTCATTGCAGTGTAAACCCCTCTCCCTTAGCAATAGCCAGAGCCCTCTGGTGGCATCACCTGAAGAATGAGCTGCCCTGGACTCCCCCGGCAGCCCCTGGGGACAACCAGGCAGAGGCTGATCCCATTGGCCCATCCGCACTCACCCCCTGCCAGAGCCAGCAGTGACTCTGGTCTGATTCTAGTGTGGCTGAGGTCTAAAACCTGCCTGGAAATCAGGCCAAGACCTAGGGCAGCCCTGAACACTCAAGAATCAGAGCCCCAAAGATCATGAGTTTGTCCCTTTTTAAAAAAAATCCAACAGAAGCTGGGAGCAGTGTGTGTGCGGGAAGGGAGGGGGTTGCCTGTGGATATTTCCCTTGTAACTAGGCTCTGCCAGGGAAATGTAACTTAGACAGGCAGCATTGTCTGTTACCCCTGTCATACGTGAGGATGTAGGGGCGGCCCTAGACTAGCTGCCAGCAACTGGTGCCCTGGGCGAACCATGCAGTCAGCGCCCCCACCCCCAAACGTCCACGGCAGATCTAGGCTGAGGTTTTTGGTAAACTGGGAAACATTTTGCCCCTTTTTTCCTTTTAACGTTTTTTAAGCGTTTTCTTTTAAACAGAGGCTTAATTATTCGGTTTGTCCGTCTGTCCTTCTATCCAACCAATGTTTCTGAGATCAGATAAAAATAGAGACTCAACATTTTCAGAATAGATTTGTACATGACAGCTAGATGATATTTCAGTCTGATTTCAAATAAAAATGTATTAAAAATGTTAATTATAATTATTTATTATTAGAAATCCAAAATCATCCATTACACTATCCTGCTTTAACTGCCATTACCACCACATCCAATGTAGAAAGAAGTAAGAAAACTCTTCAATGAACTTTAACCTGTAGTTACAAAACACTCTGAATAAGAAACACTCTGTGCTCTTAAAACATGACTTTTCTTGCTTTTAAGTTTTGAAAATTCAGACACTAGTTCTTTTAGCCTTGGTCTAAACTGGGGGGGTGGGACGATGTAAGGTACGCAACTTCAGCTACGTGAATACCTCGATCGACTTACCACGGCATCTTCATGGCGTTGGGTCGACGGCCACTGCTCCCCCGTCGACTCCACTTCCAAGAGCGATCGGGGATCAATTTATGCATCAAGACTAGACGTGATAAATCGACCCCTGATAGATAGGTCACTACCCGCCAATCTGGCGGGTAGTGTAGACATACCCTTAGATCCAGTTTTCTAGCTATTTCACGCTCTGTAGACATTGTTGAAAGTCCAACAAGTCTCTCTTGCATTGTTGAAAGCAGATATGTTTTGATCAATTTTAACTTTGAGAAGCTAGGTTCCCCACTAGCTATGGAAACTGGCAAACTTAAAATAATGCATAGAGCTATTAAAATGTTTGGAAAACTGCCTGAGAGTTTATTTTCACAAACAAAGTTCAGTACTTCTAAAGGAGTGTAATGTTTCTTAAGTTGTCTTGAAAAGCCTGAAGCTGACTACACAAATCTGTAGCATCAATGTCTTTTGAATTTTCATGAGTCAATGCCAACTCCAGTTTTATGGAAAATTCTCTTATCTGTTTTTCTGTTTTCTTTTGCAAGCTGTGGATATCATACAGAAAGCCAAATACTGACTCTAGCTGCTGCATCTGTTGAAATCTTTCGTCAACCAAGTGAATAGCGGTATCAAGGACTGCAAAGTACAAATTCACTTTGAACCTTTGCTTTGGGTTCTGAATGGGTGTGTCTCGTCCTTCATACGAAAACTGCTGTTTCTTTTGCCGAATGCGAACGGGCTCTGCCTCAAATTCTGTCGGAAAGTCTATTTCTTCAGCAAGCTCGAGAGAATCTACCAGTGTTCTTTCGAACCCTTCATCACTTCTGAATTCCTCCAGAATATTTTTAGTTTTCTGCAGTTTTTGATAGCAGAGTGTATGTTCAGGTTCTTTTCCTGAAGCTGCTTACTACTGAGGTTAATCTCGAAAAGGATATTATACAACAAAATAAGTGAAGTCACAAATTTGAACTTGGAAAGGCCATTTGCAAGAGCTTCTGCATCTGAACGTTTGACAGATGATCCAGTAAAGGTAGATATCATCAGAAATTTCAATTAGGGCATTGTAAATGTTTCCAAGTTCATAGCGAAGAGTCTTCAAAGCATCAATGCAACTCTCCCATCTGATCTGACTAAGTGGTTTCACAGTTAGAGAATTCACATGGCAAATCAGAATCTCCCAACGGCATGTTGAGCCTGAGAAAAAACACATAAACACGTTGCACCAGGTCCAAGAAACTCCTTGCCTCCAAATAGCATCTAGCAGCATCATTGACAACCAAATTCAGAGAATGCGCATTGCAAGGAATGAAAAAGGCCCTAGGACTGATTTCCATCATTCTCCTTTGCACACCATTGTCTTTACCCTTCACATTACTCCCATTACCATAGCCTTGGCCACGTAAGTTTTCAACAGATAATGACATTGTTTCAAGAATCGTTTCAGTCATAAATGCTCCAGTCGTCTCCTTCAGTGGTACGAAACCGCAAAAATGTTCCTTTATGAGCACTTCAACATTATCTTCATCTGCAGACTTTTCCGTATCCACAAAACGAATGATTATCGTCATTTGTTCAACATGACTCACATCGGGTGTACAGTCCAGTATTATTGCAAAGTATTTTGCAGAATGGGCAGCTTCTATAATTTTCTTTTTAATGGCATTTGCTAGGATTTGAATCAGTTCATTCTGCATATTTTTTCCTAAGTAATGAACCTGTGTTTCATGATCAGTTATTTTACGTAGATGCTCCTTCATGACTGGATCAAACAAAGCTAGGTATTCAACACATTTTAAAAAGTTTCCATTATCTGGAGTTATAATTTTTCATTTCTACCGTGGCCGCAGAATGCTAAATTTTGCCCACTGAGAAATCTCACTAAAGCAATGAGACGCTCTAATATTTGTTGCCAATATTCTTCTTTTTCCTTGATCACACATAAATTTTCTTCATCGATAGTTTTTCCTTTTTTCAGTCGTAATTCAAGTTCTTTCCAATTTTGAAAACATTCCAAATGTTCTGTACTTCTTTCATGTGAAGAGAGAATTGAAGATATGTTTTCCCAGTCCTTCGAACCATTTTCAGTAAGTGGTGTACCAATTGCTTGATTTCTAAACAACTTGCAGCAAAACACAGAGTCCTTCGACACTAAATATTGTAACCAGTTTCGATGAATTTCTTCCCCGTGAATGAGTTTCCTTTGTAATGCTGAGCAGAGAATTTTTTTTTATTTCCATCCTTAGGGAAGGGAAATTCATGAACTTGTTCGGGTCCATGTTCCACGAGAATTTGCCGCACCCTGTCATCACATGTGGGCAATGAAACTGGCTCCCCAAATTGTAACTTGTTTGTAACTTCTTCATCCTTTCTTTCTTCTACTTCATTTACTTCAATTTCTACATGTCTCTCTGAAGGTGAATAAATTTTCTCCACTTCTGTATCAGTCTGATGCTGTGAGCTACCCTCATCTCGAAGTAATATACCTTCATCTTGATGTTCCAAACTGCTTTCATGCGGATGTGAACTAACCTCCTCTCCAAGTAAAAGACCTTCAGCTGGATGCTGTAAACTGCTTCCATCTTTATTTGGATTAAAGAGAAGATATTTCTGGAAGGATCCCTGCTATTTCGCTTGGTCCTTTTCCTTCTCAGCCTTTCGTTTCCAATACTCAACTCCTGAGGGTTTTCTTTTTCCTCTTTCTGCCATGGGGCATTTGAATATTGTTATGTACTGTGCTCCCCACTGCAAGCATGATAGCGTTAAGGATGGCTGACACATCCACCACATGGTTGGCGATTTAAACCACATTGCAGCCATCCCAACGCGTCTTTTCACTGCTTAAAGGTTCAATGATTAGTAACATACACTCACTCACCTATTAAAACAGCTAGTTACAGCGTTTACATGGAAACAAAATGACCTTTTTCGACGTTATAACCCGACACTGATTGTTTGGAAAGTAACCCCCTTCCTCACGGTTACCCGCCTGGAGGGTGATGTCTTAATAGACTTTCGTAGTCTATTAAGCATTACCGCTGTTACTTTTCTTTTGTAGACCTTATTACATGTGAACCAGTTATAACAAAGAAAAGTTCATAATTATATAGCCCAAGAATAACGCTAACGTTTAACAACGATTAAAGATACTCACATTTTGGATTTATAATGCTGAAAGACGTTATTCTTTATTCTTTGGCACCAAGAAACACAATTTTCCACAGTATTTGCTCAATTCTTAGCCATCTACCTGCAACGTGTTAAAATGACCGTTTGACATGTAGCAACTCGCGATATCTCCGCTCTACATGAATTTCCGGCTATGCGACCTTGATGTATATTCCAGTTAGGTGTCACTAACATTGCAGCTCTTGCGGCTGGCGGAAGTGTTTCATTGTGGCTGAGTTATTGCTTATCAAAATTGCGGAGTGGGTCATCCTGAACCTATATCGCAAATTGGAAAAAAAATTGACTAAAATATTCTTTATTTTTGCAGTAAATAAAATATTTGACATATTAATAAATTCTCAAAAATTTAGAGAAATGAATTATAATTCATATTCCCTCCGTACACGAACGGGAATTGAACTAATGACATCTTCATTATTTTATTTGTATTTTTTTCCATCTTTTTGGGGGGGGTTTCATATGTTTTTTTAATTTTATTTTTTTCCTCGAATTTGGTGCCCCATTTAACTTGGCACCCTAGGCGACCACCTATTTTGCCTATATGGATGGGCCGTCCCTGTGAGGATGGTCATATCTGTGTCTGTGAGTGTGATGCTCACAAAGGTGTGAGGCACAGTCTGGCAGGTGTAACAAAAATATAGTAAGCTCACTTTACAAATTGTCATGTCTTGTCTCAGCACAGGTGCAGAGCGTAGGGCTGATCTTGCTCCAAAGCATCCAGAAGTAGGGTGGGGCAGTTACCAGACATGCTCTGTATTTGTTTCCAAAGCTCCATCGGATGTTTTCATTGGGGACATGACACCTGGCACGGCCGCTCCCTCTTTACTCACCTGAGAGCTGAGGCAATCAGAGCTTGGAGGGGAGATAGGTATTTAGGACAGTCACAGTCTCCATGCTCTATAACGGCTCTGAATGAAGCCAGGCAGGACTCTGGTGCACTATGTCTCCCTCAGGGCACACTCTCACCAGGGCAAGAGATCAAAGGAGTCTTTATAGTTCACTCCCATGGGACAAGAGTGCCGCCATTTGGTCTGTGTTCCTTACAAAGGGGATCACCGAGCAGCCAGGCCAACAGCCTCTGTGCGCACAGCAGGACCTACCGTGACACTATCCGGCCTTCGCCCTCCTGCTCATGAAGGGTGTCCTGTCCTTTGCAGGAGAGAGAAGAGGAGCGAGATCACCTTACATTTCCACCTCAACCCATGTACTGAAATTCTGTCAGACCAAAGCTGATACCTGGGAAATATCCTAATGGCGTTTCTACACAAGGGAACATTCAGGGAAGATGAGATGATCGCCCCACTGCTTCTCTTTGGACTTGCAAAATTGCATGTGGGTTACACCTGAACTATAGAGTACTTAAAAAATGTTCAAGAAGTGATCAAAGACCTCATCATTTATAGTGTTGGGAGGGAAGGTCTCCTGCACTGGTCTGTGGCTGTCCTGACTGCCAAAGTCAAAATTAAGGCCACCTGACTTCTGAATGAGAGCGTCCACATAGGGGTTTAAAGTCCTGGGATTCACATGCATTAACTTCACACCTTTAATATCAGACCATGCAGACAAGCCCTGAAGAAGTAAAGGGAAGGAAATAAGAGAAATTGGTGAAAGGGGCTGGGGGAGACTCTGCTAATTCTTTTAGTTTTAAAAGATTTAATTTGTTTTCCATGACACCCCCACAAATGGACGCAGACATTCAGATGCAGCAGCTGGCACAGGAGCAGGAGACACACAATCAGCATCAGAGTTTTCAGCCCATGAACAATAATGGGTCATTTAACATCAGAGTCAGCTGCATAGTCTGTGTCTAGAAGAAAATGGGTGTTATTCACATGGGGTACCTACCCTGCATTAGCTAGCCCTCTGCGAAAACATAAAGGAAAGGGTCAGGTCAGCACACTGTGTCCCCCGACCTGACCAATGCAAAGGACACATAGAATAATTCATTTTAAAAATTCTTCAACTTTGGCCGTACAAATCAGTACACATGTCAAAACGAAGAACATCCCTGAAATGGATCATAACAAAAATGGTAAAACGTAGGCCATTAGAAGTATAAATAACATGGTTGAAAAATCCACATCAATGCACGCAATAAATGAACTCAGGAAAGTAAAGTGGGCACTTCAGAGTGTGCAGGATGGAGGGTTACTTACAGAAATAAGGTTTTAAAATCAATTTTCAATTGCAAGTGGGGGAGGGGAATCCACATGTTCCCAGAAGTGTAAAATGGCACTGAATGTTACAGGGTTGGACAACCGTTCTAGATGTATGGACCCTTTGGAAGCAGTAAACCTATGTAGCTAGTACACCCCAAAGGCTCAAACACAGAAAGGTAATAAAAGAAAAGCCTCTTTCTTTCTTTCTTTCTTTCTTTCTTTCTTTCTTTCAGTTCTAGACTGTTGGGTTCATAACTCACAGGGTTTGAATTCTTGGGGTTGCATATCTATGCTTAGTAAAAAAAAAAAAAAACACAGAAAGTTCCTTTTGAGAAGCCCTGTACACGAGACACTCTAAGGCCCTTAGGGACAGATTTTTGAAAGGATTTCGGCCACTAGTGGAATATTACAAAGTATCTAGGAGCCTTGAACCTTGAAACTTCTGGCCGTTAGTGAATATTTGGGAACCAAATTCTGTACATAAATGGGACATGGGATAAAGCACTAGGGTGCTGGATAGAGAGAAAAAGTAACAATTGGCTAAAGCAAAGGAAAGTGAAAGAGTTTTCAGACCAGCCCATGAAATTAGTCAGCGAAAGCTTATGCTCAAATAAATTTGTTAGTCTCTAAGGTGCCACAAGTCCTCCTTTTCTTTTTGCGAACATTGCAATAGAAACAGGAACTGTTACAGTATCACGGTGAGATGTGAGAATAACTATTAATATTTCCCATGATTATATGCCATTAAAATAGGAATACCATGGCAGAATGATGTCCCTCCGCACAATGCTAATGAAGTTTAGGATGAAGAGCTCAGAGTAATAAAAAGAATATTTTCAGAAGGAACTAATGTAAAGGAGTGAAACTGCCCAGACTGGATTCCAAGAGGAGTCAAACTCAGGGGAACTGGGACAGGGGCTAGGACACACGGATGAAGCGCTGGGCAGCTTTACGCAGACACAGGAACTGAGACTGGGATTCTTTTAAACACTCAAAGCAGGTGTGACAGTGAGATCTGTGTGCGGGTGTCTGTAAATATTTCACTGGATCAAGTCCCCTCTAGCACCTCAGTAACATCTTATGCAGGGGGAGAGCGGCCCTGTCCGGGCACCACGATGTACAAGGCCTTTAAGGACACGGCCCTGGGAAATGGGTGCTAAAATCCTAGGAAAGGGTGGAGGAAAAGCCCCAGTGCCCCCCCCCATACACACATTTTTGCAACCACTGCAGCTGGCTCAGCCCATCTGGGGGAACTTTTATCCCCTCTGCCCCACCCTATTCCTGGGTTTCCCCCTCCAGCCTGCCTGGCGGGGCCTGTGCCCCGGTTCTTCCCCCTCAACCCCCCTAGATGTCGCTGTCCCAACCCCCAACGTGAGCCGGGCTGGCTCCCCCCGCCCCGCACACGCCGGGAGCTGGCGGCAGCTTTCCCGGGCCCGGGGCAGGGAATCGCAGCCAGCTCCGCGGGGAGCAGCCCGGGGCCAAACCCGCCCCCTGCAGCCCGGGGGTGACGGGGGGGGCGGGTCTCTCTTACCTTCCCTCCGAGCGGGCCCCCCCTGGGGCAGGGGCCGGGCCGGGAAGGGGCCCTGGCCGGGCTGGGGGCTCTGCCCTGGGAGAGGCTCCCGGGGAGCAGCGGGCAGGGCCCGGCTGGAGGTTCCCCTCTCCCGGCTGCAGCCCGGGCTCCAGGCTCCCAGCACCAGCCGCCGGGGCTCGGGGATCTCGCCGGGAGCCAGAGTCCCCGCAGCGGCTGCGAGTCACTTCCTGCGGCCGGGCCTGAGCCCCGCGATCCTCCCCCCAGAGCCGCCCCCCAGCCGCTCCTGGGTCCTAGCGATCAACCCACCGCGCCGCAGGCCCCTGCCCCAGACCCTGCCCCCTGGGGACCCACCTCCCCGGGCTCCTGCAGCTTCTCCCAGTCCTCTGTAGAAACTTTTCCTGGCAGCGTTCAGCCTTGCTTGCAGCCTCCCTGTAGGATAAAACCTGATCAGCCCGTCTGTGGCAAACTTCCCTCTGCACTGGGCTGGCTAAGGCCTTGCTCTAACCTGCCCCTCTGGTCACAGGCTACTGGCACTGGTGAAAAACATCTGGGTGTCTCAGCTGACTGGGCCAGATTTGTAGGGGAGAGAGAGAGAAGGCAAAAGGAGAGAGAGCAGAAGTTGGGGATGGCATAATAGTTTAGCCCACTGGCAGAGGTGAAAATAAGCCGGGCTGGTCTGACATACTGGCAAGAGCTGGTACACCGCTGACCGCACCGGCACGGGGCAGCTTCCCTGGGCCAGCGGTTTAAAGGGCTTCAGGCTCCTGGCAGTGGCTGGAGCTCTAGGCCCTTTAAATCACTGCCCGAAATCCAGGGCTCTGGCAGTGGGGCTCGGGCGTTGATTTAAAGGGCCAGGGGCTCTGGCCACCGCTACTGCAGCGGAGCCCTGGGCCCTTTACATCGATGCCGGAGCTCCAGGGCTCCAGGCCACTGCTGCAGCTACTGCTCCTGCCATGATTTAAAGAGCCTGGGGCTCCCAGTCCCTGCTGCCGCAGCAGCCGGAGTCCTGGGCCCTTTAAATCTCAATTTAAAGGGCCCAGGGATTTATCCACTACAAGAAGGATGTGGATAAATTGGAGAGAGTCCAGCGAAGGGCAACAAAAATGATTCGGGGTCTAGAGCACATGACTTATGAAGAGAGGCTGAGGGAGCTGGGATTGTTTAGTCTGCAGAAGAGAAGAATGAGGGGGGATTTGATAGCTGCTTTCAACTACCTGAAAGGGGGTTCCAAAGAGGATGGCTCTAGACTGTTCTCAATGGTAGCAGATGACAGAACGAGGAGTAATGGTCTCAAGTTGCAATGGGGGAGGTTTAGATTGGATATTAGGAAAAACTTTTTCACTAAGAGGGTGGTGAAACACTGGAATGCGTTACCTAGGGAGGTGGTAGAATCTCCTTCCTTAGAGGTTTTTAAGGTCAGGCTTGACAAAGCCCTGGCTGGGATGATTTAACTGGGAATTGGTCCTGCTTCGAGCAGGGGGTTGGACTAGATGACCTTCTGGGGTCCCTTCCAACCCTGATATTCTATGATTCTATGAAAGACCCCACCAATTCCGGTTGAGGCCCCGCCCCCTGCTCAGGACTCTGGCGTACCACTAAGTCCTTTAAGTTACTTTCACCCCTGACCATTGGGAAGGAAACAGACGCATGTGGGGAAGGCTGGTAGCAGAACCTCATGTTTCACATGCCTGGGGAAGTTCAGGATTTAGCCAAAATCAAAGTCGGTGGAGTTGAGGATGTGGCTGGCTCCCCTTCTCTGGTTTGCCCTGCTTAGCTTGTCTTTCAAGATCAGGGTGATGAAAGCTCAATGGTGCCATGCTGTGTCCCAGAAGTCAGGGGGTGTGAGGTATACCCCAGGGTACAATCTGGATTGTTGAACTGCTTAATTCTCCATCCCAGGGCATCTTTCATACTGCTTCCCAGGGTGAATAAAAATAATTATTTAAAAAAATATATCAGTTTTTTAATTTAAATTGGATTTTTTTTGATAAAATGCTTTTTAAGGAAAACACTTATCTAAAGATAGTTTTAATTAAGATATCTTTGAGCTATAATGTATTTCATCAGAGAATAGGGATTATAAATTCTAATTCTATAGTATGAGACAATATATTCATGTAATGTTTAAGAAAAGTTTTGTACATGAGTTCCAATAGTTGATGGATTAGGGACCCAATTTTATGGGGTTCCACAGGCTTCTGTATAGATTATTTAGGCTAATCTATCCATCTACCCAGTGCTTAGTCTCGAAGATCCCGTCAGAGATGCTTAGTTTTCCAGTTTTCAGACTGTGGCTTTGTGTTTTCAGAGGTAACATGCTTGTTAACAGTAAAAATGTTTTAAAATAAATTAATATATAGAGGTGAGAAATAACAGACCTCACCTCTATTGTCCCTCTGCAAATTTGTGTACACAGAGTCAATCCCTTACCTCTCTCCAAAAGTGCAAAGTTTCAAAAAGTTGAATGAATAGAAGACTGTTGGAGGCGGAATAGATCTGGACAAGGAGAAGATGTCTGGAGATAAATGTGAGATGTGATGGACATATGCTTTTCTGTTAAAATATTATATCTTTGCTGTTAAAGAAAAAAATCCAGAATACTTAACGTTGTTTTTTTATTTATTTAAATAAAACAATTTAAATGTCTGTCTGGTGATGTTCTCCTCCTAATACAGCATGACACGAATGAAATAACCAAACAATGATATAACCAAATGAAAATAAATGAAATGAAATAACCAAACATTCATTGTCTGATGTAACTGTAAAACTCATCTGAAAAGTTTTCAAAATAAATCACTGTTTAAAAATGTATCGTGTGTACCTTCTAAAAATGAAACCTACATTTATCTCTGAGTTGTGAAGAATATGTATTAAGGTTATTACAACCAACAAGAATGCACTTTTATGTAGAACACCATGATGAAATCAAATCCACCCTGCTGCTTCCCTGTGTGAACAACAAACCCCTCAGCGCTCTGCTCACACACAGCCACTAGCATCCAAACTCACTCCTGGCTGCACTGTACTGAGTGTGACTAGCCAGACACTCATGAAGTTACTAAATGACACAGCAACATCAGCCACTTTTCTACTCCCAGCCTTGCACCCCGGGAATCTGCATCTTGGACTGCTCAGTCTGTTCACTTTGCTGGACAAACTCAATAATTAGTGGGTCATCCCCCCCGCAAAGGGGTCGGATTAGGCCACAGTCTTGTTCTCTCAACTCAAATCCCCCAAACACTTCAATGAAAACACACAGGTCCAGACAAAACACTAACCGCGACCAATGGGAGCTTCGGGGGAGGTAACTGGACCCCTGTGCTCTCCCTCCCGCAGGTCCCGGCAACTTCCTGGAACGGTGTGGGGGCAGGGCAGATAGGTGGGGGGAGGCTCACGGGGAGCTGGCGGGCCATAGAAAATAACCCCGCGTGTTTGAGACCCCTGACTTATGGGGTCTTTCTCCTCTGTGGCTTAACTGATGTCTAATTAGTTGTGACTTCCAAATGAAACATTTCCCGCATTTGAGGCATTGAGAGGGTTTCTCTCCATAGTGGTTTCTCCCATGGTTATTAAGATCTGAGAGCTTATTGAAGCTTTTGCCATGGTCCAAGCATTGAAGGGGTTTCTCTCCAGTATGGATTGTCTGACGTGTCACAAGCTGTGATCTCACAATGAATCCTTTCCCACACTGCAGACAGTGCCAGGGTGTCTCTTCCTTGGGATTTGTCTGCTGCGCCCTGGGAATCTTTGGCTCCTCCCCCACCATTAGTAGATTCATCCACTTTGTTCCTGGGGTGGTTTCCCAGAAGCCTCTCTGACCTGTGCCAATTTCCCCAGGCTTCTCCCTGCTCCTAGGAATGGGAAAAATTCCCTTCAGCTCCTCCCAAAAAGGTCCCCTGTGGTTGCACTTCTCCAGGAACTTACTGATGATGATTCCCGTCCTTGTTCTCACTTCCCCACTCAGCACCTGCTGGGAGAGACACAATTCAGACAGGAGTCATTGTGCTGGGGAGAAACAGGAATAGCACCGAGGGAAAACCTAACACAAAGACTGAGCAATTGGATTCTGCTTCCACATCCCACCCAAACACTGACAAGGAAGGAAAGCTGGGAAGCAAACTCCTGCAGCTAAGAGGCTGGGTGGAATGCCCTGAGCGATAACTGCTGACTACAGCCCTGTCCTGGCTGAGATGAGAAAGAACTGGGGGCATTACTCACACCTCATTTTGGGATTCTCAACTTTTTTCTTATTTCTCCACATGGTTTCTGTGTCAGTCCTCACCTGTGTGGGTGCATCTCAGAAGCCCTCCTTCCTTCCAGGCCTGGAGATCGGGCACCAACGGCTCTTCCCCTCATTCCAGCTGGGCGATCAGCTCAGGTTTGGGAATGGGAAATCCTGTGGAGAAGGTGAAATGAGTCCGGATCAGGGTGCATGGAGCATTGGTGGAGGATCTGTCACAAAGGACATTCCGTGAGTGGAACCTGCCCCTGTGCTCTGCTGTAGGAACGGGGAATCCAAGAGGATTGGGAAATTATCACTGAGTCCCATTCCACAGATGAAGTTGTCTGGGGAGGTGAGTTGAATTATTATTACACCCTCACTAGGCCTTCCCAGGATCTGTGCGCTCTGGGGGCCTTGCTGACTCACACACAGGTCTGCACTTAAGTCCCTGCCTCTTTCTAAACCTGCAGAGCCCAGAGCCCTCCCCATGCATGGAGCTACTCTCAAGAAGGGAAGTGAACAGGGATTGTATGTGCAGCGAAGAAACAAGACAGGACAATGCTGGATTTATGCCCCTTGAAAGCTGGAGGGGTAGGGATGGTTTAGCTTGTCCATTGGGTTTTGACACCCTTGTCTCACTGGAGAGGGCAAGGAGATGCAAGTATTTCTCACATGGCAGCTGTGCATTATGGAACCCATTTGGCTCTGATCTAACTGACCGGCAAAGAACCTGACCACATTCAGATATGCAGGTCCCACGGCTTCTAATAACTGAGGGGACAGGAATCCCTTACCCAGCGAGGTCACCGTCTCGTAGTTCTCCTGCATGACGTTCCTGTAAAGGGCTCTCTATGCGGGGTCCAGCAGAGCCCCCTGCCCCTGGGTGAAATAAATAGCCACCTCCTCGAAGGTCACCGGCATCTGAAACGCCAAGAGTCCCTCACTCAACACTTGCTGCCCCAGATACAATCCCACTACTCATGGGAAAGGAAACAAACTGTGAAGCTGTGGGAGGGCCAGAGTAGCAGAATCCCACCCTCACCCTGCTCAGAGCAGCCAGGAGGCTTCAGGGGGTGGAGAAGGTGAGAGCTCCCTGTCTGCCCCAGCACACGGAGCAGAGCAGGGTCTTCTCATTTCCCACACGCTTGCCAGCCACAGACTGGGACAGGAAGAAGAGCTCTGAGCCGGGGACAGGAATCCCGACAGCTTCCCTTCGTATTTCACAGCAGCCTCTGGCCAGTAAGGTCAGGCTCCAGCACTGGGAGTCTGGAAAATGTTCCCAGCCCTGCCGAGGGGGGGTTATATCCTGTTTGAGAAATGGGGGAATGTCCTCTCTCCCCTCCCCTGCCACCAATGGGCCTACTCAGAAACTCAGCAGGTTTCTCACACCCTGTCTCCTCCCTGCCTCTCCCTCCCCCCCGCCCAGCAGCTTCCTGAAAATCCCCTACCTGAGCTGGCTCCATTACAGCCACTTCCCTTCCTTGTCTCCTGGAAGGCAGGATGATCTGGAGCGAAACATGGACATGATTCCTCAGCCTGTCGGGGCGACAGGGGCGATGGGCGAGGTTACAGAAGGGGCTTCAGTCCATGTCACCCCCAGATTCCCTCCAGGCTCTTTAGACCCTCCCAGTAACAGGAACTCAGAGCCAAATGCTAGAAAAAGAGAAGAACCAAAGGGGCCATTTGTGGGGATTGCCCCCCACTGCAGTGTAAACCCTTTTCCCTTAGCAGCAGCAGGAGCCCTCTGGTGGCATCACGTGAGAATGAGCTGCCCTGGACTCCCCCAGCATCCCCCAGGGACAGGCAGGCAGAGGCTGATCCCATTGGCCCATCGGTGTTCCCCCCTGCCAGAGCCAGCAGTGACTCCGATCTGACTCTGGTGTGGCTGAGATCCGAGTCCTGCAGGGAAATCAGACCAGGGCCGTGGGCAGACTCCACAATTTATCAGACACAGACCTCACCAGCATGGGTGTGTCTGACAATAACACACTGAGAGCCGTGTGTGTGTGTGTGTGTGTGTGTGTGTGTGTGTGTGTGTGTGGGCGGGAGGGGGGATAGGTTGGGTTTTTGCCTCTTAGCCTCTGCACCCTGTAGGGTTAGTCCCCCGATCACTCCCAAACGTGGTTTGACCAGTTCCAGGAGGAAAAGAGTTTCTCTCCGTTCCTCCCCAGCCTTGTGTCCGATGGGGTGGAGAAGCTGCCTTGGCAACTCCCTTCTCCTGCCTCCCCACATCCCCCCTTTCCCTCGCAGTGCCACCCACTCACATCTTCCCCCATTCCAGCCTCGCTCCCCTCAGCCTCACAATCCCCTGGATGCCCCTATCTTCCCTTCAATGCACCCCAGCCCCCATCCCAGCCTGTCCCCTGCATCCCCAGCACCCGCCTCCTGCCCCCACTCCGCTCCCCCCGCACCTCTTTATCCTCCTCCCCCTACAGCCCAGGTGCATGTGTGTGTGGGGGGACACTGCTTCCTGGGGCAGGGGGATGAGTGGTTATTAAAACAAGTGTCCCCAATTAAAGGTTCTCCTGATCCCAAAGGATCAGCTACACACCCAGGTCAATAGACAAATCAGATCTTACTCAGAAATCATGCGGTCGCTAATCCTTTAGTATCTAAAATTTAAAGGTTTATTAATAAAAAGAAAGGTAAGAGTTAAAATTGGTCCAAGGACTCAAATACATACAATAATCACAAAACTCTTGATTCAGGCTTATAGCAGTGATGGAATAAACTGCTGGCTTAAGTCAAGTTTCTGGTTACTTCCAAATCATTAGAAGGACCTCTGTTCCCTGGTTGGAACACTCCCCTTGGGATAAGTGCATAGTCCAGAGGTTTGAGCAGCAGAGAAGCTGGAGGAGGAAAGAGGCAAGATGGAGATGTTTCCAGGGCCTTTTGTATCTTCTTTTGCCATGTGGAGGGAATCCCATTGTTCTTACTGTGGAAAAGAACAGTAACAAGATGGTGTCCAGTCACATGAGCCACCACATGGGCAAATCACCCATCCATGCATGACTCAGTTCTTTGCAGGTAGAAGCCATTGCCCACAGGCGAGTTTAAATGTTCCCAGGAAGGCTGGGAAGGGACAGCTCAGTGGTTTGTGCATTGGCCTGCTAAACCCAGGGTTGTGAGTTCAATCCTTGAGGGGCCATTTGGGATCTGGGGCAAAAATTGTGGATTGGTTCTACTTTGAGCAGGGGGTTGGACTAGATGACCTCCTGAGGTCCCTTCCAACCCTGGGATTCTATGATTCTAAGGCTCATCAGATGTGGATTGGGGTCTCCAAATGCCCATTGTCAGCCATGTACTTCTTGATGGGCCACTCAATTTGAATAGTCCCTTCACAATATGCTGGCCAACTGCTTCACTGGTGCTATTCAGAATTAAACTCATAGAAATACATGTAGCCAATACTCATAATTTCAAATACAAAAATAACACATGCATACCAATAGTATAATCATACCCAGGTATTGATATCGTTTCCCTAGGCACCTCACGAGACCACTTTTGCACAGGTTTGTTGCAAACATAGAACAGTGGTTGCAAAAATGATCTATATGTTCATATTTTAATCAGATCACGTCATACAGGGGACACAGCAGCCTTTTGTCCTTGCTCCCAGCTTCTTGCTGTGGTGACAGACTGCAGCCCCTAGTCTAGCCCTTCCCTCATGGGCAAACTGCAGTTCTTGGATGGGCCACTCTTTTGCAGCAAGTGGGACAGACCCACTTGCTTTTCTGGGCTCCACCCCCAGGACCCTCTAGGACCAGCACTTACTGCCTCTCCTCCAAGTTCTGGTGCTTACCTCTTTATCCCTGGGCCACTTCCCCATAGCCCCAGCACCTTCCCTGCCCCCTATCGGGGCTTCAGTCTGGCGGGCAGTCAGGCTGGAGCTCCACTTGCTCTCCTGACCCCACCCCGCAGTGCTCTTCCCCTCACACTTCCCTTTATAGACAGCTAGTCCTTTTCCCTCAGGCTGGAGAAAGAGACTGCTCCCTGCTCTCCTGAACAGTCCTTTTTATATGGCTCTCACTGGCCCTTATTGGCTGCTCCATCAAGTCTTCTTTCCATTGGCTCTCTCTGCAAGCCCTCCTCTCGTTGGCTGGGCCAAAATTGTTATGTGTAATATTTTCATAAAACAGTCTACTTCAAAATCAAATAAAAAAGTTAAATCAAAAGGCAAATGTTTGTTTTATTCAACTTAAAGTACAAAGTGTTTAATATCAAAAAAATATAATATACTAAAGTCTAATATATTTGCTTAAGTAAAACAAAAAAGAATTTCATTGGCCAAATCCTTCAATTAAAAAAATTGGTATTACAATTTGCACACCAACAGCCTTTAAAAACAAAAACATAAAAAATTAACCCACTCCCCATATTGTACATAAAATCAATAAACAACAAAAACACTCAAGCCTCATTAACAATGCCTTATAAGGAATATAGGAAAACAACTCCATATTAGTACAGCAAAGTTGTTTATCAGCGTGAACGAAATCTGCAGTTACCAAGCACAATATTGCAGCTGGGGGTTTTTACAGAGCTGGCTGGTGCAATAACATACAGTTGGGGATCTTTCGGACACTGCTTGGTCCCCCTCAGCCCCCCTTCCAGCCCCTTCCCACATACCCAAAGTGGCTTAACTGATTATCTGTGTCAACAGACACAGGCCTACTGCACTTTACTATGCTGGCCTAAGTCATACAGGACACAGGCCTGTAGGTTTCTTGCGTTACAGCATTTCCATATAATACACTTTCCTCTCTATAGATCAAGTTTAGGCCTGAGAAATTGTCCGCACACCCCATAACCTCAGCCATACAGAACACAACGCCATCCACGGCCTCAGGAACACCCCTGACATTCTAATCAAAGGGGCTGACAAAGGAGGTGCTGTAGTCATCATGAACAGGTTGGATTATGAACAGGAGGCTGCCAGGAAACCTTCCAACACCACATTCTACAGGCCACTGTCCTCCGATCCCACTGAGGAGTACCAAAAGAAACTACGCTGCTCAAGAAACTCCCTGCTACAGCACGGGAACAAATCTACACAGACAAGCCCCTAGAGTCCCGACCAGGGGTATTCTATCTGCTACCCAAGATCCATAAACCTGGAAATCCTGGATGCCCCATCATCTCAGGCATTGGCATTCTTAGAGCAGGATTATCTGGCGATGTGGACTCTCTCCTCAGACCCTATGCTAACAGCACTCCCAGCTATCTTCGAGACACCACCGACTTCCTGAGGCAACAACAACCTATTGGTGATCTTACACCAATATTCCACACAATGATGGGCTAAAAGCTGTCAGGAACATTATCCCTGATGAGGCCACGGCACTCCTGATGGCTGAGCTTTGTGACTTTGTCCTCACCCACAACCATTTCAGATCTGGGGACAATTTATACTTTCAAGTCAGCAGGACTGCTATGGGTACCCGCATGGCCCCACAGCATGCCAACATCTTTATGGCTGACTTAGAACAACGCTTCCTCAGCTCTCGTCCCCTAGCGCCCCCTCCTCTATTTGCGCTACATTGATGACATCTTCATCATATGGACCCATGGGAAGGAGGCCCTTGAAGAATTCTGCCAGGATTTCAACAATTTCCCCCCCAGCATCGACCTCAGCCTGCACCAGTCCACACAAGAGATCCTGGACACTATAGTACAAATTCGTGATGGTCACATAAATACCACCCTATACTGGAAACCTACTGACCTCTATACTTACCTACATGCCTCCAGCTTCCATCCGGGACACATCAGACGATTCATTGTCTACAGCCATGCCCCAAGATACAACCGCATTTGCTCCAATTCCTCAGGCAGAGACAAACACCTACAAGATCTTTATCAAGCATTCTTAAAACTACAATACTCACCTGGGGAAGTGAGGAAACAGACTGACAAAGCAAGATGGAGACCCAGAAGTCACCTTCTACAGGACAGGCCCAACAAGGGAAATAACAGAACACCACTGGCCATCATGTACAGTCCCCAGCTAAAACCTCTCCAGCACATCATCAACGATCTACAACCTATCCTGGAAAACGATTCCTCGTTCTCACAGACCATGGGAGGCAGGACAGTCCTCGCTTAGAGACAGCTCCCAATCTGAAGCAAATACTCACCAGCACCACACCACAGAAACACTAACCCAGGAACCAATCCCTCCAACAAATCCCATTGCCAAATCTGTGCCCATATCTACTCTAGCGACACCATCATAGGACCTAACCATATCAGCCACGCCATCAGGGGCACATTCACGTGCACATCGACCAATCTGATGTATGCCATCATGGGCCAGCAATGCCCCTCTGCCACGTACATTGGCCAAACCGGACAGTCTCTATGTCAAAGAATAAATGGACACAAATATGACATCAGGAATGGTAACATACAAAAGCCAGTAGCAGAATATTTCAATCTCCTTGGACATTCAATAACAGATTTAAAGGTAGCCATCCTTCAACCAAAAAACTTCAAAAACTGACTTCAGAGAGAAACTCCAGAGCTACAATTCATTTGCACACTTAACACCATCAATTTGGGCCTGAATAGGGACTGGGAGTGGCTGGCTCACTACAAAAGCAATTTTCCCTTTGTTGGTATTGACCCCTCCTCATCAGTCATTGGGAGTGGACCACGTCCATCCTGTGTGGATTCTCCCATTTTTAATGAGGTATGATCTGTGTCTGAAACTTATCCCACAGTCTAAGCTCTTGTGGGGGTCTCTCTCTTGTGTAGATTCTTCCATGTTGAACGAGATCTGATCTCCATGTGAAACTTTTCCCACAGTCCAAGCACTTATAGAGTCACTCTCCTGTGTGGATTCTCTGATGCTTCACCAGCGCCGGTCTCCAGCTGAAACCTTTCCCACAGTCCAAGCACTTGTGGGGTCTCTCTCCTGTGTGGACTGCCTGATGTTGAACAAGGTGTGACTTTCTTATAAAACTTTTCCCACAATCCAAGCACTTGTGGGGTCTCTCTCCTTTGTGGATTGCCTGATGATGAACAAGGTGTGACCTCAGCATGAAACTTTTCCCACAGTCCAAGCACTTGTGCGGTCTCTCTCCTTTGTGGATTGCCTGATGATTAACAAGGTATGACCTCTGCATGAAACTTTTCCCACAGTCCAAGCACTTGTGGGGTCTCTCTCCTTTGTGGATTGCCTGATGTTGAACAAGGTGTGACCTCTGCATGAAACTTTTCCCACAGTCAAAGCACTTGTGGGGTCTCTCTCCTGTGTGGATTGCCTGATGTTGAATAAGGTGTGACTTTCTTATGAAACTTTTCCCACAGTCAAAGCACTTGTGGGGTCTCTCTTCTGTGTGGACTACCCGATGTTTTACAAGGTATGACCTCTGTTTGAAACTTTTCCCACAGTCAAAGCACTTGTGGGGTCTCTCTCCTGTGTGGATTGCCTGATGTAGAACGAGGCGTGACCTTTGTATGAATCTTTTCCCACAGTCCAAGCACTTGTGGGGTCTCTCTCCTGTGTGGATTGCCTGATGATAAGCAAGATCTGCCTTGCATATGAAACTTTTCCCACAGTCCAAGCACTTGTGGGGTCTCTCTCCTGTATGGATTTTCTGATGTCTAACAAGCGCCGACCTCCATGTGAAACTTTTCCCACAGTCCAAGCACTTGTGGGGTCTCTTTCCTGTGTGGATTACCTGATGTTTAACAAGCACCGACCTCCATGTGAAACTTTTCCCACAGTCCAAGCACTTGTGGGGTCTCTCTCCTGTGTGGCTTTTCTCATGTGAATTTAGTGCTGACTTTGAACTGAAACATTTCCCGCATTCAACGCATTGAATGGGCTTGTCTACAGTGTGTCTTCTCCCATGGTTATTAAGATCTGTGTGCTTACTGAAGCTTTCCCCCCTGTCCAAACACTGAAATGGTTTCTCTTCCGTATGAACTGTCTGATGTGTAACAAGTTGTGATCTCACAATGAATCCTTTCCCACACTCAAGGCAGTGCCAGGGTGTCTCTTCCTTGGGATTTGTCTGCTGCTCTCTGGGATTCTCGTCTCCTCCCCCACCATTAATAGATTCATCCACTTTCTTCCTGGGTTGGTTTATCAGAAGCCTCTCTGACCTGTGCCAATTTCCCCAGGCTTCTCCCTGATTCCAGCAATGGGAAAAATTCCCTTCAGCTCTTCCCAAAAAGGTCCCCTGTGGTTCCACTTCCTCAGGAACTGCCTCGTGATGATTCCCCTCCTTGTTCTCACTCCCTCGCTCAGCACCTGCTGGGAAAGACACAATCCAGAGAGGAGTCATTGTGCTGGGGAGAAAGAGGAATAGCACTGAGGGAAAAGCCAACACAAAGACTGAGCAATTGGATTCTGCCTCCACATCCCACCCTAACACTTACAAGGAAGGAGAGACGGGAAGGGTGGAATGGCGTGAGCAATATCTGCTGACCATAGCCCTGCTCTCGGTGAGATG
Source organism: Natator depressus (assembly GCF_965152275.1). Taxonomy (NCBI): domain Eukaryota; kingdom Metazoa; phylum Chordata; order Testudines; family Cheloniidae; genus Natator; species Natator depressus. Next base: position 41,856,978 of record NC_134247.1, read on the forward strand.
AAGAAGAACTGAGGGCGTTACTCACATCATATTTTGGGATTCTCAACTTTTTCCTTCATTCCCTAGATGGTTTCTCTGTCAGTCCTCACCTGTGCTGGTGCATCTCACAAGCCTTCTGTCCTTCAAATCCTGGAGATCGGACACCCACAGCTCTTCCCCTCGTTCCAGCCGGGCGATAAGCTCAGGTTTGGGAACGGGAAATCCTGTGCAGAAGGTGAAATGAGTCCGGATCAGGGTGCATGGAGCATTGGTGGAGGATCTGTCACAAAGGACATTCCGTGAGTGGAACCTGTCCCTGTGCTCTGCTGGAGGAACGGGGAATCCAAGAGGATGGGAACAGGGTCACTGAGCCCCCTTGCGCAGAGGACGTTGTCCGGGGAGGTGAGTTGAATTATTACTACACCCTCACTAGGCCTTCCCAGGATCTGTGCGCTCTGGTGGCCTTGCTGACTCACACACAGGTCTGCACTTAAGACCCTGCCTCTTTCTCAACCTGCAGAGCCCAGAGCCCTCCCCATGCCTGGAGCTATTCCCAAGGAGGGAGATGAACAGAGATTGTATGTGCAGCCAAGAAACAACACAGACAAGACAATGCGGATTTATGCCCCTTTGAAAGCTGGAGGGGTGGGGATGGTTTAGCTTGTCCATTGGGTTTTGACTCCCGTGTCCCAGTGGAGAGGGCACCGAAATGCATGTATTTCTCACATGGCAGCTCTGCATTCTGGAACCCATTCGCCTCTGCTCTAACTGACCATGGAAAAACCTGACCACATTAAGACACGTAGACCCTGTAGATTCTAATAACTGAGGGGACGGGAATCCCTTACCCAGCGAGGTCACCGTCTCGTAGTTCTCCTGCATGACATCCCTGTAGAGGGCTCTCTGAGCGGGGTCCAGCAGAGCCCCCTGCCCCTGGGTGAAATAAACAGCCACCTCCTCGAAGGTCACCGGCATCTGAAACACCAAGAGTCCCCCACTCAGCACCTGCTGCCCCAGCCACAATCCCACTACTCATGGGAAAGGAAAAAAAAACGTGAAGCGGTGGGAGGGCCAGAGTAGCAGAATCCCACCCACACCCTGCTCAGAGCAGCCAGGAGGCTTCAGGGGGCGGAGAATGTGAGAGCTCCCTGTCCGCCCCAGCACACAGAGCAAGCCAGGATCTTCTCATTTCCCACACCTGCCAGCCACAGACTGGGACAGGAAGCAGAGCTCTGAGCCGGGGACAGGGACAGGAATCCCGACAGCTTCCCTTCGTATTTCACAGCAGCCCCGGGCAAGTGGGGTCAGGCTCCAGCACTGGGAACCTGGAAAATGTTCCCAGCCCTGCCGAGGTGGTTATATCCTGCCTGAGAAATGGGGGAATGTCCCCTTCCCCTTTCCCTGATACAATGGGCCTACTTAGTAAATCAGTAGGTTTATCAAACCCTGACTCCTCCCTCCCCCGCCCAGCAGCGCCCTGAGACTCCCCTACCTGAGCTGGTTCCAACACAGCCATTTCCCTTCTCTGTCCCCTGGAAGACTGGCTGATCTTTAGTGAAACGTGGACCTGATTCCTCAGCCTGTCGGGGCGAGAGGGAGGTTACAGAAGGGGCTTCTGTCCTGTCACACCCCGATTCCCCCCAGACTCTTCAGACCCTCCCAGTAACAGCATCTCTGAGCCAAATGCTAAAAGAAGGGAAGAATCAAAAGGGCCACTTTGGGAGATTTCCACCCATTGCAGTGTAAACCCCTCTCCCTTAGCAATACCTGGAGCCCTCTGGTGGCATCACCTGAAGATTGAGCTGCCCTGGACTCCCCCGGCAGCCCCCAGGGACAGGCAGGAAGAGGCTGATCCCATTGGCCCATCCGCGCACCCCCCTCCCTGAGCCAGCAGTGACTCCGGTCTGACTCTGGTGTGGCTGAGATCTGAACCCTACAGGGAAATCAGACCAGGGCCCTGGGCAGCCCCCAACACCCAGGGCACACAGACCCCACCACCACAGGGGTGTCTGACAATAACACACTCAGAGCCGGGTGTGTGTGTCGTGGGGGGGGGGGGGTTGGGTTTTTTTCCGTGTAGCTTCTGCACCCTGAGGGGTTAGTCCCCTGATCGCTCCCAAAGCTGAGAAGAGCTTCTCTCCGCCCGCTTCCCCACATCCCCCCTTTCCCTCGCAGTGCCCCCCACTCACGTCTTCCCCCATTCCCGACCTCGCTCCCCTCAGCCCCACAGTCCCGCGATCCCCCTCCATTGCCCCATCTTCCCTCCAGTGCACCCCTGCCCCCATCCCAGCCTGTCCCCGGCATCCCCTGCACCCGCCTCCGGCCCCTCTTTATCCTCCTCCCCCTGCAGCCCAGATGTGACGGGGGGGGGGGCCCGCTGCAAGGGGGGGATGGGAGGGTCTCTCTTACCTTCCCTCCGAGCGGGGCCTCCCCGGGGCAGGGGCCGGGCCGGGAAGGGGCCCTGGCCGGGCTGGGGGCTCTGCCCTGGGAGAGGCTCCTGGGGAGCAGCGGGCAGGGCCCGTCTGGAGGTTCCCCCGTCCCGGCTGCAGCCCGGGCTCCGGGCTCCCAGCACCAGCCGCCGGGGCTCGGGGATCTCGCCGGGAGCCTGGGAGCCAGAGTCCCCGCAGCGGCTGCGAGTCACTTCCTGCGGCCGGGCCTGAGCCCCGCGATCGCTCCCCCCAGAGCCGCCCCCCAGCCGCTCCTGGGTCCTAGCGATCAACCCACCGCAGTATCAGCATCCCTGTGCCCGGCCCCTGTTACACTCACAGGCTCCAAGGCACAAGGGACCATCATGAGCATCTTGCCCAGGGGTTCTCACGACCAAATTTGGTGGCCTCAGAGTGTGGCCAGCAACTCTCGCTGGTGCCCGCTCTGACACTTGCCCCTATAATCCTAATTAACTTTCCTAGAAACCAATCAATATGCACAGAGGTAAGACGGGGGAACACTCCTCCTAGCGTGGGGAACTTTTCTGGCTTCTACGGAGCACCAGAGGAACTGGCTAGCAAAAGGAGCTGAGTCCTTTACCCAGAGGCCTGCATAACCTCGAGGACCCCTGCCCGCTTCCACTCTGGACCCGTAACCCCAAGGCTGGGCCCAGGGCTCCTGAGGTGCTCGACCCCCAATCTTGTGATCACTCAGGACAGCTGTCCCCATTCTGGGGTGTTCTCTCCACTCTGGATGCTTCCTTCATCATTGCACAGAGTTAAGAACAAATACAATTTATTAAACAGCAAGTAATATAAAAATAAAGAGAAAAGTGGGCAAGATGAAAGGAAAACATGACATCCCGCTCTGTGCGGGGGAACCCCAACCAACCCTCTCTGGAATGCCAGGGCACTTCACAGTCTGTCCCTCCCACGTCCCAGGCCTCCTGCCCAGGCCCGGCCTGTGCTGCAGGCATGCCCAGGGTTGGACACTAACTCTGGTGTTGGCCTCAGGCTCTAGGTAGTAGGACCCTTCTTCCTAGCGTCAGCTGCTTCCTGTCAGGGTTATGATCCCCCACCCAGTCTGGCCTGCAAGGCCTCTTGGCTGAGGGCCTCTCCTTGCCCTGGGCCCTTTGCCCAGGGTCCCCTTCGCTCCCGGCTCCCAGCTGCTCCAGTTTCCCTCTGCCTCCAGCCCAGCCCAGCCCTCCTCTCTTCTTAGCCCCTCCTGCTCTGCTCTAGCCCAGCCAGCTCCAGCTGACAGGAAGGAGAGGACCCCAGTTGCTGACTCCCTCATTGGCCTGCCTGCCCTGTCAATCAGGCTGACCTACAGCATTGCCCCCCCCGCCCCCGCCAGTCTCAGGGTCTTCATTTCTCATTGGCCCTTCCCCTTTCTTTTGGTGTTCGGAGAAGGCCTAATGAATGGCCAACCCATTAAGTTTCAGTAAGGGGCCAACAATCCCCTTACTCCTATAAACATGAAAATCATAGTTTCTTTATTGGCAGTTAGTAAATCCGCTGCTGTAAAAAAGGGTATTTCTATGTTTGCTAAAAATTTTCTCAACCTCTCAGCTAGCGACTCGGGTTGCCAATTTGGTAATATTTTAAAAATGGACACTCAAGTAGGAGTGCTGCAACCTCCCTTGCCCCACCTCTTCCCTCCAAGGCCCTGCTCCGACTCCACCTCTTCCTCCAAGGGTCTACCCGCCCTCCACTTCTCTTTCCCCCTTCCCTGCCTAGGTCAGGAAGGGCTTGTCTGTGGAGCCGGGGCTGGGAGCTGCAGCTGCCCAGTGCAGGTAGGAGGCAGCCCCGGCTGAGTCGGGTCTGGTGCGAGTGATGACCCAGTGCCTCCCCATCTGCAGGAACTCGACTTTGGCTGTCCGGTCAGTAGATGTGATCAGACATTGTCAGGTCCCCTTTTCCACTGGACTTCATGGTTGAAAACCGGGCACGTGGCCACCCTAACAGAACCCACTGTGCTGGGAATGCGTCAGGGACAAGTTCTGCTTTCCGATGGTGGAGGAAGGAACCCGGGGGCAGGTGGGTTAGACTCAGTTCTGACCAGCAGGGAAGAATTCATTGGTTGAGATGAAATTACTGTAAAGTGGGTGCACAACTAAAGACTGCACTCAGAGTAGTTATTTATGGTCTGGTGTCAAACTGGGAGGGGAATGGTGCGGGGAGGGGCGGGAGAGGGAGAAGCTCCAGGTTGCCTCCCTCACTCTTTATGGGGAAGAGGCAGTGGAGGGGGGCAGCCCAGCAGGGAACGGGGCCTAGATGGGGAGCAATTCACACAGAGCTTGTACGGCAGACACGTTCCTGGGAGAGAGCTGCTGCTGGAGTTGGCAGAGCGGGCTCTCAGTTCCCCACATTGCCCCTCCTAGGTTGGTGGAAGTGCTCCTGGTGAGGACACACCCCACCGACCCAAGAAGGATAGTGTGGACATCATCTACTGCACTCATTATTGGAGTGGTTATAAGTCAACCTAATACAGGTCAACTTAAGTTTGGACTGTTGACGTACCCTTACAAGCAAAAGGATTTCTCTCCCCCAAAAGCTTTCAGCAGTCCATGCTCATTGGAAAGCCTTCCAGCTCGGACCACTCCCCCAGCTCAATGATGCTCCTCTTGTCTTTCAAGGGATCTTGCTGCCCTGAGTAGAGATGGGGCCAGAACCCCTTTCCCCGCTTCTTGTACTCGGATCCTTTATACTTGAAAAGTCTTTGCTGGGTCATGGGGTCAGGGAACTCCGTGGCATAAGTGAGCTGCACACTGCGCTACAGATGAAGTGCAAGTTTCTTTGTTTACCCCTTTCTTCCTGTTGGTGGAAATCTCAGAGAATCCTTTAAGACTCAAAATCAGGGGAAGAAATTTACCCATTTTCCTCTCCAGTGGCTAAACCGGCTTCACTTCTCGCCTCATTATTCGGCTGTATTAGTTACAAAAGTTTTAGCATCATCATAAAAGAAAGAGAACAAAAGAGAAAACAACCTTCCCATCTACAAATGATCTGGACCAAACCTAGAAAAAGCCGGGAAGCAATTTTACCAATAGATGGAAACAGGACTATAAGATCTGAAGGTCCAACTGTGCTTTGAAGTTCATTGAGATTTCCCTGCCCACTCCAGGTCTGTGACACTTCCTTCTCCAGCCCTCCGAAGTCTGACTAAGATCATAGACATCAAAGCTGTGACTCCTAAGCATGGAGAGCCAGGGACAGGGTGGTACGTGACACCGTGGCAGATGGAGGTATAGAACGGAGGCAGGTTAAACTTTACATGGCTGGGACAGAGGCTGCTGTGTGGAGAGAGGAGCGTGACAGTGAGAGGGGAGGAGGGAATCTCTCGCACTCGCCCCATTGCCCTGAAATAGCACAGAAGCGAAAACACCACATTTTACTGTCCCTTCTCCCACCTTTTTAGCATCTAGTTAATTCTGGCCCATAAGGGATAAAATGTACAAACACTAAATGCTTTTCAGCACGGCCTGGAGCAATGCGAGACTATCTGGGAATGAGACAACCTGGCCCCGAAGGGGGAACTCAGGGACTAGCAATCATTCTGCTAACGGGAGGTCGGGCGTCAGAAACTGTGTTCCCGGTAGGCTACGCAGCTGCACTGCAGGCTATGCAGGGCCGTGGAGGCAGGCAGGGAGAGGAGCCCCTCCCCAGGCTTGGCCCAGGTCCACTGGAGCTGCTGGGGAGAGGAACCCCTCCCTCAGCCCGGCCCAGGACCACAGGAGCTGCCGTGGCTGGGGAGAGTTGCCTCTGACCTGGCCCCAAACTGCTCTGGTGAGAGAGGGCTGGGGGAGTCCTCTCTCCACTGCAGTCTGAACCCCAAACCCCTCATCCCCAGTCCCAGCCCCCACATGCCTAGCCAGAGCACTCACCCCTCCGCACCCCATCCCTCTGTCCCAGCCCTGAACCCCCTCTCACACGTCAACCTCCACATCCCCAGCCCCACCCCAGAGCCCGCACCTGAATCCAGAGCCCTCAACCCCCGCATCTCATCCCTGTCCCAGTCCTGAGCCAGTTCCCACACTCCGAATCCCTCGGCCCCACCCCCACCCCATGAATTTTGTTCTGTGCGCCAATATGGAGATGATGGGTCACATACTGGTGCGTAGAACCAAATTCATTCCGCACTTGGACGTAAAAACTGAGGGAACACTGGTCAGAACACATCAGATGCTGAGCGGGGTCCAGCAGAGCCCCCTGCCCCTGGGTGAAATACACAGCCACCTCCTCGAAGGTCACCGGCATCTGAAACAAGAGTCCCCCACTCAGCACCTGCTGCCCCTGCCACAATCCCACTAATCATGGCAAAGAAAGAAAAGAGTGAAGGGCCAGAGTAGCAGAATCCCACAGGCACCCTGCTCAGAGCAGCCAGGAGGCTCCAGGGGCTGGGAGAGGGTGAGAGCTCTTTGTCCCCCCAGCACACGGAGAAGGGGAGGGTCTTCTCATTTCCCACACGCCTGCCAGCCACAGGCTAAGTCGGGAAGCAGAGCTCTGAGCCGGGGACGGGGACAGGAATCCCGACAGCTTCCCTTCATATTTCACAGCAACTGTTACGAATTATTCCAGTTAGGACACGCACATTCGTTTCTAGGCTGAGGCAACCAAATAAAGACAGACTGCAGAGTGTCTCAGAGTTTGTAGGTTTATTACGCTCGAGCGTGGTACCGTTCTCTTAAGCAGAGCGGGACCCCGATTACAGGTTACACAAAGATTATATACTGTTGGCAAAACATCCTGCCTGTGTGCCTCGGGGCTGGGGCGGGGGGAGGCCTAACCCAATAAACAGGCCTTCTGCTTATCTATCACCAATCCCCTGCAGCCACCTTCCCCCTGCAAAAACGCTGAATTAGCAGCTATTTCAGGCACCTCGGCTGGTTCCTGTCTCCTTTGTTTCCCTTCTCTTGAAACTATCCAGCTGTCCACCCTGAAGGATCCTCCTCCCTTGGTACGTCATGTGCTTGCTTCTAGTTAATGGCCGACAGGAAACCCAAAATGGAGTCACATATGCTAACTAGGTTGATTTCCCCTGACAGTCCTTTCTTTTGTTATGTACGTCAGTAAACTATATCGGGGCAGAATAACCTCGATGCAAAATTAAAATTTGCCGGCCCGCACATACTATAGCATTGTAGGCATAGAAAAAGTAATACAAAAAGAGAAACAGCCATAAGAATGAGGTACAAAATACGCCTTCCCCAAGCCCCCAAGTCTGGCAGCCAGGAGGTGAGCCAGCTCCAGGCCTCATGGAATCCGGTACTGGTGTCGTCAAGGGTGACACGGTGAAGTGAGGTGGCCTGCTGCATAAGGGTGCGGATATCGGCTTCCACCCTGCGGTGTTGATTCACAAAGACACAACAGCTTGAGTTAACAAGAGCACAACCCCCCCCCTGGTTTGCAAGGAGATAGTCTAAGGCTAAGGGGTTCTGCAGTGTGGTCTGACATAACTGAGTCACCTCCATTTGAAGGGTAGACAAGGCGTCTGCAGTGGCATTTGCCATTAATTCTAAGGCTGCAGAAATATTAACTGTAGCCTTTTCCAATTCACTCAGCCCCACCCAGGGCAAAAACCAACGAACAAAGGAGTGAAAGCCTGTAGGCCGTTCAGAGAGAGGATTTAATGGGACATTTCGTCGGCTCCTCCATACCAGGTTCCCAATTTCCCCCTGGGCCAGGGTCTGGTGTACTGTAACAGCGGGTACTAAGGTGCATGGACCACACCAACCTGCCGGGAGGACCGTATAAGCTGTGTGGTTGCACAACCAGAACCAGCCTGATCCCTCAGGGACCAGTCACGGCGCCCTGGAATACCTGGGGGGACTTGCCGCACCAGAGCTAATGCGGGTGGTATCACTGGACCCTACAAAGTTACCCACAAAAACTGTATTTTTAAAATTCTTACGTCATGACACACATAAAGCATAACTACCCTGGGCCACCATATCAATAGACCAAGTTTGGATTGTAACACTCCAGTTAAATGGAGTGTCTGTCCATAATCCGGCCAGGAGGGTTCGGTTGAGAGGGATAGGCTCCCTTACCAACGGGATTCCCTGGCCTATGTACGTGGGGGTATGAATACAGACCCAACACCACGTTCGGTTAACCCCCTGTGCTATAGCATGGGTTAAATCCAGGAAGCTGTTGCCTTCCCATCCGTGTACAGAACTCGAGAATAGAGAGGGGATTCCACAGGCCACCCATACCAGTATTTGCATCCTCCCGTGTACCACGCACAAAACAGGACAACAAATATAAGTCCAAGTAACAAGAAAACAAGAAGTCCTGATGGAGTCTTGAGACCCCAATAGTTGAATCCAGCAGAATCCGCTCGTATTTGTGGGCCCAGTGAGGAGAGAGCGCTTGCGTTGTATGCTGGTTTAAGAGAACCTCAACTTCGTGGGGGACCCAGACAGTCAAAGGGTGCCCCAGAACAATAGGGCGTGACCGTTCCACCATAAGGGCTGCAGCGGCAATGGACCGCACACAGGAGACCGATCCCCGAATGATCGGGTCTAAGTGTACGGAATAGTAAGCGATGGGGCGTGGGCGATCCCCTAGGTACTGCAGTAGGACAAGACTGGCCGACTGGGGAATCAGTGTCAGGACAGTACTCGGATCAGGGACCACTTGGTGGGGGGTTATAACATAACTATTTATCGCACGCAGATCTTGAACGAACCGATAAACTGGGTGCCCATCTGGGCCCGGTTTTGGCTTTTTCACAGGAAGGATAGGAGCATTAGAATCATAGAATCATAGAATATCAGGGTTGGAAGGGACCTCAGGAGGTCATCTAGTCCAACCCCCTGCTCAAGGCAGGACCAATCCAATTTCCCCCCCAGCATCGACCTCAGCCTGCACCAGTCCACACAAGAGATCCTGGACACTATAGTACAAATTCGTGATGGTCACATAAATACCACCCTATACTGGAAACCTACTGACCTCTATACTTACCTACATGCCTCCAGCTTCCATCCGGGACACATCAGACGATTCATTGTCTACAGCCATGCCCCAAGATACAACCGCATTTGCTCCAATTCCTCAGGCAGAGACAAACACCTACAAGATCTTTATCAAGCATTCTTAAAACTACAATACTCACCTGGGGAAGTGAGGAAACAGACTGACAAAGCAAGATGGAGACCCAGAAGTCACCTTCTACAGGACAGGCCCAACAAGGGAAATAACAGAACACCACTGGCCATCATGTACAGTCCCCAGCTAAAACCTCTCCAGCACATCATCAACGATCTACAACCTATCCTGGAAAACGATTCCTCGTTCTCACAGACCATGGGAGGCAGGACAGTCCTCGCTTAGAGACAGCTCCCAATCTGAAGCAAATACTCACCAGCACCACACCACAGAAACACTAACCCAGGAACCAATCCCTCCAACAAATCCCATTGCCAAATCTGTGCCCATATCTACTCTAGCGACACCATCATAGGACCTAACCATATCAGCCACGCCATCAGGGGCACATTCACGTGCACATCGACCAATCTGATGTATGCCATCATGGGCCAGCAATGCCCCTCTGCCACGTACATTGGCCAAACCGGACAGTCTCTATGTCAAAGAATAAATGGACACAAATATGACATCAGGAATGGTAACATACAAAAGCCAGTAGCAGAATATTTCAATCTCCTTGGACATTCAATAACAGATTTAAAGGTAGCCATCCTTCAACCAAAAAACTTCAAAAACTGACTTCAGAGAGAAACTCCAGAGCTACAATTCATTTGCACACTTAACACCATCAATTTGGGCCTGAATAGGGACTGGGAGTGGCTGGCTCACTACAAAAGCAATTTTCCCTTTGTTGGTATTGACCCCTCCTCATCAGTCATTGGGAGTGGACCACGTCCATCCTGTGTGGATTCTCCCATTTTTAATGAGGTATGATCTGTGTCTGAAACTTATCCCACAGTCTAAGCTCTTGTGGGGGTCTCTCTCTTGTGTAGATTCTTCCATGTTGAACGAGATCTGATCTCCATGTGAAACTTTTCCCACAGTCCAAGCACTTATAGAGTCACTCTCCTGTGTGGATTCTCTGATGCTTCACCAGCGCCGGTCTCCAGCTGAAACCTTTCCCACAGTCCAAGCACTTGTGGGGTCTCTCTCCTGTGTGGACTGCCTGATGTTGAACAAGGTGTGACTTTCTTATAAAACTTTTCCCACAATCCAAGCACTTGTGGGGTCTCTCTCCTTTGTGGATTGCCTGATGATGAACAAGGTGTGACCTCAGCATGAAACTTTTCCCACAGTCCAAGCACTTGTGCGGTCTCTCTCCTTTGTGGATTGCCTGATGATTAACAAGGTATGACCTCTGCATGAAACTTTTCCCACAGTCCAAGCACTTGTGGGGTCTCTCTCCTTTGTGGATTGCCTGATGTTGAACAAGGTGTGACCTCTGCATGAAACTTTTCCCACAGTCAAAGCACTTGTGGGGTCTCTCTCCTGTGTGGATTGCCTGATGTTGAATAAGGTGTGACTTTCTTATGAAACTTTTCCCACAGTCAAAGCACTTGTGGGGTCTCTCTTCTGTGTGGACTACCCGATGTTTTACAAGGTATGACCTCTGTTTGAAACTTTTCCCACAGTCAAAGCACTTGTGGGGTCTCTCTCCTGTGTGGATTGCCTGATGTAGAACGAGGCGTGACCTTTGTATGAATCTTTTCCCACAGTCCAAGCACTTGTGGGGTCTCTCTCCTGTGTGGATTGCCTGATGATAAGCAAGATCTGCCTTGCATATGAAACTTTTCCCACAGTCCAAGCACTTGTGGGGTCTCTCTCCTGTATGGATTTTCTGATGTCTAACAAGCGCCGACCTCCATGTGAAACTTTTCCCACAGTCCAAGCACTTGTGGGGTCTCTTTCCTGTGTGGATTACCTGATGTTTAACAAGCACCGACCTCCATGTGAAACTTTTCCCACAGTCCAAGCACTTGTGGGGTCTCTCTCCTGTGTGGCTTTTCTCATGTGAATTTAGTGCTGACTTTGAACTGAAACATTTCCCGCATTCAACGCATTGAATGGGCTTGTCTACAGTGTGTCTTCTCCCATGGTTATTAAGATCTGTGTGCTTACTGAAGCTTTCCCCCCTGTCCAAACACTGAAATGGTTTCTCTTCCGTATGAACTGTCTGATGTGTAACAAGTTGTGATCTCACAATGAATCCTTTCCCACACTCAAGGCAGTGCCAGGGTGTCTCTTCCTTGGGATTTGTCTGCTGCTCTCTGGGATTCTCGTCTCCTCCCCCACCATTAATAGATTCATCCACTTTCTTCCTGGGTTGGTTTATCAGAAGCCTCTCTGACCTGTGCCAATTTCCCCAGGCTTCTCCCTGATTCCAGCAATGGGAAAAATTCCCTTCAGCTCTTCCCAAAAAGGTCCCCTGTGGTTCCACTTCCTCAGGAACTGCCTCGTGATGATTCCCCTCCTTGTTCTCACTCCCTCGCTCAGCACCTGCTGGGAAAGACACAATCCAGAGAGGAGTCATTGTGCTGGGGAGAAAGAGGAATAGCACTGAGGGAAAAGCCAACACAAAGACTGAGCAATTGGATTCTGCCTCCACATCCCACCCTAACACTTACAAGGAAGGAGAGACGGGAAGGGTGGAATGGCGTGAGCAATATCTGCTGACCATAGCCCTGCTCTCGGTGAGATGAAGAAGAACTGAGGGCGTTACTCACATCATATTTTGGGATTCTCAACTTTTTCCTTCATTCCCTAGATGGTTTCTCTGTCAGTCCTCACCTGTGCTGGTGCATCTCACAAGCCTTCTGTCCTTCAAATCCTGGAGATCGGACACCCACAGCTCTTCCCCTCGTTCCAGCCGGGCGATAAGCTCAGGTTTGGGAACGGGAAATCCTGTGCAGAAGGTGAAATGAGTCCGGATCAGGGTGCATGGAGCATTGGTGGAGGATCTGTCACAAAGGACATTCCGTGAGTGGAACCTGTCCCTGTGCTCTGCTGGAGGAACGGGGAATCCAAGAGGATGGGAACAGGGTCACTGAGCCCCCTTGCGCAGAGGACGTTGTCCGGGGAGGTGAGTTGAATTATTACTACACCCTCACTAGGCCTTCCCAGGATCTGTGCGCTCTGGTGGCCTTGCTGACTCACACACAGGTCTGCACTTAAGACCCTGCCTCTTTCTCAACCTGCAGAGCCCAGAGCCCTCCCCATGCCTGGAGCTATTCCCAAGGAGGGAGATGAACAGAGATTGTATGTGCAGCCAAGAAACAACACAGACAAGACAATGCGGATTTATGCCCCTTTGAAAGCTGGAGGGGTGGGGATGGTTTAGCTTGTCCATTGGGTTTTGACTCCCGTGTCCCAGTGGAGAGGGCACCGAAATGCATGTATTTCTCACATGGCAGCTCTGCATTCTGGAACCCATTCGCCTCTGCTCTAACTGACCATGGAAAAACCTGACCACATTAAGACACGTAGACCCTGTAGATTCTAATAACTGAGGGGACGGGAATCCCTTACCCAGCGAGGTCACCGTCTCGTAGTTCTCCTGCATGACATCCCTGTAGAGGGCTCTCTGAGCGGGGTCCAGCAGAGCCCCCTGCCCCTGGGTGAAATAAACAGCCACCTCCTCGAAGGTCACCGGCATCTGAAACACCAAGAGTCCCCCACTCAGCACCTGCTGCCCCAGCCACAATCCCACTACTCATGGGAAAGGAAAAAAAAACGTGAAGCGGTGGGAGGGCCAGAGTAGCAGAATCCCACCCACACCCTGCTCAGAGCAGCCAGGAGGCTTCAGGGGGCGGAGAATGTGAGAGCTCCCTGTCCGCCCCAGCACACAGAGCAAGCCAGGATCTTCTCATTTCCCACACCTGCCAGCCACAGACTGGGACAGGAAGCAGAGCTCTGAGCCGGGGACAGGGACAGGAATCCCGACAGCTTCCCTTCGTATTTCACAGCAGCCCCGGGCAAGTGGGGTCAGGCTCCAGCACTGGGAACCTGGAAAATGTTCCCAGCCCTGCCGAGGTGGTTATATCCTGCCTGAGAAATGGGGGAATGTCCCCTTCCCCTTTCCCTGATACAATGGGCCTACTTAGTAAATCAGTAGGTTTATCAAACCCTGACTCCTCCCTCCCCCGCCCAGCAGCGCCCTGAGACTCCCCTACCTGAGCTGGTTCCAACACAGCCATTTCCCTTCTCTGTCCCCTGGAAGACTGGCTGATCTTTAGTGAAACGTGGACCTGATTCCTCAGCCTGTCGGGGCGAGAGGGAGGTTACAGAAGGGGCTTCTGTCCTGTCACACCCCGATTCCCCCCAGACTCTTCAGACCCTCCCAGTAACAGCATCTCTGAGCCAAATGCTAAAAGAAGGGAAGAATCAAAAGGGCCACTTTGGGAGATTTCCACCCATTGCAGTGTAAACCCCTCTCCCTTAGCAATACCTGGAGCCCTCTGGTGGCATCACCTGAAGATTGAGCTGCCCTGGACTCCCCCGGCAGCCCCCAGGGACAGGCAGGAAGAGGCTGATCCCATTGGCCCATCCGCGCACCCCCCTCCCTGAGCCAGCAGTGACTCCGGTCTGACTCTGGTGTGGCTGAGATCTGAACCCTACAGGGAAATCAGACCAGGGCCCTGGGCAGCTCCCAACACCCAGGGCACACAGACCCCACCACCACAGGGGTGTCTGACAATAACACACTCAGAGCCGGGTGCGTGTGTCGTGGGGGGGGGGGGGGGTTGGGTTTTTTTCCGTGTAGCTTCTGCACCCTGAGGGGTTAGTCCCCTGATCGCTCCCAAAGCTGAGAAGAGCTTCTCTCCGCCCGCTTCCCCACATCCCCCCTTTCCCTCGCAGTGCCCCCCACTCACGTCTTCCCCCATTCCCGACCTCGCTCCCCTCAGCCCCACAGTCCCGCGATCCCCCTCCATTGCCCCATCTTCCCTCCAGTGCACCCCTGCCCCCATCCCAGCCTGTCCCCGGCATCCCCTGCACACGCCTCCGGCCCCTCTTTATCCTCCTCCCCCTGCAGCCCAGATGTGACGGGGGGGGGGGGGCCCGCTGCAAGGGGGGGATGGGAGGGTCTCTCTTACCTTCCCTCCGAGCGGGGCCTCCCCGGGGCAGGGGCCGGGCCGGGAAGGGGCCCTGGCCGGGCTGGGGGCTCTGCCCTGGGAGAGGCTCCTGGGGAGCAGCGGGCAGGGCCCGTCTGGAGGTTCCCCCGTCCCGGCTGCAGCCCGGGCTCCGGGCTCCCAGCACCAGCCGCCGGGGCTCGGGGATCTCGCCGGGAGCCTGGGAGCCAGAGTCCCCGCAGCGGCTGCGAGTCACTTCCTGCGGCCGGGCCTGAGCCCCGCGATCGCTCCCCCCAGAGCCGCCCCCCAGCCGCTCCTGGGTCCTAGCGATCAACCCACCGCAGTATCAGCATCCCTGTGCCCGGCCCCTGTTACACTCACAGGCTCCAAGGCACAAGGGACCATCATGAGCATCTTGCCCAGGGGTTCTCACGACCAAATTTGGTGGCCTCAGAGTGTGGCCAGCAACTCTCGCTGGTGCCCGCTCTGACACTTGCCCCTATAATCCTAATTAACTTTCCTAGAAACCAATCAATATGCACAGAGGTAAGACGGGGGAACACTCCTCCTAGCGTGGGGAACTTTTCTGGCTTCTACGGAGCACCAGAGGAACTGGCTAGCAAAAGGAGCTGAGTCCTTTACCCAGAGGCCTGCATAACCTCGAGGACCCCTGCCCGCTTCCACTCTGGACCCGTAACCCCAAGGCTGGGCCCAGGGCTCCTGAGGTGCTCGACCCCCAATCTTGTGATCACTCAGGACAGCTGTCCCCATTCTGGGGTGTTCTCTCCACTCTGGATGCTTCCTTCATCATTGCACAGAGTTAAGAACAAATACAATTTATTAAACAGCAAGTAATATAAAAATAAAGAGAAAAGTGGGCAAGATGAAAGGAAAACATGACATCCCGCTCTGTGCGGGGGAACCCCAACCAACCCTCTCTGGAATGCCAGGGCACTTCACAGTCTGTCCCTCCCACGTCCCAGGCCTCCTGCCCAGGCCCGGCCTGTGCTGCAGGCATGCCCAGGGTTGGACACTAACTCTGGTGTTGGCCTCAGGCTCTAGGTAGTAGGACCCTTCTTCCTAGCGTCAGCTGCTTCCTGTCAGGGTTATGATCCCCCACCCAGTCTGGCCTGCAAGGCCTCTTGGCTGAGGGCCTCTCCTTGCCCTGGGCCCTTTGCCCAGGGTCCCCTTCGCTCCCGGCTCCCAGCTGCTCCAGTTTCCCTCTGCCTCCAGCCCAGCCCAGCCCTCCTCTCTTCTTAGCCCCTCCTGCTCTGCTCTAGCCCAGCCAGCTCCAGCTGACAGGAAGGAGAGGACCCCAGTTGCTGACTCCCTCATTGGCCTGCCTGCCCTGTCAATCAGGCTGACCTACAGCATTGCCCCCCCCGCCCCCGCCAGTCTCAGGGTCTTCATTTCTCATTGGCCCTTCCCCTTTCTTTTGGTGTTCGGAGAAGGCCTAATGAATGGCCAACCCATTAAGTTTCAGTAAGGGGCCAACAATCCCCTTACTCCTATAAACATGAAAATCATAGTTTCTTTATTGGCAGTTAGTAAATCCGCTGCTGTAAAAAAGGGTATTTCTATGTTTGCTAAAAATTTTCTCAACCTCTCAGCTAGCGACTCGGGTTGCCAATTTGGTAATATTTTAAAAATGGACACTCAAGTAGGAGTGCTGCAACCTCCCTTGCCCCACCTCTTCCCTCCAAGGCCCTGCTCCGACTCCACCTCTTCCTCCAAGGGTCTACCCGCCCTCCACTTCTCTTTCCCCCTTCCCTGCCTAGGTCAGGAAGGGCTTGTCTGTGGAGCCGGGGCTGGGAGCTGCAGCTGCCCAGTGCAGGTAGGAGGCAGCCCCGGCTGAGTCGGGTCTGGTGCGAGTGATGACCCAGTGCCTCCCCATCTGCAGGAACTCGACTTTGGCTGTCCGGTCAGTAGATGTGATCAGACATTGTCAGGTCCCCTTTTCCACTGGACTTCATGGTTGAAAACCGGGCACGTGGCCACCCTAACAGAACCCACTGTGCTGGGAATGCGTCAGGGACAAGTTCTGCTTTCCGATGGTGGAGGAAGGAACCCGGGGGCAGGTGGGTTAGACTCAGTTCTGACCAGCAGGGAAGAATTCATTGGTTGAGATGAAATTACTGTAAAGTGGGTGCACAACTAAAGACTGCACTCAGAGTAGTTATTTATGGTCTGGTGTCAAACTGGGAGGGGAATGGTGCGGGGAGGGGCGGGAGAGGGAGAAGCTCCAGGTTGCCTCCCTCACTCTTTATGGGGAAGAGGCAGTGGAGGGGGGCAGCCCAGCAGGGAACGGGGCCTAGATGGGGAGCAATTCACACAGAGCTTGTACGGCAGACACGTTCCTGGGAGAGAGCTGCTGCTGGAGTTGGCAGAGCGGGCTCTCAGTTCCCCACATTGCCCCTCCTAGGTTGGTGGAAGTGCTCCTGGTGAGGACACACCCCACCGACCCAAGAAGGATAGTGTGGACATCATCTACTGCACTCATTATTGGAGTGGTTATAGGTCAACCTAATACAGGTCAACTTAAGTTTGGACTGTTGACGTACCCTTACAAGCAAAAGGATTTCTCTCCCCCAAAAGCTTTCAGCAGTCCATGCTCATTGGAAAGCCTTCCAGCTCGGACCACTCCCCCAGCTCAATGATGCTCCTCTTGTCTTTCAAGGGATCTTGCTGCCCTGAGTAGAGATGGGGCCAGAACCCCTTTCCCCGCTTCTTGTACTCGGATCCTTTATACTTGAAAAGTCTTTGCTGGGTCATGGGGTCAGGGAACTCCGTGGCATAAGTGAGCTGCACACTGCGCTACAGATGAAGTGTAAGTTTCTTTGTTTACCCCTTTCTTCCTGTTGGTGGAAATCTCAGAGAATCCTTTAAGACTCAAAATCAGGGGAAGAAATTTACCCATTTTCTTCTCAAGTGGCTAAACCGGCTTCACTTCTTGCCTCATTATTCAGCTGTATTAGTTACAAAAGTTTTAGCATCATCATAGAAGAAAGAGAACGAAAGAGAAAACAACCTTCCCATCTAAAAATGATCTGGACCAAACCTAGAAAAAGCCGGGAAGTAATTTTACCAATAGATGGAAACGGGGCTATAAGATCTGAAGGTCCAACTGTGCTTTGAAGTTCATTGAGATTTCCCTGCCAACTCCAAGTGTCTGTGACACTTCCTTCTCCAGCCCTCCGAAGTCTGACTAAGATCATAGACATCAAAGCTGTGACTCCTAAGCATGGAGAGCCAGGGACAGGGTGGTACGTGACACCGTGGCAGATGGAGGTATAGAACGGAGGCAGGTTAAACTTTACATGGCTGGGACAGAGGCTGCTGTGTGGAGAGAGGAGCGTGACAGTGAGAGGGGAGGAGGGAATCTCTCGCACTCGCCCCATTGCCCTGAAATAGCACAGAAGCGAAAACACCACATTTTACTGTCCCTTCTCCCACCTTTTTAGCATCTAGTTAATTCTGGCCCATAAGGGATAAAATGTACAAACACTAAATGCTTTTCAGCACGGCCTGGAGCAATGCGAGACTATCTGGGAATGAGACAACCTGGCCCCGAAGGGGGAACTCAGGGACTAGCAATCATTCTGCTAACGGGAGGTCGGGCGTCAGAAACTGTGTTCCCGGTAGGCTACGCAGCTGCACTGCAGGCTATGCAGGGCCGTGGAGGCAGGCAGGGAGAGGAGCCCCTCCCCAGGCTTGGCCCAGGTCCACTGGAGCTGCTGGGGAGAGGAACCCCTCCCTCAGCCCGGCCCAGGACCACAGGAGCTGCCGTGGCTGGGGAGAGTTGCCTCTGACCTGGCCCCAAACTGCTCTGGTGAGAGAGGGCTGGGGGAGTCCTCTCTCCACTGCAGTCTGAACCCCAAACCCCTCATCCCCAGTCCCAGCCCCCACATGCCTAGCCAGAGCACTCACCCCTCCGCACCCCATCCCTCTGTCCCAGCCCTGAACCCCCTCTCACACGTCAACCTCCACATCCCCAGCCCCACCCCAGAGCCCGCACCTGAATCCAGAGCCCTCAACCCCCGCATCTCATCCCTGTCCCAGTCCTGAGCCAGTTCCCACACTCCGAATCCCTCGGCCCCACCCCCACCCCATGAATTTTGTTCTGTGCGCCAATATGGAGATGATGGGTCACATACTGGTGCGTAGAACCAAATTCATTCCGCACTTGGACGTAAAAACTGAGGGAACACTGGTCAGAACACATCAGATGCTGAGCGGGGTCCAGCAGAGCCCCCTGCCCCTGGGTGAAATACACAGCCACCTCCTCGAAGGTCACCGGCATCTGAAACAAGAGTCCCCCACTCAGCACCTGCTGCCCCTGCCACAATCCCACTAATCATGGCAAAGAAAGAAAAGAGTGAAGGGCCAGAGTAGCAGAATCCCACAGGCACCCTGCTCAGAGCAGCCAGGAGGCTCCAGGGGCTGGGAGAGGGTGAGAGCTCTTTGTCCCCCCAGCACACGGAGAAGGGGAGGGTCTTCTCATTTCCCACACGCCTGCCAGCCACAGGCTAAGTCGGGAAGCAGAGCTCTGAGCCGGGGACGGGGACAGGAATCCCGACAGCTTCCCTTCATATTTCACAGCAACTGTTACGAATTATTCCAGTTAGGACACGCACATTCGTTTCTAGGCTGAGGCAACCAAATAAAGACAGACTGCAGAGTGTCTCAGAGTTTGTAGGTTTATTACGCTCGAGCGTGGTACCGTTCTCTTAAGCAGAGCGGGACCCCGATTACAGGTTACACAAAGATTATATACTGTTGGCAAAACATCCTGCCTGTGTGCCTCGGGGCTGGGGCGGGGGGAGGCCTAACCCAATAAACAGGCCTTCTGCTTATCTATCACCAATCCCCTGCAGCCACCTTCCCCCTGCAAAAACGCTGAATTAGCAGCTATTTCAGGCACCTCGGCTGGTTCCTGTCTCCTTTGTTTCCCTTCTCTTGAAACTATCCAGCTGTCCACCCTGAAGGATCCTCCTCCCTTGGTACGTCATGTGCTTGCTTCTAGTTAATGGCCGACAGGAAACCCAAAATGGAGTCACATATGCTAACTAGGTTGATTTCCCCTGACAGTCCTTTCTTTTGTTATGTACGTCAGTAAACTATATCGGGGCAGAATAACCTCGATGCAAAATTAAAATTTGCCGGCCCGCACATACTATAGCATTGTAGGCATAGAAAAAGTAATACAAAAAGAGAAACAGCCATAAGAATGAGGTACAAAATACGCCTTCCCCAAGCCCCCAAGTCTGGCAGCCAGGAGGTGAGCCAGCTCCAGGCCTCATGGAATCCGGTACTGGTGTCGTCAAGGGTGACACGGTGAAGTGAGGTGGCCTGCTGCATAAGGGTGCGGATATCGGCTTCCACCCTGCGGTGTTGATTCACAAAGACACAACAGCTTGAGTTAACAAGAGCACAACCCCCCCCCTGGTTTGCAAGGAGATAGTCTAAGGCTAAGGGGTTCTGCAGTGTGGTCTGACATAACTGAGTCACCTCCATTTGAAGGGTAGACAAGGCGTCTGCAGTGGCATTTGCCATTAATTCTAAGGCTGCAGAAATATTAACTGTAGCCTTTTCCAATTCACTCAGCCCCACCCAGGGCAAAAACCAACGAACAAAGGAGTGAAAGCCTGTAGGCCGTTCAGAGAGAGGATTTAATGGGACATTTCGTCGGCTCCTCCATACCAGGTTCCCAATTTCCCCCTGGGCCAGGGTCTGGTGTACTGTAACAGCGGGTACTAAGGTGCATGGACCACACCAACCTGCCGGGAGGACCGTATAAGCTGTGTGGTTGCACAACCAGAACCAGCCTGATCCCTCAGGGACCAGTCACGGCGCCCTGGAATACCTGGGGGGACTTGCCGCACCAGAGCTAATGCGGGTGGTATCACTGGACCCTACAAAGTTACCCACAAAAACTGTATTTTTAAAATTCTTACGTCATGACACACATAAAGCATAACTACCCTGGGCCACCATATCAATAGACCAAGTTTGGATTGTAACACTCCAGTTAAATGGAGTGTCTGTCCATAATCCGGCCAGGAGGGTTCGGTTGAGAGGGATAGGCTCCCTTACCAACGGGATTCCCTGGCCTATGTACGTGGGGGTATGAATACAGACCCAACACCACGTTCGGTTAACCCCCTGTGCTATAGCATGGGTTAAATCCAGGAAGCTGTTGCCTTCCCATCCGTGTACAGAACTCGAGAATAGAGAGGGGATTCCACAGGCCACCCATACCAGTATTTGCATCCTCCCGTGTACCACGCACAAAACAGGACAACAAATATAAGTCCAAGTAACAAGAAAACAAGAAGTCCTGATGGAGTCTTGAGACCCCAATAGTTGAATCCAGCAGAATCCGCTCGTATTTGTGGGCCCAGTGAGGAGAGAGCGCTTGCGTTGTATGCTGGTTTAAGAGAACCTCAACTTCGTGGGGGACCCAGACAGTCAAAGGGTGCCCCAGAACAATAGGGCGTGACCGTTCCACCATAAGGGCTGCAGCGGCAATGGACCGCACACAGGAGACCGATCCCCGAATGATCGGGTCTAAGTGTACGGAATAGTAAGCGATGGGGCGTGGGCGATCCCCTAGGTACTGCAGTAGGACAAGACTGGCCGACTGGGGAATCAGTGTCAGGACAGTACTCGGATCAGGGACCACTTGGTGGGGGGTTATAACATAACTATTTATCGCACGCAGATCTTGAACGAACCGATAAACTGGGTGCCCATCTGGGCCCGGTTTTGGCTTTTTCACAGGAAGGATAGGAGCATTAGAATCATAGAATCATAGAATATCAGGGTTGGAAGGGACCTCAGGAGGTCATCTAGTCCAACCCCCTGCTCAAAGCAGGACCAATCCAATTTCCCCCCCAGCATCGACCTCAGCCTGCACCAGTCCACACAAGAGATCCTGGACACTATAGTACAAATTCGTGATGGTCACATAAATACCACCCTATACTGGAAACCTACTGACCTCTATACTTACCTACATGCCTCCAGCTTCCATCCGGGACACATCAGACGATTCATTGTCTACAGCCATGCCCCAAGATACAGCCGCATTTGCTCCAATTCCTCAGGCAGAGACAAACACCTACAAGATCTTTATCAAGCATTCTTAAAACTACAATACTCACCTGGGGAAGTGAGGAAACAGACTGACAAAGCAAGATGGAGACCCAGAAGTCACCTTCTACAGGACAGGCCCAACAAGGGAAATAACAGAACACCACTGGCCATCATGTACAGTCCCCAGCTAAAACCTCTCCAGCACATCATCAACGATCTACAACCTATCCTGGAAAACGATTCCTCGTTCTCACAGACCATGGGAGGCAGGACAGTCCTCGCTTAGAGACAGCTCCCAATCTGAAGCAAATACTCACCAGCACCACACCACAGAAACACTAACCCAGGAACCAATCCCTCCAACAAATCCCATTGCCAAATCTGTGCCCATATCTACTCTAGCGACACCATCATAGGACCTAACCATATCAGCCACGCCATCAGGGGCACATTCACGTGCACATCGACCAATCTGATGTATGCCATCATGGGCCAGCAATGCCCCTCTGCCACGTACATTGGCCAAACCGGACAGTCTCTATGTCAAAGAATAAATGGACACAAATATGACATCAGGAATGGTAACATACAAAAGCCAGTAGCAGAATATTTCAATCTCCTTGGACATTCAATAACAGATTTAAAGGTAGCCATCCTTCAACCAAAAAACTTCAAAAACTGACTTCAGAGAGAAACTCCAGAGCTACAATTCATTTGCACACTTAACACCATCAATTTGGGCCTGAATAGGGACTGGGAGTGGCTGGCTCACTACAAAAGCAATTTTCCCTTTGTTGGTATTGACCCCTCCTCATCAGTCATTGGGAGTGGACCACGTCCATCCTGTGTGGATTCTCCCATT
The DNA here is from genome assembly GCF_965152275.1 of Natator depressus. Taxonomy (NCBI): domain Eukaryota; kingdom Metazoa; phylum Chordata; order Testudines; family Cheloniidae; genus Natator; species Natator depressus. Next base: position 41,879,402 of record NC_134247.1, read on the forward strand.
TTTAATGAGGTATGATCTGTGTCTGAAACTTATCCCACAGTCTAAGCTCTTGTGGGGGTCTCTCTCTTGTGTAGATTCTTCCATGTTGAACGAGATCTGATCTCCATGTGAAACTTTTCCCACAGTCCAAGCACTTATAGAGTCACTCTCCTGTGTGGATTCTCTGATGCTTCACCAGCGCCGGTCTCCAGCTGAAACCTTTCCCACAGTCCAAGCACTTGTGGGGTCTCTCTCCTGTGTGGACTGCCTGATGTTGAACAAGGTGTGACTTTCTTATAAAACTTTTCCCACAATCCAAGCACTTGTGGGGTCTCTCTCCTTTGTGGATTGCCTGATGATGAACAAGGTGTGACCTCAGCATGAAACTTTTCCCACAGTCCAAGCACTTGTGCGGTCTCTCTCCTTTGTGGATTGCCTGATGATTAACAAGGTATGACCTCTGCATGAAACTTTTCCCACAGTCCAAGCACTTGTGGGGTCTCTCTCCTTTGTGGATTGCCTGATGTTGAACAAGGTGTGACCTCTGCATGAAACTTTTCCCACAGTCAAAGCACTTGTGGGGTCTCTCTCCTGTGTGGATTGCCTGATGTTGAATAAGGTGTGACTTTCTTATGAAACTTTTCCCACAGTCAAAGCACTTGTGGGGTCTCTCTTCTGTGTGGACTACCCGATGTTTTACAAGGTATGACCTCTGTTTGAAACTTTTCCCACAGTCAAAGCACTTGTGGGGTCTCTCTCCTGTGTGGATTGCCTGATGTAGAACGAGGCGTGACCTTTGTATGAATCTTTTCCCACAGTCCAAGCACTTGTGGGGTCTCTCTCCTGTGTGGATTGCCTGATGATAAGCAAGATCTGCCTTGCATATGAAACTTTTCCCACAGTCCAAGCACTTGTGGGGTCTCTCTCCTGTATGGATTTTCTGATGTCTAACAAGCGCCGACCTCCATGTGAAACTTTTCCCACAGTCCAAGCACTTGTGGGGTCTCTTTCCTGTGTGGATTACCTGATGTTTAACAAGCACCGACCTCCATGTGAAACTTTTCCCACAGTCCAAGCACTTGTGGGGTCTCTCTCCTGTGTGGCTTTTCTCATGTGAATTTAGTGCTGACTTTGAACTGAAACATTTCCCGCATTCAACGCATTGAATGGGCTTGTCTACAGTGTGTCTTCTCCCATGGTTATTAAGATCTGTGTGCTTACTGAAGCTTTCCCCCCTGTCCAAACACTGAAATGGTTTCTCTTCCGTATGAACTGTCTGATGTGTAACAAGTTGTGATCTCACAATGAATCCTTTCCCACACTCAAGGCAGTGCCAGGGTGTCTCTTCCTTGGGATTTGTCTGCTGCTCTCTGGGATTCTCGTCTCCTCCCCCACCATTAATAGATTCATCCACTTTCTTCCTGGGTTGGTTTATCAGAAGCCTCTCTGACCTGTGCCAATTTCCCCAGGCTTCTCCCTGATTCCAGCAATGGGAAAAATTCCCTTCAGCTCTTCCCAAAAAGGTCCCCTGTGGTTCCACTTCCTCAGGAACTGCCTCGTGATGATTCCCCTCCTTGTTCTCACTCCCTCGCTCAGCACCTGCTGGGAAAGACACAATCCAGAGAGGAGTCATTGTGCTGGGGAGAAAGAGGAATAGCACTGAGGGAAAAGCCAACACAAAGACTGAGCAATTGGATTCTGCCTCCACATCCCACCCTAACACTTACAAGGAAGGAGAGACGGGAAGGGTGGAATGGCGTGAGCAATATCTGCTGACCATAGCCCTGCTCTCGGTGAGATGAAGAAGAACTGAGGGCGTTACTCACATCATATTTTGGGATTCTCAACTTTTTCCTTCATTCCCTAGATGGTTTCTCTGTCAGTCCTCACCTGTGCTGGTGCATCTCCGAAGCCTTCTGTCCTTCAAATCCTGGAGATCGGACACCCACAGCTCTTCCCCTCGTTCCAGCCGGGCGATAAGCTCAGGTTTGGGAACGGGAAATCCTGTGCAGAAGGTGAAATGAGTCCGGATCAGGGTGCATGGAGCATTGGTGGAGGATCTGTCACAAAGGACATTCCGTGAGTGGAACCTGTCCCTGTGCTCTGCTGGAGGAACGGGGAATCCAAGAGGATGGGAACAGGGTCACTGAGCCCCCTTGCGCAGAGGACGTTGTCCGGGGAGGTGAGTTGAATTATTACTACACCCTCACTAGGCCTTCCCAGGATCTGTGCGCTCTGGTGGCCTTGCTGACTCACACACAGGTCTGCACTTAAGACCCTGCCTCTTTCTCAACCTGCAGAGCCCAGAGCCCTCCCCATGCCTGGAGCTATTCCCAAGGAGGGAGATGAACAGAGATTGTATGTGCAGCCAAGAAACAACACAGACAAGACAATGCGGATTTATGCCCCTTTGAAAGCTGGAGGGGTGGGGATGGTTTAGCTTGTCCATTGGGTTTTGACTCCCGTGTCCCAGTGGAGAGGGCACCGAAATGCATGTATTTCTCACATGGCAGCTCTGCACTCTGGAACCCATTCGCCTCTGCTCTAACTGACCATGGAAAAACCTGACCACATTAAGACACGTAGACCCTGTAGATTCTAATAACTGAGGGGACGGGAATCCCTTACCCAGCGAGGTCACCGTCTCGTAGTTCTCCTGCATGACATCCCTGTAGAGGGCTCTCTGAGCGGGGTCCAGCAGAGCCCCCTGCCCCTGGGTGAAATAAACAGCCACCTCCTCGAAGGTCACCGGCATCTGAAACACCAAGAGTCCCCCACTCAGCACCTGCTGCCCCAGCCACAATCCCACTACTCATGGGAAAGGAAAAAAAAACGTGAAGCGGTGGGAGGGCCAGAGTAGCAGAATCCCACCCACACCCTGCTCAGAGCAGCCAGGAGGCTTCAGGGGGCGGAGAATGTGAGAGCTCCCTGTCCGCCCCAGCACACAGAGCAAGCCAGGATCTTCTCATTTCCCACACCTGCCAGCCACAGACTGGGACAGGAAGCAGAGCTCTGAGCCGGGGACAGGGACAGGAATCCCGACAGCTTCCCTTCGTATTTCACAGCAGCCCCGGGCAAGTGGGGTCAGGCTCCAGCACTGGGAACCTGGAAAATGTTCCCAGCCCTGCCGAGGTGGTTATATCCTGCCTGAGAAATGGGGGAATGTCCCCTTCCCCTTTCCCTGATACAATGGGCCTACTTAGTAAATCAGTAGGTTTATCAAACCCTGACTCCTCCCTCCCCCGCCCAGCAGCGCCCTGAGACTCCCCTACCTGAGCTGGTTCCAACACAGCCATTTCCCTTCTCTGTCCCCTGGAAGACTGGCTGATCTTTAGTGAAACGTGGACCTGATTCCTCAGCCTGTCGGGGCGAGAGGGAGGTTACAGAAGGGGCTTCTGTCCTGTCACACCCCGATTCCCCCCAGACTCTTCAGACCCTCCCAGTAACAGCATCTCTGAGCCAAATGCTAAAAGAAGGGAAGAATCAAAAGGGCCACTTTGGGAGATTTCCACCCATTGCAGTGTAAACCCCTCTCCCTTAGCAATACCTGGAGCCCTCTGGTGGCATCACCTGAAGATTGAGCTGCCCTGGACTCCCCCGGCAGCCCCCAGGGACAGGCAGGAAGAGGCTGATCCCATTGGCCCATCCGCGCACCCCCCTCCCTGAGCCAGCAGTGACTCCGGTCTGACTCTGGTGTGGCTGAGATCTGAACCCTACAGGGAAATCAGACCAGGGCCCTGGGCAGCCCCCAACACCCAGGGCACACAGACCCCACCACCACAGGGGTGTCTGACAATAACACACTCAGAGCCGGGTGCGTGTGTCGTGGGGGGGGGGGGGTTGGGTTTTTTTCCGTGTAGCTTCTGCACCCTGAGGGGTTAGTCCCCTGATCGCTCCCAAAGCTGAGAAGAGCTTCTCTCCGCCCGCTTCCCCACATCCCCCCTTTCCCTCGCAGTGCCCCCCACTCACGTCTTCCCCCATTCCCGACCTCGCTCCCCTCAGCCCCACAGTCCCGCGATCCCCCTCCATTGCCCCATCTTCCCTCCAGTGCACCCCTGCCCCCATCCCAGCCTGTCCCCGGCATCCCCTGCACACGCCTCCGGCCCCTCTTTATCCTCCTCCCCCTGCAGCCCAGATGTGACGGGGGGGGGGGGGGCCCGCTGCAAGGGGGGGATGGGAGGGTCTCTCTTACCTTCCCTCCGAGCGGGGCCTCCCCGGGGCAGGGGCCGGGCCGGGAAGGGGCCCTGGCCGGGCTGGGGGCTCTGCCCTGGGAGAGGCTCCTGGGGAGCAGCGGGCAGGGCCCGTCTGGAGGTTCCCCCGTCCCGGCTGCAGCCCGGGCTCCGGGCTCCCAGCACCAGCCGCCGGGGCTCGGGGATCTCGCCGGGAGCCTGGGAGCCAGAGTCCCCGCAGCGGCTGCGAGTCACTTCCTGCGGCCGGGCCTGAGCCCCGCGATCGCTCCCCCCAGAGCCGCCCCCCAGCCGCTCCTGGGTCCTAGCGATCAACCCACCGCAGTATCAGCATCCCTGTGCCCGGCCCCTGTTACACTCACAGGCTCCAAGGCACAAGGGACCATCATGAGCATCTTGCCCAGGGGTTCTCACGACCAAATTTGGTGGCCTCAGAGTGTGGCCAGCAACTCTCGCTGGTGCCCGCTCTGACACTTGCCCCTATAATCCTAATTAACTTTCCTAGAAACCAATCAATATGCACAGAGGTAAGACGGGGGAACACTCCTCCTAGCGTGGGGAACTTTTCTGGCTTCTACGGAGCACCAGAGGAACTGGCTAGCAAAAGGAGCTGAGTCCTTTACCCAGAGGCCTGCATAACCTCGAGGACCCCTGCCCGCTTCCACTCTGGACCCGTAACCCCAAGGCTGGGCCCAGGGCTCCTGAGGTGCTCGACCCCCAATCTTGTGATCACTCAGGACAGCTGTCCCCATTCTGGGGTGTTCTCTCCACTCTGGATGCTTCCTTCATCATTGCACAGAGTTAAGAACAAATACAATTTATTAAACAGCAAGTAATATAAAAATAAAGAGAAAAGTGGGCAAGATGAAAGGAAAACATGACATCCCGCTCTGTGCGGGGGAACCCCAACCAACCCTCTCTGGAATGCCAGGGCACTTCACAGTCTGTCCCTCCCACGTCCCAGGCCTCCTGCCCAGGCCCGGCCTGTGCTGCAGGCATGCCCAGGGTTGGACACTAACTCTGGTGTTGGCCTCAGGCTCTAGGTAGTAGGACCCTTCTTCCTAGCGTCAGCTGCTTCCTGTCAGGGTTATGATCCCCCACCCAGTCTGGCCTGCAAGGCCTCTTGGCTGAGGGCCTCTCCTTGCCCTGGGCCCTTTGCCCAGGGTCCCCTTCGCTCCCGGCTCCCAGCTGCTCCAGTTTCCCTCTGCCTCCAGCCCAGCCCAGCCCTCCTCTCTTCTTAGCCCCTCCTGCTCTGCTCTAGCCCAGCCAGCTCCAGCTGACAGGAAGGAGAGGACCCCAGTTGCTGACTCCCTCATTGGCCTGCCTGCCCTGTCAATCAGGCTGACCTACAGCATTGCCCCCCCCGCCCCCGCCAGTCTCAGGGTCTTCATTTCTCATTGGCCCTTCCCCTTTCTTTTGGTGTTCGGAGAAGGCCTAATGAATGGCCAACCCATTAAGTTTCAGTAAGGGGCCAACAATCCCCTTACTCCTATAAACATGAAAATCATAGTTTCTTTATTGGCAGTTAGTAAATCCGCTGCTGTAAAAAAGGGTATTTCTATGTTTGCTAAAAATTTTCTCAACCTCTCAGCTAGCGACTCGGGTTGCCAATTTGGTAATATTTTAAAAATGGACACTCAAGTAGGAGTGCTGCAACCTCCCTTGCCCCACCTCTTCCCTCCAAGGCCCTGCTCCGACTCCACCTCTTCCTCCAAGGGTCTACCCGCCCTCCACTTCTCTTTCCCCCTTCCCTGCCTAGGTCAGGAAGGGCTTGTCTGTGGAGCCGGGGCTGGGAGCTGCAGCTGCCCAGTGCAGGTAGGAGGCAGCCCCGGCTGAGTCGGGTCTGGTGCGAGTGATGACCCAGTGCCTCCCCATCTGCAGGAACTCGACTTTGGCTGTCCGGTCAGTAGATGTGATCAGACATTGTCAGGTCCCCTTTTCCACTGGACTTCATGGTTGAAAACCGGGCACGTGGCCACCCTAACAGAACCCACTGTGCTGGGAATGCGTCAGGGACAAGTTCTGCTTTCCGATGGTGGAGGAAGGAACCCGGGGGCAGGTGGGTTAGACTCAGTTCTGACCAGCAGGGAAGAATTCATTGGTTGAGATGAAATTACTGTAAAGTGGGTGCACAACTAAAGACTGCACTCAGAGTAGTTATTTATGGTCTGGTGTCAAACTGGGAGGGGAATGGTGCGGGGAGGGGCGGGAGAGGGAGAAGCTCCAGGTTGCCTCCCTCACTCTTTATGGGGAAGAGGCAGTGGAGGGGGGCAGCCCAGCAGGGAACGGGGCCTAGATGGGGAGCAATTCACACAGAGCTTGTACGGCAGACACGTTCCTGGGAGAGAGCTGCTGCTGGAGTTGGCAGAGCGGGCTCTCAGTTCCCCACATTGCCCCTCCTAGGTTGGTGGAAGTGCTCCTGGTGAGGACACACCCCACCGACCCAAGAAGGATAGTGTGGACATCATCTACTGCACTCATTATTGGAGTGGTTATAGGTCAACCTAATACAGGTCAACTTAAGTTTGGACTGTTGACGTACCCTTACAAGCAAAAGGATTTCTCTCCCCCAAAAGCTTTCAGCAGTCCATGCTCATTGGAAAGCCTTCCAGCTCGGACCACTCCCCCAGCTCAATGATGCTCCTCTTGTCTTTCAAGGGATCTTGCTGCCCTGAGTAGAGATGGGGCCAGAACCCCTTTCCCCGCTTCTTGTACTCGGATCCTTTATACTTGAAAAGTCTTTGCTGGGTCATGGGGTCAGGGAACTCCGTGGCATAAGTGAGCTGCACACTGCGCTACAGATGAAGTGTAAGTTTCTTTGTTTACCCCTTTCTTCCTGTTGGTGGAAATCTCAGAGAATCCTTTAAGACTCAAAATCAGGGGAAGAAATTTACCCATTTTCTTCTCAAGTGGCTAAACCGGCTTCACTTCTTGCCTCATTATTCAGCTGTATTAGTTACAAAAGTTTTAGCATCATCATAGAAGAAAGAGAACGAAAGAGAAAACAACCTTCCCATCTAAAAATGATCTGGACCAAACCTAGAAAAAGCCGGGAAGTAATTTTACCAATAGATGGAAACGGGGCTATAAGATCTGAAGGTCCAACTGTGCTTTGAAGTTCATTGAGATTTCCCTGCCAACTCCAAGTGTCTGTGACACTTCCTTCTCCAGCCCTCCGAAGTCTGACTAAGATCATAGACATCAAAGCTGTGACTCCTAAGCATGGAGAGCCAGGGACAGGGTGGTACGTGACACCGTGGCAGATGGAGGTATAGAACGGAGGCAGGTTAAACTTTACATGGCTGGGACAGAGGCTGCTGTGTGGAGAGAGGAGCGTGACAGTGAGAGGGGAGGAGGGAATCTCTCGCACTCGCCCCATTGCCCTGAAATAGCACAGAAGCGAAAACACCACATTTTACTGTCCCTTCTCCCACCTTTTTAGCATCTAGTTAATTCTGGCCCATAAGGGATAAAATGTACAAACACTAAATGCTTTTCAGCACGGCCTGGAGCAATGCGAGACTATCTGGGAATGAGACAACCTGGCCCCGAAGGGGGAACTCAGGGACTAGCAATCATTCTGCTAACGGGAGGTCGGGCGTCAGAAACTGTGTTCCCGGTAGGCTACGCAGCTGCACTGCAGGCTATGCAGGGCCGTGGAGGCAGGCAGGGAGAGGAGCCCCTCCCCAGGCTTGGCCCAGGTCCACTGGAGCTGCTGGGGAGAGGAACCCCTCCCTCAGCCCGGCCCAGGACCACAGGAGCTGCCGTGGCTGGGGAGAGTTGCCTCTGACCTGGCCCCAAACTGCTCTGGTGAGAGAGGGCTGGGGGAGTCCTCTCTCCACTGCAGTCTGAACCCCAAACCCCTCATCCCCAGTCCCAGCCCCCACATGCCTAGCCAGAGCACTCACCCCTCCGCACCCCATCCCTCTGTCCCAGCCCTGAACCCCCTCTCACACGTCAACCTCCACATCCCCAGCCCCACCCCAGAGCCCGCACCTGAATCCAGAGCCCTCAACCCCCGCATCTCATCCCTGTCCCAGTCCTGAGCCAGTTCCCACACTCCGAATCCCTCGGCCCCACCCCCACCCCATGAATTTTGTTCTGTGCGCCAATATGGAGATGATGGGTCACATACTGGTGCGTAGAACCAAATTCATTCCGCACTTGGACGTAAAAACTGAGGGAACACTGGTCAGAACACATCAGATGCTGAGCGGGGTCCAGCAGAGCCCCCTGCCCCTGGGTGAAATACACAGCCACCTCCTCGAAGGTCACCGGCATCTGAAACAAGAGTCCCCCACTCAGCACCTGCTGCCCCTGCCACAATCCCACTAATCATGGCAAAGAAAGAAAAGAGTGAAGGGCCAGAGTAGCAGAATCCCACAGGCACCCTGCTCAGAGCAGCCAGGAGGCTCCAGGGGCTGGGAGAGGGTGAGAGCTCTTTGTCCCCCCAGCACACGGAGAAGGGGAGGGTCTTCTCATTTCCCACACGCCTGCCAGCCACAGGCTAAGTCGGGAAGCAGAGCTCTGAGCCGGGGACGGGGACAGGAATCCCGACAGCTTCCCTTCATATTTCACAGCAACTGTTACGAATTATTCCAGTTAGGACACGCACATTCGTTTCTAGGCTGAGGCAACCAAATAAAGACAGACTGCAGAGTGTCTCAGAGTTTGTAGGTTTATTACGCTCGAGCGTGGTACCGTTCTCTTAAGCAGAGCGGGACCCCGATTACAGGTTACACAAAGATTATATACTGTTGGCAAAACATCCTGCCTGTGTGCCTCGGGGCTGGGGCGGGGGGAGGCCTAACCCAATAAACAGGCCTTCTGCTTATCTATCACCAATCCCCTGCAGCCACCTTCCCCCTGCAAAAACGCTGAATTAGCAGCTATTTCAGGCACCTCGGCTGGTTCCTGTCTCCTTTGTTTCCCTTCTCTTGAAACTATCCAGCTGTCCACCCTGAAGGATCCTCCTCCCTTGGTACGTCATGTGCTTGCTTCTAGTTAATGGCCGACAGGAAACCCAAAATGGAGTCACATATGCTAACTAGGTTGATTTCCCCTGACAGTCCTTTCTTTTGTTATGTACGTCAGTAAACTATATCGGGGCAGAATAACCTCGATGCAAAATTAAAATTTGCCGGCCCGCACATACTATAGCATTGTAGGCATAGAAAAAGTAATACAAAAAGAGAAACAGCCATAAGAATGAGGTACAAAATACGCCTTCCCCAAGCCCCCAAGTCTGGCAGCCAGGAGGTGAGCCAGCTCCAGGCCTCATGGAATCCGGTACTGGTGTCGTCAAGGGTGACACGGTGAAGTGAGGTGGCCTGCTGCATAAGGGTGCGGATATCGGCTTCCACCCTGCGGTGTTGATTCACAAAGACACAACAGCTTGAGTTAACAAGAGCACAACCCCCCCCCTGGTTTGCAAGGAGATAGTCTAAGGCTAAGGGGTTCTGCAGTGTGGTCTGACATAACTGAGTCACCTCCATTTGAAGGGTAGACAAGGCGTCTGCAGTGGCATTTGCCATTAATTCTAAGGCTGCAGAAATATTAACTGTAGCCTTTTCCAATTCACTCAGCCCCACCCAGGGCAAAAACCAACGAACAAAGGAGTGAAAGCCTGTAGGCCGTTCAGAGAGAGGATTTAATGGGACATTTCGTCGGCTCCTCCATACCAGGTTCCCAATTTCCCCCTGGGCCAGGGTCTGGTGTACTGTAACAGCGGGTACTAAGGTGCATGGACCACACCAACCTGCCGGGAGGACCGTATAAGCTGTGTGGTTGCACAACCAGAACCAGCCTGATCCCTCAGGGACCAGTCACGGCGCCCTGGAATACCTGGGGGGACTTGCCGCACCAGAGCTAATGCGGGTGGTATCACTGGACCCTACAAAGTTACCCACAAAAACTGTATTTTTAAAATTCTTACGTCATGACACACATAAAGCATAACTACCCTGGGCCACCATATCAATAGACCAAGTTTGGATTGTAACACTCCAGTTAAATGGAGTGTCTGTCCATAATCCGGCCAGGAGGGTTCGGTTGAGAGGGATAGGCTCCCTTACCAACGGGATTCCCTGGCCTATGTACGTGGGGGTATGAATACAGACCCAACACCACGTTCGGTTAACCCCCTGTGCTATAGCATGGGTTAAATCCAGGAAGCTGTTGCCTTCCCATCCGTGTACAGAACTCGAGAATAGAGAGGGGATTCCACAGGCCACCCATACCAGTATTTGCATCCTCCCGTGTACCACGCACAAAACAGGACAACAAATATAAGTCCAAGTAACAAGAAAACAAGAAGTCCTGATGGAGTCTTGAGACCCCAATAGTTGAATCCAGCAGAATCCGCTCGTATTTGTGGGCCCAGTGAGGAGAGAGCGCTTGCGTTGTATGCTGGTTTAAGAGAACCTCAACTTCGTGGGGGACCCAGACAGTCAAAGGGTGCCCCAGAACAATAGGGCGTGACCGTTCCACCATAAGGGCTGCAGCGGCAATGGACCGCACACAGGAGACCGATCCCCGAATGATCGGGTCTAAGTGTACGGAATAGTAAGCGATGGGGCGTGGGCGATCCCCTAGGTACTGCAGTAGGACAAGACTGGCCGACTGGGGAATCAGTGTCAGGACAGTACTCGGATCAGGGACCACTTGGTGGGGGGTTATAACATAACTATTTATCGCACGCAGATCTTGAACGAACCGATAAACTGGGTGCCCATCTGGGCCCGGTTTTGGCTTTTTCACAGGAAGGATAGGAGCATTAGAATCATAGAATCATAGAATATCAGGGTTGGAAGGGACCTCAGGAGGTCATCTAGTCCAACCCCCTGCTCAAAGCAGGACCAATCCCCAATCAAATCATCCCAGCCAGGGCTTTGTCAAGCCTGACCTTAAAAACTTCTAAGGAAAGAGATTCTACCACCTCCCTAGGTAACGCATTCCAGTGTTTCACCACCCTCCTAGTGAAAAAGTTTTTCCTAATATCCAACCTAAACCTCCCCCACTGCAACTTGAGACCATTACTCCTTGTCCTGTCATCTTCTACCACTGAGAATAGTCTAGAACCATCCTCTTTGGAATCACCTCTCAGGTAGTTGAAAGCAGCTACCAAATCCCCGACTGTAGAAGTGTAGTCTGGGATTTGATAGCTGCCAGTCAGCCTCACCTCAGTCCCCAGAAAAATCATGGAGCAGGTCCTCAAGGAATCAATCCTGAAGCACTGAGACGAGAGGAAAGTGATCAGGAACAGTCAGCATGGATTCACCAAGGGAAGGTCATGCCTGACTAATCTAATCGTCTTCTATGATGAGACAACTGGTTCTGTGGATGAAGAGAAAGCAGTGGATGTGGTGTTCCTTGGCTTTAGCAAAGCTTTTGACATGGTCTCCCACAGTATTCTTGTCAGGAAGTTAAAGAAATATGGGCTGGACGAATGCACTATAAGGTGGGTAGAAAATTGGCTAGACTGTCGGGCTCAACGGGTAGTGATCAATGGCTCCATGTCTAGTTGGCAGACAGTATCAAGCGGAGTGACCCAAGGGTCGGTCCTGGGGCCGTTTTTCTTCAATATCTTCATTAATGATCTGGAGGATGGTGTGGATTGCACCCTCAGCAAGTTTGCAGATGACACTAAACTGGGAGGAGTGGTAGATACGCTGGAGGGTAGCGATAGGATATAGAGGGACCTAGACAAATTGGAGGATTGGGCCAAAAGAAATCTCATGAGGTTCAACAAGGACAAGTGCAGAGTCCTGCACTTAGGACGGAAGAATGCAATGCACTGCTACAGACTAGGGACCGAATGGCTAGGCAGCAGTTCTGCAGAAAAGGACCTAGGGGTTACAGTGGACGAGAAGCTGGATATGAGTCAACAGTGTGCCCTTGTAGCCAAGAAGGCCAATGGTATTTTGGGATGTATAAGAAGGGGCATTGCCAGCAGATCGAGGGACGTGATCGTTCCCCTGTATTCGACATTGGTGAGGCCTCTTCTGAAGTACTGTGTCCAGTTTTGGGCCCCACACTATAAGAAGGATGTGGAAATATTGGAGAGAGTCCAGCTGAGGGCAATAAAAATGATTAGGGGACTGGAACACATGACTTACGAGGAAAAGCTGAGGGATGTGGGATTATTTAGTCTACAGAAGAGAAGAATGGGGGTAGATTTGATAGCTGCTTTCAACTACCTGAAAGGTGGTTCCAAAGAGGATGGATCTAGACTATTCTCAGTGGTAGCGGATGACAGGACAAGGAGTAATGGTCTCAAGTTGCAGTGGGGAAGGTTTAGATTGGATATTAGGAAAAACTTTTTCACTAGGAGGGTGGTGAAACACTGGAATGCGTTACCTAGGGAGGTGGTGGAATCTCCTTCCTTAGAAGTTTTTAAGGTCAGGCTTGACAAAGCCCTGGCTGGGACGATTTAATTGGGGATCGGTCCTGCTTTGAGCAGGGGGTTGGACTAGATGACCTCCTGAGGTCCCTTCCAACCCTCATATTCTAGGATTCTACGATTCTACCACATTCTAAAGGCCTCTGTCCTCCGATCCCACTGAGGAGTACCAAAAGAAACTATACCAACTGCTGAGGAAACTCCCTGATACAGCACGGGAACAAATCTACACAGACCCACCCCTAGAGCCCCGACCAGGGGTATTCTATCTGCTACCCAAGATCCATAAACCTGGAAATCCTGGACGCCCCATCATCTCAGGCATCGGCACTCTTACAGCAGGATTATCTGGCGATGTGGACTCTCTCCTCACACCCTATGTTACCAGCACTCCCAGCTATCTTCGAGACACCACCGACTTCCTGAGGAAACTGCAACGTATTGGTGAGCTTCCTGAAAACACCATCCTGGCCACCATGGATGTAGAAGCTCTTTACACCAATATTCCACATGAGGATGGGCTACAAGCTGTCAGGAACATTATCCCTGATGAGGCCACGGCACACCTGGTGGCTGAGCTTTCTGACTTTGTCCTCACCCTCAACCATTTCAGATCTGGGAACAATTTATACTTTCAAGTCAGCGGGACTGCTATGGGTACCCGCATGGCCCCACAGCATGCCAACATCTTTATGGCTGACTTAGAACAACGCTTCCTCAGCTCTCGTCCCCTAGCGCCCCCTCCTCTATTTGCGCTACATTGATGACATCTTCATCATATGGACCCATGGGAAGGAGGCCCTTGAAGAATTCCACCTGGATTTCAACAATTTCCACCCCAGCATCAACCTCAGCCTGCACCAGTCCACACAAGAGATCCTGGACACTATAGTGCAAATAAGGGATGGTCACATAAATACCACCCTATACTGGAAACCTACTGACCTCTATACTTACCTACATGCCTCCAGCTTCCATCCAGGACACATCACACGATCCATTGTCTACAGCCATGCCCCAAGATATAACCGCATTTGCTCCAATCCCTCAGGCAGAGACAAACACCTATAAGATCTTTATCAAACATTCTTAAAACTACAATACTCAACTGGGGAAGTGAGGAAACAGACTGACAAAGCAAGATGGAGACCCAGAAGTCACCTTCTACAGGACAGGCCCAACAAGGGAAATAACAGAACACCACTGGCCATCATGTACAGTCCCCAGCTAAAACCTCTCCAGCACATCATCAACGATCTACAACCTATCCTGGAAAACGATTCCTCGTTCTCACAGACCGTGGGAGGCAGGCCAGTCCTCGCTTAGAGACAGCTCCCAATCTGAAGGAAATACTCACCAGCACCACACCACAGAAACACTAACCCAGGAACCAATCCCTGCAACAAATCCCATTGCCAAATCTGTCCCCATATCTACTCTAGCGACACCACCATAGGACCTAACCATATCAGCCACGCCATCAGGGGCACATTCACGTGCACATCGACCAATGTGATGTATGCCATCATGGGCCAGCAGTGCCCCTCTGCCACGTACATTGGCCAAACCGGACAGTCTCTATGTCAAAGAATAAATGGACACAAATATGACATCAGGAATGGTAACATACAAAAGCCAGTAGCAGGACATTTCACTCTCCCTGGACATTCAGTAACAGATTTAAAAGAAGCCATCCTTCAACCAAAAAACTTCAAACACAGACTTCAGAGAGAAACTCCAGAGCTACAATTCATTTGCAAACTTAAAACCATCAATTTGGGCCTGAATAGGGACTGGGAGTGGCTGGCTCACTACAAAAGCCATTTTCCCTCTCTTGGTATTGACCCTTCCTCATCAGTCATTGGGAGTGGACCACGTTCATCCTGTGTGGATTCTCCCATTTTTAATGGGGTATGATCTGTGTCTGAAACTTTTCCCACAGTCAAAGCACTTGTGGGGTCTCTCTCCTGTGTGGATTGCCTGATGACGAACAAGGACTGATTTCCGCTTGAAACTTTTCCCACAGTCAAAGCACTTGTGGGGTCTCTCTCCTGTGTGGATTGCCTGATGATCAGCAAGATCTGCCTTACAAATGAAACTTTCCCCACAGTCCAAGCACTTATAGAGTCACTCTCCTGTGTGGATTCTCTGATGTTTAACCAGTGCCGGTCTCCATGTGAAACTTTTCCCACAGGCCAAGCACTTATAGGGTCTCACTCCTGTGTGGATTCTCTGATGTTTAACCAGCGCTGATCTCTGTATGAAACTTTTTCCACAGTCCAAGCACTTGTGCGGTCTCTCTCCTGTGTGGAGTGCCTGATGATAAACAAGCTCTGACCTTCGTATGAAACTTTTCCCACAGTCCAAGCACTTGTGGGGTCTCTCTCCTGTGTGGATTACCTGATGTTGAACAAGGTGTGACTTTCTTATGAAACTTTTCCCACAATTCAAGCATTTGTGGGGTCTCTCTCCTGTGTGGAATGCCTGATGTTGAACAAGGTGTGACCTCTGCATGAAACTTTTCCCACAGTTAAAGCACTTGTGTGGTCTCTCTCCTTTGTGGATTGCCTGATGTTTAACAAGGTGTGACCTCTGCATGAAACTTTTCCCAGAGTCCAAGCACTTCTGGGGTCTCTCTTCTGTGTGGACTGCCCGATGTTTTACAAGGTATGACCTCTGCTTGAAACTTTTCCCACAGTCCAAGCACTTGTGGGGTCTCTCTTCTGTGTGGACTGCCCGATGTTTTACAAGGTATGACCTCTGCTTGAAACTTTTCCCACAGTCCAAGCACTTGTGGGGTCTCTCTTCTGTGTGGACTGCCTGATGTTGGAGAAGGTGTGACTTTCTTATGAAACTTTTCCCACAATCCAAGCACTTGTGGGGTCTCTCTCCTGTGTGGATTGCCTGATGACGAACAAGGCGTGACCTTCGTATGAAACTTTTCCCACAGTCCAAGCACTTGTGGGGTCTCTCTTCTGTGTGGACTGCCCAATGTTTTACAAGGTCTGACCTCTCCTTGAAACTTTTCCCACAGTCAAAGCACTTGTGGGGTCTCCCTCCTGTGTGGATTGCCTGATGACGAACAAGGACTGATTTCCGCTTGAAACTTTTCCCACAGTCAAAGCACTTGTGGGGTCTCTCTCCTGTGTGGATTGCCTGATGATCAGCAAGATCTGCCTTGCAAATGAAACTTTCCCCACAGTCCAAGCACTTGTGGGGTCTCTCTCCTGTGTGGACTGCCTGATGCTGAACAAGGCGTGACCGTTGTATGAAACTTTTCCCACAGTCCAAGCACTTGTGGGGTCTCTCTCCTGTGTGGATTGCCTGATGTTGAACAAGGCGTGACCGTCGTATGAAACTTTTCCCACAGTCCAAGCACTTATGGGGTCTCTCTCCTGTGTGGATTGCGTGATGATCAGCAAGATCTGACTTGCATATGAAACTTTTCCCACAGTCCAAGCACTTGTGGGGTCTCTCTCCTCTATGGATTTTCTGATGATAACCAAGGGCTGATCTCCAAGTGAAACTTTTCCCACAGTCCAAGCACTTGTGGGGTCTCTCTCCTGTGTGGATTACCTGATGTTTAACAAGGGTTGACCGCTGTATGAAACTTTTCCCACAGTCCAAGCACTTATGGGTTCTCTCTCCTGTGTGGATTGCCTGATGATTAACAAGTGCCGACCTCCATGTGAAGCTTTTCCCACAGTCCAAACATTTATGGGATCTCTCTCCCTTGTGGCTTTTCTCATGTGAATTTAGTGCTGACTTTGAATGGAAACATTTCCCACATTCAACGCATTGAATGGGCTTGTCTACAGTGTGGCTTCTCCCATGGTCATTAAGATCTGTGCGCTTATTGACGTTTTCCCCACTGTCCAAGAATTGAAATGGTTTCTCTCCCGTATGAACTGTCTGATGTGTAACAAGTTGTGATCTCACAATGAATCCTTTCCCACACTCAAGGCAGTGCCAGGGTGTCTCTTCCTTGGGATTTGTCTGCTGCTCTCTGGGATTCTCGTCTCCTCCCCCACCGTTAAGAGAATCATCCACTTTCTTCCTGGGTTGGTTTATCAGAAGCCTCTCTGACCTGTGCCAATTTCCCCAGGCTTCTCCCTGATTCCAGCAATGGGAAAAATTCCCTTCAGCTCTTCCCAAAAAGGTCCGCTGTGGTTCCACTTCCCCAGGAACTGCCTCATGATGATTCCCCTCCTTGTTCTCACTCCCTCGCTCAGCACCTGCTGGGAGAGACACAATCCAGAGAAGAGTCATTGTGCTGGGGAGAAAGAGGAATAGCACTGAGGGAAAAGCCAACACAAAGACTGAGCAATTGGATTCTGCCTCCACATCCCACCCTAATATTTACAAGGAAGGAGAGACGGGAAGGGTGGAATGGCGTGAGCAAGATCTGCTGACCATAGCCCTGCTCTCGGTGAGATGAAGAAGAACTGAGGGCGTTACTCACATCATATTTTGGGATTCTCAACTTTTTCCTTCATTCCCTAGATGGTTTCTCTGTCAGGCCTCACCTGTGCTGGTAAATATCACAAGCCTTCTGTCCTTGAAATCCTGGAGATCGGACACCCACAGCTCTTCCCCTCGTTCCAGCCGGGTGATAAGCTCAGGTTTGGGAATAGGAAATCCTGTGCAGAAGGTGAAATGAGTCCGGATCAGGGTGCATGGAGCATTGGTGGAGGATCTGTCACAAAGCACGTTCCGTGAGTGGAACCTGTCCCTGTGCTCTGCTGGAGGAACGTGGAATCCAAGAGGATGGGAACAGGGTCACTGAGCCCCCTTGCACAGAGGAAATTGTCTGGGGAGGTGAGTTGAATTATTAGTACACCCTCACTAGGCATTCCCAGGATCTGTGCGCTCTGGGGGCCTTGCTGACTCACACACAGGTCTGCACTTAAGCCCCTGCCTCTTTCTTAACCTGCAGAGCCCAGAGCTCTCCCCATGCCTGGAGCTATTCCCAAGGAGGGAGATGAACAGAGATTGTATGTGCAGCCAAGAAACAACACAGACAAGACAATGCGGATTTATGCCCCTTTGAAAGCTGGAGGGGTGGGGATGGTTTAGCTTGTCCACTGGGTTTTGACTCCTGTGTCCCAGCGGAGAGGGCACCGAAATGCATGTATTTCTCACATGGCAGCTGTGCATTATGGAACCCATTCGCCTCTGCTCGAACTGACCAGGGAAAAACCTGACCACATTAAGACACGTAGACCCCACAGCTTCTAATAAGTGAGGGGACGGGAATCCCTTACCCAGCGAGGTCACCGTCTCGTAGTTCTCCTGCATGACGTCCCTGTAGAGGGCTCTCTGAGCGGGGTCCAGCAGAGCCCCCTGCCCCTGGGTGAAATAAATAGCCACCTCCTCGAAGGTCACCGGCATCTGAAACACCAAGAGTCCCCCACTCAGCACCTGCTTCCCCAGCCACAATCCCACTACTTATGGGAAAGGAAAAAAAAACGTGAAGCTCTGGGAGGGCAAGAGTAGCAGAATCCCACCCACACCCTGCTCAGAGCAGCCAGGAGGCTTCAGGGGGCAGAGAAGGTGAGAGCTCCCTGTCCGCCCCAGCACACGGAGCACGCCAGGATCTTCTCATTTCCCACACGCCTGCCAGCCACAGACTGGTACAGGAAGCAGACCTCTGAGCCGGGGACAGGGACAGGAATCCCGACAGCTTCCCTTCGTATTTCACAGCAGCCCCGGACAAGTGGGGTCAGGCTCCCCTACCTGAGCTGGCTCCATCACAGCCATTTCCCTTCTCTGTTCCCTGGAAGACTGGCCAATCTTTAGTGAAACGTGTATCTGATTCCTCAGCCTGTCGGGGCGAGAGGGAGGTTACAGAAGGGGCTTCTGTCCATGTCACACCCCGATTCCCCCCAGACTCTTCAGACCCTCCCAGTAACAGCATCTCTGAGCCAAATGCTAAAAAAAGGGAAGAATCAAAAGGGCCACTTTGGGAGATTTCCCCCCATTGCAGTGTAAACCCCTCTCCCTTAGCAATAGCTGGAGCCCTCTGGTGGCATCACCTGAAGATTGAGCTGCCCCGGACTCCCCCGGCAGCCCCCAGGGCCAGGCAGGAAGAGGCTGATCCCATTGGCCCATCCGCGCACCCCCCCTCCGGCCCCCCGCCGAGCCAGCAGTGACTCCGGTCTGATTCTGGTGTGGCTGAGATCTGAACCCTGGAGGAAAATCAGACCAGGGCCCTGGGCAGCCCCCAACACCCAGGGCACACAGACCCCACCACCACAGGGGTGTCTGACAATAACACACTCAGAGCCGGGTGTGTGTGTCGTGGGGCGGGGGGGGTGTTGGGTTTTTTTCCGTGTAGCTTCTGCACCCTGAGGGGTTAGTCCCCTGATCACTCCCAAAGCTGAGAAGAGCTTCTCTCCGCCCGCATCCCCACATCCCCCCTTTCCCTCGCTGTGCCCCCCACTCACGTCTACCCCCATTCCCGACCTCGCTCCCCTCAGCCCCACAGTCCCCCGATCCTCCTCCATTGCCCCATCTTCCCTCCAGTGCACCCCTGCCCCCATCCCAGCCTGTCCCCGGCATCCCCTGCACCCGCCTCCGGCCCCTCTTTATCCTCCTCCCCCTGCAGCCCAGATGTGACGGGGGGAGGCCCGCTGCCAGGGGGGGATGGGAGGGTCTCTCTTACCTTCCCTCCGAGCGGGGCCCCCCCGGGGCAGGGCCGGGCCGGGAACGGGCGCTGGCCGGGCTGGGGGCTCTGCCCTGGGAGAGGCTCCCGGGGAGCAGCGGGCAGGGCCCGGCTGGAGGTTCCCCTCTCCCGGCTGCAGCCCGGGCTCCGGGCTCCCAGCACCAGCCGCCGGGGCTCGGGGATCTCGCCGGGAGCCTGGGAGCCAGAGTCCCCGCAGCGGCTGCGAGTCACTTCCTGGGCCGGGCCTGAGCCCCGCGATCGCTCCCCCCAGAGCCGCCCCCCAGCCGCTCCTGGGTCCTAGCGATCAACTCAACTATGGATCAGCATCCCTGTGCCCGGCCCCTGTTACACTCACAGGCTCCAAGGTCACAAGGGACCATCATGAGCATCTTGCCCAGGGGTTCTCACGACCAGATTTGGTGGCCTCAGAGTGTGGCCAGCAACTCTCGCTGGTGCCCGCTCTGACACTTGCCCCTATAATCCCAATTAACTTTACTAGAAACCAATCAATATGCACAGAGGTAAGACGGGGGAACACTCCTCCTAGCGTGGGGAACTTTTCTGGCTTCTACCAAGCCCCAGAAGAACTGGGAAGCAAAAGGATCTGAGTCCTTTACCCAGAGGCCTCCATGACCTCGAGGACCCCTCCCCGCCCGCTTCCACTCTGGACCCCCGTAACCCCGAGGCTGGGCCCAGGGCTCCTGAGGCGCTCGACCCCCAATCTTGTGATCACTCAGGACAGCTGTCCCCATTCTGGGGTGTTCTCTCCACTCTGGATGCTTCCTTCATCATTGCACAGAGTTAATAACAAATGCAATTTCTTAAACAGCAAGTAATATAAAAATAAAGAGAAAAGTGGTAAAGATGAAACGAAAACATGACACCCCGCTCTGTGGGGGGGAACCCCAAACAACCCTCTCTGGAATGTCAGGGCACTTCACAGTCTGTCCCTCCAAAGTCCCAGGCCTCCTGCCCAGACCCTGACTGTGCTGCAGGCATGCCCAGGGTTGGACACTAACTCTGGTGTTGGCCTCAGGCTCTAGGTGGTAGGACTCTTCTTCCTAGCGTCAGCTGCTTCCTGTCAGGGTTATGATCCCCCACCCAGTCTGGCCTGCAAGGCCTCTTGGCTGAGGGCCTCTCCTTGCCCTGGGCCCTTTGCCCAGGGTCCCCTTCGCTCACTGCTCCCGGCTGCTCCAGTTTCCCTCTGCCTTCAGCCCAGCCCAGCCCTCCTCTCTCCTTAGCCCCTCCTGCTCTGCTCTAGCCCAGTCAGCTCCAGCTGACACAAAGGAGAGGACCCGGCTGCTGACTCCCTCATTGGCCTGCCTGCCCTGTCAATCAGGCTGACCTACAGCATTGCCCCCCCCCCGCCACCGCCCCCGTCAGTCTCAGGGTCTTCATTTCTCATTGGCCCTTCCCCTTTCTTTTGGTGTTCGGAGAAGGCCTAATGAATGGCCAACCCATTAAGTTTCAGTAAGGGGCCAACAACCCCCTTACTCCTATAAACATGAAAATCATAGTTTCTTTATTGGTAGTTAGTAAATCCGCTGCTGTGAAAAAGGGTATTTCTATGTTTGCTAAAAATTTTTTCAACCTCTCAGCTAGCGACTCGGGTTGCCAATTTGGTAATATTTTAAAAATGGACACTCAAGTCGGAGTGCTGCAACCTCCTCTGCCCCGCCTCTTCCCCCCAAGGTCCCATCCCTGCCCCACCTCTTCCCTCCAAGGCCCTGCTCCGACTCTACTTCTTCCTCCAAGGGTCTACCAGCCCTCCACTTCTCTTTCCCCCTTCCCTGCCTAGGTCAGGAAGGGCTTGTCTGTGGAGACGGGGCTGGGAGCTGCAGCTGCCCAGTGCAGGTAGGAGGCAGCCCCGGCTGAGTCGGCTCTGATGGGAGTGATGACCCAGTGCCTCCCCACCCGCAGTAACTCGACTTCGGCTGTCCGGTCAGTAGATGTGATCGGACACTGTCAGGTCCCCTTTTCCACTGGACTTCATGGTTGAAAACCGGGCACCTGGCCACCCTAACAGCACCCACAGTGCCAGAAGTGCTGGGAACGCGTCAGGGACAAGTTCTGCTTTCCGATGGTGGAGGAAGGAACCAGGGGGCAGGTGGGTTAGATTCAGTTCTGACCAGCAGGGAAGAATTCATTGGTCGAGATGAAATTACTGTAAAGTGGGTGCACAACTAAAGACTGCACTCAGAGTAGTTATTTATGGTCTGGTGTCAAACTGGGAGGGGAATGGTGCGGGGGGGGCGGGGGCGGGAGAAGCTCCAGGTGGCCTCCCTCGCTCTTTATGGGGAAGAGGGAGTGGAGGGGGCAGCCCAGCAGGGAACGGGGCCTAGATGGGGAGCAATTCACACAGAGCTTGTAGGGCAGCCCCGTTCCTGGGAGAGAGCTGCTGCTGGAGTTGGCAGAGCGGGCTCTCAGCTCCCCCCAGTGCCCCTCCTAGGTCGGTGGAAGTGCTCCTGGTGAGGACGCACCCCACCGACCCAAGGAGGATAGTGTGGACATCATCTACCGCAGTCATTACTGGAGTGGTTATAAGTCAACCTAATACAGGTCAACTTAAGTTTGGACTGTTGACGTACCCTTACAAGCAAAAGGATTTCTCTCCCCCAAAAGCTTTCAGCAGTCCATGCTCATTGGAAAGCCTTCCAGCTCGGACCACTCCCCCAGCTCAATGATGCTCCTGTTGTCTTTCAAGGGATCTTGCTGCCCTGAGTAGACATGGGGCCAGAACCCCTTTCCCCGCTTCTTGTACTCGGATCCTTTATACTTGAAAAGTCTTTGCTGGGTCATGGGGTCAGGGAACTCCGTGGCATAAGTGAGCTGCACACTGTGCTACAGATGAAGTGTAAGTTTCTTTGTTTACCCCTTTCTTCCTGTTGGTGGAAATCTCAGAGAATCCTTTAAGACTCAAAATCAGGGGAAGAAATTTACCCATTTTCTTCTCAAGTGGCTAAACCGGCTTCACTTCTTGCCTCATTATTCAGCTGTATTAGTTACAAAAGTTTTAGCATGATCATAAAAGAAAGAGAACGAAAGAGAAAACAACCTTCCCATCTACAAATGATCTGGACCAAACCTAGAAAAAGCCGGGAAGTAATTTTACCAATAGATGGAAACAGGACTATAAGATCTGAAGGTCCAACTGTGCTTTGAAGTTCATTGAGATTTCCCTGCCAACTCCAGGTCTGTGACACTTTCTTCTCCAGTCCTCCGGAGTCTGACAAAGATCATAGACATCAAAGCTGTGAGTCCTAAGCATGGAGAGCCAGGGACAGGGTGGTACGTGACACCGCGGGAGATGGAGGGATAGAACGGAGGCAGGTTAAACTTTCCATGGCTGGGACAGAGGCTGCTGTGTGGAGAGAGGAGCGTGACAGTGAGAGGGGAAGGAGGGAATCTCTCGCACTCACCCCGTTGCCCTGAAATAGCACAGAAGCGACAACAGCACATCTTACTGTCCCTTTTCCGACCTTTTTAGCATCTGGTTAATTCTGGCCCAGAAGGGATAAAATGTACAAACACTAAATGCTTTTCAGCACGGCCTGGAGCAATGCGAGACTATCTGGGAATGAGACAATCTGGCCCCAAAGGGGGAACTCAGGGACTAGCAATCACTCTGCTAACGGGAGGTCGGGAGTCAGAAACTGTGTTCCCGGCAGGCTACGCAGCTGCACTGCAGGCTATGGAGGGCCGTGAAGGCAGGCAGGGAGAGGAGCTCCTCCCCAGGCTTGGCCAAGGTCCACTGGAGCTGCTGGGTAGAGGAACCCCTCCCTCAGCCCGGCCCAGGACTGCAGGAGCCGCCGTGGCTGGGGAGAGCTGCCTCTAACCTGGCCCCAAACTGCTCTGGTGAGAGAGGGCTGGGGGAGTCCTCTCTCCACTGCAGTCTGAACCCCAAACCCCTCATTCCCAGTCCCAACCCCCACATGCCTAGCCAGAGCACTCACCCCTCCGCACCCCATCCCTCTGTCCCAGCCCTGAACCCCCTCTCACACGTCAACCTCCACATCCCCAGCCCCACCTCAGAGCCCGCACCTGAATCCAGAGCCCTAACCCCCCGCACCTCATCCCTGTCCCAGTCCTGAGCCAGTTCCCACACTCCAAATCCCTCGGCCCCACCCCCACCCCATGAATTTTGTTCTGTGCACCAATATGGAGATGATGAGTCACATACTGGTGCGTAGAACCAAATTCATTCCGCACTTGGACGTAAAAACTGAGGGAACACTGGTCAGAACACTTCAGATGCTGAGCGGGGTCCAGCAGAGCCCCCTGCCCCTGGGTGAAATACACAGCCACCTCCTCGAAGGTCACCGGCATCTGAAACAAGAGTCCCCCACTCAGCACCTGCTGCCCCTGCCACAATCCCACTAATCATGGCAAAGAAAGAAAAGAGTGAAGGGCCAGAGTAGCAGAATCCCACAGGCACCCTGCTCAGAGCAGCCAGGAGGCTCCAGGGGCTGGGAGACGGTGAGAGCTCCTTGTCCCCCCAGCACACGGAGAAGGGGAGGGTCTTCTCATTTCCCACACGCCTGCCAGCCACAGACTGAGACGGGAAGCAGAGCTCTGAGCTGGCGACGGGGACAGGAATCCCGACAGCTTCCCTTCGTATTTCACAGCAACTGTTACGAATTATTCCAGTTAGGACACGTACAGCTCGTTTCTAGGCTGAGGCAACCAAATAAAGACAGACTGCAGAGTGTCTCAGCGTTTGTAGGTTTATTACGCTCGAGCGTGGCACCGTTCTCTTAAGCAGAGCGGGACCCCGATTACAGGTTACACAAAGATTATATAGTGTTGGCAAAACATCCTGTCTCTGTGCCTCGGCGGGGGGGTGGGGGTGGGGGAAGGGGATGGGCCTAACCCAATAAACAGGCCTTCTCCTTATCTATCACCAATCCCCTGCAGCCACCTTCCCCCTGCAAAAACGCTGAATTAGCAGCTATTTCAGGCACTTCGGCTGGTTCCTGTCTCCTTTGTTTCCCTTATCTTGAAACTATCCAGCTGTCCACCCTGAAGGATCCTCCTCCCTTGGTACGTCATGTGCTCGCTTCTAGTTAATGGCCGACAGGAAACCCAAAATGGAGTCACATATGCTAACTAGGTTGATTTCCCCTGACAGTCCTTCCTTTTCTTATGTACGTCAGTAAACTATATCGGGGTAGAATAACCTCGATGCAAGATTAAATTTGCCGGCAGCACATGCTAGCGCATTGTAGGCATACAAAAAGTAATACAAAAAGAGAAACAGCCATAAGAATGAGGTACAAAATACACCTTCCCCAAGCCCCCAAGTCTGGCAGCCAGGAGGTGAGCCAGCTCCAGGCCTCATGGAATCCGGTACTGGTGTCGTCAAGGGTGACACGGTGAAGTGAGGTGGCCTGCTGCATAAGGGTGCGGATATCGGCTTCCACCCTGCTGTGTTGATTCACAAAGACACAACAGCTTGAGTTAACAAGAGCACAACTCCCCCCCTGGTTTGCAAGGAGATAGTCTAAGGCTAAGGGGTTCTGCAGTGTGGTCTGACATAACTGAGTCACCTCCATTTGAAGGGTAGACAAGGCGTCTGCAGTGGCATTTGCCATTAATTCTAAGGCTGCAGAAATATTAACTGTAGCCTTTTCCAATTCACTCACCCCCACCCAGGGCAAAAACCAACGAACAAAGGAGTGAAAGCCTGTAGGCCGTTCAGAGAGAGGATTTAATGGGACATTTCCTCGGTTCCTCCATACCAGGTTCCCAATTTCCCCCTGGGCCAGGGTCTGGTGTACTGTAACAGCGGGTACTAAGGTGCATGGACCACACCAACCTGCCGGGAGGACCTTATAAGCCGTGTGCTTGCACAACCAGAACTAGCCTGATCCCTCAGGGACCGGCCACGGCGCCCTGGAATACCTGGGGGGACTTGCCGCACCAGAGCTAATGCGGGTGGTATCACTGGACCCTACAAAGCGACCCACAAAAACTGTATTTTCGAAATTCTTACGTTGTGACGCACATAAAGGATAACTACCCTGGGCCACCATATCAACAGACCAAGTTTGGATTGTAACATTCCAGTTAAATGGAGTGTCTGTCCATAATCCGGCCAGGAGGGTTCGGTTGAGAGGGATAGGCTCCCTTACCAACGGGATTCCCTGACCTATGTACGTGGGGGTATGAATACAGACCCAACACCACGTTCGGTTAACCCCCTGTGCTATAGCATGGGTTAAATCCAGGAAGCTGTTGCCTTCCCATCCGTGTACAGAACTCGAGAATAGAGAGGGGATTCCACAGGCCACCCATACCAGTATTTGCATCCTCCCGTGTACCACGCACAAAACAGGACAACAAATATAAGTCCAAGTAACAAGAAAACAAGAAGTCCTGATGGAGTCTCGAGACCCCAATAGTTGAATCCAGCAGAATCCGCTCGTATTTGTGGGCCCAGTGCGGAGAGAGCGCTTGCGTTGTATGCTGGTTTAAGAGAACCTCAACTTCGTGGGGGATCCAGACAGTCAAAGGGTGCCCCAGAACATTAGGGCGTGACCGTTCCACCATAAGGGCTGCAGCGGCAATGGACCGCACATAGGAGACCAACCCCCGAATGATCGGGTCTAATTGTACGGAATAGTAAGCGATGGGGCGTGGGCGATCCGCTAGGTACTACAATAGGACACCACTGGCCGACTGGGGAATCAGTGTCAGGACAGTACTCGGATCAGGGACCACTTGGTGGGGGGTTATAACATAACTATTTATCGCACGCAGATCTTGAACGAACCGATAAACTGGGCGCCCATCTGGGCCCGGTTTTGGCTTTTTCACAGGAAGGATAGGAGCATTAGAATCATAGAATCATAGAATATCAGGGTTGGAAGGGATCTCAGGAGGTCAGCTAGTCCAACCCCCTGCTCAAAGCAGGACTGATCCCCAATTAAATCATTCCAGCCAGGGCTTTCTCAAGCCTTACCTTAAAAACTTCTAAGGAAGGAGATTCTACCACCTCCCTAGGTAACACATTCCAGTGTTTCACCACCCTCCTAGTGAAAAAGTTTTTCCTAATATCCAACCTAAACCTCCCCCACTGCAACTTGAGACCATTACTCTTTGTCCTGTCATCTTCTACCACTGAGAATAGTCTAGAACCATCCTCTTTGGAATCACCTTTCAGGTAGTTGAAAGCAGCTATCAAATCTCCCCTCATTCTTCTCTTCTGCAGACTAAATCCCAGTTCCCTCAGCCTCTCCCTCAGCCTCTCCTTCTTGTAGTGTGGGGCCCAAAACTGGACACAGTACTCCAGATGAGGCCTCACCAATGTCGAATAGAGGGGAACGATCACGTCCCTCGATCTGCTGGCTATGCCCCTACTTATACATCCCAAAATGCCATTGGCCTTCTTGGCAACAAGGGCACACTGTTGACTCATATCCAGCTTCTCGTCCACTGTCACCCCTAGGTCCTTTTCTGCAGAACTGCTGCCTAGCCATTCGGTCCCTAGTCTGTAGCGGTGCATTGGATTCTTCCGTCCTAAGTGCAGGACCCTGCACTTATCCTTATTGAACCACATCAGTTTTCTTTTGGCCCAATCCTCCAATTTGTCTAGTTCCCTCTGTATCCTATTCCTAGCTCCCACCGTATCTACCACTCCTAGTTTAGTATCATCTGCAAACTTGCTGAGGGTGCAATCCACACCATCCTCCAGATCATTTATGAAGATATTGAACAAAACCGGCCCCAGGACCGACCTTTGGGGAACTCCGCTTGATACCGGCTGCCAACTAGACATGGAGCCATTGATCACTACCCGTTGAGCCCTACAATCTAGCCAACTTTCTACCCACCTTATAGTGCATTCATCCAGCCCATACTTCTTTAACTTGCTGACAAGAATACTGTGGGAGACCGTGTCAAAAGCTTTGCTAAAGTCAAGAAACAATATATCTACTGATTTCCCTTCATCCACAGAACCAGTAATCTCATCATAGAAGGCGATTAGATTAGTCATGCATGACCTTCCCTTGGTGAATCCATGCTGACTGTTCCTGATCACTTTCCTCTCGTCTAAGTGCTTCAGGATTGATTCCTTGAGGACCTGCTCCATGATTTTTCCGGGGACTGAGGTGAGGCTGACTGGCCTGTAGTTCCCAGGATCCTCCTTCTTCCCTTTTTTAAAGGTTGGCACTACATTAGCCTTTTTCCAGTCGTCCGGGACTTCCCCCGTTCGCCACAAGTTTTCAAAGATAATGGCCAATGGCTCTGCAATCACAGCCGCCAACTCCTTTAGCACTCTCGGATGCAATGCATCCGGCCCCATGGACTTGTGCACGTCCAGCTTTTCTAAATAGTCCCTAACCACTTCTTTCTCCACTGAGGGCTGGTCACCTCCTCCCCATGCTGTGTTGCCCAGGGCAAGGAGAACTGCATGGAACCAAGACCTCCTGGGTTAAGTAGCTAGAGATAAGAAGGGAAATACCTTCTTCCGCCTCCTTCGGCAAGGGATATTGTTTTACGGAGGGAGGCGGCCCATCCCTTACCTGTAGACTGACTGGAGTGGCTGATTTAAGGAGGCCCACGTTGGTGGAACTCACGCTCCACAAATTGGGTGGGACGCTGGACAATTCTGTGGGGAGATCGGGAATCGGGGTAACCGAGGCCATAAGAGAAGCAACCGCCGAGTCTGGGATGGACATCTGAAGCCCCTCGGGGCACAAAATATGTGGGCTCCCAGCTTGCTAAGCATGTCCCACCCAAGGTTAGCGGGGCCTTCTGGCATAACAACAAATCTGTGTGACAACTTTAAAGAACCCAGCTCCACAGGGACGGGGCAGGATAGGGGAGCCGGCCACAGGTCGCCCTCAATATCCTGCACCCAGATCTCGGTATTAGAAAGAGAGCCCGGAACAAAAGTTAAAGTGGAAAGGGTGGCTCCGGTATCCACCAAAAAGGGTACAAACCGTTCCCCAATTTACAAGGAAATATGCGACTGCAATCCAAGATTCCATTCCAACTCTCCCACGGCTCCCAAAATCTCTGCCTCTAGTCACTGGGGATTAGTGAAGTCCTGGGGAGCGTTGGGGGAAAGGAGGAACCGGTCGCCGGCTGATCCTGCCAAGGAGCCCCTTGTGGAAGCAGGGGGTATTCCCTCTTCCAGTGCTCCGGTTGCTTACAATAATTACAGTTCCCGCTCCTTGTCCCACCATAGCCTCCTCCCCGTCCTGTCCCACGTCCGCGTCCCCTCCCCCTTCTATTCCCGTGTCCCTGCCAGTGCTGATTTCCGAAGGGAACCTGCAATGCGGCTGCCAACATACTTACTTCCTCCTTCTTTTGCTTACGTTTTTCCTTAGCTTTCTCCTCGTCCCTACCATTAAACACAAAAGTGGCCAGGCGAACTACTTCGCTTAGGGCTTTCCCTGGCCAATCGGGAACATGTTTAGTTAAATACTTCTTTATGTCCGGCGCCGCTTGATCGACAAAGTAAGAGACCATCATCATGCGGCTAACCTCGGCTTCTGGCTCCACCCCTCCCCCATACATTCTAACCTGCTTAAACAAGCGGGCCAAACATGCAGACGGATGCTCGTTTAGGTCTTGCTGGCACTCTCTAATTTTTGACCAATTTGCCGTCTTACTACCCGCCCTACGGATGCTCTCCAGGAGCCCTTCCCGGGCAGCTGAGAGGCTGGCCCGGCCATTGAGGTCCTTAGGATCCCAACCCGGATCGGCTTCGGGCCAAGGGGTGCGATTCTCAGCGTCCCCCGCCCAACGCCGATTGGCGTCTAGAATAGAATACTTCTCGTCAGGGGTAAATAGGGTTTGCAAAATAGCCTGGACGTCTGCCCAGTTAGGGTTAAACGCCGTAAAGACTGAACGGATAGTCTGTAGGACTCTTTCCGGATCGTCGCGCAACCTCGGCATCTGGGACTGCCAGGTGACCCAAAAGGGCGGTGGACCGTGACCACAGTGACACGGTCATTGCTCGTCGCAACGGGTTGTTGTATCGGGCGCTTGAAGCGCAACAGGGGGTAGGGTTAGAGACGGGTATAGAGGGGCAACAGGAGGAGGAGTAGCGGGAAGAGACGGAGGAGGGAAAGCAGCATAGGGCGGAGCGGAACCTGCAAGCGGCATGCAAACCTTAGATCTGGTACCAGAGCCCAAAGTCGAGGGGCGCCCTTATCTCGGGCGTATGCCCAATTATCCCATACATAGCAATAATCCATTTCAGCTGGATGCTTGTCCTCCAGCTGTTGTCTAAGGCAGGTTAATTCATCCTGTGCAAAAGTTCCGTCGGGTGGCCATCCAAAGGGCGTCTAAATAGGCAGCGCTGGCCACTCGACTTTACACAAAATTACAGCTCTCCTTTCACCTAACCCATGGGTGCCAGAAATATTTTTCCAGTTCCTGAGAATCTCAGCCAAAGGGGTTCCCCTGCTCACACTCTGCCCAGAGCCCATTCTAGGGCTACCAAAAGAACGCCTAAGGTGCCAGCCTATCGCCTAAACGACAGCCCATAAACCCATTCCTCCGAGTTCTCGAAGGTGAACTCACCCGGTGCCGGCTGGAGTTATCCGAGGGAAGGAGTGCGGCTTCGCTTACGAGGGCGAGCCTAGAGTCCCAAACTGTTACGAATTATTCCAGTTAGGACATGTACAGTTCGTTTCTAGGCTGAGGCAACCAAATAAAGACAGACTGCAGAGTGTCTTAAAGTTTGCAGGTTTATTACGCTCGAGCGTGGCACCGCTCCGTTAAGCAGAGCGGGACCCCGATTACAGGTTACACAAAGATTCTATGCTGTTGGCAAAACATCCTCCCTGTGTGCCTCGGGGGGCCTAAGCCAATAAACAGGCCTTCTCCTTATCTATCACCAATCCCCTGGAGCCACCTTCCCCCTTCAAAAACGCTGAATTAGCAGCTATTTCAGGCATGTCGGCTGGTTCCTGTCTCCTTTGTTTCCCTTCTCTTGAAACTGTCCAGCTGTCCACCCTGAAGGATCTTTCCTTCCTTCCTTGGTACGTGATGTGCTCGCTTCTAGTTAATGGCCGAGAGGAAACCCAAAATGGAGTCACATATGCTAACTAGGTTAATTTCCCCTAACAATTATGAACAGGAGGCTGCCAGGCACCTTTCCTACAACTTTCCTATGACGAGATAACTGGTTCTGTGGATGAAGGGAAAGCAGTGGACGTGGTGTTCCTTGGCTTTAGTAAAGCTTTTGACACTATCTCCCACAGTATTCTTGTCAGCAAGCTAAAGAAGTATGGGCTGGACGAATGCAGTATAAGGTGGGTAGAAAACTGGTTAGATTGTCGGGCTCAACGGGTAGTGATCAATGGCTCCATGTCTAGTTGGCAGACAGTATCAAGCGGAGTGCCCCAAGAGTCGGTCCTCAGGCCGGTTTTCTCCAATATCTTCATTAATGATCTGGTGGATGGTGTGGATTGCACCCTCAGCAAGTTTGCAGACGACACTAAACTGGTAGATACGCTGGAGGGTAACGAAAGGATACAGAGGGACCTAGACAAATTGGAGGATTGGGCCAAAAGAAATCTGATGAGGTTCAACAAGGACAAGTGCAGAGTCCTGCACTTAGGACGGAACAATGCAATGCACTGCTACAGACTAGGGACCGAATGGCTAGGCAGCAGTTTTGCAGAAAAGGACCTAGGGGTTACAGTGGACGAGAAGCTGGATATGAGTCAGCAGTGTGCCCTTGTTACCAAGAAGGCCAATGGCATTTTGGGATGTATAACTAGGGGCACTGCCAGCAGATTGAGGGACGTGATTGTTCCCCTCTATTCGACATTGGTGAGGCCTCATCTGGAGTACTGTGTCCAGTTTTAGGCCCCACACTACAAGAAGGATGTGGAAATATTGCAGAGAGTCCAGCGGAGGGCAACAAAAATGATTAGGGGACTGGAACACATGACTTACGAGGAGAGGCTGAGGGATCTGGGATTATTTAGTTTACAGAAGAGAAGAATGAGGGGAGATTTGATAGCTGCTTTCAACTACCTGAAAGGTGGTTCCAAAGAGGATGGATCTAGACTATTCTCAGTGGTAGCGGATGACAGGACAAGGAGTAATGGTCTCAAGTTGCAGTGGGGGAGGTTTAGATTGGATATTAGGAAAAACTTTTTCACTCGGAGGGTGGTGAAACACTGGAATGCGTTACCTAGGGAGGTGGTGGAATCTCCTTCCTTAGAAGTTTTTAAGGTCAGGCTTGACAAAGCCCTGGCTGGGACGATTTAATTGGGGATCGGTCCTGCTTTGAGCAGGGGGTTGGACTAGATGACCTCCTGAGGTCCCTTCCAACCCTCATATTCTAGGATTCTACGATTCTACCACATTCTAAAGGCCACTGTCCTCCGATCCCACTGAGGAGTACCAAAAGAAACTATACCAACTGCTGAGGAAACTCCCTGATACAGCACGGGAACAAATCTACACAGACCCACCCCTAGAGCCCCGACCAGGGTATTCTATCTGCTACCCAAGATCCATAAACCTGGAAATCCTGGACGCCCCATCATCTTAGGCATTGGCACTCTTACAGCAGGATTATCTGGCGATGTGGACTCTCTCCTCACACCCTATGCTACTAGCACTCCCAGATATCTTCGAGACACCACCGACTTCCTGAGGAAACTATAACGTATTGGTGATTTTCCTGAAAACACCATCCTGGCCACCATGGATGTAGAAGCTCTTTACACCAATGTTCCACATGAGGATGGGCTACAAGCTGTCAGGAACATTATCCCTGATGAGGCCACGGCACACCTGGTGGCTGAGCTTTCTGACTTTGTCCTCACCCACAACCATTTCAGAATTGGGGACAATTTATACTTTCAAGTCAGCGGGACTGCTATGGGTACCCGCATGGCCCCACAGCATGCCAACATCTTTATGGCTGACTTAGAACAACGCTTCCTCAGCTCTCGTCCCCTAGCGCCCCCTCCTCTATTTGCGCTATTTGACATCTTCATCATATGGACCCATGGGAAGGAGGCCCTTGAAGAATTCCACCTGGATTTCAACAATTTCCACCCCAGCATCGACCTCAGCCTGGACCAGTCCACACAAGAGATCCTGGACACTATAGTACAAATTCGTGATGGTCACATAAATACCACCCTATACTGGAAACGTACTGACCTCTATACTTACCTACGTGGCTCCAGCTTCCATCCAGGACACATCACACGATCCATTGTCTACAGCCATGCCCCAAGATACAACCGCATTTGCTCCAATCCCTCAGGCAGAGACAAACATCTACAAGATCTTTATCAAGCATTCTTAAAACTACAATACTCACCTGGGGAAGTGAGGAAACAGACTGACAAAGCAAGATGGAGACCCAGAAGTCACCTTCTACAGTACAGGCCCAACAAGGGAAATAACAGAACACCACTGGCCATCATGTACAGTCCCCAGCTAAAACCTCTCCAGCACATCATCAACGATCTACAACCTATCCTGGAAAACGATTCCTCGTTCTCACAGATCATGGGAGGCAGGACAGTCCTCGCTTACAGAAAGCACCCAATCTGAAGCAAATACTCACCAGCACCACACCACAGAAACACTAACCCAGGAACCAATCCCTGCAACAAATCCCATTGCCAAATCTGTCCCCATATCTACTCTAGCGACACCACCATAGGACCTAACCATATCAGCCACGCCATCAGGGGCACATTCACGTGCACATCTACCAATGTGATGTATGCCATCATGGGCCAGCAGTGCCCCTCTGCCACGTACATTGGCCAAACTGGACAGTCTCTATGTAAAAGAATAAATGGAAACAAATATGACATCAGGAATGGTAACATACAAAAGCCAGTAGCAGAACATTTCACTCTCCCTGGACATTCAGTAACAGATGTAAAAGTAGCCATCCTTCAACCAAAAAACTTCAAACACAGACTTCAGAGAGAAACTCCAGAGCTACAATTCATTTGCAAACTTAACACCATCAATTTGGGCCTGAATAGGGACTGGGAGTGGCTGGCTCACTACAAAAGCAATTTTCCCTTTGTTGGTATTGACCCCTCCTCATCAGTCATTGGGAGTGGACCACGTCCATCCTGTGTGGATTCTCCCATTTTTAATGAGGTATGATCTGTGTCTGAAACTTTTCCCACAGTCTAAGCTCTTGTGGGGGTCTCTCTCTTGTGTAGATTCTTCCATGTTGAAGGAGATCTGATCTCCATGTGAAACTTTTCCCACAGTCCAAGCACTTATAGGGTCTCACTCCTGTGTGGATTCTCTGATGTTTCACCAGCGATGATCTCTGTATGAAACTTTCCCCACAGTCCAAGCACTTGTGGGGTCTCTCTCCTGTGTGGATTGCCTGATGATCAGCAAGATCTGACTTGCATATGAAACTTTCCCCACAGTCCAAGCACTTGTGGGGTCTCTCTCCTGTGTGGATTGCCTGATGTTGAACAAGGTGTGACTTTCTTATGAAACTTTTCCCACAGTCCAAGCACTTGTGGGGTCTCTCTCCTGTGTGGATTGCCTGATGTTGAACAAGGTGTGACTTTCTTATGAAACTTTTCCCACAATCCAAGCACTTGTGGGGTCTCTCTCCTGTGTGGGTTGCCTGATGACGAACAAGGTGTGACCTCTGCATGAAACTTTTCCCACAGTCAAAGCACTTGTGGGGTCTCTCTCCTTTGTGGATTGCCTGATGTTGAACAAGGTGTGACCTCTGCATGAAACTTTTCCCACAGTCAAAGCACTTGTGGGGTCTCTCTCCTTTGTGGATTGCCTGATGTTTAACAAGGTGTGATATCTGCATGAAACTTTTCCCAGAGTCAAAGCACTTGTGGGGTCTCTCTTCTGTGTGGACTGCCTGATGTTGAACAAGCTGTGACTTTCTTATGAAACTTTTCCCACAATCTAAGCACTTGTGGGGTCTCTCTCCTGTGTGGATTGCCTGATGACGAACAAGGACTGATTTCCGCTGGAAACTTTTCCCACAATCAAAGCACTTGTGGGGTCTCTCTCCTGTGTGGATTACCTGATGATCAGCAAGATCTGACTTGCAAATGTAACTTTTCCCACAGTCCAAGCACTTGTGGGGTCTCTTTCCTGTGTGGACTGCCTGATGTTGAATAAGGCGTGACCTTCGTATGAATCTTTTCCCACAGTCCAAGC
Organism: Natator depressus; assembly: GCF_965152275.1. NCBI lineage: Eukaryota > Metazoa > Chordata > Testudines > Cheloniidae > Natator > Natator depressus. The sequence continues at coordinate 41,913,789 of NC_134247.1, forward strand.
ACTTGTGAGGTCTCTCTCCTGTGTGGATTGCCTGATGATTAGCAAGATCTGACTTGCATATGAAACTTTTCCCACAGTCCAAGCACTTGTGGGGTCTCTCTCCCGTGTGGCTTTTCTGATGATAACCAAGGGCTGATCTCCAAGTGAAACTTTTCCCACAGTGCAAGCACTTGTGGGGTCTCTCTCCTGTGTGGCTTTTCTGATGATAACCAAGGGCTGATCTCGAAGTGAAACTTTTCCCACAGTCCAAGCACTTGTGGGGTCTTTCTCCGCTGTGGATTCGCTGATGATTAACAAGGTTTGACCTCATTGTGAAACTTTTCCCACAGTCCAAGCACTTATGGGATCTTTCTCCTTTGTGAATTGTTTTATGTTTAAGAAGGTATGACCTCTGCATGAAACTTTTCCCACAGTCCAAGCACTTGTGGGGTCTCTCTCCTGTGTGGATTGCCTGATGACTAACAAGGCCTGATTTCCGCTTGAAACTTTTCCCACAATCAAAGCACTTGTGGGGTCTTGCTCCTGTGTGGATTGCCTGATGTCTAACAAGGTCTGACCTGCGTATGAAACTTTTCCCACAATCCAAGCATTTATGGGGTCTCTCGCCAGTGTGGATTGCCTGATGTTTAACAAGGTGTGACCTGTGTATGAAACTTTTCCCACAATCCAAGCATTTATGGGCTCTCTCTCCTGTGTGGATTGCCTCATGAATAACAAGGTCTGACCTCCATATGAAACTTTTCCCACAGTCCAAGCACTTATGGGGTCTCTCTCCTGTGTGGATTCTCTGATGATAAAAAAGGCGTGCTCTCCATGTGAAACTTTTCCCACACTCCAAGCACTTATGGGGTCTCTTTCCTGTGTGGACTGCCTGATGTTGAACAAGGGTTGACCTTCGTATGAAACTTTTCCCACAGTCCAAGCAGTTGTGGGGTCTCTCTCCTGTGTGGATTCTCTGATGATAACCAAGGGCTGATCTCCATGTGAAACTTTTCCCACAATCCAAGCATTTATGGGGTCTCTCTCCTGTGTGGATTGCCTGATGACGAACAAGGACTGATTTCCGCTTGAAACTTTTCCCACAGTCAAAGCACTTGTGGGGTCTCTCTCCTGTGTGGACTGCCTGATGCTGAACAAGGCGTGAACTTTGTATGAAACTTTTCCCACAGTCTAAGCACTTGTGGGGTCTCTCTCCTGTGTGGATTGCCTGATGATAACCAAGGCCTGAACTCGAAGTGAAACTATTCCCACAGTCCAAGCACTTGTGGGGTCTCTCTCCTGTGTGGATTGCCTGATGATTAACAAGTGCCGACCTCCATGTGAAACTTTTCCCACAGTCCAAACATTTATGGGGTCTCTCTCCTGTGTGGCTTTTCTCATGTGAATTTAGTGCTGACTTTGAACTGAAACATTTCCCACATTCAACGCATTGAATGGGCTTGTCTACAGTGTGGCTTCTCCCATGGTCATTAAGATCTGTGCGCTTATTGACGTTTTCCCCACTGTCCAAGCATTGAAATGGTTTCTCTCCCGTATGGACTGTCTGATGTGTAACAAGTTGTGATCTCATAATGAATCCTTTCCCACACTCAAGGCAGTGCCAGGGTGTCTCTTCCTTGGGATTTGTCTGCTGCTCTCTGGGATTCTCTTCTCCTCCCCCACCATTAATAGATTCATCCACTTTCTTCCTGGGTTGGTTTATCAGAAGCCTCTCTGACCTGTGCCAATTTCCCCAGGCTTCTCCCTGATTCCAGCAATGGGAAAAATTCCCTTCAGCTCTTCCCAAAAAGGTTCCCTGTGGTTCCACTTCCCCAGGAGCTACCTCATGATGATTCCCCTCCTTCTTCTCACTCCCTCGCTCAGCACCTGCTGGGAAAGACACAATCCAGAGAGGAGTCATTGTGCTGGGGAGAAAGAGGAATAGCATTGAGGGAAAAGCCAACACAAAGACTGAGCAATTGCATTCTGCCTCCACATCGCACCCTAACACTTACAAGGAAGGAGAGACGGGAAGGGTGGAATGGCGTGAGCAATATCTGCTGACCATAGCCCTGCTCTCGGTGAGATGAAGAAGAACTGAGGGCGTTACTCACATCATATTTTGGGATTCTCAACTTCATTCCCTAGATGGTTTCTCTGTCAGGCCTCACCTGTGCTGGTGCATCTCCGAAGCCTTCTGTCCTTGAAATCCTGGAGATCGGACACCCACAGCTCTTCCCCTCGTTCCAGCCGGGCGATAAGCTCAGGTTTGGGAATGGGAAATCCTGTGCAGAAGGTGAAATGAGTCCAGATTAGGGTGCATGGAGCATTGGTGGAAGATTTGTCACAAAGGACATTGCGTGAGTGGAACCTGTCCCTGTGCTCTGCTGGAGGAACGTGGAATCCAAGGGGACGGGAACAGGGTCACTCAGCCCCCTTGCACAGAGGAAATTGTCTGGGGAGGTGAGTTGAATTATTACTACACCCTCACTAGGCGTTCCCAGGATCTGTGTGCTCTGGGGGCCTTGCTGACTCACACACAGGTCTCCACTTAAGCCCCTGCCTCTTTCTAAACCTGCAGAGTCCAGAGCTCTCCCCATGCCTGGAGCTAATCCCAAGGAGGGAGATGAACAGGGATTGTATGTGTTGCCAAGAAACAACACAGACAAGACAATGCGGATTTATGCCCCTTTGAAAGCTGGAGGGGTGGGGATGGTTTAGCTTGTCCATTGGGTTTTGACTCCCATGTCCCAGTGGAGAGGGCACCGATATGCATGTATTTCTCACATGGCAGCTGTGCATTATGGAACCCATTCACCTCTGCTCGAACTGACCAGGGAAGAACCTGACCACATTAAGACACGCAGACCCCACAGCTTCTAATAAGTGAGGGGACGGGAATCCCTTACCCAGCGAGATCACCGTCTCGTAGTTCTCCTGCATGACATCCCTGTAGAGGGCTCTCTGAGCGGGGTCCAGCAGAGCCCCCTGCCCCTGGGTGAAATAAATAGCCACCTCCTCGAAGGTCACCGGCATCTGAAACACCAAGAGTCCCCCACTCAGCACCTGCTGCCCCAGCCACAATCCCGCTACTCATTGGAAAGGAAAAAAAAAACGTGAAGCTGTGGGAGGGACAGAGTTGCAAAATCGCACCCCCACCCTGTTCAGAGCAGCCAGGAGGCTTCAGGGGGCGGAGAAGGTGAGAGCTCCCTGTCCGCCCCAGGAGCACGCCAGGATCTTCTTATTTCCCACACGCCTGCCAGCCACAGACTGGTACAGGAAGCAGAGCTCTGAGCCGGGGACAGGGACAGGAATCCCGACAGCTTCCCTTCGTATTTCACAGCAGCCCCGGGCAAGTGGGGTCAGGCTCCAGCACTGGGAGCCTGGAAAATGTCCCCAGCCCTGCCGAGGTGGTTATATCCTGCCTGAGAAATGGGGGAATGTCCCCTCCCCCTTTCCCTGCCACAATGGGCCTACTTAGTAAATCAGTAGGTTTATCAAACCCTGTCTCCTCCCTTCCCCGCCCAGCAGCTCCCTGAAAATTCCCTACCTGAGCTGGCTCCAACACAGCCATTTCCCTTCTCTGTCCCCTGGAAGGCTGGCCGATCTTTGGTGAAACGTGGACCTGATTCCTCAGCCTGCCGGGGCGAGAGGGAGGTTACAGAAGGGGCTTCTGTCCATGTCCATGTTACACCCCGATTCCCCCCAGACTCTTCAGACTGTTGCGGACACTGGGGCATGGCCACTAGGGAACTCGAGGGGATGGAAGACCACGAGTGTCGATGAAGCCCCTCGCACTAGGCCCAAGTGTCCTTGGCCCCCCCCGCCTGGAGGCACTCGCAGCAGTTACGCTGAGGATCTGCAATAATATGTTGCAGAGTCAGACTGCCTGAAACTAAACAAGGCCAAACAGGGCAGATATGGAAGAACAATGCTGAATAAAGCAGCTTTATGTATAGTTTAACAAATGATACAAAAAACAAGGAAACTAGCTGGGTACTGGATTGGCTGGCTATATGGATACTTAGGGCAGCTTGCTATTGGATAAGTATGCTGAAGAAAGGATGTATAAAAGCCTGTGTAACTTCCTGCTCTGTGTACAGGATTTGAGATTCTAATCTCCCTGTACCTTTTTGAAGCTTCAAATAAACTTTTCTGCTTCTCCACCCCGTTGTGATTATTGGGTGAAGCACACCGGGTAGCGAACCCCCTCCCCACCGCTGTTGCTCGCCTCTGGCACTGGGTGCTAGCAACAGCTTTTGGCGTCCCTGGGTGGGCGACGAGGCTGCTATTTAGCCTTGCCCGGACCCCTCCTGGAGGTCGAGGATTGCAGCGAGAACCGACGCCCAGCGCGCACCGGTGAGTTCATCGGGGGCCTCGGAGGAGACGCGATTTGATCGACCGCGGAGGGCACAACACACTCATATAGTGGAGAAGCAGCTGTGGGCGACAGTGAGGAACCGGTCCCTTGGATAAGGTAGGAACCTTTGGAAATCCGCATTGTATGCTCTTTTGGAACCTGGGGACGCCCAGAGTTACCTTGTAGGTATGGGACAGGGACAGAGCTCAGGGGTTAGGGCACGGTGTATGCCCCTAGAATGCATTCTAGCAAACTGGAAGGTATTTGGTGCAGATCCGATGACTAAGAGCCAATTAAAACGATTCTGTACAGTTGGCTGGCCTCAATATCAACTAGAGGACCAGGAGTGGTGGCCACCAGGAGGGTCAATTAATTACAACACGATCCTCCAGTTACTCCTGTTCTGCCAGAGAACAAGAAAGTGGAATGAACATATGTATGCGCATTTGTTTCTGGCTTTATGTACTCGACCAGATATTTTACAGCACTCTAATTTCACTCCGACTGGTTCGTTAGTAGCTAATGTTAGTCCCCAGACCCCCACCCCCACTGTAATGGCAGAGCCGGTGTCCCCTTCGGCCCCCACACTCCCACCTTAGAAGGTTAGGATGCCTCGGGTTACAGAGATTGCCCCCTCGGTGGGACTCTATCCTTTGCTTACCGAGACTGTTGTGGCTTGCCCAGGGGCAGACGGACGTCAGGCTACCACCATGCAAGTTTACACCCATGTGCCATTCAATCCAATAGACCTAGCAGTTTTTAAAACACGGGCTGGGGAATTCTCCACGAACCCAAGCCGGTTTATTTCAGTCTTTGAGGGGTGCCTCAGTAGTCACAAGCCGGATTGGGACGACTGTAATATCCTCCTGAGAACCCTGTTGTCTGAGGTGGAGAGGGATCAGGTTACAGCTAAGGGAAGGGGAGTGTCAGCTTTCAAGCGAAAGAAAGGAAGCTATCTGTCAAGTCCCTACCCCAAGCACTCGTAAACGGCTCAGGGCATTTCTGGGTATGGCAGGCTTTTGCAGGATATGGATCCCAGAGTTTGGACTATGGGCTAAACCCCTGTACGATTGTGTAAAAGGAGCAGATCATGACCCCTTCTATGGACCTCAGAGGCTGACAGGGCATTTAAAATCCTGAAAAAAAAGTTAATAAAAGCCCCGGCTCTGGGCCTGCCGGATCTCTCTAAGCCGTTTCAGTTGTATGTACATAAACGAAAGGGGGTGGCCCTAGAAGTGCTCACACAGCTGTTAGGAGCACGGAGACATCCCATGGCTTATTTTTCTAAGCAACTGGATCAGGTTGCAAAGGGCCAGCCGGCATGTTTACGGGCAGTCGCAGCTACTGCCCTAGTGCTTGAGGAAGCTGAGACGCTAACATTGGGAGGGGTTATGCAAATCTATACTCCCCATATGGTCCGAGCCGTATTGGATGCAAAGGGAGGGCTTTGGCTCACCCAGGCTCGGATTGCTCGGTATCAGGCTAAGCTGTTAGAAAACTCTGAAGTCACCTTACAGCCTTGCCCCTCCCTTAACCCAGCCACCCTCTTGCCAGAAACAGAGGAACAGAAACATGACTGTTTAGAGATCATAGATGCCCAGTACTCCAGCCGTCCGGATTTAAAGGAAGTACCCCTCCCAAATGCAGATGATGAGTGGTACACTGATGGTAGCAGTACTGTAATAGATGGGCAAAGGAGAGCGGGTTATGCTGTTGTGACCCTCCATGACACTGTGGAAGTGGAAGGTTTGCCTGCTGGGACCTCTGCCCAGCTTGCCGAACTAATAGCCCTGACCCGTGCACTTGAACTGTCAAAAGGAAAGCGGGTCAACATTTTTATTGATTCAAAGTATGCTTTTGGTGTGCTGCATGCTCATGCTGGCCTATGGAAGCAAAGGGGAATGCTGACAGCCCAAGGCTCCCCAGTCAAGTACGGGCCCCAAATCCTCTGGCTCCAGAAGCCGTACAACTTCCCTCGGAAGTGGCGGTGATACACTGTAAAGCCCATCAAAGGGAGGATCAAGATGTGGCCAGAGGTAACGCCCGGGCAGATAGAGAGGCTAAGCATGCTGCCACCCTGCCATCCCCTCAGACTGAGAACGCCCATATGCATGCTCTTATCCCATCAGTAGGGGAGCTTCCAACCCCTCAGTACTCTGGGGAGGAGAGACAGCTAACTGACAAACTCGGTCTCCGGGAAAAGGAGGGATGGCTCCATTCCCCAGAAGGGAAGGTCCTCTTACCAAAGGGCCTGATCCAGCCGGTGCTGCAGAAACTACATCAAACCACTCATGCTGGCAGGGAAGCACTTATCCAACTAATGGGAAAATACTTTATCACTTCCGGACTCCGACCCCTGGCTGCCCAGGTACAAGCGGACTGCTTAGTCTGCCAAAAGAATAACCCCCGACTAGGACATCCTGTGCCACCAGCTGCCCTAGAACCCACTCCGGGCCCTGGACAAGTGTGGCAAATAGACTTTACTGAGTTTCCCCGGACCCAAGGGTTCAAATATCTCCTTGTCATAGTCGATTGGTTCAGCGGATGGCCAGAAGCCTTCCCATGCCGTAACTGCACTGCCAGGACAGTGGCCCTCAAGTTTGTTAAGGAGATCATTCCTCGCTTTGGACTTCCCCATGGATGGAATCTGACAACGGGACACACTTCATGTCAAAAATCATCCAAAGCATCTCAAATGCCTTACAGATCCCCTGGAAACTCCATACGCCCTGGAGACCGCAAGCCAGTGGGGTAGTGGAGCGTACCAATCAGACCCTTAAACGGCATCTCTCAAAAGTGTGCCAAGAAGCCTCACTGCGATGGCCTGATGCTTTGCCCCTCGTCCTACTCTATATCCACGTTCTCCCTAAGGGTAGATTAGGGCTTAGTCCCTTTGAAATTATGTTTGGAAGGGCATGGCCTATGAATGGCACCCCGGTTCTGTCAGGGGAATGGGAGTTGGGTAATGGTTTTTTGTCTCAGTATATGTGTTCCCTGTCTGCTGTTCTCTTGTCTCTTCACAGGTATACCAAGGATTCCCAGCCTCTCCCCTTGGACTCTCCCGTCCACTCCTTACAGCCCGGTGACTCCGTGCTTGTTCGTACCTGGAAAGACGAGCCTCTCCAGGAAAAGTGGAAAGGTCCCTCTACCGTCCTGCTGGTCTCCCATACAGCGGCAAAGATCGAGGGACACAAGAACTGGAGCCATCACTCTCGTCTGAAGGTAGTACCCGCCCCCTCGTCAGCAGAACAGTGGACCGTCCAACCTGCTGACTCCTCATCTAGTAACAATCTTGGGCTAAAGCTACTGTTTAAAAGACACAAATAGCGGGCACCTTAACGCTAAAAAGGGCCCACCCAGGTACTAAAGACCCTGGGTTGAAAAGACTCTGGTGATAATTAATTGGGTAACATTGTTATTCTCTGTATTGGTATTTCCAGACTGTGCATATCGGGAGCATAACTCCTTTGTTTTGCTTGCGCACCATGTTGCTACTTTAACAAACCAGACTGATTGCTGGGTATGTGCTCCAAATCCACTGTCCCCCAAAACGGGAATGCCCCTTGACATGCTGCCCTTGACCCTAGCAGAATTAGCCGCCACCAAAGAGCAGGAAAGAACGGACTCGCCGTTCTGGAACAAGACCTCTTTACAGCAAGCCACCTATCAGGACCAGGAGTATTCAGTTGCAGTACTCACTGAGGGAGTGTTATGTTTTACCCGAAACCAATCTGATCGCTATGGGCGTCCTGTGGGAAAAAGCTCCTGTGTTATTACACAGTGGGCTGACGGGTATTGGATAAAGACCAAAAGGGGAGGCCAGCAGTGTGGGTGTAACGGTTCCTCCCCTTTTAGGGAAACGTTTACACATAATCTTACCACAAAAAAAGGGTTTGAAAATATAACTTGCCGTCCCGGTAATATCTCCAAGGTAGCAAGCCAATGGTGGGTTTGTAGTGGTCCCTATGGCGAGTGTCATTTGAACGGCACAATTAGAAACGCCCCCACTTGTACCCAATCAGGAGCATGGGATGCCCCCTTAGGGGCATATGAACTGTTTGGAAAAACAGCCAAAGCAGCCTTAAATATCCCAGGAACCCCCTTAAGAAACAGTCCTTACTGGGCCCTACAGGGTCACTATTTTGTATGTGGCCGAAAGGCTTACAAGGTGCTGCCAGCCAACTGGACAGGTAGCTGTTATATAGCTCGTGGAGTTCCTCATCTGTCAATAACTGCCACACTGCCCAAAGGAAAGATTAAAAATGCCTGAGACACCTCTGTTAAGTCACGAGAAAAGACCCTGCGGCGACTGACTACGGCATTGGAGGGCAACATAAAAAAATTCCCTCACAACCGAGAAGCTTGTAGGGTGCTCTGTACTGGAAATAGCGCCACTGTTTACCGGGCCAGCCATGGCATGCACAGGCCGCTATACTGTAAGGCTGCAGATGGTACTTGAGAAAGTTGCCTTAGAGTTAAAGGACTCGGTTAGCGATTTAGGGTCAGCAGTAAAAACATTAAATAAAGAGGTACAGCAGCTCAGGACGTTTTCCCTCCAAAACAGGCTGGCTTTGGACTATCTCTCGGCATCCCAAGGAGGGGTTTGTGCCCTCGTCGGGCCCCGATGGTGTGTATATGTAAACGATAGCAGTTATGAGATCTATGAAAAGGTGGTACAGGCTGAGGCCCACGCCCGAGCCGGAGCATAGGTTGCCTATACTGCCCCCGAGAGCGATTGGTTGCAAACCTTGTTTTCAGGCTGGGGTTTGTCGTTTTGGGTCAGTGGTTTATTTAGCCTCTTATTGAAACTTCTTTTTCCTGTATTGCTTGTATTACCGGTGTTATGCTGTGCAGTATCATGTGTCAGGGCCCAAGTGTCCTTGGCACCCCCCCGCCAGGAGGCACTCGCAGCAGTTATGCTGAGGATCTGCAACAATATGTTGCAGAGTCAGACTGCCTGAAACTAAACAAGGCCAAACAGGGCAGATATGGATGAACAATGCTGAATAAAGCAGCTTTATGTATAGTTTAACAAATGATACAAAAAACAAGGAAACGAGCTGGGAACTGGATTGGCTGGCTATATGGATACTTAGCGCAGCTTGCTATTGGATAAGTATGCTGAAGAAAGGATATATAAAAGCCTGTGTAACTTCCTGCTCTGTGTGCAGGATTTGAGATTCTAATCTCCCTGTACCTTTTTGAAGCTTCAAATAAACTTTTCTGCTTCTCCACCCCGTTGTGATTATTGGGTGAAGCACACCGGGTAGCAAACCCCTCCCCTACCGCTGTTGCTCGCCTCTGGCACTGGGTGCCGGCAACAAGACCCTCCCAGTAACAGCATCTCTGAGCCAAATGCAAAAAAAAGGGAAGAACCAAAAGGGCCACTTTGGGAGATTTCCCCCCCATTGCAGTGTAAACCCCTCTCCCTTACCAATAGCTGGAGGCCTCTGGTGGCATCACCTGAAGATTGAGCTGCCCTGGACTCCGCCGGCAGCCCCCAGGGACAGGCAGGAAGAGGCTGATCCCATTGGCCCATCCACGCACCCCCCTCCCTGAGCCAGCAGTGACTCCGGTCTGACTCTGGTGTGGCTAAGATCTGAACCCTACAGGGAAATCAGACCACGGCCCTGGGCACCCCCCAACACTCAGGGCACACAGACCCCACCACCACAGGGGTGTCTGACAATAACACACTCAGAGGCAGGTGTGTGTGTGTGGGGGGGGGGGGCGGGTGTTTTCCTTGTAGCTTCTGCACTCTGAGGGGTTAGTCCCCTGATCGCTCCGAAACCTGAGAAGAGCTTCTCTCCGCCCGCCTCCCCACATCCCCCCTTTCCCTCGCTGTGCCCCCCACTCACGTCTTCCCCCATTCCCCACCTCGCTCCCCTCAGCCCCACAGTCCCCCGATCCTCCTCCATTGCCCCATCTTCCCTCCAGTGCACCCCTGCCCCCATCCCAGCCTGCCCCCGGCATCCCCTGCACCCGCCTCCGGCCCCTCTTTATCCTCCTCCCCCTGCAGCCCAGATGTGACGGGGGGGAGGCCGCTGCAAGGGGGGGATGGAGGGGTCTCTCTTACCTTCCCTCCGAGCGGGGCCCCCCCGGGGCAGGGCCGGGCCGGGAAGGGGCCCTGGCCGGGCTGGGGGCTCTGCCCTGGGAGAGGCTCCCGGGGAGCAGCGGGAAGGGCCCGGCTGGAGGTTCCCCTCTCTCGGCTGCAGCCCGGGCTCCGGGCTCCCAGCACCAGCCGCCGGGGCTCGGGGATCTCGCCGGGAGCCTGGGAGCCAGAGTCCCCGCAGCGGCTGCGAGTCACTTCCTGGGCCGGGCCTGAGCCCCGCGATCGCTCCCCCCAGAGCCGCCCCCGAGCCGCTCCTGGGTCCTAGCGGTCAACCCACCGCTCTCCAGCCCCCTGCCCAGCCGCTGCCCCTGGGGACCCAACCGCCCCTGGGCTCGGGGAGCTTCTCCCAGCAATAAGGGGTCATCCCGCCTAGAAACTTCTCCTGTCAGCATCCAGTCTCGCTTGCAGCCTCCCTGCAGGACTAACCGGGCACGGGCCGCTGGCTGATCAGCCCGTCTGCGGCAAACTTCTCTCCATGTCGGGCTGGCAGAGGCCTTGCTCTCACCTGCCTCTCTGGTCACAGGCTACTGGCCAAAACCTCTGGTTGTTTGAGCTGACTGGGCCAGATTTGCAGGGGGGAGAGAGGGAAGGCAAAAGGAGAGAGAGAGAGCCCCGGGGGTCCCGGCTGCCGCTGCAGCTACTGCTCCTGCCCTGATTTCAAGGGCCCGAAGCTCCCAGCAGCTGCTCACATACCAGGGGGAGTTCAGGATTTAGCCAAAATCAAAGTCAGTGGAATTGAGGATGTCAGCTGGCTCCCCTTCTCTGGTTTGCCCTGCTTAGCTTGTCTTTCAAGATCAGGATGATGAAAGCCCAACAGTGCCATGCTGCGGCCCAGGAGACAGCGGGTGTGAGACATACCCCAGGGTACAATCTGGACTGTTGAACTGCTTAATTCTCCATCCCAGGGCATGTTTTACACTGCTTTCCAGGGTGGATAAAAATCAATGAGTTAAACAAAAATCAGTAAAAAGAAAAGGAGGACTTGTGGCACCTTAGAGACTAACCAATTTATTTGAGCATAAGCTTTCGTGAGCTACAGCTCACTTCATCGGATGCAACCGATGAAGTGAGCTGTAGCTCACGAAAGCTTATGCTCAAATAAATTGGTTAGTCTCTAAGGTGCCACAAGTCCTCCTTTTCTTTTTGCGAATACACACTAACACGGCTCTTACTCTGAAACAAAAATCAGTGTTTTTATTTAAATTGGAGGTTTTTTTGATAAGTTTTTTCCTCAAAAAGCATTTTATCTAAAGATCCTTTTAATTAAGATACATTATAGCTCAAAGATATCTCATCATGGAATAGGGATTGTAAATTCTAATTCTATAGTATGAGACAATATATTCATGGAATGTTTAAGAAAAGTTTTGTACATGAGTTCCAATAGTTGATGGATTAGGGACCCAATTTTATGGGGTTCCACAGGCTTCTGTATAGATTATTTAGGCTAATCTTTCCATCTACCCCATGGGACTCAGTGCTCAGTCTAGAAGATCCCATCAGAGGTGCTTAGTTTCCCAGTTCTCAAACTGTGGCTTTTGTGTCTCCAGAGGTAACATGCTTGTTAAGAGCCAAAATGTTTTAAAATAAATTAATATAGAGAGGTGAGAAATAACAGACCTCACCTCTATTGTCCCCCTGCAAATTTGTGTACACAGAGTCAATCCCTTACCTCTCTCCAAAAGTGCAAAGTTTCAAAAAGTTGAATGAATAGAAGACTGTTGGAGGCGGAATAGATCTGGACAAGGAGAAGAAGTTTGGAGATAAATGTGAGTAACGATGGACATATGCTTTTCTGTTAAAATATTATATCTTTGCTGTTGAAGAAAAAAATCCAGAATACTTAACGTAGTTGTTTTAGTGAAATAAAACAATTTAAACGTCTGTCTGGTGATGTTCTCCTCCACAGGGTGGCATGAATGAAATAACCAAACAATGAAATAACCAAATGCAAATAAATGAAATGAAATAACCAAACAATCATTCATTGTCTGATATAGCTGTCAAACTAATCTGAAAAGTTTTCAAAATAAATCACTGTTTTAAAATGTATAGCGTGCACCTTCTAAAAATGAAACCTACATCTATCTCTGAGTTGTGTAGAATATCATGGAGCAGGTCCTCAAGGAATCAATTCTGAAGCACTTAGAGGAGAGGAAAGTGATCAGGAACAGTCAGCATGGATTCACCAAGGGCAAGTCATGCCTGACTAATCTAATTGCCTTCTATGACGATATAACTGCTTCTGTGGAAGAAGGAAAAGCAGTGGACGTGGTGTTCCTTGACTTTAGCAAAGCTTTTGACACTGTCTCCCACAGTCTTCTTGTCAGCAAGTTAAAGAAGTATGGGCTGGATGAATGCACTATAACGTGGGTAGAAAATTGGCTAGATTGTTGGGCTCGACGGGTAGTGATCAATGGCTCCATGTCTAGTTGGCAGCCAGTCTCAAGCGGAGTGCCCCAAGGGTCGGTCCTGGGGCCAGTTTTGTTCAATATCTTCATTAATGATCTGGAGGATGGTGTGGACTGCACCCTCAGCAAGTTTGCAGACGACACTAAACCGGGGGGAGTGGTAGATACGCTGGAGGGTAGTGATAGGATACAGAGGGACCTAGACAAATTGGCGGATTGGGCCAAAAGAAATCTGATGAGGTTCAACAAGGACAAGTGCAGAGTCCTGCACTTAGGACGGAAGAATGCAATGCACCGCTACAGACTAGGGACCGAATGGCTAGGCAGCAGTTCTGCAGAAAAGGACCTAGGGGTTACAGTGGACGAGAAGCTGGATATGAGTCAACAGTGTGCCCTTGTAGCCAAGAAGGCCAATGGCATTTTGGGATGTATAAGTAGGGGCACTGCCAGCAGATCGAGGGACGTGATCGTTCCCCTCTATTCGACATTGGTGAGGCCTCATCTGGAGTACTGTGTCCAGTTTTGGGCCCCACACTACAAGAAGGATGTGGAAATATTGCAGAGAGTCCAGCGGAGGGCAACAAAAATGATTAGGGGACTGGAACACATGACTTACGAAGAGAGGCTGAGGGATCTGGGATTATTTAGTCTACAGAAGAGAAGAATGAGGGGAGATTTGATAGCTGCTTTCAACTACCTGACAGGTGGTTCCAAAGAGGATGGATCTAGACTATTCTCAGTGGTAGCGGATGACAGGACAAAGAGTAATGGTCTCAAGTTGCAGTGGGGGAGATTTAGGTTGGATATTAGGAAAAACTTTTTCACTAGGAGGGTGGTGAAACACTGGAATGCGTTACCTAGGGAGGTGGTAGAATCTCCTTCCTTAAAAGTTTTTAAGGTCAGGCTTGACAAAGCCCTGGCTGGGATGATGTAATTAGGGATCGGTCCTGCTTTGAGCAGGGGGTTGGACTAGATGATCTCCTGAGGTCCCTTCCAACCCTCATATTCTAGGATTCTATGATCTATTAAGATTATAAAAACCAAGAATGCGCTTTTCTGTAGAATACCATGATTAAATCGAGTCTTCCAGACGAGTGATTTAAATCATGATTTAAATCAAATCCACCCTGCTGCATCGCTGTGTGAACAACAAACCCCTCCACGCTCTGCTCACACACAGCCACTAGCATTCAAACTCACTCCTGGCTGCACTGTACTGAGTGTGACTAGCCAGACACTCATGAAGTTACTCAGCAACATCAGCCACTTTTCTACTCCCAGCCTTGCACCCCGGGAATCTGCATCTTGGACTGCTCAGTCTGTTCACTGTGCTGGACAAACTCAATAATTAGTGGGTCATCCCCCCACACAAAGGGGTCGGATTAGGTCATAGCCTTGTTCTCTCAAGTCTAATCCCCCAAACACTTCAAGGAAAACACACAGCTCCAGACAAAACACTAAAATCAGTTTATTAACTGGAACAAGGAGGTTTTCAGGGATCACAAGGGAGAAAGATGTGAAAGGTCAGAACTAGTTAAATCTATACAATTAAAACATGCATTTTAAATCCTAAATTTTACCAATCTAAGGAAAATGCGAAGCAAGCAGGTTTTCGCACCCCGCCCGCTATTGCAAGCGGTTCACAGTTCTTCGTACCCGCCTTGGTGCGTCCTCCCTAGTCCAAGGCCTCTGTGGCCTTTCAAGGCATATCCTTGACTTCTGTAAAGATGGGAGAGGAGAGGTGAAAATGGAGGCAATTCTCCCTTCTGCTTTGATACCATTCTCTTCTTTGAGATTCAAGCTCCAGCCAGGGGGCAGGCAACAATCAGTCTGTGGCCAAGGTGAGCGTCCAGCCGTCCTTCTGGTGAATTGTAACTCTCTTGTTCACAGCTCCACAGCTGGTGAATGGCCAGCTAAGCAATTAATGGCCACTTAGCACCTAGCTGGTCTGCAGGTACCACTGTCTCTAAAGAGCTAGTCTGTGGGCGTTTTCCAGCTTTCCAGCATGTAACAAACATACAGCAAACTCTCAGAGCTCCATGGACAGCGCTGAGAGACACATTTTAACAGGACAATAATATTCAGCAGATGATAACTTTTCCTAGGATACTTCACAAGACATACTTTGGAGAAGATTTATCCTTCTCTAAACGTGGTGACCATAAGAGTGTAGACCAGTGGTTCTTAAAAGTGTTTCATTGGCCCCCCCTTCTTTGTGTGTGTGGTCATTTACGCCCCCGCCCTCACAAGCACATATATGGCCACCCAGCTCTAAAGGCAGAGTCGTTGCTGGCGATGCGCCCAGCTCTGAAGGCCTCCAGTAGCAGCACAGAAGTAAGGGTGACCAAGTGAAAAGTGATATTCCTCAATATCACTGTTCACAGCAGACTTATCACCCCATTGCCACCCTGACTTCTGCCCTGCTGCTCCACCTGGGTTTTGAGAGCCTAAGCATTTATCCCCACCTCCCAGATAGGCCAGTTCCTTCTTCAAGAGTCCCAGACAGAGGTCACGCCTCCCTTGACATATTCCTGTGCCTCCATTGGGAGGACGTGCCCCACAGTTTGAGAATTACTAGTGTAGACAGTCACCGTTGCGATCGGAACCCAAGATGGTAACAGCTGCTCCTTTCTGTCTGCGGGATCCCCAGAGAAAATGTCCGAGCAGGAGAGAGGAACAGATCTCACTGATATTAACCTTGCAGAACACATTTCGGTGATTTCAGCTATAAACATTCCCTCCATCCTTCAGCCCCTAACCCCAGTGATTTCAAGGAGAGGGAGCTGGAACTGGGCAGGTGACATGGGCGATGGGTATAATCTCTGAATACAGGAACCCTTTGCATAAATTGTTAAGCTCTAAAAAGATATAGCTAAACATAGACCAAGACATTTACCCCTCTTCCAAGTCTTTAACATGTTTACATTTCAAACTCTAGCTTCATGAAGGTGGAAACACTTTTAAAATCTCATTCTAAAAGTTGAATCTGAGTCAATTACATACAAGTTGCTTAACCCTTTCTTACCATGTGTCACAGAAATTTACATCTTGTGGGGATTCTTCCATGTTTAACGAGGTCTGACATCCGTATGAAACTTTTCCCACAGTCCAAGCACTTGTGGGGTCTCTCTCCTGTGTGACTTTTCTGATGATAAACAAGGCCTGAACTCGAAGTGAAACTTTTCCCACAGTCCAAGCACTTGTGGGGTCTCTCTCCTGTGTGGCTTTTCTGATGATAACCAAGGCCTGAACTCGAAGTGAAACTTTTCCCACAGTCCAAGCACTTGTGGGGTCTCTCTCCTGTGTGGATTGCCTGATGTTGAACAAGGCGTGACCTCTGTATGAAACTTTTCCCACAGTCCAAGCACTTGTGGGGTCTCTCTCCTGTGTGGCTTTTCTGATGATAACCAAGGCCTGAACTCGAAGTGAAACTTTTCCCACAGTCCAAGCACTTGTGGGGTCTCTCTCCTGTGTGGCTTTTCTGATGATAACCAAGGCCTGAACTCGAAGTGAAACTTTTCCCACAGTCCAAGCACTTGTGGGGTCTCTCTCCTGTGTGGATTGCCTGATGACGAACAAGGTCTGATTTCCCCTTGAAACTTTTCCCACAATCCAAGCACTTGTGGGGTCTTTCTCCTGTGTGGCTTTTCTGATGATAACCAAGGCCTGAACTCGAAGTGAAACTTTTCCCACAGTCCAAGCACTTGTGGGGTCTCTCTCCTGTGTGGCTTTTCTGATGATAACCAAGGCCTGAACTCGAAGTGAAACTTTTCCCACAGTCCAAGCACTTGTGGGGTCTCTCTCCTGTGTGGCTTTTCTGATGATAACCAAGGCCTGAACTCGAAGTGAAACTTTTCCCACAGTCCAAGCACTTGTGGGGTCTCTCTCCTGTGTGGCTTTTCTGATGATAACCAAGGCCTGAACTCGAATTGAAACTTTTCCCACAGTCCAAGCACTTGTGGGGTCTCTCTCCTGTGTGGCTTTTCTGATGATAACCAAGGCCTGAACTCAAAGTGAAACTTTTCCCACAGTCCAAGCACTTGTGGGGTCTCTCTCCTGTGTGGACTGCCTGATGACGAACAAGTTCTGATTTCGCCTTGAAACTTTTTCCACAGTGCAAGCACTTGTGGGGTCTCTCTCCTGTGTGGCTTTTCTGATGATAACCAAGGCCTGAACTCGAAGTGAAACTTTTCCCACAGTCCAAGCACTTATGGGGTTTTTCTTGTGTGTGGATTGCCTGATGATTAACAAGGTGTGACTTCTGCTTGAAACTTTTCCCACAGTCCAAGCACTTATGGGGCCTCTTTCCTGTGTGGATTGCCTGATGACGAACAAGGTCTAATTTCGCCTTGAAACTTTTCCCACAGTGCAAGCACTTGTGGGGTCTCTCTCCTGTGTGGACTGCCTGATGACGAACAAGTTCTGATTTCGTCTTGAAACTTTTTCCACAGTGCAAGCACTTGTGGGGTCTCTCTCCTGTGTGGCTTTTCTGATGATAACCAAGGCCTGAACTCGAAATGAAACTTTTCCCACAGTCCAAGCACTTATGGGGTTTTTCTCGTGTGTGGATTGCCTGATGATTAACAAGCTGTGACTTCTGCTTGAAACTTTTCCCACAGTCCAAGCACTTATGGGGCCTCTTTCCTGTGTGGATTGCCTGATGACGAACAAGGTCTAATTTCCGCTTGAAACTTTTCCCACAGTGCAAGCACTTGTGGGGTCTCTCTCCTGTGTGGACTGCCTGATGACGAACAAGTTCTGATTTCGTCTTGAAACTTTTTCCACAGTGCAAGCACTTGTGGGGTCTCTCTCCTGTGTGGCTTTTCTGATGATAACCAAGGCCTGAACTCGAAGTGAAACTTTTCCCACAGTCCAAGCACTTGTGGGGTCTCTCTCCTGTGTGCCTTTTCTCATGTGAATTTAGTGCTGACTTTGAACTGAAACATTTCCCGCATTCAACGCATTGAATGGGCTTGTCTACAGTGTGGCTTCTCCCATGGTCATTAAGATCTGTGCGCTTATTGAAGCTTTCCCCACTGTCCAAGCATTGAAATGGTTTCTCTCCCATATGGACTGTCTGATGTGTAACAAGTTGTGATCTCACAATGAATCCTTTCCCACACTCAAGGCAGTGCCAGGGTGTCTCTTCCTTGGGATTTGTTTGCTGCTCTCTGGGATTCTCGTCTCCTCCCCCACCATTAATAGATTCATCCACTTTCTTCCTGGGTTGGTTTATCAGAAGCCTCTCTGACCTGTGCCAATTTCCCCAGGCTTCTCCCTGATTCCAGCAATGGGAAAAATTCCCTTCAGCTCTTCCCAAAAAGGTCCCCTGTGGTTCCACTTCCCCAGGAGCTGCCTCATGATGATTCCCTTCCTTGTTCTCACTCGCTCGCTCAGCACCTGCTGGGAGAGACACAATCCAGAGAGGAGTCATTGTGCTGGGGAGAAAGAGGAATAGCACTGAGGGAAAAGCCAACACAAAGACTGAGCAATTGCATTCTGCCTCCAAATCCCACCCTAACACTTACAAGGAAGGAGAGACGGGAAGGGTGGAATGGCGTGAGCAATATCTGCTGACCATAGCCCTGCTCTCGGTGAGATGAAGAAGAACTGAGGGCGTTACTCACATCATATTTTGGGATTCTCAACTTTTTCCTTCATTCCCTAGATGGTTTCTCTGTCAGGCCTCACCTGTGCTGGTGCATCTCCGAAGCCTTCTGTCCTTGAAATCCTGGAGATCGGACACCCACAGCTCTTCCCCTCGTTCCAGCCGGGCGATAAGCTCAGGTTTGGGAATGGGAAATCCTGTGCAGAAGGTGAAATGAGTCCGGATCAGGGTGCATGGAGCATTGGTGGAGGATCTGTCACAAAGGACGTTCGTGAGTGGAACCTGTCCCTGTGCTCTGCTGGGGGAACGTGGAATCCAAGAGGATGGGAACAGGGTCACTGAGCCCCCTTACACAGAGGAAATTGTCTGGGGAGGTGAGTTGAATTATTACTACACCCTCACTAGGCCTTCCCAGGATCTGTGCGCTCTGGGGGCCTTGCTGACTCACACACAGACCCTGCACTTAAGACCCTGCCTCTTTCTAAACTTGCAGAGCCCAGAGCCCTCCCCATGGCTGGAGCTATTCCCAAGGAGGGAGATGAACAGAGATTGTATGTGCAGCCAAGAAACAACACAGACGAGACAATGCGGATTTATGCCCCTTTGAAAGCTGGAGGGGAGGGGATGGTTTAGCTTGTCGATTGGGTTTTGACTCCCATGTCCCAGTGGAGAGGGCACCGAAATGCATGTATTTCTCACACGGCAGCTGTGCATTATGCAACCCATTCGCCTCTGCTTGAACTGACCAGGGAAGAACCTGACCACATTAAGACACGTAGACCCCACAGCTTCTAATAAGTGAGGGGACGGGAATCCCTTACCCAGCGAGGTCACCGTCTCGTAGTTCTCCTGCATGACGTCCCTGTAGAGGGCTCTCTGAGCGGGGTCCAGCAGAGCCCCCTGCCCCTGGGTGAAATAAATAGCCACCTCCTCGAAGGTCACCGGCATCTGAAACACCAAGAGTCCCCCACTCAGCACCTGCTGCCCCAGCCACTATCCCACTACTCATGGGAAAGGAAAAAAAAACCGTGAAGCTGTGGGAGGGCCAGAGTAGCAGAATCCCACCCCCACCCTGCTCAGAGCAGCCAGGAGGCTTCAGGGGGTGGAGAAGGTGAGAGCTCCCTCTCCGCTCCAGCACACGGAGCACGCCAGGATCTTCTCATTTCCCACATGCCTGCCAGCCACAGACTGGGACAGGAAGCAGAGCTCTGAGCCGGGGACAGGGACAGGAATCCCGACAGCTTCCCTTCGTATTTCACAGCAGCCCCGGGCAAGTGGGGTCAGGCTCCAGCACTGGGAGCCTGGAAAATGTTCCCAGCCCTGCCGAGGTGGTTATATCCTGCCTGAGAAATGGGGGAATGTCCCCTCCCCCTTTCCCTGCCACAATGGGCCGACTTAGTAAATCAGTAGATTTATCAAACCCTGACTCCTCCCTCCCCCACCCAGCAGCTCCCTGAAAATCCCCTACCGGAGCTGGCTCCAACACAGCCATTTCCCTTCTCTGTCCCCTGGAAGGCTGGCCGATCTTTAGTGAAACGTGGACCTGATTCCCCAGCCTGCCGGGGCGAGAGGGAGGTTACAGAAGGGGCTTCTGTCCAAGTCACTCCCCGATTCCCCCCAGACTCTTCAGACCCTCCCAGTAACAGCATCTCTGAGCCAAATGCTAAAAAAAGGAAAGAACCAAAAGGGCCACTTTGGGAGATTTCCGCTCATTGCAGTGTAAACCCCTCTCCCTTAACAATACCTGGAGCCCTCTGGTGGCATCACCTGAAGATTGAGCTGCCCTGGACTCCGCCGGCAGCCCCCAGGGACAGGCAGAGAGAGGCTGATCCCATTGGCCCATCTGCCCACCCTCCTGCCTGGGCCAGCAGTGACTCTGGTCTGACTCTGGTGTGGCTGAGATCTGAACCCTACAGGGAAATCAGACCAGGGCCCTGGGCACCCTCCAACACTCAGGGCACACAGACCCCACCACCACAGGGGTGTCTGACAATAACACACTGAGAGCCGGGTGGGTGTGGGGGTGGGCGGGGGTGTTGGGGGGCTGGGTTTTTTCCTTGTAGCTTCTGCACCCTGAGGGGTTAGTCCCCTGATCACTCCCAAAGCTGAGAAGAGCTTCTCTCCGCCCCTCCCACCTCGTCTCCCATGGGGCGGAAAACCTGCATTGGCATCGCCCCCCGTCCACCTCCCCACATCCCCCCTTTCCCTCGCTGTGCCCCCCACTCACATCTTCCCCCATTCCCGACCTCGCGTCCCTCAGCCCCACAGTCCCCCGATCCTCCTCCATTGCCCCATCTTCCCTCCAGTGCACCCCTGCCCCCATCCCAGCCTGCCCCCGGCATCCCCTGCACCCGCCTCCGGCCCCTCTTTATCCTCCTCCCCCTGCAGCCCAGATGTGACGGGGGGGGCCGCTGCAAGGGGGGGATGGGAGGGTCTCTCTTACCTTCCCTCCGAGCGGGGCCCCCCTGGGGCAGGGGCCGGGCCGGGAAGGGGCCCTGGCCGGGCTGGGGGCTCTGCCCTGGGAGAGGCTCCCGGGGAGCAGCGGGCAGGGCCCGGCTGGAGGTTCCCCTCTCCCGGCCGCAGCCCGGGCTCCGGGCTCCCAGCACCAGCCGCCGGGGCTCGGGGATCTCGCCGGGAGCCTGGGAGCCAGAGTCCCCGCAGCGGCTGCGAGTCACTTCCTGGGCCGGGCCTGAGCCCCGCGATCGCTCCCCCCAGAGCCGCCCCCCAGCCGCTCCTGGGTCCTAGCGATCAACTCAACTAAGGATCAGCATCCCTGTGTCCGGCTCCTGTTACACTCACAGGCTCCAAGGTCACAAGGGACCATCATGAGCATCTTGCCCAGGGGTTTTCACGATCAAATTTGGTGGCCTCAGAGTGTGGCCAACAACTCTCGCTGGTGTCCGCTCTGACACTTTCCCCTATAATCCTAATTAAACTTTACTAGAAACAAATCAATATGCACAGAGTTAAGAGGGGGGAACACTCCCCCTAGTGTGGGGAACTTTTCTGACTTCTACCGAGACCCAGAGGAACTGGCTAGCAAAAGGATCTGAGTCCTTTACCCAGAGGCCTGCATGACCTCGAGGACCCCTCCCACCCTCCTGCCCCCCAGCTTCCACTCTGGACCAGTAACCCCAAGGCTGGGCCCAGGGCTCCTGAGGCGCTCAACCCCCAATCTTGTGATCACTCAGGACAGCTGTCCCCATTGTGGGGTGTTCTCTCCACTCTGGATGCCTCCTTGATCATTGCACAGAGTTAAGAACAAATACAATTTATTAAACAGCAAGTAATACAATAATAAGGAGAAAAGTGGGAAAGATGAAAGGAAAACATGTCACTCCGCTCTGTGGGGGGGAACCCCAAACAACCCTCTCTGGAATGCCAGGGCAGTTCACAGTCTGTCCCTCCCACCTCCCAGGCCTCCTGCCAGGCCCTGGCTGTGCTGCAGGCATGCCCAGGGTTGGACGCTAACTCTGGTGTTGGCCTCAGGCTCTAGGTAGTAGGACCCTTCTTCCTAGTGTCAGCTGCTTCCTGTCAGGGTTATGATCCCCCACCCAGTCTGGCCTGCAA